>NC_136246.1:13205000-13830000 GCF_053564925.1 Oryzias latipes
GAGTGACATATGTAACCAAGCCGTAGGCCTTCGTGTGGTTGAGTTCCAAAAACAGGGTTTGCCTCCTCTGTTTCTGCATGGTCATGTGACTTCCTGCTTTGTGCGCTTCATTCGGCTGCAGCAGTGTGCACCTCAGCCCTTCTGTGATCTGACTCTGGCTGTGACAGCACAGTGACACTGATACTTGCTCGCAAAAAAAGAGGGCAGCTTTCTCAGCATTTTGTCCGGAAAGGTCTGAGGATCACTGAGGAAGAGGATGCTGAGGCGAAAGCCTTCAAATGCCTCGGAGAAGGAGCAGGTGCAGAAGAAGAAGGTGAGCTTTTATTTTACATCAGAAAGCAGAGTTTATTTAGAAAAAGTCAACTTTTAGCCACTGCAATGGCTGATGTGGTCTTTTATAACTTCCCAGTCAGTTTGTGTTCCAATGTTGTCAACCTGTCATCTTAAGTTAACGCTATGGATAAAAAAAACGTGATAGTTACTCAAGTTATTTTTTACTTTTCTGCAACAACCCGTGCTCTTTGAGTTCCTCTATTCTGGTTGGATGATTCATTGCTGCACATAGGTTTGACTCACATCAGGCTTCGGTTGCCCTCGTCTCCAGCCGGCATGAACCTCCTACACAAAACACCAGAGCCCCCTTTTTTTTCCTTCCACATCTCTTTTTCTGTGGTCTAACTCACGGCTTGTCATCACACTTCTTGCTGGCTTTTTTTTTGTCTTATCTCTGCAAACACAACCGTCACAGAAAGACAGTTGAGTTGGAAGAAAATCAGTTGCTTCTTCATCTGTGAGCTCCAACAGTAAAATAAAGCTAAACATTGACCTGCAGGTGTTGGCACGTTCAAAGGGACAAGCTGATCAGGGAGCACTGATGGTTGAAGCCTCAGCTTTTCACAAAGCGTCAGCCACAGGGGATAGGGATGCTTGCATTGATTGGCTGGCAGAAGTTACTGCAGCTTTGCCCAGCTCCTGTGGTTTCAACAAAAACAGAAGGATGAGCTGCAGTAAGATTTTGCAGGGTGACTTGGTTTAAATGGAAAATTCTCAAAAGCACTTCCTCACAGCACAAAATAGCTGCTTTTGACTGCCTAAGCAAAATGTTAAATAAACTTTATTTGTAAAAGCTGCTAAGTTTTCCCTGCTTTATGGTCTGTGGTGAGGAAATACTAAAAATAAATAAAACATTTTACATCAACTTTAATTTCCTCTATTTTCATGATTACACTAGGCAAATGACTATTCAGTGCTGCCAGAGAGTTCACCTCACATGAGAAAAATGATGCTTTTCTCATCGCTAAAAATTTCTATTCAATAGTTGTTAGATTGAAAGTTAGTTTAAACTTTTAAGAAAATCTAAGTTTTGAGAAACTCTAAGAAAAACTAAGTTTTTCTTCAGAACCCAGTGTAACCCGTTGTAGCTTTTATAAACTTGCAGTCATTGCTTTTGATTTGTCTTTCTCTAAAAAGTAGCTGCAGTTCATTGCAGTTTGTTGAGAACAGTTTTTGAAGAGTCACCCCAACATGTCGGCTGAGATGAGATCTTTGTTTTGAAAGGCCACCACCAAACCCGATTCTTCTCTTTGCCAGTCATTCTGATGCAGCTCCACTGGAAGCAAAAGAAACCCACATCATCCTTCCCACCCCACCATGCTGAGCAGGTGTTTTCAGGCATCCATCATGGCTTGATTTGGGGGGTTGTAAACAAACATCTCTGCTTTGCACTTATTTCAACAAAGGACCATTTTCCAGCATATTGTTCATCTTAGTCTCACATGGTTTGAATGTGAGACTTTCCCAAAAACAATTCAAACACTCTTTCTTCTTCATAAACATTTTCTACACCAAACTTAAGTGTGACCTGCTGGTTTATTGCAATATCAAGAACCTGAAAAGATTAGCAAGTGACTAAAATGTTTTTCCTCACAAGAATAAGCCTGAAGGCTCCAGAAATTACTTTGACCATCATATTAAAAAAAAAATTCCCTGCTGTCAAAACAGATCTAAGTGGTGTGTACCAGCAACAAAACGTCCTCTTTTTTAGAAGTCTGCATGCCCTTTGAAGATACCAAGTTCATCAAGTGCATACGATGAAGTTGTATTTCATTTTACCCTCTTGTGGGTTTCTCACTTGTTGGTTTCCTGCTTCAGTGTTTTTTTTTTTATTCTCAGACTTGCACATGAAAAGGTCTGATCTTATCTGTAATGTGGTCCATCTAAATTCACATTTACAATTAATTCACTCAACTTTTCAAGAGATTAAAAAACACGTTTTTCTTTGTAAGACTTGCATTGTGCAGTCATGGAGGTTTGATAGATGTTTAGTTAAAAACATTGTAAGTTGCTGCTTCTGAGTAAACCGCCTGCAGATTCTTTGTGTTCACACATTTGCAAGAGATAAGTTCTTTATTGGTGTTGCACCAAAAACCACTAAACAACAGACAGACATGTGCTCCACATGCCTCCTGCTGTTTACACCGGTCCTTTCTATTCAAGTTGGACTCATCCATGTTTTTTGTGCTTGCAGCTCACCCTGCAGAGGTCCAGCAGCTTCAAGGACTTCATAAAAAACAAACCCACATCTCCTGTTGCATCAGACAAGGAGTTCACCTTAGACGAGAGTGTGAGTTCCACCCAAACACAGAAAACAACACAGAATGACAACACTTGAAGTAGATGTGTGGCGTCCTAAGTGACGGGTCTTACATATATTATATCATCCAGTTCCTCATTCAATACCGTAAACCGCTCATCCGCCCTGGAGCATGACACCATGCAAGGGAACAGGCAGGATGGTTGTCAGTCACGGTTGCTACAGAAGTGCTAGGCTCCTGCTTCCTAATTTTAACACACTGCTCCAGTTGCCAGCAGATGTTAGGGCTTCAGAGATCACAAAGCATATTTGTCACTCGCCAACAACATTCGGCAAGCTGAGTGGAAGTTAGTGCCGAAATACTGAAACAGAGAGGAAGTAAGAACGAGAAGCGCTGTGCAGAGGACCGATGACTGCAGCGTGCAGACAGGATGTCCTCTGGTGAGAAGTAGTCATGCAGAGAGCCTTTATGCAAGACAGACTGAGCAGAAGTCTGTTGTAGAGGCCCCCCAGGAGAATGGAAGACTCTACGAGCTCTGAAAATGGAGTCTGGCATCAAAATATTTTTTGAGAACTTTAGTTTAAATCCTCTGCTGTCTCTGCTACAGTCTTTGTTGTTAGAATTAGCTTAAAAACGTGTTTTATTCTTACAAATTACTATCACAAAAGTGTATTGTGAAAGGAGATCAGGACCTCTAGTATGGTTTTTCCTTATAGAACTAGACTTTTACTACTTTTAATACTTTTACTCATGAACAGGAACTCAGCTCGTATGCAGTGTTTCGTAACTGTGCTTTTAAGCAGTCGGCCACATTAAAGTGCAGCTGTTTGTGTGTGACTTTGTGGCTCCCTGCACTATGTGTAGAAACCCCTTCACCACAACACTGCCAACCTACAAGTTTATGAGAAGTAAACACCTGAAGGCCCTGATAGATGCTAATTTCTAATTCAGCTTCAGTTCATTGTAATTGTTCATTTTATTTTATTTTAACAACCTGAGTCATCTTCATAAACTTGTTTCCACTTTTCTGTCAGGTGGCAGAAAATGGGACAGCAGAAGAAGCAGTGAAAAGCGGCAGCAAACTGGGAAAGAAATGGCGCAACGTGATCTCACGCACAATGACTCGCAAAACATCCAAGATGGTTCAGAAGGCTCTGGCTGAGGAAGGGGTAAAGGAGCTTCTCATGTGTAAACAAAGCCCGACAAACATGCAAGGGGAATCAAGTGTATGATGCATATACTTTCAAATACCCTCCTGACTAGCAAAAAAGAAAAAACTGTCCTGCCAAATAAATGTTAAATCCACCAAAAACTACAATTCCCAGAGCCCCCCCCCCCCCCCCCCCCTTAACTTCTGGTAGATTCAGGTTTAAAAATATCCTCTATAGACGACACATTGGCATTGTTGGTAGTCAGGAGGGCATACTTCAATTTCTAACTAAAGTAAACAGTAAAAATTACAAAATGTTGCCATCTGGTGGACAAATTCCTGCACTGCACATCAGAACATGAACCTGCAATTTACAGTTGATCTAAAAAATTAAAAAAAACAAAGATACATTTTTTATGTTATATATTATTTCTGTTATGAATAAATATGTTATATAACCAAAGTTTAAAAAAATGAAATTCTATGACTAAATAATTTCTTATGGCATCAAGTAGTATAAGATAATGTAATATTTTTTATGATAATTTAGCTTTTATTTTTTAATCATCAATACCTGCTTTAAAAAAGCTTTTAAACCAACAAAGTGTGTAACCTTTTGTGCAATAACAGTTTTAATACTTTCTGGGCATTGACTACTTGTCCTATAACAATCAGTGTAAAATCTAACAGATTTATAAAATCATAATTAGTAAAAATATTAATATTGTTAAATAATTGTATTCGCAAAGTGAAAAAAGTTTACAAAAATTCTGTCCAGGCTCACTGGTTGGTTTAGAGAGGAAAAGTTCTGTAAAAGACACTGCATGTAGGAAGTGCCAAAAATTTAGAACAATTTAAAATTAAGCATAAAAATACTTACAGATAAGTACAGTTAAAAACAAACCCCAAACATTTTAATCTTGTTCTTTTATGCATTTATTCAACTAGTGTAAATAGTTGGTTGTTGTGGATTTTTTTGTTTTGTATTTCTCTGACCACAAAAATAGAAGCAAGACCAAAAGAGAATAACAATAAGATGTAGGCTTTAAATATGAAGGTCGACCTCGTTGTCCGCAGGGGGAGAGCGGTGAGGAATTGTCCCCCGTCTCTGTTGACTGGCTCCCAGATCTGAGTGCAGGACAGAGGACCTCTGTCTGCTCGACAGGCTCAGAGGACACCACGCCCAGCCCCATCAGCCGCCAGCTCTCTGCCAGTAAGCCCGATGATGGAACCAAACTGCTAATTGAAGCGTCTCCTGTCACATCTGAGTGCAGACATGACATGTAACCCTATTTAAAAAAAAAAAAAAGGCTAAACCTACTTTTAAAAACTGCATTTTCCTGATCTTTTCACCATGTGAACTCTTACCAGGTGTCATCCAGAGGAAATCACTGAATTCCGGACTTACCTGGTTGATTTAACACAATACTTTAGACCCTTTCACACCTAAATTTATTTCCAACTTGAAAAACAATATCGCTTCTGTCTTTGCTTTGAAGTAGATGCTGAAAGGTAATTTCGGAGCTGAAGTGGTTTGATGCATATTTGAATCAATAGATCGCCAGGGGTTTGGAAGTGATTTTTACAGATACCAAGTACAAAAACTGAGTTGGGAGAGGTTTTTCAAGGATCTGGGCCTCATTACCTAAAGAAATCTTCATAACCACTACAAATGAAAAGCATAAAAACTATAACTATAACACAATGTGAATAAAAGTAAAGAAAGTCTCATCCTTTGTTTCACATGTGTCAGAGTGGAGCCATAGAGGGATTATCCCACTAACACCATTCATGCAGAAAGTATTGATCAATGCCTACCTTTTGGAGGATTTCCTCCCACCTGGATCTAAGTCTTCTTCTTTTGTCTTCAGGCAGCGACAGACAGAGTCTGGACAGTGGCTACAGTCAGAGAGACAGCATGAGACTGGAGGAGAACGGCATCTCCTACAATGGCCCGTTCTGTGGCCGTGCTGTGGTCCACACTGATTTCACTCCAAGCCCCTACGACGTGGAGTCTCTGAAACTCCAAGTGAGTGCAGAAGATGGTCTCTCCTGCTGCATGACACGTCTGACATTAGCATCCTCTGAGGACCTTGTGAATCTTTGCAGACAGATTTGAATCTGCATTTCTGGTCGTTCATATTTTAAGTGTTATTCCTGCACTCGGATGGGCTCGGAATTACACAGTGAACGCTTAAAAAGAGGTGGATAAAAAGGATAAGATGTGTCTGCTTTCATACAGAAAGGAGACATCATCCACATCATAGACAAGCCTCCCATGGGCACCTGGACCGGGAAGCTCAACAACAAAATGGGCTCCTTTAAGTTCATCTACGTCACACTCCTCTCAGATGAAAGCCCTCAGGCGAAGAGACGCAGCAACAGCCAGAAATTTAAAAACAAGCCCAAAACCCTGGAGGAGGTCTTGGTCACCATCGGCCTCACGGTGAGGAAATACTCTTCGCCTTTAAGCGAAGACCTCAGCTGTTATAGTTAGATCAGGTCACCTGAACACAGGCTGTAGTTTGATTCATAACATTCTTTAAAAAGTGTCACAGTTTATGATATGGATTTAACAATAATGGAAGGTAACAGCATTTAAAAAATCAAGTACACAAATGTTCTTGCAGAGGAAACCAACAGAATACACTAAATCTTCTATGCTTTTGACACACTCTTCTGTGTTTCAGGAACTGAGTTCGGTCCTGTCCATGCATGGTTTCCAGAGCTTGGAAGACTTTGCCGGACTGAAGGAATCCCACCTGAATGAGCTGAACATCACAGACCCAGACCAGTGCTCCAAGATCCTGAACGCCACTGAGATGCTGAGAGACTGTAGGTCCACACACACCAAAACACATTCACTTCCCTGCTGGTGATTCAACAATGCCATGTAATTTCATATTTAGTTTAGTTTATGCTGTAAATCTTTTTAACAGTCTATTAGGGAACAGCTCAGCCTCAGATTATCACAGCTCTGCTCACTTTTCTGTTTAATTTCTCTCCCTTTTTCTCTAATTTCCATCAATTTTTGGGTTTCCCTTCAACTAAAAAGCATAGAAGCTATTTATTTTCTGGATCTTTGAATAGATTTTGAAGTTTATGAGCAAACTGTCTCTATTTTTGTATAGAAAAACTGTTCTGTTTTTCATTAATATTCATTTTGACCTCCATGTTAGGTAGCCTTTCATGTATTGTGCAGGAACTGATTTAAATCAAAGGGATGAAAATGTTAACACAAAGTTTAAAAAAAAGTTATTGATTGTAAAACTTTGGAAAAATATATGATGTTTACGCTTGTCAGAGTCAAAAAACAATAGAAGAAATCATTTAAAAATGTCCAACTTTTGATAAAAATGTCTTTGTTTCGCACAGCTGAAGAGGAGTCTGAGCCGGACGAAGAGGAGGAGAGCAACAAAGCCAGGGAGGAACCAAGGGATTCAGGCTGCTTCGAGAGCTCTGAGAACTTAGAGGGTGGACGAGAGGATCCAAAAGCAGAGAAGATGGATCAGGAAACTGAAAAACAAGAGCAGGAGTCAGAGGAAAAGGAGCATCAGACTCAGGAGGTAGACGCTGTACAGGAGCAGCTCCAAGAGCTCACAGTGGATGAAGGACCATGAGAGGAACTAGTAGAAGGTTCCTCCTTCTCAGCTTTCAAAGACTGTGGGTTTTATTTCATGAGGCTGAAAGACTGAACAAACATGACGGTTTCCAACAAACAGCCAAACATGCAACTATCACACCTATTGCTTTTTTTTTTCTTTTGAAAGGCACAACTTTAACATTTCAGGATTCTCTCCTGTATGTAGCTCCATCCTGTATTCACTGCTTATCAAAAGAGTGTAAAATATGTTTATGTTTTTGAATAAGTCGTGTTGAGCGGATGTATGTTTGTCCTTATGATGAAGTGTTGTAAATACATGTTAAATAAAAAGAGTTGAGCAAAATATTGAGAATGTAGTCTTTTAATGGTCTGAGGTTCTAATTGACTGGATTTTTCATTAAAGAAAATTCCCAGTAAATATCAAAGGAAAAATAACAACTAAAAAAATAATATAAAAATCGAACTGATTGCATAAGAGAAATAAACAAAATAAAAAAATCCTGTGTTGTCCCAACACTGGAGTCATGTGGGGTTCAATCAGATCTCACCTTTATGAGGAACATAATGATCGGCAAGATTGACTCTTCTGTTTGGCTGCTTTGGACTCCATGTTGATCAACGAACCACCAGCTCTTTTATTCCATGTTCCACTTGCTCATGTTTTAACGGTTTTGTCGAATTTCTGTTTGTATCTCTTCATGTCGTCACTTTGGCTTCTCACTGCAGACTCCTACACTTTTAAATCGTGTCTTTTAACATACATCTATGCTTTTTTAAGTTTTGAAATAATGCACCTTTCTGTTTTATTATAGTAATTTGGAATATTTATATGAGGAATTTGTGATTTTAGTGTGTGACTTTGCCTATTAATCGGCTTTGGCCCATTGGCAAATGTGTATAAATCAATAATTAAGTAAATAAATAAATTTGAAACATTCTTCAAATTTAAAGCAGCTGAATTGTTGTTGAGACTTTTATTTCTTTATTAAAAGTGATAAGTGAGCGGCATTGCAAGACACAAGTGTCACAAGCTTTTCATGCTCTGTTGCTGTTCTCTGGTGGGGATTTTTTTACCCTGAAGGCAGATTGCAGTCTGGGTCTGCACTAGATGAATACCTTGTGTTGCTGGTGTATCTGTTGTGCCAGCAGATGGCAATAAGACTCCAATTTCCTTTACAGCAATTCTGTAGTTCATGTCTTTTCTTTTTTTTTTTTTTTTTTTTTTTAACTTGTCCTGTCCAACAGCTAGGCAAACAGATGAGAGCTGAGGGCCTCTTGTGTTGGACATATTTTATTTTAACAAGAGGGGTTATTCATCTTCAGACAAACCAAACGTATGTCTGAATAAACCCCTTTTGTAATTGAGGCCAACCTTTATTAATTTCAATCATGTTTGAAAATCTTTGGTGTTGGACCGGACGGAAAAGGAAAGAGGGGAAGAAGAGAGAGGGACGTTAGAGAGAGGGGGGGGTAGGAGGGTGATAATAGGAGGGGAAGGGGGGTAAGACCATGAAGCAGCATAGAGCAGACAGGTTTACTGGTTGTTTATCGTTACGGTACGGTTCAAATGTAGTACAAAAAGGGCGGGGCCTGTTCACACACACTCAAATATTATCAACACACCTGCTAGCCGCAAAAATGTCCACATGTCAACATGCACACAAAACAGATAGTGTTCACGAACGCATACCTATGCCTTTAAACCAACTAGTGTGAAATCTTTCATTCATTCAATCATGCAAACTATTAGTGCAAAGGTGAGCTAACACCTGTGCTCAGGTGAGTGTTTATGTTCTTCTAAAATGGATGGTGGAATGTGAAAAGAAGGAGGAGGAGCGCCCAGCCACCCCCACACCCATACCCCCGCCGCAGCAGCAGCGGCAGCCGGAATTCCCCCAACGCCACACGGGAACAGGTAGGGAACAACCGCCCCCCGGGCGACCAAGACCGCCACCCAGGCCAGGGCCAGCAGGACCGCCGCGAGGCCCCCAGAGCCAGAGAGCAGGGAGGCGCAGAGGGAAAGAGAGCGCCGCCCCAGCCCAGCCAGGAAAGCAGCCCCCTGCCGCGCCGGAAGAGCCCAACGCAGGGCCCCACCGGAGAGGGACGCCCACAGCCCCAGACGAGCACCCCACCACCACCCAGGAGTTCCGGGCATCCCCCCGCCCCGACCCCAGGTACGAGCCAGGACCCCCCAAGGGAGACCCGCCTCGCACTCCAGGCAGCCACCCACCCGGCCCACGGTTGGTCCAGGTAGGAGCAAGGCAGGGGCCCGCCGCCCCCGCCCGGGAGGGGGGAACCCCGGGGAAAAAAGGGCGGCCGACAAGGGATGTTATAAATATGGCCCGACCAGGCTCGGCCATGTTGGAAGTTTGGCGGGGCCCAGCGCCCAGGGGCAAGGACCAGGACCCACCCCCCAGGGACACGAACACCCCCGGCTCAGGTGTAATATGAACCCCCCCACCGCGCGGAGAGAGCACCGCCGGGCCCAGGGAGCCGGCACCCAAGGGACACGGCCGCCATCGCCAAGGGGCCCGCACCACCTACCAGGGAAGGGGTAGGGGACAGATGGACCCAGGTCCCACCTTCCTTGTAAAATGTGTGTGCGTGTATGGGTGTTTGAGAGGGTGTTTGTGTGCATGTGTGTGTGTTTATGTTTGAATGTATATATTGAGGGGGGAGGGGTGTGTGTACTAAGGGGGGTGCAGTTAAAATTGGCGAGTAGGACACTAAGGGGACATCTCCTGATTACTCACAGTGATGTCCCCTCACCCTACACACCAAGGGGCCCTAAATGTCTAAGGTCCGGTTAAAATTGGCGGGTAGGGTGCCAGGAGGACATCTGCTGCTTGCTTGCAGTGATGTCCAAGCACCCCCCCTACCAAGGACCCTACATGTCTAAGGTGCAAATAAAACCGAAAGAGGGGGGGCCCACTCCATACGGCAACCATAGGAGGGGGGCCACTCCCAAGTAGCCCCCCCCCAAGGCGCATCGCAGGCTAGACCCCCCACCCCCTCACCCTAATATGAGGTTATATAAGGAAGGGGGTAAGTTGGGGACAGCTGGTAGACTGTCCCCCGGTGGTCAAACAGCCGTCCCCCAGCCCACCCCCAGCAAAGGGGCCAGGGCCACCCAGCCCAGGGGCCCACCCCCGGAGGCGCCGACACCCTAGGCCCGGCACCACCCACCCCACACAGAGAGAGAGGAGCCAGAAAGCGTCGCCCCCCCCCGGAGCAAGCCCAGGCCCCCACCCCCAGACGCCGGCCCTAGAAGAGCTCTGGTCAGGCCTCGACGGGACCGAGGAGGCCAACCGGCCGAGGCAACCACTGATTGCCTCAGCGGAGACCCCTTACACAAATAAGGTAATTTTTCTGAAGAGAAAGGAAGGAGGTTTAGATGTTTTTGAGGCATATTTAACTGACATGTTATGGGTTCCTCAAGCTAGCAGACACATAGATCCATGAATGTCTGTGTTCCTCATCTGAGCTGGAGTCTGAATCAAAACTACAACTGAATAGCTCCAATATTGCTCACCATTTTTGTTATACCTATAATGTAAGGTTGGGGGTGTGAGGGGCTGTAAGCTAGAGGGAGTGCATATAAATGGTGAGGTGACGGGAAATGGGGACAGGCTTACTCCGCCGCCAACAGTCCTACCCACAACTCATAGGCAAATTTCTAATGAACTCCTGCAGAAACTATGTCCTATAAAAAGACACAAGTTTTTCAATTTTGCCTTAAAATGGCATAGTTATAATTAACAGACCACTAGGAACTCTTCTACAATAAATCAAAAGATGATCGGAGTGGGACTGTAAGAAGTTGGACTGAACTATTATAAATAAAAAGGGGAGGCACATAACAAAATAGTGCCACTTTCTTAATAACTCATGTATTTTTCTCATATTACGTTTAATTAGGTGAAAATAGAAACACAACTGATTAGAATAGCAAATAACAAGCAAGCTTTTTTATTTGCTTTGTTTTATATTTAATAAAAAAGCACATTAGGTCATGTTCAATTGGCTAAATTCTACACCTCAGTAACCCATGAAATGTTTCTTAATATAATTTTTAAATGTTTACAGTAATGATTACATCAGTGTTCTTCTGTTTTCATTTCTTGTTTTAAAATGCATTTTGTGGTTTACTTTCTTGAAAAATCCTGGGAGGTAACCCAATCAATCTATAAAACCAATTGCAGCTTACTTTTACAAACAAACAAGGAAGTTTCACTTTATAAGACAACATTGTTTTATTTACCAGACACATTAATCATGTAAAAAGAAGTGAACAAATTAAATGAAGTACATGTAATCACAGTGTTGATACTGAACAAAGCGAACATAAATAAGCATTCCATCAATGTACCGTGTTAGTATACATGATGCAATGTAAAAGGACAATCAGGGCATTCAGATCTGATTGTAGTTTTAACACAGAATTCATAAATACAAGAGCTCTGCAAACTGCCAGAACAAAGTTGAAACGTCGCTTTAACGTGTGCTTTGAAAACACAAACCTCCATCTGATTTAATATTAACAGCATGAGTTCTTGCAAGTCGGTGAGTCGAGTCAAAGTCGGAAAGAAATTCTGTTTTTTTCTTTTAAATGCTCTAAGTCTATTACATCCAACTGGAAATTTTTACTTTTCTCTGAAAGTGTATTAAACAAATTCACACACAGGTAATACTGAATCACAGCTTTATCATCCCCCATTAAACAATTCATATAATAAGAAATTAATATACAACATAAGGGATGGCCATTATCTCTATTACTGGTTATTTCTTCAAAATCTTAGCATTTGCTCAATTTATTTAGTAATTTATATTTGGGGTTTTTACCGAGAATCTGTGGTTATTTACTCAAACACATTGTTTTAATACGAAATCCAATTATTACTAAAAAAACAATGTTTACATTGGAGTTTTTGGTCATCTTTAATTTGTTTGAAAGGTGCCTGATATTGGTCTTGAATGTTATATGCCTTCACACACAAAAATACAGCGTCAAGTGTTGAAATCTTCTGCACCTTCAAATTTTTTACGAGATTTCAGCTCACGTTGGTCAGAGTTGTCAGCTATTATCTACATGGATAAGATTCACAAACACAAACTCGATCTTGAATATGACACAATCACAAATACAAACTCTCCCTATCATCTAACATTATCTAAAAGCTATTTTTAAGTTGGACCTTTTTCTATTTACCACTCTTTGAAGATGCTCAAGCAGACCAAAATAAGAATGGAAAGACAGAATCTCCTTTCTGTGTTGTGATAATAAGCCTGTCAGTCAACTGCACTGCAGTAGCTAGCCTGGTGACAGAGGAGGAAGAGCTGAATTTAGAGGCAAAATACTGCAAGAAGAGAAGGAATAATAGAGGAAATATAACCCATCTCTTGTGCACTTTACACAGTCCTGTCTTCCACTTGTACCTATTTACACCAGCAAAAACTTTATAGAGGAAAAATCCATTTTTGCGGGGGGGGGAAAGAGTTTGTATTTTTGTATGAATTTGTGTGAAGCAGAAATGTTTCTTTTTTTTTTAATGACACTTAAATATTTCAGAATGCATCCCTTCAGATTTGCTTCTTGGTAAGATAAAATGAATGAGTTTAGTGTCATAAATGATAAGAAATGTTAGCTTAGCGTAGCATTGGAAACAGGGAAGACACTTCAGCTTTAAAGGAAAAAGTAAGGAAAACACGCCACAGCGTACAATGATTAATTTGCATATTGTCTTCTTTTGAAAATACGTAACTTAATTTTTTATGGCAATGCATGCTAACGGCTCCCCATTGTTTTCATTATGTCATGCTCGCCATAACAGCTGCTTCAAGCTTTATTTTCAGATTTAGTGAAGGGGCACATACTTGTTTCCAATGAAACGGGTTATGTAAATATCTAATGACTCGGCTGATTCATTTCTTCCTACTTTAACACTGAAGGGCTTTTTAGCTGCTGCTGAGGCAGCTTTTTCAATAAGGCACTGTCACTATGTGTGTCTTTGCTCATCAGGCCTTTTCTGTCTCGCATCCTGCGGCTTAAAGACGCAGAGAACCTGCAAATAATTTTGTCACTGTTTTACATCACACTGCATACTTGATTATACATAACAGGAAGGGTAGACATTGATCTGGTTGCTATCATTTTACAAAAAGTGAAAAGATTAGGTGCACTTAAGTGACACCTGAACTGAATCAGAAGATAGAATAGACTTTGTATGGAAGGAGCCCGCAGTTTTTCTTAGTGTCTTCACTTTCCATCTTCACATCGTGTGAGGTTTGATCTTCATCCACATTCTTCAAAGCTGCTTGTCCAGCCTTCCTGTAGTTTGCATAGGACAGGTAATGTATGCACAAGAGAGATGACTGTCCTGTATTCCACATCTGTTCAAAAGCCATTGATTGCTCTTTTGTCCATCCGATGCATGGCGTATATGACATGACCCGGCCTCTCACATTAATGTTACAGTTTTAGTAAGGATCAAATGTCTCATCAGAGTAAAAGCAGAGGTTTTCTGCAGTCTTTTCTCCCTTTTATGGATTTCCAGTGCAGTTCTTCAGGAGATAGAATGCTGCTGACCTCTTCTTGAATCACTCCTCCTCCTCCGGGACCTAAGCGTCAATCAGACATCTGCAGTGAATGCCGGGAAGATGAGCCAAGAGGCAGCAGAAGATCCGCTCTTCAGGAAATCAGGGACAAGAGTCGGGAATAACTGTGTCACCTGCCTGGTATACAGACATTGATTATTAACAGTCCAGTTTGCAAAGAGAAGGGATGCTAAAGGAGGAGCTCTAGGACAAGCTGCCAACCCCATGCAGCTAATACATCTTATCCTTGGAAATTGACGTCTCTGCATCTGTCTCGGGTGAAGCCAGGGGCGGCACCGTTGGTAATGGAGGCTGCTCCTCTTTAGGGGGAGGGCTCTTGGCTTTGTGGGAGGAGGTTTTCTCTGCTGAGGCAGCGATGTTTGGTTTAGCATCATCAGGGGTGTGTTCATTGGGGATGAGTGGAGCTGTAGTTTTCTGTGAAAAAATCAAAGTACTATCATGATCAACTGTACTGAAAAAGATGAATCACATAAAAACACATACAGCAAGTGTGTACAAGATCAGTCTGTCCTCACATACAAACATGTTAGCTATGAGACTTAGTCTGCCTCTAAAGCCAGGTACATACCAGGCATATGAGGCATGTTCAAGATCAAACTAAATGCAGGTTCAGCCCATGGTGTCCACAATGGACAAGTAGGGAGGGTCTTCTTCTTCCTTTTTTGCTCTTTACCAGTGCATGTCTGCCACAGACAGTCGCAAGAGGCTTGGTGCAACATGTTGAGGCCGTGGAAATCTCGCAATTTGGCATGAAACTGAAACGGTGTGGCTCTTTAGCGCCCTTGCAATGGCAGATATGGATTAGCTTCATGTCAGGAGAATAGCCTTGGTTTATCTTTATTTGAAAAACAAGCGCAGAGTTCAGGCTCATCGCCATGTCTGGGTCACCAGATTGAACCAGCTACATTCTCAGTTGTTTCACCACGTCACTATGTTAATATGACTCTAACCTATGCAGAAATAAAGAGTAGGTGATAATCAACTAACCTCAGTTAATCTATTATAGGTTAATCAGTACTGTAAACATTTGGAACATTATTTTGATTTGGAAACATTAAAAGAAAAAATCCACCACTGAATGAAGGGAAACGTCATTTTTTTGTTTAAGTACTGTTTAATGTTGCTACTCTGTATTACTCAGTCTTGCAGCCCCGAGGAGGAGCATTTGCTTGAGGAGCCTTCCGTGAGTGCTCACCGTGGTTTGTGGTGCTGGGATGCTGGTGGAAGAAGGAGCAAAACTGGTCAGAGCACTGGACGAATCCTCCGGCATCAGTCCTCTTCTGTCCAACACACTAAACAGAGAGACGAGGCGGTCAGCCCACCTCCAAAACCACATCACTTCAGAGACTGCAGAGCAGTGGCCCTTACCTCGGGTATGCTGGCCCACAAAGAACCTCGCAGCAATTTTTGATGATGTTCTTGTGGCTGTAAGGGTTCTGGACTCTGTTCTTTCCTGACCAAGATCCTTTTATCTAAAAATACACATCAGTTTATTTCACAGAGTTAGTTCTAAAAAAGAATCTCTTTATTTATGTCTTATTTAAAAGACAGAATCCTATTTTTAGAAGTTAACCACACTTGTTGAGATTTTACCTCCTAAAATATACCTTCCCAGGATTTAACAAATCCTGCTTAAAGTCGAATTATGATGGCAAGTGAAACCACAAAAAAGTAGTTGTGAAATTATATGGAAATAATCCTGATGTTTTTTTATTATTTACAGCAAAACATTATGTGAAGCTTTAAAAGTATTTTAGACAATAATTTGCAACTGTGGCTTAAAGTAATGCTTCTTTAAATTTCTGTTTTCAGAGATTAGTTATTATTTTGACTTTATGGAGCATGGAAAATAATTTAAAGCCATGTTGCACACATCTGTGCCTCCTTCAGCTTGGTTTGGAGCAGTTAGTGTCCTCGTGTCAGCTTTAAGAGCCAATTCAAAGCCAGGTTTACATCTTACAATAAAATGAAAGCTGTTTTTATGTTTAGGGCCAAATGCTAAAAGACAAAAAACAAAAATGCCCATGTGTCTAGTAAAGGAATGACTTGATGTCAATGCCACAAAGCAATAAAGCAAAGAGCTTCCACATGCTTGGAAATATTAGTGCTAACTATAGGAAAAGTCGCAAAATTATGACCAAGGTTTACTGGCATTAATATTTGAAATAAAGGCTAGGTTTTTCTGCTTGTGACTGTAAACAGTGGAACAAAATGGAATCGTAGTAAGTTTTATGACCTCTGCATTTTTCAGGATCCAGCATGAACTGAGTGAACCTCCTCTGAGACAGAAAGCATCTCTGGATGAGAATGTAGGTCACAAGCTTCCACAAGGCCCCTCAGTGCTGCATCCCTCCATGCATCTGCAGGGTCGAGTGAGTGAGACACAGCTGAAAGAGCATGTGTCATGCATGAGTCCAGAGTAGCTCAAGGTGTCTTCCTTTGCCTCTCCTCACTACTGTCTTTCCCTTCTCTGCTCCTCTAACGCTCTCTTCCTCTCTGCTGGACTGGTACCTTCTGGCTGTGTTCCCAGCCCCTGCAGGTATCAATGCATCTATTATTAGGTCGATCAGACACTGAAATGGCTGGGCGGACAGCCATCATTTCGGTGCCTGCAGCAACTCTGCAGGTGTACGATGCAAGGTTTCATTACCAATAAAATGAAAGAAAAAAATTAGGCCAGCAGTCTCGCTGGAAAAAAAAGGCTTGTATAAATTAATCATTACAACAAAGCACGAGTGCACTACTTCGCTTTTAGTCATCTAGAAGGCACCAACTCCCATCATCATCGGTGTTCTGCTTCTTATCGGGGAACAGTCAGTCAGATCTGGGTTAGCAAGCCCCTACCACACATAGAGAAAGCTCTGCATGCAAACCTGCCACAAACTCCTCCAACAGAAACATCCAGATGATAATTTGGGGGAAAAAAGGGATTTTTTTTCAATTGGAGAACTTCAAACATCTACAGAGCACACAGGAATTCTTGGCTTCAGATAGAAAAAGTATTCCCTAAAGACCAAATGACCATATTTGAGCTATTTTCAAAACATTCCCAATGGACGCAATTATTATGATTGGGCTGTTTTTAGCCAAAGTAAAAATAAAAAAACAGTGTTGTTTTCTAGGACATAGTTTCTGTAGAGTTGGCAGTAGTTCATTAGAGATTCAACTCAGCGTTTTGGGCGGGACTGTAGGCACAGAGTGAGCCCGACCCCATTCCCCCTCACCCATCTGTTTACATGCTCTCCCACTAGCTCACAGCCCCTCACACTTCAGGCGTAATATTACCGGTACCACAAAAATGGTGAGCAATATTGTAGCTTTCCAACCATACAGTTTTGAGCCAGATACCAGCTCAGATGAGGAAAACAAAGACGTACATGGATCTAGTTATCTTCAAGTGGATGCATCAGAACGGAGCGGGGAGGAGTTTGTGGCCCACCCAGGGTATTTTCTACTAAACAACTATAAGCTTTTTTAAACTGGATTTTTTCATCTGCTCCTGATTTTCAACTATTTGAATAAAGAAATAATCAGAAATGCAATTTTAAGCAGAATTTTCTTAATATTTGTCCTCTATCAACAGAAAAATGCCACAAAGACGTATTAAAAACATTGAAATCACTGTTTTCCTCAGGGTGGGTCTTTAAACTAGAAGATGGACCCCAGACAATTGGAAAATCTCCTCAAACAGTTTGTTAGGTTTATTCTCATTCCAGCCTTGTTGTTTTCTCCATTTCATTTACTTTAGTGTACAATAAGCTTGTTTGGTTGATTTACCAGGCCTCAGTCCTTCAGAACTGAGCCAGGGGAGTTGTCACGGTAACAGCTCTCTGCTCCTAGATAGCTGTCTGATTATAAAATTCACACCCTTCTGAAACATTTTTTCCTTATCACATGTAGTTTTAAACATTTTTCTCCAGCCTCTAGATGCATCACAAGTCTTAGGATAAAATCCCACTGATTTTTATCCTAAGAATGCAGAAAAAGTAAAGTAGCGTCTTGCTGTTGAAAGCTAAACAGAGTTTATTCTTCTGGTACTCATTAAACAGCTTTTGGAGAAACATTTCCATGATCTGAGCTGCAGTTTTAGATGTGGCTCCAGAAAACCTGCAGATGATCATATTTCAATTTCAAGACATGTATGTTTACGCCAAGTAAAGCTGAAGGCTGACTGTGGAGTGTCTCACTTCCCATCCGGCAGAAGGTACACATGCACTCAATGAGGCCAGCTCACATCCAAACAAGGAGGTTGTGTAGACACAACACAGGAACACAGTCGTATCATTACAGCTATGCTCCCAGCAAACGATTGTCAAAGTGACATGAAACATGGCTTCCCCTCTAGGCGGGAAAATCCCCTTTACAAGCTTCAGGAGGCGTGCGCTTGGACTAGAAGGAGCAGCTAACAAGCAGAAAAACTGGAAATGTAAGGAGGTGGAGCTCTAAGAGCCCCTGTTATCATCGCTGCATGGCTAATGCAAATTCTGCGTTGGTGTAAAATCATTACTGGCTCAAGTTATTATCCAGGCAAAGTGGGAAATAAAAAAATGACTTTGAGGATCATAATCTCTGTTTAATTTATGTGGAAGTTGAAAAGAAAAGAGAAAGCACACAAGGAAACTATCATATTTCTGGTGTGACGAGAGTGAACTCTCTTTACAAGGACACTCTTTTCACATCAACAGTAACAGTTTCACTATCTTATTTGGGAGCTGCCCAACTCCTCTAGATCCACCTGTGGCTACCAAGCAGCTCCACGGACGTAATTTGGGTCAAGGACAGCACAGTGGTGTCATAAGGGTGAAGCAAACATTGCTGGGCATCTGCTAGATCAAGGTTTAACCCTGTCAGAACTGGAATTTAAGTTCTATGTCAGTAACCATCAAGTTATACTTGTTATACCGGAGCTGAAATGTTTGTGATTTAGCTAATATTCAGGAGTCAGAAGATTTGCCACTGAAAAAAATGAATCTTGAGAAAGTAAAAAGACCCTTGCTTTGAGAAACATGTCTTATTTTCTGTCTTGCAAGAAAAATGATATTATCAAGAAAGTTTTTCAACAGCATATTCTTAGTTTAAGAAAGCATTTCTAAGTGATAGGCGTTTATTCTTAATTTGTGAATTCTTTTTTTCTGCCAATAGGGTCAGAATTTGTGACTCTTTTCTAAGGGGCCCCTTTTTCAGTGGGTGTGGGAAGAGGTATTTCAAACTGGAAAAACAAGCTACATGAGCAGTCAAAATCAGTATGTTGCAATTTTCTTTTGTTTGTTTTTTTGTTTGTTTTTTGTTCAAGTTAAGCTGCTCTTCTGCTTTAAAGCACAAGGCAATGTGACCATAATACACCTGCATTGGTGTCACTGCCCTGCCCGTTTTGGAAACTAGCAAAAATTGTGTATTGCGTATTAAATAGTTCCCATTCCTCTGAACATGTTTCCAACATTTTGACATTTTTATGCTAGTTTTTGTCTTAACAGGTAGAAGTTGCTGATTGGATGATGTCATCCATTTTACATTTGGCTGCTCAAAATAACAATCTTAGTGGCTGTGCAATAATATGCTGTTGCTTAGACCTAAATGACCTGAATGTTTTTTTAATAAAACTCTGACCGAAACACAGAAAATAGAGAGATTTAATGAGCTGAATTAAAAAGTACATTCAACTTCATTTTTTACTCTTGTGATCTATAAGATCATTTAGAAAAATGCTACCTTTCTCATTTTTACAGACTTGACAATGTGCTTTATATTTTTGTGTCGTGATGAGCAGAAATTAATTGCAACACATGGGAATTTTTTTATCAAGGATTAATAGCAAAATGCTTTTATTTCAGCAACTTGGAACTACTTTAAAATCCTTAGCGGGCTGCAAATTTGTTACAAATAAACACAGTCATTAAAGCCTTGAATAACACTCCTTAACCAAAGTGGCTGCTAAAATTAACCTTTTTTTGTGTGCATGTTTATAAATGACAGAAAACTAGAAGTAGAGAGATTTTAACAGAAAACTGAGAGGATTCAGAAGATTAGAAACTATCTGCACTCATGTATGTTTGATGAGATATACTTACATCCTCATTGGTGGTCTGGTTGAGAGAGATCAGGTAAGTGTGGAAGCCAGTCAATCCCACAACAGACCAGAGCGTAAAGAAACACACCAGAACCTCCAGCACAGTGAGATCCAGTTAAGGAAAACAAAAACATGCGTTTCTAAGCAGCTTAGCCTTTTAAAAAGGGGCTGTTTGCATCTCAAATGTTCGTGTTTTTACCCATTTCTGCTTTTATTTTTATAGGAATTGTTTTGAATTTCTTGAAAGCCAGAAGATTAATGTCAAACACAGAGTTTACCACAAAACACGGTGTTCATGGTTGGATTATATAGTGCTTTCATCTATGAACAAAATGTCAACATGAAATCTGCAAAAGATAGATTTAATTTATAAAACTCACTTTTTTTGGTTGTTGTTCCACAGATAATTGCAATTCCCAACCTAAGTCATTTAAACGTTCCATGAAAGGCTTTTTTTTGCAGCTTTCTCTCACAAAAACTAATTTTAATATTAGTTTTAGAATTTTAATTTTGAAAACATAGCATTGAATACTTATAAAACTGATTAATAGAGAATAAATAGCAGAAAACTGATACCAATTACTTTTGATTTCTTCCTTACATGTTTCTGTTATGCAGTCTGCACATTTGTTTCCGTCTCTTTACAGAAGCTTGATTTTTAAATGTTTGCATTTTTTTTTTTTTTTTTTGGTTTGTTTGTTTGCTGTCACTCTGGTGGTTTGACGTTACTATAAGCAAATCAGAGTTAAATTCAATCAATTTTGAAATTACAAGGATAAAAGAGATCTGTGGCTTTTCTGTTCTGCTCACCCATTAAATGTTGTTTTTCCTGCATAACATATTATTCACACAAAAAATAGGTATTATATAACAGAGCTTTCAGTCAAATAAGATACAATCAGAAGTGATTGAGGCATTAGGGGCAGTAAAGAGCAGTTTTCACCTGAAGTGCCACATAAACCAGAAACCTTTGGACCCAAACAACAAAGAAATGAGCCTGAGCTTTGAGCTTCAACTGCACTGAGGTGAGACGACAGCACAGTGCAAACTGTTTAGTGACAGCTGTCAAACACACTCAAAGGATATGTTCCAGGTGTTTCCTGTAAAGTGTTCAGAAAGCCTTTATCCACTGAACCTGTGTGTGAGAGAACACAGACGAGAAGTCACAACTCTGCATTTATAGGTTTGCTGAGGCCACGCAGACTAACACGACAAACTGGAGTCTCTGTTGAGCTTGAGTCACAGTTCGCTCTTCCTGTTTTGCCACATAGTCTGTAATTGTTATTTTCACAGATAAAGGGATACTCACGCATGACCACGTGGACAATGTCAAAGGCGAATATGTAGATGGTGAGCAGGGAGAGGGAAAGTGTGAACAGGTAGAAGTATCTGTAGTTCCTTTTGCCCACGCAGTTTCCAACCCAAGGACAGTGGTGATCAAAACGGTCTGACAAGGAAAACGAACAATTTTAGAACTCCAGTGGATTAAAAATAGACATGTTTTAGAAAGAGGCCGCTTTCTGTGTCAGCTCCTGCACATCTGTGGTATAAATATAGCAAACACTGCCTCTTCATCTGTTCCTGTTTTATTCCTTTGGAGTAAAGCCCGACTTGAGCAGGGCATAGGGGGAAAGGTCAACTCAGATAAATAATGTACAGAACCAACAAATGTAGACACTAACTAAAATACTGAGCACCATCTTAGTCCTTCTCCTGGAGGAATTAACATAAACGTTGGTAATAAATTTGATCATTCCCACAGGAAGAAACCTGAAAAAGGAATAAAATTTTCACTTAACCTTAAGTTCCTGAGTAAATCCTCTAAAACCTCAGGTGTACAAGAGCTTTTTTCTATTTATGGCTTATAAACAAAACAAAAAAGTTGCCAATTAGGAACTATGCAGTACGGTAATATATATTTTTAAATCAAAGCAGAGACAACTATTGAACATTTTAGAAGGTGACTGTCGACATGAAGGTTCACTGTCACCCCACTATAAGCAGGACTTCCATTATAACAATTGATATAAAAAAAAAAAGTAGAAAGTCCCTTTCTTAAAAATCAACCTTTACCTTCCAGGTAAAAAAATGTTTGATAATCTGTGAATTCTTTTAAGATGCTGTCACTTCTTGATGCTTCTTTCCAGCTTCTGATTCTTATCTCTGTGGATATTTTGGTTGCCAATAATCAAAGTGCAGTGAGATTTAACCATCTATCAATGACAAAAAAAGAAAAGCTGTTTTTCTCTCTCTGGATGGGTACAGGACAGATTCTACATTAGAGCAGTAAAAGCATTGATCCTCTGCCCTAACATGATGCACTACAGCCAGCATCAATATGAAACTGTATCCTCTCTTAAGTGGGATAGCTAGTGATCATGATCCTCGATGTCACAAAACCAAGCAAGGCCTCAAAGTCCATGCATACTGAAATTATAATCATAAAGTTGAATTAAAGAAGAGTGTGTGTGCATTCAGGTCTCCTATTTTAACGCTCACTCCAGCTCTTTAATCAGAGTAACAAAGCATATTTTTTAAACAATTTAAGGCAGAAAGGATTTTAAATACTACTTCAAATGTTTGTTTGTTTTTACTACTGACAGACATTATGATACTCTGTATGATGAATATTCATATTTATTGTAAAGTTCCGCATAGCATAAAGTGCTACAGTATCATTATCTTTTCCTCTGTTATGTCTTTATTTAGGCTGAAAGTAACGGATTGATTAGAAACTCAACTCAACTACGGTAAGTCTTTTGTATACATGTATGTGTATTGTTGCATGTTTAAATCTGTACTTTTGAAAGTGCAGTTGGCCTATGTGTAGAGCGCAGGTGGACACAGACGAGGCAGTGTTTATCATGACTGAGCATTTATTCCTCACTGAGGTGCCTCTGTCTGCTCTCATCTCAGCCATGACTCAAACACATTCCTCGGGCATCAGGAACTTCAATCCCTGCAACACTGCAGAGTTCAGAGATGCTTTTTACAAGCCTTCAAAACAAAAAAAAGCTCCTTCAAAGATTTTTTTATTCAGTTTGTGACTTTCAAGCTTACCTTTGGGTCTATTTATAAGAACTATTTGAATAATTGCATAACTTTGACAAAAAGACATAATTCAAGTTATTCTTTTCTGTCAAACCTCACTCCCTTTTCTATTTCTGTGAATCTTTTTTATTTTTAATGTGCAGCAGTTGTTTTGTTGTCTACGGGCAGGGTATCACATTGAAAGTCGTACCAACGCAGTTGTCACAGATGCTGCAGTGAGACGCTCGTGGCGGGCGGAAGATCTTGCACGTGTAACAGTACTTGAGCTTGACGATCTGGTTGTTGATCTGAACATTACGGATCCGAGGTGGGGGTCGCTGTCCAGCAGGGACGTTCCCATTGGCAGCTTCTACAAAAAAAAGCGATATTGAAAACTGGTTATAGATTACAACAAAATATCAAAGGAAGGATGTCCTGTTGAACTAACCTGCACTTTGGTTTTCTTTTTTTATAATTAATATTTGGCCTTGTGCAATATAGTTCATCAAACACTTAATTTTAGATGGCTTAAGAAGCATTAAGACATCTAAAAGCCAATCTTTAAGCACTTCCATCCTTGACAAAGTTAATAACATGGAGTTTATATAATAATGCATTTATGTAAAGTCCCTGCTGTGCCCCATTTTTTTATTTTTTAAAAGTATTTTGCATCATTAATTTTAGATAGATAGATAGATAGATAGATATAAACTTTATTAATATCCCAAAGGAGAAATTCAGGTGTCCGGTAGCAAAACACACAACCACACACAACAAACAACAGTAAAAAGACAGTTCACAAAATAATATCAGTTCATATCAGGCAGGTTCATTAAACAGCCTGATAGCTGTAGGGACAAATTAGTTCTTAAAGCGCTCTGTCCTGCAGCGCAGTGAAAGGAGCCTATTACTCCGTGTGCTTTTAGTTGTATTTGGGTTTTACCTGAATGCCTCAACACAACCATAGTTCAGATTCAATCCTCAAACAACTCATCACGCAGCTTCTGATCTGAGATTTCCTTTGGAAAGTTCAAATTTTCTTCATTTCTTAATTTTTGTCCAGTTCACTGTATTAAGATCACACGATCTGGCAGAATTTCCACACAGAAAAGCCATAGCTGGGAATTCAACTGACACCTTCTTGGTGTAAATCAACAGTTCTAACTACATCATGATGCAACCTCATCTGAGACTTAAGCGATTATGTTACACTATAGGAGCTGGAAAAAATGCTAACGTTCACAGCGTTGCTGGCTGGGATCTCTCAGGGGAGTTACGGCAGTGCAGATTTCCCAATAACATGCTGCAGTGAGCGGGCACTGTTGTGGAGTTAATGGAAAAGAGCAGGCGTGCTCATTTGATTATCTGGGGATGCATTAAGATAAAAAAAAGATGTGGCGTTTGTGGAAATCAGATCAGTTAGGCTGTGGAAAGTGTTCAGAGAGGACAAGAGCAAATTTTAATGTATCTATATAGTGCATTCGTGATTATTATTAAGCTCTTGGCTCTGTAAAATGTATAATTTCAGCACAAATGAAGCTAACAGATTTATGTATTTTTATTGAACAATTTGCAAGAGGAGGTCCAGAAATGTCTTTGCTAAGTGTAAAAAAATGTTAACATTTCGCAGCAACAAAATGTGGGATTAGTGGCCCTCAGGATACACCAGCGGACAATAAATTCATGACTCATCACTCATAGGAAATGATGTCAGTCCCTCAGGTAGAACGGCTTAATCTGTTATAGCTTTTCTGTGTACTCTAAGAGGTTACATCTTTCCATATTAAGTGTCCCTCTCAGGGGTAGTAACTGTAGGAGGTGACCGATTATTGGGGCTACAGCAGCTTCATCAACATGCTCCTCTTCCATGTTTCAGCAAACTCAATCCTCACAGCAATATTAATGTTACCGTATAACACAGGCATGTCCAAAGTCCAGCCCGTGGGCTAAATGCAGCCCACATTCAAATGTCCTGGCTCCTGTCATAAAATCAATAATATGCAGCCTCTAGCACTTTTTAAAACATGTGTTTATGATTTCTTGATTGTGATTGGCAAAATTACGTCACAAATGAGGCACTGGGCCTTCTTGATCTTCAGAACCTTAAGGGCCAAACAAGAAGAACAGATTTATTTTTATTTTTTTCGTGTTCAAAACCACAGTGGTTTGTACTTCTGAATAGATAACTATTTTCTTTCATTTTCCTTTTCAAGTGATTTGAATTTAAAAGTTTACAGTAAGCATTTATTTTTTTCTAGACAGACATTTTCTTTTTTTTTATTTCTAGTCTCCAAATATGCAATTCACAGTAATTTGAGTAAAAATGTATTTAGATGTATTTCTGTGAATTAATAAAAAAGATCCATTCCTATTACATTTTCATTTAATAGTTCATTGCAATCAATGTTATTCTAAGTTTAAAGAATGCAGGCTGATTCATTGGCCCTCACACATTTTCACCTCACCAAATTTGTCCTTCTTTGCAAAAGCTTTATGCACTCCAGTGAAAAAAGCTCTTAAAGAAATAATAGAACAAACATCAAAGGAGTTTAACTAAGTGGAAAAGAATTTGTTTGGACTCCAATCTAATATAGTGGCTGAAATATAATAAAATCTTTTGTGTTTGGGTCATAACAGCATTCTGACTGTGTACTTGGATGGACAAAGAATGTACGACACCCCACTTTGGTTTTATTTACCACATCTGAAGACATTTCTGTTAGCTCACTATAATCCTGGCAGAATATGATCTATATCTATATATATATATATATATCCCAAAATTTACAAAAATGAGCACATATTTTGGTTGGGTAAAACAAGCCCAAAAGTTGTCGGAGCGAGCTCAGAGATGCAGTTTTTAAGCTGAAGATTCAACAGTTTTGTGTAAACAGCCCACTCCTTTATTGGGCGCAATTTTGATCTTAAACATGAATAAAAAATGAATATAAAATATAAATAGGGGCCAACATGCTTGTGTAACGCGCCACCAAGGAGCTGCTTAAAAAAACACAACAGGAAGTCAAAATGTTGCTCTTCTCCTTTTCTTAATTTGCATTCTGTGGTCCATTAGCTTTTCATGATTTAATTACTAACTAGTCTATTTTGTTTTTACTTCACCAAATTTTTGCTTTGTGTACCTATATGTCTTTTTTTTTAATTTTTCTTGCCATTATGCTATGCTCACACCTCTATGGGCAACACGGATTCAAGCAACAACTTACAATGAAAAGTATGTGAACACGCATAAATGCGTGTTCTGGGCTTCTGCATTCAAAACTCTCACCTTCTTGCGTAGCTATATAAGTTTTTAGGTCAGGTTAAAGGCTCAATGTACATTCACTGCCATTAGACACTTTTTGAAAGTTAAACCAGTTGAACTTTGACCAATCAGGGACTTGGATTTGATAGTGATGTATGGATGACATCCCCTTAAATTCACAGAACCGACAAACATATGAAAATTGATCATGGAATCAATAATTAATAATTGCGGTTTGTGTCTGGATGGAATTATATGACAACAAGTCTTTCATTAATCTGAACAGAGCTGTGAAAGAAAAAGCCTGGAGCAAGATTCACCAGATTTGCACCACTTTGACATTTCACACCAAGCCTCTTCCAACTGTGAGTACATGCGCTAATGTTAAAGAATATTTTATTCCTGCTGTGTTGTTGTTTTTTTCTCTGCCATCTTGAGTTGACCTTGGTTATAAAACTGGTGTTTTATTCATAATATTAATTGAATTTAACACACAAAGAAAAAAAAGGTTCTATTGTTGTCTTTTAAAAACTGGACTTTTACAGATAAACAGACTTGTTCATGCACAGATGAAAATGAACAACCTCAAAAGCAAGAAACATAAGCATAAATAAATGAACAGGAATGGTTGTGCAGCCTGATGATTTGAGGTCCAATACACTGAAAAATTTATTCTTTCTAAATACTTAAATCCAAACTGTTTTTCACCTCATTACACATTCATGGAAGTCACTTCATGCAGACATCTCACCAGATGATGCAACAGCTCACAAATCAAGAGCCACCAGTCCAGTCATTGACTTCACATTTGAATAGGTGCAGATAAAAGACTGGTATGAGTGGTTTTATTAGGCTTGGTAGCAAACAGTAGCTCTGCATACCTAAAGAAGAAGCACTCCTACTTTCAAAAAATGACGCCTGGCCTCCTAAAAACCCAGAAGAATCTGTTTAGCGTACCAGCACCTCTTCAACGGTGCTGGACAAGGGAGCCTTTAAGCCAAGCTCAGTTTCAAAAAGATATGCCTGACATTTTTCTACATTATTGAAACAAATAAGAAGCCTGTGCGGCTGTTTACACTTCCAACACTGATGGACCAATCAAACTGATTATTTAGAGACCTCTTTATGCCTACCCGGTAGGTTAAACAGCAGAAGGTCAATTTTTATATATAAATAAAGTCAGCTTTTAACAAAAAATCCAGTCATCAACTGTATCTGTTGCTCTTTACTGAACAGTGAACAACATTTTTTTCCATAATTTGTTTTCGTTACCATCAGCAAAGAACATATCTTAGGTTATTTACAGTTTTTCTAGTTTGTTGATTTCCTTTTGCAAGGAAACAACCACATACTGTAAAAACAATGGAAGAATCGCTGCATTATGTCACCCATAGAAAATGCCTTACCTCCAGCACATGCTAAATTAGGCAAAAGTCCCGCACCATTGCTTCCTGATACGGGCGCTGCCATGTTGAAACCAGTCGACCGTGATTGGTCCCAGTCGCTCCGAGTCATTGTATCTGACAATGACTCGGAGCGACCAGGACCAATTACTGTCGTCTGGTTTCAACATGGCAGCGCCCGTATCAGGAAGCAATAGTACTTTCTATTTGGGAACACGAGAAGGGAGGGGTTGAGCTGTCCATTGTTTTTACAGACAATGGAAACAACATAAAAAAGTCCAATAGGCCTAATATTTCTATGTATTTAGGAAGTATAATTTTCTTTTCTAATCTACTGCTTTATTTAAAAGTCTAGCCTGACAGATGGCTTGACCACCCATTCGGAGATCAACAGTTTTCCAGAAGGTTGCCCAACACAAGAGGCCTTCAGCTCCTATCTGTCTGCTCAGTTGTTGGACAGGACAATAAATAAATAAATAAATAAATAAGTAAACTTTTCCAGAGAGAAATGACTGATACTTCAAAATCAAATGGATCATCTTCCTGCTGCAACCCGAAAGCATAATGAAATATGATCATGGTAAAAAGGTAATAAAATGAAAATAAGCTAAACGCCAGATTCTATCTCATTTTGACATTCATGCAGTTCTCTTTCCTTGTGTCACTGAGCAAAGGTTTCTTTGTACAGTGACCCACATTCTGCAATGGAAAAAAGTTTTGCAATCAACTTTGATTAAACTGCAGCCCCAAGTCAAGATTATTGATAGAAATTGATCTAAATTTGACAAAAATTGTATTTTTTTTATTATACAACATACCTAAAAGATTTGAAGGAAATAAAGACATGAGGAGTCTAGTTACCAATTTCCATTTCGATGAATGCAGCCTCCTCAGGAAGAGCCCTGGGCAGAACCCCGGGATCACTGAAGCTGGTCCTCAGCAGCATGGCCATAACAAACAGGAAGAGCAGCACAGCAAAGACTGGGATGGCAGGGGACAAATGGACAGCCAGGTATGGACATCTGCAAACCAAGAGGTCAAACTTTGGTCAAAGTCATCTCAGAAGCACAGGTTCTGTGTTACAACAAGCAAGGCAGCCAGATGCTTTTTGGTTCTCAATGACTAAGAAGAGACCGTATACAAGATAGAGAGTGATCATGTGACTCATTGGTTTATATTGGGCTGATTTGCAAGCGATTTTCTAGCTCTGTTGCTGTTGCCATACTGACCAGCAAACGTTACCAAAAATGTCATTGATGGGAACCTGTAATGGGAGCCAGAAATTAGACTATTCTAAAGCTGAGGACCAGTTAGTTTTTGAATAAAAGGCTGCATCTTTATTTTATGAAATTTAGATCACAAAAAAAGAAAAATAAGAAAGTAACAAGGTGCAGCTGTCATGGAAACTAATCATTAAGGCAAAAAAGGTATTTGGAACCACAAGTTAAGTGTCATTATTTGTGCTGTGAGGCCAGATTACTTCCTGGCCTTGCTCCAAATACTTTTTTTTTTTTAAATGGCGCATAAAAATGTTGTAAATATGTTGCCTCTTCATCAGTAACTCTAATACTTCTCTATGGCAACGTTTTCATTCATTTTAAATATGTATTCATGATGCATCATCATTATTTTTTCAAACACAAAATGAAAATAAACACAAGAGTTAAAAATAGACAGATAAAACAAGACATTGTGCTTAAAAAGGAGTGGGTAGAAGAAAAATCTTGTGTGATCCCACCCCTTCTTACAACACCTTATGTTGTGCAAATTTCTATTTACTTTCTTTTTCCTCTAAACATTTACATTGCCTTTTGTATAGCACCTCAGACGTGACATTTGCTTATTTGTTTTTATTGATCATTTCTAACCTTGTAAAGTTTCACCAGTGATATCTTGAAGGTTTTTTGGAATACATGTAAACTTTTGCACTTCAAACACTGATGACTGCTTTTAGCAGTGAAACATTTGCAGTAATTCTTTGTTCAGTGTTTATATTACTTTAAAGAGATGTTGGCTTATTTGATTTAAAATAAAAAAGGTAATATTGCATAATTTTGATGTAGGATTAGTTTTTTTTTATAATTATTGAAGGAATAATAAATGTTGGTTGGAGGGCTCCCATCCATAACATTTGTGCCCCAGAACCTGAAAAAACTCCAGCAGTGCCCCGATCACTGATCAGTTTTTTTAAAACCTAAAGAATCTTCTTACACTGGCATCTCCAGTTTGATTTTTCTGTGTCTTTTTGCTTTGTTTTGTTTCATATCACAATGTGATATGACAGTCTGAACCTCTGGTTACAAAATAAGAAATCTGAAACCTCCAGTGAGATTTGAAAAGCTTTAAGTTTCTACATCACAGCAAGGCACAATGACAGAAGACACAGAAATATGAGAGCTCTCTGTGAGTGTGTCTGTGTGTGCAGGGCACTCTATGACAATTCCATAGATCTTTCTCACTGCTGTTTTGAGCATGAGATCATGCACTCTGAGAGCTGCCCTTCCTTTGGAAAACCTAAACAAAACTGGGCCACACTCCCATGGTCCAGAGGATGAATGAAGGGACATTACCAGAGCACTGTATTCCAGCCCGTTGTGCTCAGAACCAGCAGGGCTCCTTCAGAACCGCTTGCTGCTTAGTGACAGATGTGAGCTGCAGTATAAACTGCTGCGGCAGCCTGCAGCAGCAACAAAGCTCACAGCATGCTCCTATTAATACTTAGAGTGTATTCAGACTGGAAAAATCCTTTGTTCCGAATCAAATCTCCTTAATTTGTTCTGGATCAAGTCCCGAAAATGGGGTTTGGTCTGTATTCAGACTTCCATCAAGCAGACCAAAGTTACAGACATAAGCTTGTAAACAAAACCATGTGACTAAAGATCTCTTCAGTCATTGGGCAGGGACTACGAGAGCGGGTCAAAACAACAAGAGAAAGACGCACTTGCTGCGCTTTACAATTCTTATCAGGACAGTTAACTTGTTAAAACTTTATATTTCAATTATCAGTTTTGAAAGTCGGGAACAGCACTTTTTACTTGTTGCTTTGGTACGGCGGAGGCATGCTGCAAAGCGGTTAATGGCAAGGAGACGTGCCATGTGTGCTTTAACTCAGAGGATGCTAGCTGCAGTGATGAGGAGTCACTTATGTTTATGACACAAAGACTGTCTGGAAAACAGTGAAATGGAATGTGTGTCAAGCTAAAAGTTGTTTAATGAGCCTGTATTCCTTCGATCACATTTCAGGAAGTTTCTGTGTATCGTGTTATGGCATGATTTTCAGAATATATGGCTAAGAAAACTACAAGGTAGTTTTTAAGCTTAAGTTACACCTTGCTAATACTGGGTTGGACCTACTTTTGCCCTCAGAACTGTCTTAATCCTTGGTGGCACAGATTCAACAAGGTACTAGAAACATTCCTCAGAGAGTTTGGCCCATATTGTCATGATATCATCACACAGTTGCTGCAGATTTGTCAGCAGCACATCCATGATGCCAATCTCTCGTTCCACCACATCCCAAAGGGGATCTAATGGGTTAGGATCTGGTGACTGTAGAGGTCATTTGAGTCCATTTTCAAGAAACCAGTCTGAGATGATTCCAGCTCGTTATCCTGCTGGAGGTAGTCATCAGAAGATGGTACAATGTGGTCATAATGGGATGGACATGGTCTGCAACAATACTCAGGTAGGCTGTTGCATTGTAACCATTCTCAATTGGTAATAAGGGGCCTATAATGTGCCACAAAAATCCCCCATTTCATGACACTTCCAGCACCAGCCTGAACCATTGATACAAGGCGGGATAGATCCATGCTTTCATGTTGTTGACGCCAAATTTTAACTCTACCATCTGAATGTGGCAGCAGAAATAGAGACTTATTAGACCAGGCAACGGTTTTCCAATTTTCTATTGTCCAATTTCGGTGAGCCTGTGTGAATTGTAGCCTCAGTTTCCTGTTCTTAGCTGACAGGAGTGGCACCCGGTGAGTTGCTGCCATGTGACTGGGTGATTAGAAATGGGCATTCATGAGCAGTTGGACAGGTGTACCCAATACAGTGGCCAGTAAGTAAAGATCCAAGCGTTTCATTAATGCTTTTAGTCATTAACACAGAGCCTATGTCTATCAGGAGAAATTCTTTGGCCAATGGTCTAAAATAAAGTTGCCCCTGTTACGATAAGTGAGAAATTCCTCAATCTTAAGTTTGTGATCAACCTGATTGTGTTTTTTTTTTTTCATTTCTATACCACAGACACTTCCATCTTTTAGCAACAACTGTGCTCAGTCTCGTTATGGCTCACTCTTGTCAAACACACAGCTGAAAGGATGTTTGAAAGAGCAGGCTGAGTAAACAAGTGCCAGTCAGCACGGCATAAAAGAGAACAAAGTCTATCAGGAACAGGTATATCAGCATGCCTGCACAATACTGACATCCAGAAAACAGCAGTGTGCCTGGCTGGAGGAGTTTTTCTGCTCCGTCTACCGTTCTTCTTACTAATGAAAACGAGGCGCAGAGCTCAGATCGATAGGAGTTTCCACTGTAAAGCTGCTGCTTCGGTGGCTGCAGAAACAGCGCAGAGCAGGTCTCAGGCAGAGGAAACGAGGCCCGTCCATGGAAGCAATTCTCATAATCACTGGAAGGTTTTGGAGCCACACTATCATCACTTCCCATCAAACTCCCCCAATGGTCACATCCTTCCTGGGGGTGAACCATTTCCTCTGCTGGTTAAGGAGGGATGCTGTGTTTAAAAATAGCTTTAAAAAATAAAGCTGGATTTAAGCAGTCTCTGTGTTACAAGAAAAAATATTCTCATCCAAAGGGAAATCAGATAAAACTCACTCATGCTTTTCTTTCTGTCTAGCTTTTCTTTGTTTTTAAAGAGCTGTTTGCCTGAATAATCTGCTGGCCTGCACTTGTAAAATTTTCCTCAATAAATGAGTTGTATCTCCTCTTTGTGCCCATTTTAAGATTGGTGGAGAGGTTTGGGCTTAGATCTTGTTAGCTGGGATCATTACACTCATTTCCTGGATTTTTTTTCAGAATCTTTTAAGTTGTTGACTTGCAGATTTTCTGTAGGGCTGAACATTTAACAAAAAAATCATTCTAATTTGATTTTACCATTACCTTAAAATCAATGTTCATTATTTTATAATAAAGCCGCTTATAAACCAATTCTGACATAGTTCACCTAAAACACAATACTCACTTTTAATTTAATAGATAATGAACTTGAATGACCAGGACATAGGTGTGAAGCTACGTTCACACCACCCTTGGCAATGCGCGTTTAAGTGGCAACTTTAATTAAAAGTCTATGTGAATGGACAGAAACACGCATTTCAGGCTTTCACATTCAAAACTCTCGTGTTCACGCATAGCTACACAAGTTTCTACAACTGTTTGCAGGGCTCTAAGTACAAAACGGACGGCCCTTGAACGCATGTTGCCAGTTGAATCAGGTAGAACTTTAATCAATCAGGGACTATGATTTGGTGGTGACATATGGATTGAATCCCCTTTAATTTGATAAAATTGCCAACTGTTTGAAAATTGATCATGAAGTAGAAATTAATAACTGTGGTTTGTGCAGCACTTTCAACATTTCCCACCAAGCCTCTTCCAACTGTAGGTGGCAGACATGCACTAGTAAACAGTAGAATAAGAAAAAAGAAGCCCGTCCCTGCTTGTCCAGTGTGAACACCTGAGGTATACTTGCATTCAGAAACCCGTGTTGAGCGCCTTCTATAACACGCTCACATTGTTATTCCTTCAATGAAAGAAAACAAAAGGTTTAATATTAAATACTGACCATCAGACATTGATGAAAAGGAACACATGTTGGAACATTTAGGCATAAGGGATATCAGCAAAAATAATACAATTATTATAAACTCTTTCAAATCCTCCACTTTTCCTTGTAGCAGAGAACTGACAGCATAGTAAAAGGATATGGAGTTCAATAAGGATGATTTACACTAAACCCAGAAATTTGATGATTCTTCTGTTGTGCAAATTGTGCCCGATCAACCTCACGGTTTAAAATCTGCTGTCCATTTCTGTTTTTCCTTCTTATGCAACATTTAAATGCCATTTGAGAGGCGGAGCATTAAAGCCAGGGGTCACGGACCTTCCGTTGGGATTAAAGCTTTGATCACAGCTGTTGCATCAAAGAATATTCTTGGGGGTAAAAGCAGAACCAGTGTTTTAATAATATGATCAAAGAAACATCAGTCACTTTTTATTTCCTAGAGAGGAGCATCTTTTTCAGATCAGGCAAGCAGAACGTGAACATATGAAGCGCCCATCCCTGCATGGAACAGGATGTGGGTGAACATGCACTCTCCTCCTGGCAGGGAAGCTTCCAGAGAACAAAACACAAGGATTGCTGTTACTGTAAATGGAGCATGTACTCTGCGCTGAGCATAAATCATGTTATTGCTCATTTAGCCTCAGTTGGATACTGCCCCCTGATTGGTTGAGGAGGTAGACAGGGTGGGGTCGGATGCTAATAGATCGGATGTGAGATCTCCTCAGACCGCAGCAGCTCTCTCTCTGCAGGCCCAACTTCTCAATTCTGCAGCATCTTTACAATAGAGGACAAGAGCATGTTTGACTGAACGCATCACCTTCTGCATGGAAGCAGCATAAGCACTGATTAGCATGATCATCCATCTCACAACATGCACATATGCTTTGCCAGGTACCCTGCTGTGGACAGACAGATGACACAATGCCTCTCCAGGTTTTGGTTTCTTTATCCCAACTTTATATCTGGCTTTTAAGATACAAATACAAACATGGTGGGTAAAAAGCATTCCTAACTGATCCAGGTGTCATTAACTAAAAAATAAACCCTTACATATAGAAACATGTGAAAACCGTCTCTATGCCGGTTGACAGAAGGATTAAGGGATCAGTGAAAGCTGCAGGACAACAGCAGGGCTGGGCACACCTACACAGTGACATTGTTTTAAATAGACTTTGCATTCGTCGGCTCCGCACTGCTTGCCCACAGTTTGAAGCTCATAGAGTTTGACTTACATCAGCTACGGACAGCTGGAAATACAGTAGAGATGTGAGCTCTGCTGCTAATGCTGCAATGCATCAAGCAGTACAGCTGCACATGTGAGGACCGAAGTGTGAAGGTCTGCTCAGTGTTAAAGTGCAAAGACAACACTTTTTTATGTATTTTGAAATAAAAATCTTACCATAGTTTTTTTACATGTATATTAAACATGATCTAAAATAAACTCCATATTTTTTTTAAATAATTTGCAATTGAGCCCCCACCCCATCCCAAATGACCTTGTTTTGATTTGACACATTTACTTTGCAGGATGTTATGAAGCCATTATGTCTGGAGGTTACTAGTAACTAATTTTACTGACTTTAGCAAACCAAACACGCTGCAGATGGGAAGACAGCAGCACACAGAAGGGCGGGTTGTTACTCTATTGGCTTGGTGCATTTTCTAAGTGTGTCTATTGTGCTGCTCTGAAAAAGCAAAAAGTCTTAATATGCTCAAGAAGTGTGATTTTTTTTTTATTAATGTGGGGAATAGCAGAAACATCGCAGTAGTACATAAACTCAAAATAAAGCATCATTTTGTATCAAGCTGGTTCCTAAAAGTAGGGAGTGTTTTCAATTGCTAGCAGTCTGCTGAAAAAAAAAGGTGAGTCACTTCTGTATTTTAAACCAAAAAAATGAAAGCATAAAGCTGCGAGTGATAAGGGCATGATACAGGGCTCAGTTTTAAACATAGAATTTTGGCATCCCTATGTCTAAAATTTCTAAAATACTTTAGACAAAAAATCAAAATCATGAAAATGTGTTACGGGAATTGTGTTCATTTCCTGAAACCCTCTTTTCTTGGTAAATCGACAGATCCGTACTTTTACTTTAAGTCTAAAAAAAAGAAACATTCCTGCATACAATACTTTCTGTGCCTTTTTTTGAAATGGAAATATTTTGGAATTTGATATGACTTAATCAACAAGAGGACAACTGACAGAATATTACATTTTTGAGCATTAACTTAAAAAAAAGGAGTACCGGTATGCTTTTACTTTTACAATATAGTGTCTTTCTGTGACGATGTTAAGCATCTAGTTGACATGACTGTTTGTAGCAGCACCTTTAAACTTTCACTTTGCTGTATTACAGACTCCTTTAGCCCCTCAGCTGTGCTCCTCCGCCAAAACTGGACAAAGATGACATTTAAATTTGGGACAATTCAACTCCTGCAAGCCTGGTATATGTTTGACTATCAGCTTTCAGGGAAGATAAAAAATATCTTCTGCACATAAATACGGCTGTAAAAAACACATCTCTGATGACAAACTTTGCATAAATATTGCATCCAGTCGGACGACAACCGTCTGAGTGTTCTGGGGAATCAACATCCAGGCACAATGAACATGTGTCAAAGACCCATTTCATGGAAAAATTGTGTTTTTGCTGTTTTTACCATCATCTCGTGGCCTTTTTCTGATGATGGATGACACATTTAGAAAACGTTCATCTTAAAATTGCATTTCCGAGTATTTCTTCAAAGTGTTGCAAATCAGAAGCAGATGTTTGAAAAAAGAGCTTATTTGTTACGTGTCAAATACACTGGGTGGGCTTTCAAAATGGATGGAAAGATGATCGGAGTGGGACTGTAACACAAATCCACTGTCCTGAGTCAATATTTACTGAGAAAACCCAAACTAAAATGCACAAGTAGGGGGAAAAAAACCTGTACTCTTGGCAGACTTCTTTATTTGAATCAAAGCTGGAGTAAGCAGCCCGGCGCAGCTCATTTCACACACTTGTTAATGATCAATTATTCCAATGCATTTCATTATCCAGGTGCTCATGATTTAATGCCCCTGATTAACTGATCTTCACCAACCACCTCCACAAAAGCGAGTGGTATCTGCTTTGGGCCGTTTAACCCATTCAGGTGTATCTAAAACTGTCCACAGGGAGGCCATTTTGCTCTGATCATGCAGAAACAGCTGCCATTCGAGTCTTTTGTCACAAGTTTTTATAAACAGGAAGCTTTTAAAAACCTCCTCCCCAACTACAAGGTGACTAAGCAAGTTTAGCAGCTTAGCAAAAATACAAAAAAACCTATTAAACCGCATTGCATAAAACAGTTTTAATGTTTTCTCTTGTTTACATCCAGTAGATTTCTGTGTTTTTATGTAAACAAGGTTAAAGGATTCACTAAGGGCGCATACTTTCTCCTGAAACTGCAGACCAAACAACATAACCACACTTTCTGTCTGTTTATAGATGTCCTCTCCATCTGTTCTATGCATTCTCTATGTTTCTATGTATTGAGAAAACGTTGGGTCCAATCCAAAAACAGTGAGCTAATTAGAAGATGGCCAGAACAAAGGAGAGTACTTCCTGTTGTGGTTCAATCCAAACCACATTAAACCTGATCTATATACAGACGGAACATCTCCAAAAATCCTTCATGTTGGAGGAGATATAGAAGTGATCCAAACTAAAACTGAAAGCTACTGCGTGTTATAGTATCCTACATCTTTAAACATCACAATATGTGCTTCCTGAAAAGGTTTACATGCGACAGTGGCAGTGTCGTGGTTAGCACGGTCATCTCACAGCAGTCACAGAAGACTGATCTGGTTTCAAAACCCTGGCCGTTTGAAGTTTACATGTTCTTCTGGTATACTGGTGGGTTTTCTGCAGGCATTCTTGCTTCCAACAATCCAAAAACATGTTATACAGGTTCTTGGGTAACTGTAAGGTTGCTTTGCAAATGGGTGGGGAATGACAATGTGTGCAACATCTTAATCTGGTTAGGTTATAAATGGCGGGATTATTGGAATACAGTATTCCCGCCTCCACTTCCGGTTATCCATCTGTTTATACGCTCTCCAGCTAGCTTACAGCCCCTCACAAACCCCAAGCAAATATTCTCAGTATAACAGAAATGGCGAGCAGTACAGGAGCAATCCAGTCGTACAATTTTGAGCCAGATCCCAGCCCAGACAGGGAAAACACAGACAAACAAATCTTCATTTTAATCCTGACAAAAATGCCACAAAAACATCTTTAAAAAGAACAAAAAATCATTTTCCAATGGAGTGCGCCTTTAAATGGGAGGCTGGGATGGGGCTGTGTTGCCTGACAAAGACAGGGACAAAAAAAAAACATACACACACACAAAAAGGCAACCATTCCTGCTAATTCTCTGACTTTTCCAAGTTAATACAAGCATGTTCACCCGATCGAAGTCTCCATCATCCCTCAGGATAAGGCAGAAAAATGATGTAGTCACACTTTAAAAATAAAAGAAGTTTAAAATGTCCTTTTTTTAGCTAACAAGTCAGGATTTGACCTCCAGCTGGTTTGGCTAGACATGCAGTTGAACAGTTTAGGAGCACAGAGCTGCAGCTTTTTTGCAGGAGTCCAAACTCTGACAAAGATTTCAGACCTATTTACAATGCAATGGTGAGCGTGACAATCATCCCAATGCAGCCTAACAGTCCTATCTTAACTTTAATAACCCTCCGCCTACACACCATAATTAGGTTCCACTGTTTTATGAACATGGTGGCAAACGACTCTCGAGCCATTACCACGAAGCTTTTTCAGAGCTCTTGATGCTCAGCATGAACATTATCGTCTCTCTCTCATTTCCAGTCGGACAACAGCTCCTTCTGTCCGACCTCTAAGGAAAGCAAGAGGCCATTAACATGCAGGACAAATAAATGAGTTGGTCCAGCCCTGTTTTAAGAGCATCTCCCTCGCTGTAATGCTCACAATGTCTTGATGTACACATGAGCAAAATCAAGACAGGAAGCCGTTTCCCGTTTGTGCCAAAGTACAGGACCTGCAGAACTGCACCCAGGAAAAGTACATGAAGAGCAAAAGTAGTATACATTGATCAGTACTTTGCAGTTTAGTGATATAAACCATGGGTTCCCATAATGCATCTGGGCAGGTGGGAAGTGTTAGCTGGAATAATGAGCCAGCCACAACTGCTGATGCAACAAAAAAAGCAGATTTTCAATCTCACAAGTCAGAACGCCCAGATTATTAAATATTGAACCACTCGGTATAGTCATCAGTTATGAGGCATCTTTTACTTTCACAGGGGTGATGTAAAAAAAAAAAGAAGGATCCAAGTTGGCGTGAAGCAAAAATCTTAGTAAATGGTGGCCAAGTAAGAATTTAAGTGAATAAAAAAAAGAAAGGGGTTCAAAAAAGCCTTTCAAAATAAAGTTACTTAAACCACTTTAAATTCCGCATTATGATTTGTTTGAAAAATATCAAGACTTTAACCCAAGTTTCCCAAAAAAAAGTTCTAACACTTGTTCATCCACATGTAAAAGTACTTTTTTTGTTATGAAGATCAGGATTAGGATACTTTTTAGGATAAAAGGGATGTTAGGAAAACCAAATCTTGACCACTTCTGCTGACTGAACAACAACAAAAACTATTTCTGTAATGTTCAATAAATTAGTAGATCCCATAGCAACGTTTTTAAATAACAAGTTACCGAAATCTTGAAGGTTCTCTGAAAGTGACCAGCAACAGGGAGGAGACTGCGGATCGAATTTCTATTGATTAATCGATTGGTTGAGTTCCTGTCAGCCACAGCTATAGCAGACTGGGTTCATGAAGGGGAGCAAAGCTGGATATAGGCATGGCTAAGGAGGGGCAATGCCCCCCCAAGTGTAATGACTTGCCTCCCCCCCCCAAACGTGATGGCGCGCAAAAATCCAAAATTAACGAATAAAATCAAAATGACCAAAAACAAATAAAGAAATAGTTCAGCAAACAAAAGTACAACACGATGTAAAAATGAGAGACAAAAACTGTAAGGATGGACAGACGAACAAATAGACAGAGAGAAAAATAACAATCAATGCAGCCTTAACAGGACACAAACTAGTGACCTGCTTGTGCCTGTCCCAAGCCCGGTAAATGCAGAGGGTAATGTCAGGAGGACGTTCAACATAACCTATAAGACATATCCAATAGGTCAAAGGAGAACAAATGGATAGATGAGCGGAAATGATCACAGCATGGTTTTATAGAAATTTTAGGGGCTTGGAGGGATAGTACACCCCAAACTCAGTATACCAGGACACCCCCCCCCCCCCCCCCCCCCTGTATTCTACCTGCACCCCATGATGGGGCTGGCTAAATCCGGGTCAGGGGTGGGAGCTTTGTGTCTTAAAAGCAAAATACTCACTCGAAAGCAAAGAAGAGGGAGCAGGTCCCCATGATGAGGAACATGGTCAGATAGAAGACCCCCTTTTGGCGGGCCATCATCACGCGCCCGTCGCAGCAGAAGGTGTTCTTCCCCGGGAGCCTCTCCCATTTTCGCACCTTTCTGGTTATCATCACCGCCGACATGGTTCCTGCTGATTCTTGGAGTTTGATTGCTCTAATTGTTCCTCTAACCAGTCACGACAAACAGAGTGATAAACAGCACTTGCGCGCAATCAGACGAGTGGAAATCATTTTTGGAGGTTTAAAGTGTCGCAGTCTCATCATCGGGGCTCTCTAATCCACTCCCCCCGCGTCCGCGCAGCCGCGAGCCCAGCAGCTTTTAATCCACTCACGGTCCGGTCGGAGCCGCAGGTTGTTAGAAATCCAGCCGAACCACTGCGACAGATGTTTCCCGGCGAGATGATCCCGCCGCGGCTCCTCCCGCAGCGGCGCGCACGGCGGCGGACCTTGACCGCCTGACATTCATGTCAGCTGGAGCGCGTCCACGGACTGAGGCTGCAGCAGCTGATCAATCAGGAAATAAAGATGAAGACCTCTGGATTTGCAGCTACGATCCGCGTGTGTGGCTGGGCAGTCTGCTGCTTTTTCCCCCTTCTCCTGCAGATGCCAGCTCTGTTTTAGTCAATGGAAGCAGGAAACACGCCTAGATTGAAATGTCTCATCTTAAAGGGGCAGGACAGGTGGAGGAGCACCGACGAACAAAGGAGGACACGTTCAACACCTCTCAGGAGCAGCTTGTTATGAACATGTGTTCTAAAAAATGAAGGGCAAACATATATGAAACCAAATTAAATGGATTTATAAGGTTTGATGGTCAACACACTTCCATTGTTCTTTTCATTCCCATCTCTGTTCCCTTTTTGCGCATGAACTGAACTGCCTATGTAGGCAATAAATACTATTGTATTGTATTTGTTTGTTTTTAAAGAAAAATTGGAGATATTGTCTTATAAATTGGCTTTAATCAGACAATGGGGGGACTTGTTTTGTTGTGCAACCTATTCATGTCATTTCTAACATGTAAATTAAAGAGAAACCACAAAAGCATGCCAAAACACTTCATTAGATTCATTTGTCTTTTTCGTTTAAGTTTTTTATATATGACCCAAAAATATACTTTACTTCACAGAATTGGGCTTCAATTTATAAATTAAAGAACGACATCATTAAGTTGGAGTTTAATCCATTTTCACTGTGTCTCTTTAAACAGTGGTTGTGGTCATTAGTATATTCATAATTTTAATACTGTACTTTTTTGTGTGTTTGTTTTACTTTTTTGTATAGAGTTAGCTGTAAGAATGAAAACTATAACATGTTTTAAAGCATGATGTGTATGTTTCACAAAGACTTTGTTGCATCAATCTATTATATTGACAACACAGAAAGTGACAAATATACTCTTCTGTAAATGAAAGCCATGAGAGAATGTGTTGTAGTCAGGACCATTCATGTTTCTTTGTTTTCAGTTATTATTACTATAATTATTATTATGTTTTAGTACAAAATTTCAGTAGCACAGTATACCTTGTAACACACAAACATGTCAAAACATTTTCCTCAAACAACTCAAAGAATAAAACTGTATAACATAGTCTTATGACAAAATATTCATCCTAACATAAAACAATGGAATGGAATAAATAAAATAAAATAAAAAATACAGTTAAAATGGGGTTTGCTGAATAGAAGTGGGGGAGCCCGGGGCTGTTTGTGGCAATATCTTTTCTAGACACACTACATGATTCTGTGGTACAACTTTTATATCAACCTGTCTTTAGTCTTTATTCAGCATGCAGACAAAAAAATCCTGAGGTGAGTGCACAATTTTTAATTTTCATGGGTCAAAGTAAATGTTCATGTTTGTGTTGTTTTTGTGTTGAGCCCTTGTGGGTTGTTGGTAAATCAAGCTTTCATTTCATATAATTAATGCTGAAAGAATTTTTAAATATGAGCAATGCATGGAGAAGTAAAAATGGTTACAACCAACCCCGGTCTCCATAATACTTTTAAACACTTTATGGTCTAATTGTTTTCATTGACTTCTGATATTTTTTTCTACAGAGGCCAAATATATTTTCAAATCTGTTTAATCGGGGGACTTCTCCTGACCAGGTCACTTCATGTCTTCTACAGATGTATGTTTTGTTAAGTTTTGTTAATTTTTATTTTTTTTATTTCCTGTCTATCACGTGACAATTTGACGAGTCTATTTTGTAATTCATCGTCATATTTAATATGCTGGGTTAATTTAAGGGAATTTTCAAACTGAGTCTTTCTAATTTGTTCATTTATTTATACAATTTTTTTGAGTCATCGATCTAAATGAATTCTTAAGTTGCTGTCACCCACTTCTGTAACTCTCTGCCTCCTTCTAGTGGTGGATTCAAGTACATTCACAAAGACGAAAAATAATGATCGTAACAATAATTTGAGAATTCGGCTGGGCTAGAAATGTAATATTTATGTGTGTGCTATTTTCTATATATTTGTATACTATTATATACAACTGGCAACACACAATATGCTTTTTATTTGTCTGCAGTAATGCCAATAGAACAATTGGTCCGTTCATCATAATGATCCGACTAGAAACAAGAGTTAAAGCAACTGCTGTATAACTAGGATTAGCCCTTGTCTGTCTATTGTGTTTTATTTTTACTTTTTATGTTTCTATACGGTTGTTGGCTTCGTTTGCCGTTAAATGGACGGGGTTCCTTGTCTTCGTGTGCCGAGTTGTCACGCACAGGAGTTGAAGTAATCATAAAGCTTTATAATTTGTTAGTTAGCACTTAGCACATGAGTATCTATCTGCAGTCAGAAATTTTAAGCATACATTTTTGTCTTCGATTTTATATCTGTTTGAGACTTATTTTAACCCACGTGCCATTGTATTTATCTTAAAGGAGCAGTCTACAGTCCAGAGGATTTCTTGATCGGAACTTGTGCATAGTAAAAGACGTGGATGGGACGGTCCTGTTACCCATTTTACAGTCCAGCCTGGTGCACCTTGACGTCCAGTCCCCTGCAAACTCGAGTATCGGCGAAATAGTCTGGAGAAAGGTAGGACAAGCTGAATAAAGAGCGTTGAATGCAATGCCTGCCGTGTTGCAGTCATTGCATGAATCCTGCTCTCCTGGTTTCACTGCAGGGTCCTGTGCAGCCAAAGAAAGCCAGAGGGAGGACGGGAGGGAAGCTGGAGAAAATCCTGGAGGAGCTTCTGGAGTCCCATGGTGAAGTGTTGACGGAGGAGCTGAGGAGGGACCTTCCTCGGAGCTTCCAGCGGCATGGAGACCTTATCCTTCTAGGGGACAGTTGCTTTACATTACCAGTGTGGAAGAAGATGGGTACAGCTGTCACACTCCCATTTATCTAAGCTCTGTTTTCTTTGACATTTCTACATAAAGGTTTTTGCTTTTTGCTGATTCAGAGGATCAGTTGTGGAGTGCAGTGAGCAGCACACTGGGGGTGAAGCGACTGGCAAAGATGGGCAGAATATCCCAAACTGGATTCAGATCACCTGCTGTGACAATGCTGTTAGGGGAGCACAGCTGGGTCACCCATGTGGACAATGGAATCAGGTGAGTTCGGGTAAAATTTCGCACATGCTGTCTGAATCTCTGATTTAGAGGTGATTCTAATAAACCTGCACTCTCTCACTTTGGTTTCAGGTATGACTTCGATGTCACCAAGTGCATGTTCTCAGCAGGAAACATAACGGAGAAGCTCAGAGTAGCAGCTCTGGACTGCACAGGAGAGACTGTTGTGGACTTGTATGCAGGTCAGGAAGCCACATTTTGCATTTTAAACTTTCATTCTCCTCTCATGCTGATAAACGTGTCGTAAAAGATCACTTTTGTCAAATTATTTCTACAAGTGTGTTTTATTTCTACCAATTTTAAAAGTATTCTGTTCAGCTTTGGTGCTGGGGAAATACATTGTTTGATCACACAAAACAAGCAGAATGTAGCTGCATAGAAATCATTTAAGCCATATTCTCTTGCTCATTGGCTTTTTTTCAATTATAGGTTAAAATATACTCATTTAAAAACATTTATAGATGTTGTAGCTAATATTATTTAAAGGATTTCCAAACAATTTAGAAAACCTGAGACTCTAGAGCAGTGTTTCCCTAACACTCTCTTGGGTGTTTTCCATGTTGCCCTGCTTAAGCACACGTAACTCAGCTCATTATCAAGCTCTGCAAAAGCTTGACAACGGCAGTCATCAAAGGCAGATGTGCCGGTACAGGGTAGGATTAAAAAAAAATGCAGGACAGTGTTCCCAGAGGACCAGAGTTGGGAAACTGCTCTAAAGTGTCCCATTGGATCTCGTTTTAGGCATCGGTTACTTCACTCTTCCGTATCTTGTTCATGCGAAGGCCAGTCACGTTCACGCCTGTGAGTGGAACCCCCATGCCGTGGAAGCTTTACAGAAAAACCTCCAGGCAAACGGAGTGTCTGAACGTTGCACCATTCATCAAGGAGACAATCGCCAAGTAAAGTGACTTTTACTTCCCATTTTTCCTCATTTGTTGTAGGTTTTAGATGTGCTGGCCATCAGCTGACAAGGTTGTGTAAAGCATTAATTGTTCTCTCCTACACGATGGTGTAGCGGTTAGCAGTCTCACCTCACAGCAAGAAGGCCTTGGATTTCTGTGTGGAGTTTGCATGTTCTCCCCCTGCATGCCCGTGCATACAGTCCCCGTGGGTTTTATCCGGGGACTCCGGCTTCCTCCCGTCGTCCAAAAACACACGCTTCATAGTTTAATTGGTCACTCTAAATTGTTCCTATGTGAATGTATGAGTGTGTGGCCCTGCGACAGACAGACGACCAACAGTAGCTGGGATAGGCTCCAGCAACCCTGTAACCCCAAAAGGGATTCAGAAGATGAATGCGCTCTCCTTTTGGTTGAGGAATAGTTCAAGGCTCAGTCCTGATTCTGGAAATCTACCACTGGCTTGGGTGATTTCAGGTTGTCATTGATTGAAAACACATGAAACCAGATAATGGGCAGCAACTAGAAGAGGAAAAACTAAACAACTAGTTTTTAAAATCTGTGTAGTAGATGTTGAGAACCAGGATACCGTATAGATAAATCTAGCTTCAATTAAGTAAACAACACAAATAGAAAAAAATAACACTAACATTGAATTTCAAAATGTATTGAAGTGGCATTTATAACAGAGGAAAAAGGTTCCCCAAACCAAAAGAAATCAAAATGTTGATACCTTTGCTATTTGACTCTGTAATTGAAAAGAAAGAAGAAGAAGAAAAAACATTTTTGGCACTGAAAAGAGTACATAAATGTTAAAGACCCACTCAGATGAAAATTGTTGTTTATTTGGGGTGTTTTTAATATCTTCTTGTGAAATTTTTGATTTTCTTGTAAGAAAATCAGGATTAAATTTGCATTTTTTAGTATTAGTATATTTAAATTGCTGTGAATTAGGGGCAGACAACAAACACTATTTGAAAAAGATTGTAGGTGTGACGTAGAAACTGCCATCGATGGACCACAAACTTCCCGCTCCACTCCATTCTGATGTATCCAATAGCAGACAAATAGATCCGTCTTTGTTTTCCTCATCCGAGCTGGAATCTGACTCAAAACTGTACGTCTGGACAGCTCCAATATTTCTCGCCATTTTAGTTTCAGCTGTAATGTTAGCTTGGGGTTAAAAGAGGGTGTAAGCTAGGAAGAGTATTTAACAGCCTTTGAGTTTCTAATGAAATCCTGCTGCTCTGCAGAAACTATGTCCCAGAAAACAACCGATTTATTTTTCTTATGGCTAAAAACGGCATAACCTTAATTAAAAGACCCCTGGAAGAGGGGTACCAACAATTTTGTCCACCGCTGTAATTCACAGGCTCACCTGTCTGCCTTTGATGCATTTATACTTCTCAACTTTGGGAAGAAAGATTCAGTTGTTGCCTCTGTTTATAGGTTGAAACTACAAAAAAAATAGTGGGATTGAGTTATCCTCTGTTGTCCCAGAAAGGAGGATTTGATGTTTCCTCTGCTAAAAAAAACCTGATGATGGAAGGACGCGGTTACTTCAGAGAGACTTTTCTCAAAACGGCCAGACTTTATATTTTTCTGCTTCTATTTTAGACCTGGAGTTATTGAAAATGTTAATTCATTAGGTCCCAAACCTGTTTTATCTTAGATTGTCTAAAAAAAAAAAAAGACAGTGAAAAAGAAATTCTTGGAATTTTGAAATTACTCTTTGCTCAAAAGTCAGAACTCTGAGATTAAAATGGGAAGTGTCTTTGAAAAAATATAAAAAATATATATATGACTTTCAAAATAATGTTTAAAAAAGAAACAATGGGAGAGAAAAATCTGGGTTTTTTGGGGAAAAAACTCAAAGTTAGAAAGTAAAGTTAGAATTATCCTCTGAAGAATGGGTAAGGTTTGACCAAAAGTTCAAACTCTTATCTTGAAATTAGAAATCTTAAAATTGAAGCCAGAATTTCGAAAGAATGAAAAACAGGATTCCTCATTGTCTGTTATGTCCTGCTTTGCTTCACCATGTTGTGTTCGTGGCTCATGGAAAACGTTGTCCTCCTCTGTGCCCAGCTTCAGTTGAGGGATGTTGCTGACCGGGTCAACCTGGGTCTGATCCCGAGCTCGGAGGAAGCCTGGCCCGTCGCCTGCAGGCTGCTGAAGAAAAAGACCGGCGGCATCTTACACATCCACCACAACGTCACCTCGCCGTCACAGACCGCTGCTGCAGATGAAGCCGTACAGAGGGTTTCTGGGAAGAAAGCTGACAAAGAGGCGTGGCAGGCCTGGGCTAATCATGCAGCAAACCGCATTGCTTCTCTCTTAAGGGACCTCACCAGTGCAGCATGGCTGACAAACATCCAGCACATAGAACACGTGAAGTCGTATGCGCCTCATGTTCATCACATCGTGTTGGACTTGGAGTGCAGGCCATCATGAGCTGTGCAGTTAAAACTACAAAATAAAGTTTTGGAGGGGGCGAATCACAGCACAAGCTGGGCAGGTTGGGAATGCAGCCACATAAAACTGTATTTATTCAGGGCAGGTTGACTGAGCACAAACATGCTCACGCTGTTCTGTCCACATCAGTCCAGGTCAGCCTCCCGTGTTCAACCAGTGAGCATACCGACATGTCTGCGGCAAACAGGAATGTCCCAACTCTTACTGTTCTTCACCCGCAGGATGTAACCGGTTCAGCTACAAATCGAATTCCTGCAGGAAAAAACTTGATAGGAAAAATGTAAATAAAAGAAAAGTATGGCAGTCGTCTGTGTGGTGTAAATGACTTGAGCATGAGGTAGTAGTCCACAGATCTTTGTTTGACTTCTGACTCACACCCTGATGACACATTACAGAGAAAACCTGAATAGTAAGGAGGAGAAGCCGGATGTTGATGCTCGCATGGTGAACGGTTTCATTATGGTGGATATAATATGGCTCACATGATGGGGTTTTTCTCAGCCATCTGGCCTGCACTTGCTTGAGAGGGTTTGAAAGACTGTCAGCCAAATAAGGGAAAACAATCTGGAAGAATGAGGTTCATGTGTCCAGTCAAGTTTAATGCCAAGGAGTAATTAAGCATTTCTTGCAAGCTGTGATAGTCCAACATGTTCCCTTTTCTCTTGATTTGTATCCACTGTGTGTGTTTGTACTGCTTCTGTAAAGACTCATATGTGTTTTAATCAGAACATTTATGTAGTTTTACCTGCAAAGTCTAGATTCAGTTAAAGTATCAAACACGTGGTTTCCCTTGTTTATGATCAAACAACCACAATACTAAGCTATCCTATAGAACCTATATTAATGATAACCGATCAATAATATTTATATATGCTGACACTCACATAGGAATCAAGCCAGTTATTAAACGATTATTGGGCCTTTTTCTACATTACTGCTTCACTTTTGCTGTGTTGTATCCTTTTTGAATTACTAATGTGTGCTTTTATGTGTACTTTGTAGGTTATGTTTAGGGTCATCTGGATTTTAACACCCAAATGTTTTTTAACTTGTTAAAAAAAAACTTAAAATCCCACTCCGATAATCCTTTGATCTAAATTCAAAGCGTTCCCAGTGTTTTTAATTAGGGTGATCCCGTTTTTTGCCTAAATCACAAGTTCTGTTTCCTAGAACATAGTTTCTGCAGGAGTTTTATCGGGAATTCACCTCTAAGTTATAGACTGGACCGTTGGTGCAATGTGAGCCTTCCCACACTCCCATCATCCATCTGTTTACACTCTGTCACAGCCCCTCACACCTCCAACTGCTGTGACCAAAATGGCGAGCAAATTTGGAGCTATCCAGCCACAAACAAAGATGTACATGCATCTAGTCATTTACAAGTGGATGTATCAGAATGGAGCAGGGCCGGGAATTTGCCAACTACCTACATCACTGCTACAAGCTTTTCCAACAAGATTTTTTTCGTCTGCTCCTAATTCACAATTTAACTTTTTTTTAAATACTCAGAATCACAAATTTTAAGCGTAATTTTCTTTATATAGAGTGAAGACCGAAAGTTTGGACACACTTTGTGTGTACAGTCCAAACCTTTGGTCTACATCCTCCATCATGAGAAAAATGCTACCAGAAAATTTTAAAAACACCCAAAATGTAATTTTCATTGAAGTGGGTAATAATTGTTTATATTTTGCGCAAATATACTGGATTCCTTTTATGTTTCACGAAGCTAAATAAACATCAATATGTTACAATAATGAAGAGTGTAATCAGAATAAAATAATCTATTCTGTTATGATTTCAAAATAACATGGCCATGCTTGTTCCTGTATTTTGTTACGTTTCTCAAAGAAGAGCAGCTTATCCTGAACTGTGACTTATTTATAATTTTTGTTCCTTCTTTATCGTCCACTTTTTGGCTGCTGCAGCTTGTACTCCAGAACAATTTGTAGCCTGAAAAATACACTATATTTAAACCAAATTAGAACTGTATTTTTGTACAATAAGCAAAGAGTTTCTTTCTTTGTCAGGAGGTGCTAAGGACTAGTGGTCTTAAAACTCAGCAATTAAAGCACCACATTATTATGCTGCGTCTATTAGCAGGAACAGTCATGTTAATTTTTAATGTGAAATCATGGAAAACATACAAATGAGTGGGGAAGTGATTCACAGGAGCATCACAACCATTCAACACACTTATTTCCAAGCGTTATGTGATGTCTAACAACAATTTAAAACATCTAAAAAGTAAATAAATGACTAGTTGGTTTTTAAGTGGGGCAGCAGAGTTTTAACTGTAAAGGAGCAGTGTTTACTTAATGGTGCGTTAATCCCCCAAACACGCCTCAACAAATAATAATGGCACCTTCCAAAGAAAGAGCGACAAGAATGGCCTGTTCCGACTTAGAAAAAAAAAACACGTTTTACTTTAAAACTCTTGTTCGCTCTGGGTTAACGCATTTAAAGCTAAAAATAAAAGTTTTCCAAGTTTGGTCACACATAAAGGGGGGGGGGGTGATACCAATCAAGCTGGTGTTCGTGACTTTTCCACATTCTCTGATCAACAGTTAAGGAAACGCGTCTGTCGTGGAAAAGCGCTCGCGCCCGCCTGCTGCTGGGAACTTTCCTTTCATCTTCCGGTACTTGTTGGGACTCCTGCGGCGCCGCGCGCACCGAACTCCCTGCTCCCGGAGGCGAGGAGACAACCTGGCTGGAAGGGGGTATGGTTGTAGAAGAAGAGGAGGAGCGCTGTGCTGTAGTTTGTGGTAGCTCCACGACACTTGAGTGCAGGATTAGCATGTGCGCCGCTGTTTGCTGCGGTTTCTGTCGGTCGCGGTGAAGCAGAGCCGTCGAGCTTCTTCTTCACGCACGCAGGTGTGCGTTTCCTCTCAATTAGCCTGAGTGTGGACTCATTGACGCGGTGGCAGTCCGCAGAGGTCCTTCACTTCAGCGACCGCCCTGAAGAACAACGTAGGTTATCAAGTATTTTAAATGTTTTATCGACGTTTACCCTATTTAGCCTCAGCAACTCGTTGAAAATCACATCAAACGATGCTTTTTTTTCATTAGTCGAAATATCAATTCTGTTTTAATTTGTGATTATTATCAAAACTAATTATTATTTAGAAGGTAGCCATTCGCAAACATTTGTCATTTTCAGTTGAAAAATAAAATATGGCCTCAATAATGTGTTTTTAAAAACTCGTTTGAATTTTAGTGTTATTTCCTGTTCAATTGTAAGTTGCCCTCCTCCTCCTGCTGTCCTGCTGGTACATTATTATTTTTAGTGAGGCTCAGGCATTCAGAAAACGAGGAAAAAGCCTTTCCAGTCTGTGTCTTTGCCTATTCACTGTAAATTAGTTTATACATCTATATGAGTTTTAACTGACACCATAACAGATGATCACTGTCAGATGAAGATTAAATAAATAAACTGCTGAACTCCACCCTGTCATCTCTCTGCTGGAGGGTGGGAACCAGGCATGACATTCATGTTGTTTTACCATGGTTGACTTTAAACGACCTCACTCCCCGTCAGAGGCACTCTGGTGGATTTTTAGACGCCCCTACATGCTGGATCTGTATTCCCACCCATCAGGGAATAGTTGATAGTTTGCTTTACAGCTGCAGATTTATGTCTCATGTCATGTGAAAATGTTAATTTCTTGGCAAACGTATTTTAACCTTTAAAGGAGGTCTACTTGAATATGTGACTTTATATTTTTTGGGTTTGTTCTGCAAGGCTAAACACAGATTCAGCTTTTGCTGTCTTCCCAAACTGTGGCTTCCTCTTCATGGATCTTGTCTCAGTGGAACGGCTTTAGCCTTAAACCAGTTTATCCACACGGTTCCTAATTGAAATCGCCATGGCTCTGGAAATGATCAATCTGAGCTTCTTGTCCGACTTGGAGCGGGAGAAGATCCTGGAAGTGCTGAAACGGGACGAGGAGCTGAGGCTCACGGAGGAGCGGCGTGTACGGTAAGAAAACAGAAACTCTTATTCGTTTTTACAGTTTCTATAATCTGAAACATTTAACACATGTAAATATTTTAAGGCATGACTAGGACTGAGCATCACTGCCAAAAATACTGAACTGATTTGACATCGCTTCGATAACTTTTGACTTGATTTTGAATTTGATGCGATTTGATTTAATACTTATTAATCAAATTTCTATATAACCCAATTTTGTTTAGTTTTTAAAAAGTTTTCACACAACAACTGATATAAACTAAACAAATATGGAACTTTTATTACTAAAAATTCTCACATTTAAAACGTTTGAAAGCACTTTTTTGTTAGAAAAACAAGTGTAAGAAATTATTAGAAGACCCACTCTAATGGAAATAGATTAATGAACATCTTCATTTTTGTTTTTTTTACATTTTCTTGGAGCATTGTTCTTATGATGGAGGCATATGTGAAGGAAATTAGGATTAAAGTTTCTTTATTCAAATCAATGTAATTCAGGAGCAGAAGAACAAACACTGTTTGAAAGAGCTTGTCATTGCAGCTCTCCTCCGCTCCATTCCAGTGCATCCACTTGTAGACAATTATATCCATTAACGTCTTTTCGTAGCACCAGTAAAGTTAGGTTGAGGTTGTGAAGGGCTGTAAGCCAGTGGGAGAGAGTGTGAACAGAAGAGGTGATGGGAAATGAGTGAAGGCTTACTATCCACCAAGAGTCTAACCCACAACTCAGAGGTGAATTTCTAATAAACTACTGCCGCGCTGCAGAAAAAATGTCCTATAAAAAGTCTTTTTTTTAGATTGTTTTATCTAAAAATATAAATAATATTAATTATAAGACCTCTGGGAACACTTTTACAATAGATCAAAAGATGATTGGAGGGGAACTTTAACTGAAAACTTTTTTCTAAAGTAAAAAAATAAGATCAATTTGGTGTTAAGAGATACTTTTTTTTAACCCTTCAGCTCTTGGATTTCCTAGAGAATTTGGATTTTATGAAGTTATTTATTTAAATAATAACACTGACATGTTTATTGTTTCATCTATGCCAGAAAGTGTAGTAAATGTACTTGGAAAGCGTCTTCTTCATCCTGGATAAATGGCTTTAGCTCTTTGCTGATTTTAGGATAATTCTTTTAAAGACATTGGCATGATTGATGCTTGTTTGAATTAATTGTTCCTGAGCAGGTTCTCCTGCATTTTAGTTAGTATGGTGTTTCTTCAAGTAACCTGTTGCTTTATTATTCAAAGATTTAAGACTTCCAGGTTTTTACCACTATCAGGATCTGGGATTTAACCAAACTATCTCCAGATCTCAGCCCAGTTTTCCAGCTACAATATGATTCACTATGTCGTACCAGGGTATATCACCATGGTAACTTCTGCTGCACACATACTCACCTCCACAGCGGATCTGGGCTTGTCCAGAGTGAAGAAAGAAGCACATTTAAATTTAGAAATGCCTTCTTCTTAGCTTCTCCTCCGGGCTACAGATGTAGAAACTATCTGGGATTTATCTGGATTATATTTTGAAATTTTTCAATTTTTTTAAGAAATCGTTTCTCTGGTTTCAAATATCTTTTTTGTCATTAAATAAAACATTGAAGCCCTTTTTTTAAAACCCATAAAAGTTTTTAGATGTGCTTTGAGTGAGTCTTGGAGCAGTAGAATTTATATTTTTAAAGACCCACTGCGATCATCTTTTGATCCATTGTAAAAGCGTTTGTGAATTTGCCTGAGAGGTGTGGGTGGGACCATTGATGCAGAGTTACCCCCGCCCCCTTCCCATCACCTATAACTGAGCTGTTTACACACTCTCCTGGGTGCTACCTAACATTAGCTCTGCAACAAAAATGCTGAGCAATATTGGAGCTATTCAGCTGTGCAGTTTTGAGTCCGATGTCAGCTCAGACGAGGAAACCAAGACGTACATCTTTTCATCTATAAGTGGATGCAAAAGAACGGAGCGGATCAAGAAGCTTGTGACTCGCCATGTGTTTTCTCTACATCACAATGAGCTCTTTTCCAACAGCACTTTTTTCATCTGCTCCTGATTCCCAATGATTAGAATAAAGAAATACTCTGAAATTCCATTTTTAAACTGAGTTTTATGCATATATGTCCTCCATCATTCGAAAAATACCACAAGAACATGTTAAAAACACCAAAAACCGAATTTCTAACAGTGTAAGTCTTAAGAAGTTGACATGTATGCCTGTAATTGGTTTGTAAAAGTCTTTGTGTGTTGACGGTGCTGTGATCTGTGCTTTTGCTCTCAGGAAGCTGAAGACGGAGCTATTGGAAGTAAAGAGGAAAGGGGCCAAACGTAGCAGTGGAAAGTACAGCGAACACAGCTGTGGCAGATGCCAGGAACCTCTAAGTCGGCTGGCAGTTTTTAACAGCCAGTGTAAGATCTGCAAACACAACGTGTGCCGCAACTGCCAAGCAGTCCTGCCTGACGGGTCGTGGTTCTGCACCGTGTGTGTCAAAGAATCGTAAGATCAATGTCCCTCAACATACTCAAATTCCTTACTGTTTGTGACTCCTATAGTAGCTTTTTTTCCCTGCTCAGTTCTCTGCACAAGTTTCACGCTGTCCGGTTATGGCAGCTATGGGCAGAAGGGGATGAACAGTTGGTGTTTTTGCCAAAAAAATAAGTCAAATCTTTAACAAAGCACCTTTTGATTTTACAAATAAAATTAAATATAATATATTGAGTTAAAAGTTGACTCAATTTTAACAGTTGCAGTCTGCTTTAATTTCATTATGTCCTTTTATACATAGTTATATCTATGATTTGTGCTGGATTGGATTAAGTGGGGTCATTTTTTTATCTGTCTGTACTTTTTTTTTACTTTAACTTCTCTGAAATCTTAATTCAATTAGACAAAAAAAAGCTTGAGAATGGTTTGCACATCTTCAATGAGCTGCACACAATGGCAAAGGTTTTTGTCGAATTAGTTTTGGTCAGAAATATTTCCCATATTGGGACCTTTTATACTGTAGAAGAAATCAGTCATTTTTACTGTCTGCTGAAAGATAAATCAATTTGTGTCAGTGCATATTTTATGTCTCATGCACTTGCTGGACCTCACAAACAATGCCTAAAAGGTTTTTGCAGTCATCAAACAGGTTTTCTGACTGATAGTGCACCGAGGATGGCATGTGGAAGGCATTTCTTTGTTTTGGTATCTGTACTCTGTAAACCTGTGGTATGAACAGTGCTAGATCTTTCATAACTTATCTCACATCTGAACACAGAAATGTATTAGTGCTCACTTGTCTTGCAGTTGGAACTTGTGCTTCAACTTAAAAAGAAAGAATGTAAAACACACATTGGGCTTTTTACTGGTACAGGTAGAGAAAATGCTGCAGAGTATTCATTCTTTACAGATTTTAACAATTGGAAACAAAAGGTTAAACACTCCACAACTTTCCCTTTTTCTTTTCATTTTTTTAGTTTAACACCAACTATTTCTACTTTCTGATCTTAATGCTTCATAGTGACCTCTCAATTATGTATCAATATCTACAACACCATAATTAGTTTTATACAAGCTCTGTTTATTGTGGATCTTTTTAATAAGCTAAATGTGTGGAATTCCAGGGATGTGAAGAAAAGAACAGGCGACTGGTTTTATGATCAAAGGGCCAACCGCTTTTCCATGACTCCTGCACTTGACCTCGTGAGAGCTTCCCTGAAAAAGAGGCCGCAATGTGAGTCCAGGAGCCGGAAGTGCTCGCCAGCCCACTGTTATGAAAACATGTGGTAAAGTGATAGATTTATTCCACTTTATTGAAAGTACAATTGTGAACATGTCTTGTCGTTTGTTGCTGTGTGTTGTTTCAGTTAAAAAGCGTGTTACGACTGGGCAAGGGCTTCTAGAGAGTACTGAGAAAAATCCAGATCCACCCAAACCCATTCCTGTTCCCAGACAGAAGAAAAGGTGCTGCTTCTTCTTTATCAGGCTCTCGAGAAAAAGAAATGTTTCAACTTTCTTTATGTTCTCCTCAACAGCAATTCGAGCGAGACGCTTGGATCCATCGCTTCCAGGGAGTCAAGTGAATCAAAGACCAGCGTTTCATCAAAAACAAGTTTTTCTTCCAAGCCAAGTCGCAGCGACACGGAGTCTGCAGAAAACCGCAGTGTCACCAGCATCAGAACTGATACAGAATCTGGTTGTGTGACTCCTGAGGAGACAGGGTAAACTCAGATTTAATAACCATATTCAGCCTTTTCATCACTTCTCACTGTAATTACATTGTTTTTCCTTCAACTAATATTTGGTTTGGTTTAAAGCCAAATGTGAGACACAAATTTAGGCAAGGCAAGTTTATTTTTATAGCACAATTCGTACACAAAGTAATTCAAGGTGCTTCACAAAACAGAAAAATGCATTAAAATCAAAATACATCATAGAAATAATCAACGTAAAATTTACTTTAAAAAAAAAAAAGAAAAAAAATTGAAAATTGATTTAAAAAGAAAGGAAGGAAATGAAAGAAAAGTGCAGATAGGACCTTTCAGTCATATACACGGCTAAACAGAAACGTTTTAAGTCTAGATTTGAACATGAAGACAGAAGAGGCCTGTCTTACGACTTCAGGGAGGCTGTTCCAGATTTTAGCTGCAGAATATTGAAACGCTGATTTCCCTTGTTTAGTTCTGACTCTTGGAATCAACAATTTAAGCTTAAGACCCAAACAAACTTTCCTGAGACGTCCCAACTTTACGTTGATTTCATTAAATTATTAATTAAACTGTCATATAATTACAGCAGAGATGGTAAAGATGTCATGCTTTTTAAATGGGTTATAAAAGAGATTTTGTATATTTTTTTAATTTCATGTTATTGATCATTTATTCTGTAAATCAGAGAACTGCAGCGGTCCAACGCCTCCAGCCCAACACCATCCAGGGCTCCCAGTTTGTCTGTCCCAGTTACAGCAGATGCCGTCAGCACTGACAGCAGCAACTCCAATCCTATAGCTGTAAGAAAAGCTTTTAGTATATATTATTAATTAATTTCTCCTCTACTGTAGTTATATTATTTTCCTTCAATTGTAGTTGGTTGAAGAAAAGCCAGTCAGTTTGAGCCCTGAGCTGGATGTTGAAAAACTCTTCAAGAAGAGCATGAAGCGAACTCAAACACCTGCAGGTCTGTATATCTATTTCAACATGTGTGGCCAAATTACAAAATGAACATTTTTTTATTGATCTTTCTTTTTTGGGGGGTTTGCATCAACAGTGGACTCTATGGATGGATGTCGCAACCCGGAGGCCTCAATGGGAAAGAGGAGCCGCTCCGTTCCAGGCTTAGATTTACAGGTGGACATGTAGAAAAAGGAAACAGCGCTTCATTTCCAGCAGATATATTTCTGAAACGTTGTTTTGTTCTTCTTTTGACCACCGTTTTTATTTGTTTCTTTAAGTAGTTTTCCTTTTTTTATTTAAGGCTTACTTTTGCTAGGGTAAAATGCCACCGTTATTCGTTTAGTTTAGTTTGTTTGTTTTCCACAGGAGGATGAGGAGGAGGAAGAAGATATTGACACCTTGGTAAACTTTCACAAAAAACAAATGACTAAAAGTCACTCCAACCTCTACAACTCAAAGGTAACGCCACTTAAGTTTCTCCCAGCTCGTAAAGTTGCAGGTTTGAAAGTTAATCTGTTGACAACATTTGTCTATTTTGAAATCTTAAAAGTCAGCGGCCTGCCTGTGGAATTTACAATAATATTTTTGGGAACAGTTGTGTGGTATTACTTTTTCAACAGATCAACAGTTTAGCTTATTGGATGCAATAGCTTTATTTAATCTTTAAGCATTTTCGTAAATATTGTTTTAAATTATTGTCTAAAAGTGAACTTTTTCAGTTTTGGAGACAAAGGCTACGTTCACACTGCAGGGCTTAATGCTCAATTCCGATTTTTTGAAAAAATCCGAATTGTTTGCTAGACCGTTCACATTTCCAAGTAAATCCGAACTTTTGTGATCTACAGTGTGACCGTGAAACAACCCAGAGTTGACCCGCATGCGCAGAAGAGTACTCGACGTCGAATGACGTCACTCGTTGTTTGCAGAAGTAGCTTACGTTAACATGGATGTCAACAACAGTGTTGTCAACAGCAGAGCTCTTTTTTCATTAATAAATTTATTTTCACAAAGGAGCCAGCACAATAACAATCTTCCCATTTTTAAGAAGGCATTGGAGGCGGGATCGTCTGTAACCACTTTTGTGGAATGTATTGGGCCCACGCGCGCGCGCGGTTGTGTAAGGGACAGGAAAAGAGCGCGTGCAGTGGGAGAGAATGGGGGGGGCGGCAGTGTGGGCGCGCATTCATGTTGTGTGTTACGGAGGAAGGACAACGGTAATAAAAGGAGGTTTCCCCCAGAATTAATGCTATGGACTCTTTATTAACCCATTCCGGAGAATCCTGGAGAATCTATGGGTCAGAACAGGGAGGAGGAGGAGGATCCGCCTTGGGTCCCCCGCGCTTCTGACCACGGTCGGGTAGGGGAGAAAGGAAAAAAAAAAAGTACTCGCGAGAAAATGTTCAACACCACGCTCGGCCATTTAGCTGTTAATTTTTTTTTAAAAACCGCCCGGTTGCGATAAGAGCCCTGGAGTTTGGCCTGAAAAGTGCTGTCACCCCAAATATTAATACAATCGGGGACGTTGCTTCCCTTCCACTGACTGGTCTCTGCAGCATCGTCCGCCGTGGTTGCTGTTTACGTTCTCGTTCCCGCCTATTTCAACGCAGAATGATGACGTTTGTTGCGTATCGATGACGTACGATTCGGATTTAGGTGGCCTGGCCAGTCAGACGGCAGTCGCAATTGAAAAGATCGGATACGTTTCGGATTCAGGACGGCAAACCCAAGTGGCCTGGGTCGCATTTGAAAAGATCGGATCTGTGTCATTCAGACTGTCATGAAAAGATCGGAATTGGGTCGCATAGGGGCAAAAAAATCAGAATTGGGTCGTTTCAGCCTGCAGTGTGAACGTAGCCAAAGACGATTGATCAGAAACTACTAAACGAAGTCAGGCAGGGACCTCATATCAGGAGAGATAATGAGGTTTGTCAGAAGTAGACAGCATCCCACTTTGTTTAGAAACATTAAATACACATAAGATAAAGGCACCAAGGCACAGTCCTTAGATGAGAGCTGCTGGGCAATGCAGTGGGGAGTTGAGGCTCACTTTAGCCAATGGCTTGTCTGCATGTAGACTAACAGAAAAGCTTCAATCTGAGCGAACTTGCTTTGCTAAAAGCTGTTCATGCAAAAGCATCAAGTACACAAATCTAAATCATCCAGAAAACCTCATGGAGATTCTTTTAAGCATAGCAAACATTTACAAAAACAGTTCATCCAGATTTTGCTGAAGGCGTTTCTGCAGGAAATAAACTATGAGGTATGCTATAATTTTTGCTTGCCGCTTCTACATTTTTCATAGTTTTTTCTTTTTTTCAGGAAATGAGCGTAGTAATCTATTATTATCTGTTCATAGGAATATCTGATAAAACCCTATAGATTTAAAGATGGTGAAGAAATTGAAATATTTAAATGATTGTAATAAACATGTAGACGAGATGTTGAAAGCGCTTAGTGTTTTTTTTTTTTTGGGTACATTTAAATGATTTTTTGTCTGTCATGCTAAGATTGTATCTAATTCTTTTTCTAGCTAAAGTCTGCTCAAGTCTTAGCATTGACAAAGATGGTTCCCCTTTTGTTCACCCAGAGCTCGCTAGGCAGCACGATGAGTATTTACAGCGATGCAGGAGACTATGGCACCGTGGAGGTGAGCGGGCAGGTTGTCTTTGCTCTGCGATACGACGAGCACACCCAGAGCTTGCAGGTTTTCATCAAGGAGTGCCAGGGTCTGGCTCACGGTGACGCCTCACGGAAGCTGTCCAACCCGTAAATATTCTACTCCTTCCAGAGATAGCTGTAACAGGAAGCTGCTGAATGTCGAAAGCAGACCTTACTGAGATTTTTCACATCATGCCGCTGTGCTGGTTGTGTGTTTTTAAAAAGCAAAAAACCCACACATTTTCAAGTAAAAACACACCCCCAAGTAATGTTAGCACAGCTTTGATCAGTGCAGATAAGGGGCTGTGTTTACAGTCTGCATGCTTGCATCCCAGGGGTGATTAGCAAAGCTTCACAGGAAGTTAAACGTCAACAGAAATTCTTTCTCAGCACTTAGTCAGGAAATGCTGCAGAAGATTAGCGATCATGTTGAGGAGAAGCTTTCTCTGACCTGCTCTCTTTTTTTCAGTTATGTAAAATGTTATCTGCTCCACGGCAAAACTCGCCAAAACAAGAAGAAGACCAGTATCAAGAAAAACACCATCAACCCTGTTTTCAGTGAAACTCTAAAGGTGATTGGCTAACCCTGACCTCCAAATCTCCAAATAAATAAACTGAAGTCACTTTAATGCATAGACTGATAAAAAAATAAATAAATTAAAAAGTCAATGGAATGTGAAACCATCAATATGCATCCTCTAATAAGTTTGAATCCCAGTCCTGATTAATTTAAACTGGCTTGGGTTTGTTTGAGCCTTCAATCATGGATGTTGTTTTTTTTTTTTCAACAGTACTCCATGAGCCGCTCTGAACTGCTCGGCCAATCTGTGTCGATATCCGTTTGGCATCATGGCCGCCTCAGCCGTAACGTCTTCCTGGGGGAGGTGACAATCCCTTTGGACAGTGCAAACCTGGACACTCCTCATGAAGAATGTTTGCACCTCATGGGGAAGGTGGGTCAGACTCTACACGTTTATTACTAACCAAGTTGTCTTTTCTTTTTACTTTTAAAATGGAAGCTGTGCAAACAGAGCTGTGATCCCCTCCTAATGTTCAGAGTATAGAAAAGGCAGTCAGAGGATTTCCCAACCTTATCTAAAATACAGTGGTCCCTTGCTAGAACGCGGTTCACCTATCACAGTTTTGCTGTGTGTTTGCAGTACAGAATAAATTAAGCTTATAAAGATGATCTTTGGTTTCATTCTACAACCTAACTCCCTTGATAAATGAAAGAACACTGTACACTGTACTTGTCATTTTAATTTGAAAGACCTTTTTATTAAGATCTGGAAAAAATAACTTTTAATCTGGAGTAAACTTTGAAGTAAAGAGTTGCGCTGTCTGTATTTTGTTAAAAAATTAGGAGTGTGTGAGACAACAAGTGTATTTTACGAAAGATTACAAATGTAATTCAGTTAAATTTAGATTCTTTGTCTGTAAATTAAACATTATTATTATTGATCATAATGGATTTGGTCCCTAAATAACTGTGTATCTGTTTGTTTCAGGGCAGAGGAATTTACAGGCCTGTCAGTCTATACCAAAAAGTTTTTTTTCAGCAGAACAAGTCTTAGTATTATTCAGATTAGAATGTTCAATGTGTGATTCAATGCAACATCTGATAAGTGTAACAAAATCTAAAACAACTTAATAAAATATCATCAGAGAAGTTAAATCAGTTTTACCTTGTAGAAGAAACTGTTTCTACTGAGCAGCAGTGGACAGAATTTGTTATGGTGTCATTCAAACAGACGTGGATTTGTCAGCCCAAGTGATCCTTTGATGGCGTTTGTCACCATTCTGATGTTTCTACTGCTTCGTAATGATGTTTTCTTCTCTAACAGATGAGCTCTGATGTACCAGATGCAGCCTTTGAACGGTGCAGTGGAGAGTTGGTCATCTCACTGAAGTATGTCCCTCCCAATAAGACTACCACTGAAAAAGTGAAAGGTATTTTGAAAACATGTATTTTCTGTCTTTTTATTTTATTAAAGCTTTTACCCCTTTTTTTCAAGTATTTAAATTTTCCTTCAGGCAAAAAAGCTGCACAAGTCCAAAGAGGAGAGCTGCATGTTCTCATCAAGGAGGCAAAAAATCTGAAGTCAGGAAAATCTGGAAGCACATCAGACAGTTTTGTTAGAGGGTAAAGGATGGAGTCTGCTTTGGAACATCTCTTTTTGTTTGTTGTTGCTCAACTAACATGGTGTGTGTGGCTCTACAGTCACTTGTTTCCATCAAAGGCAAAGACGGCGAAGATGAAGACTCCAGTGGTGAAGAAGAACCTGAATCCCCACTATGATTCCACATTTGTGTATAAGGAGCTGACTCTGGAGCAGATGAAGGACATGTGTTTGGAGCTGACAGTGTGGGACAAAGAGGCCGTGCTGAACAATGAATTACTGGGAGGTGTCCGCCTCAGCTCTGGCAACGGTATAAACATAACACTCTTATCGCCTCAATGAGGAAAAAGTTTGAGGACGCTCCACAGCATTTCAGCAAATACAGAGACAAACGCTCACAGAGACACAGGAGCGGTGACTTTATTAAGACAAAAATGATAAAATGTTAAATACTTTTTAAAAATGTATTGTTTACACATTATCTTTAGTTCCTGTTCTGTGGATAGTAAAGTTTTTCCAATTCTTGTGTGAGCACAAGAGTAGAAAATGCATTCCTTCAATATTACCTTCCTCTCTGCAGGAGCTATCAAAGTTGGGAAAGAGGAGGTGGAGTTGGACTCTGTTGGAGAGGAAGTCAGTCTGTGGCAGAAGATGATGCAGTACCCTGACTCGTGGGCAGAGGGCACTCTTCCTCTGCGCTCCACCATGGCAAAGACAAAGGGGAAATGAAGGCTGAACACTAAGAGATCCAGACACTAAAGTGATGAGAAGTGAAAAGTGCAGAAACTGAGACCAAATTGATGTTCTGGCTTTCTTCCAGCTTTCATGCCAACCAGCCACCGCCACTGTTGGATATGCTGAGTTAAGACCTACCTCTCTGTAGGTTCCATGACTTCAGACTGTTGAGAAACGTGCCAAAGCATCACCACACTCAGTTTATTTCTGTTTTTAAAATCCAGATTGTGTTTGTTAAAGTTTCCAAACTTTAGATCCACTTTGCCTCACTGCTTCTTTTTATTGTATCCAGAACACAGAACAGTTCTCTCTCTCTATGCTGTAACCGAACTGTGCCTTTGTTCAATCCAACACAATTGCACTTTAGGACTGACGTGAATGATCTGTGTATATAAATAAGTTGAATTAAAGCCAGTAAATGAAACTCTTGATTTTAAATGTACATTTGATCTCTTAAGCTCGTCTTTACAATGTGATGGAGGTCACACTGACCTCAAAGATTTGTTCACCCAATAAAAGGGACAGAGTAAATGCACTAGCAGAGTCGTGTTCACTCCCACCTGAAAATGTTTGTCCTTTTCTGTTTTTGTGTTGAATCCTGAAGAGTTTTTAACTTCTGACATGTGAGAGTCGCTGGACGACTTTAGTAAAAATGGCTGTTTTTACATATTTGATCAGTCATCAAGTGTAAATTATAAAAATCCAATATCTCAGCATATTTTAATCGTTTTCTTCATATGAATCTCCCTCAGTATTTGCTCTTCTGTGTTTTGTGATCACATTGAATCAGAAAAGCCCGTTTATTCTTTAAATATTTTTTACAAATCTATCTTTGGATCTGGGTTTTGGTTGTCAGTCCTCCTCCTCAGCCTGAGAACTCTGAATTTAGTCACAGAAGTCTCTGTGGAGGTCCAGCCTCTCGCGTTCCTCCTCATCCAGCAGGAAGCTGTCTATGTAGGAGAACAGCTCCTCCTGAGATACGGGAGTAATGAAGCGTTCACGGTCCAGCCCCCGCTCATCCAGCAGCACCATGCTGAAGTAGGTTCTGGAGATTCTGAAGGCTTGCCTGAAGAGAGAATACAAGCAGTTTTAAGACCAGCACAGTTCATTGCCTTAAATGTGATTACAGAAAAAAAGCTTTTATTAGGAAAGAAAAAAACTTCAAAACCTCTCAGCTAGGAATTGGAAACTGACTCTGGAGCAACAAACAAAAGTGGAATTGGAAACTTTTGTTTTCAATTCCACTTTTGTTTGTTGCTCCAGAGTCAGTTTCCAATTCCTGGTGGATTAACAGGAAATTTGACTTCCAAAGAGCCAGATTTCAGCAAAGATCTGCTTGGGAGAGAGAATTTTGTTCTAGCTAAAACAGCAGGATACCATTGGAGATGTTTGTGGAAGGTCATCCTTTTAAAAGCAGAACATTTGGTATCAAGATGATCAAATAGTTCACATTCCTCCACTCTACACTGAGACCGTCTGTGGGGGATCTGTTATGCTTCAGTGCAGAGGCAGAGATTCAGGTCACAAAGAGATCAGATGGATTTCTGCTTCAAAACCTTGTTGGTATTACTATTGGCTGTGATGTTTATCAGATGATTGAACTGCAGTGATGTTCATGGCAGAAATACAAAGACAGCTCTACGACTCCTGACCACTATGTGTGTTGGACAAACAGGGCTACGTTAAAACAACTGATGCTGACTGCAGTATCAAAAGTGATCAAAACAGATATTTTTGTGTACCCCATTTGTCCCGAAATTGAGATTAAATCCAAACGTTTCCTTTGTCAATTTTGCTATTTTTGAAACCTTAGAGCTGTTTCCTTCATCCAATCATTAATAAATAAATGATAACGTGGAAAAGCTGGGAGTTTTTTTAAGTTTGGAATCGCTGAGCAGATCCTTTACCCAAAGTTCACAGCATGGGTAAAAGAATTTGGAGAGGGGAGACTCTTGGTGGCTCTTTAAATATAAAAAAAACCTTGGAGGTTGGAGCAAAATCTGAATACCAAAACCTTAAAAAAAAGTTGCTTGTTGTTGTTTTGCAGAGTTCAAACTCATGTAAAGATTTGAGTGCTGCTTTTAGGAACACTCTTCCATTTCCTTATAATGTTTATTATTCTATCCAAGTAATGAGGATGGGATTTCTAATAAAGTCATTTAATAATGGATGTTGTAATGATTTTTCTTTCCAAATGAGCCTAGAACTGTGAGTAACTTTAAAGACTCATCCTTGTCACCTCAGACCCTCGATGACATCAGACTGAAGCAGATTCTCTTTGATGCGGCCCGTCCCCTGAGGCGGAGAACCCAGGAGCTCGATGACTGTTACATGTCGCAGGTCTAACCCACAATCAGATTTCTGATAAAAGAAAAGGAAAAAAACGGTTTAGTGGTTAAAGGTTACCTCACGATAGAAACTCTACTGAGAGAAAAGAAGTCGACCTACTTGAATCATGAGGTTCTGCAGCTGGTAGTCGGGATCAGAAATGTTGGGTGCAGATACAATCAGCAGTCGCCTCTTTTCATAGAACTGATCCAGGAGCGCAGAACTTGTATTTACATCCGACTTCAACTCCATGGCTACAAAGACAAGATTACATGGTATCACACATACATCTAAATAAAACATCATAGGGTTTTGTCTGTGAAACTTCCGATTCATCCGACGTTGATTCAGTTCAGCATTTTTTTTTATTGATTCCAGTTTATGAAAATCCTGGATTCAGAATCTCAGACAGACAGAGTATATTGAAAAGTTTTTTTTTCCTTGCAATCCTTTTTAATCAATTTCCTATTCTTTCAATGACCTGTCAGTCTGGATCAGTACAGCACAGAATCATGCAGAATTCTGCAGATCTGGCAGCCGTCCAGAAGACTATCCCTGAGTTTCTGCAAGGTCAGGGTGAGACACAAAGGGTCACGGCAGAACGAGCTGTCTGTTCACAGAGTAAATGAAAGTACGGAAGCTACAGAGATGACAGCAACTCTGTGATATTGAAAGAAAGCTTGTTCATAAATTTAGAAGAGAACTACGTAGCATTTTGGAATGACAGAAGTGTTTCACCTGGACTGACGAGACTGTCACCGGTCTAAAGTCCTCATTTAAGAAGGAAATATTGTTGTTGTTTTTTTAGTCTGAATCCAAATTTCTTGACGTCCAAGGTGCTTTGGGGACCCACGTCATCTACTGGTGTCGGTCTACCGTTACATGCTCCGCTGACCAGCTTTTTGAAAACACTGACTATTTTCAAACCTGCCCACAAAGTCTTAGAAACTATTTTCTGGTTTAGGAGTCATGGTGCGTCTGTGATTGACCTGACCACGCCCCCTATAGACCATATAAAGAGAACAATGACCAAACCACACAAAAGAGAAGAAGTGAATGCCGCTACCAACCAAAGCAACAGCAGAGAAAAAGCCTGATCGCCTCCAGACATCACCGCTTTGATGTAGAAGATTGTGCTCGGGGATAAACATTCTCGTGGTTCCTTATTAATACGATTCTTAATCATTTTTAAATCATGTGAGATGCTGAATTTGGAAATAAAAAAAGATCAAAATGAAAGAAAATACAGTGTATAGAATGTATTAGAAACTACTGAAATAGTTGAAATAAATGTGTTTTTCTGGTGATGTTGCAGAACGGCGTGCACCTCTGTACACATTCATATAGGTAGAGGAGAAACTCAGATGAATTCATCAGGTTTACAAGTCAGACCAAATCTGTTTATTTCTCAGAAACAGTTTTGTTCACATAATTTCACATGGAACTTAAATGTTTCTTCTTTTACCTAACAAGATGGCATAACTTTTTTTTTCTTCACACCATGACTCCTCGTGTGTTTTTGGGAACCAGCTAACCCATTCCTCAGTACTCACGGGTGCACTCAGCAGCACCCCCGCTCCAGCTGCGATTGAACTGGCAGACACGGGAGGACACCCCCTTGCGCTCGTATCCTCCGTCACAGTGGTATTCACAGGTTGCACCATAGTTATTCTTCACAGAGGTGCAGCTCAAGTAACCGTGCAGAGGTGAGGGTAGGTCTGGACACCTCCTCACTTCACAGAGAACAAAGAGGAAGCTTCATCAAACACAAAAAAAGCTATTCCTTTCCTGAAGGCATTAAAGAGCGCATTGCTTACCCTCGACACGTACGATAAACTTGCAGGCAGCTCTGTTCCTGGCTTGATCGTACACTTTGTATCTGATAACATGAGCTCCTTCTTGGAAATCAGTGTCTGGATTTTGGCCCACCAATACTATGCTGCAGACATGAAGGAGGAGGTCAAGTGATTTGATTTAGAGCTGAAACTGACTAAGTGGAAGAAGATAAGCAACAAACTTGAGGGATTTGTCGGCTGTGTCTGTGGCAGTGGGGGGGTCCCAGGTCACTCTGGCGGTGAGCTTTCCAGGGTCGGCGACCTTGAGCCTGGATGGAGGACACTTAATCTTTGGAGGGTCTGTATCTGAAATGAAGGGAAGAGGAGCAACACGAGGCAAAAGCACATAAAAAGGTTGGAGTGTGAGAAGAAACAGAGATGCACGTTGATTCTCGCCGAAGCACCAAAGGAGCCAGGAACATGCTTCAACCGAGGATTAACCGCTTAAATCATGGGTTTCCAAATCAACTACAGCAAGAAACTGTACCTGAACACACCGGCTGCACCCCACTCCATGCTCCTGAGGGAAGGCAGGTGCGGGAGTGCTCCCCCTCAATGCGGTAGCCTAACCTGCAGGTGAAGTCACACCTGGAGTCCACGTAGAAGCCTTGACTGCAGGTGTATCTACCGTGAGGAATGAGGGGCAGCACATGGCAGCGGATCTCTGAGGAAGCACACACATGCACACAAGTCCTTAAATGCACCATGTCAAAGTGGGTTACTTTCTGCTGTAATTACGTCTGTTTCGCTCCAGCCTCTTTACCCAAAACAACCATTGATCCACCCCTGAATTCAAAACTCAGAAAAATTCAACACACGTACTGCGACAGTAGGCGGTCCCAGACCAGCGGCGGGTGGCCAAGCACTGGATCGAGCTTCTTCCTATCAGCCTGTACCCTCGATCGCAGGTCATTTTACAGCGGCTCCCCAGGGTGCCCCGGTAGCCCCCACCTCTAGGAGAATGGCAGGTCACCTCGCCGTTGGTCAGGCTCACGGAATGACACCAGTAAGGGTCTATAACACACATTTTAAAATAGGCACTGAAACGTGTGTTTGAAGCAATTTGGCTTCCAAAAATTAAGCTGCTGGGAGCAAAAGTTAAATCTTTGTGGCCAAGCAGGTCACACAGACCTTTTAATCCAACTTCTAGAACATTTTATTTTGAAATAAAATGCCTAAAAGGTGTCTGCGTGGGATCTAAAAGTTAAAATCAACATTTATTTATTTGTCATGTGCACAGTTTCCACAGTCACGTCACGTTATGGTAAAAAACATTAAACGCGAGAATCAGTGAATAAATTTAACGATTGAATCTTTGGGTTTTCAGCATAAGAATTAGCCTGAAAGACAAAAATCAAAACGAAAGGGGACATTTGATCTACATAAAAGTTTCTGTAGATGAAGTGATGTTTTCATTGTATTAACATTAAATAGAAAATTCAACTATAATGTTTTGATTTTAGAAGTTAAGTTGTAAGAGTCAGTCTGGTTTTCCATTTTTGGTTTTAGAGTTTGACCAAAGCTCTGAATGTCATTTAAAAAAGGCTCAGAGTTTCACTGTTTTTACTGTATAACATGAGCAGCTGAGCCTTTTCCTTTCAACTAAAAAGTTTACTCACATAAATATGCAGCTTGGGACATAATACATGTTCAATGATTCCATATTTATTTTTTATTATTGATTAGATTGTAGACTTTGACAGTGTTTAAAGACAATAATGTGCGTCCACTGTAGTTTCTGTCAAGGTTCAAAGAAACAGACAAGGACAGCTGAGAAACATTTAATTTAATACTGCCATAAGGCCACTTATCCACCCGTTTTCAGAACCTGCTGAATCCTTTTCGGGGTAACAGGGCTATTAGAGTCAATGCAGCTATACTGCCATAAATCCAATTTTTCAAACGGTCTGCAGTCAACTTTCTCAAAATGTGCCCGTTTGGGAGAAAAAAAGCTGATTGGTTTAATGATGTGGAGACAAAAATATCACTGATTGCTCTGATTACTCATTTGTGTCATTACTGTATGAAGGTTAAAAAAAACTGTCTATAACAAAAACACATTTTAATACAAAAATAATCCTGTTGCAAGATGTAACAGTTAAGGTTCCATGTGAAAGAAACATAAATATAACACAAATCAGCATTTAGTATGTTCAGTTTAAATGTAAACAACAGATTTTCATCATGTTATAATTAATCTAATGTTCTCCATTAAAACATTCACATATCATAATACATTTTGATGCTATAAGTGTAATCTTTCAGCTTTATAGTCTTCTGTTTAGATTTTCATAATTATTTAATTCTCAATACTTCCAATAATTTTGATGACATCTCTGACTGATGGTAACAAAAAAAATAAAATGATCTATATATGTTATTTTATATATGTTATTTTACGCTTGTGAACTTCAGAACCTTAAATGTGTGTGAGCTAAGCTGCAGAAACTGTGCTGAAAATGTCCACTAGATGAAATTGTAGAAACATTTCTCAGACTTTGCTGATTTGAGATGAATATTCTTAGTTATATACAAACAAAAACAATTAAAGTTCTCAGAGCTGCTGGATGACTGAGTTGGCTCCATGTAGGCCTGGTGCATGGGAAACCAGGGTTAGATTCCCAGGAGGCACAATGAGCTTAATGCACTGTGGGTCATTAGGCGAGACCCTTCCTGCTACTCCCTTACCATGTAGCCACAAGGGGGCCCTTGTCTGGGTCTCCCTGTGCTAGTCCCTAGCCCGGATAGAAAAAACAGGGTTGTGTCAGGACATCCAGCATAAAAATCTCTGTGCGACTCAGTGAAAGCTGATTTGCTGTATAAACAATCAAAATTTTCTGCAAATAAATAATCAGAAAACAGGTAAAAATCTCTGCTTTTTCATTGTAAAACTATGTAAAACCATACACACATGTGTAGTCGAGCTGTGGAGATTCATCTTCTGCCGACTGGTTGTAGCTGTCGTACTCTGTGTCTGCTCCAACTGGAACTGCAGCAGCAGAAAAAAGAAGACAGCCTTTCGTTTGATTCATTTCACAGAAACTGGTTCACAGCGGAAGACAACAACCTGAATACAAGAAATGTAGGTCATGGAGCATCGGGAGGACACGATTCTCCCCACAGTCTCAGTTTTCCCGACTTCCTTTTACGCTTCATTTTACACAACATTCCAGCACAGAAACACCTGGATAAGAAATCAGTGATGGAAAATCCAGAGGCTTGAATGAATGCAAGCAGAAGAAAAAGGTTGTTCCTTTAACCCTTGTGCTATCCTAGGCACTTTAACATTGGGAGTTGGGTCATCTAGACCCACTAGACAGTGCTCTGAACCTTTTTTCTTCAATGATTTGTGATCTTCACTGGTGTCCATGGATTACATGAAATCTTTCCACCTTTATCCACCTTTGTCATAGTAGGAATAACACGTCAATGTAAAGGTGGGGTCATCTAAGATAGAACAAGGGTTAAAGATTTTCAGTTAGCAGTTCAGCTCATGTTGTCAATGCACATGTTGAAGAGTTTGGATGCTTCCTCCAACCATCAGGTCCTGTGGCTAACTTTTCTCAAATTCTTATGTCAAATGTTGTTTTGAGCGATGAACAGCTGATACCCATTTTCCTCACCGTTTTCATCTCGCAGTCTTTTCTGATGATGTTTTCTGATAAGAAAAAATAAAAACCATCCCCGCGGAATACGGCATTCCCCTCATTCTGCCTGAATGACACTTGGACACTTGTCCAAAGTGAGTCTCTAACTGCCCAATTGCAAAAATCCAGCATTTTCTTTAAAGACCCACTCCAATCAAAATCCTGTTTTTGGTGTTTTTAACGTGTTCTTGTAGTATTTTTCTAATAATGGGGTCATATATAAAGAAAATTCAGATTAAAATTATATTTCTGAAACTGTCTTTATTCAAATTATTGTGAATCAGGAGCAGACAATAAAATGCTGTTTGAAAAAGATTGTATTTGTAATGTAGGTGTTACATTTGGAGGGCTAATAGTTCCCTGCTCCACTTCATTCTGATGCATCCACTTGCAGGCAAATAGATCCATGTACATCTTTAATTACAACCAATAAGCATTACACACTGTGTAATGTGCAATAATGACTACCAAAATGTTTTAATTACAATCAATAAGTTATCGATTTTCTTTACTTGATTCGCAATGTGTAGCAACAATCACATGTGATCATGTGTTCTAATGATAATCAATGATTAATACATATCAGTTACTATAGGTGTAAATTTTAATGTTTACTAAAATGATGAAGGAATTCTTTAAGAAGATAATCAATAAGCACGTTTGTTACTTGAAAACTAGATCTGCAGTGTGTAGGTATAAATTATGGATTAATTTGAAATTGCATTCTGATGGGAATCAACGAGTATTACATATCTGATACATGATGTGTGATTTATGTTACTGTATATTGAAATCAAATCAAATCAAATCAAAATTTGTTTAGCACCTTTAAAACACAAGGCATTCAAAGTGCTTTACAAGATGAAATTTAAAAACAAAGGACAAGACAAACAAATATGTAATTAAAAACCGGCACAATGCCAACATCCCCCCCCCCCCCCCCACACACACACACACACACATACACACATATACTCACTCGCTGTGATAAAAGACAAAAGGATGCAATGTAAAAAAAACTGGCTTTGAACTGAGGTTGAGGAAACGAAGTTTTGGGGACATGTCCACATCAGTGACACCCCACCCAGGTTCACAGAGTCCACTACCACAGGACCCCCCAGATCCAGACAAAGAGCCAGACCTGAGAGATCCTATTGCAGCGACCCCGCTCACTGAGAAGGGTCAATCACAGATGTGGAGGATCCCTCGGAGGAAAACTGGAATAACAGCTAAAATGTAAAAGCAGTAAAATAAAAGATAAAACAAATTAAAAAGGAAAATAAGTACATAAATAAACCTTAGTAGACATATAAAATGGTAAAAGTGACTAAATACATTAAAATGAATAAATAGATTGATTAAAAAAATAAATAGATAAAAATAGCTATATACACATACAGATATCAAATTGATAAAAAGAGAAAATAAAAATATCCAATAAATTCCTAAATTTCAATAAAAAGCTAGATTAAAAAGGTGGGTTTTGAGCCTTTCCTTTAAAAACATGAACAGTCTCTGAATGACCATTTTCTGAGGATAATCAAAATGCACATGATTTTGTCACTTGAAAAAATCTGCACTTGATCTGATCAGAACTGGATTAGGAAAACTATGTAAAACTATTAAATGAATTAACTCATTAGAGATGGTATTATATAAGCTCGCTTCTTCCCACTCCTATTCAATAAAATAAACCAAATAAATCAAGTTTCCTTCAATCAAGAGCTGGCATCTGTCTCTAAACGTTACGGCTGGATGGCTCCAATATTGCTCAGCATTTTGTTGCACCAGTAATGCTAGGTTGGGGTTGTGAGGGGCTGTAGGCTAGCAGAAGAGAGTGTAAACAAAGGTATGATGAAAAATGAGGGCAGTCTTGCTCTGTGCCAACAGTCCTGCCCAAATATTGGAGTGGAATTTCTGATGAATTGGAGCGTGACTTTCAGCCCAGTTTGCTTTTTAGAGGAAATATTTTCAATAAGAAGCCATTATTTGCTCAGACTCCCTTTACATTTTGAAATTTTTAATCATTTTGAGATTTTTAAGGTGGGAAAAACTTAAGTCCAAAGAAGAAGATAAATACAGCATCTGGTTTGGTTGAGAAATAGGGAACCAAGGTGCAGTAGTGAACATTTTGAGAATCTGAATCCCATCTGAAGTGTTTTACTGGAGGAAAATTTGAAGTAATCCATTATCAGAAACAAAAAGATGGCAGTAGGAAGCAGTAGGTATGAAAACCTCCAACATGATCACAAAAAGACATTATAAACAAAATCTTCTTCTACTGTACCGATAAAGTCCATGAAAAAAATGAAGAAACTATTTTCCAATGTGATTTAATATCGAAGGCTGGTCTGCCTGTCAATAAGCTGGCTGAAAACTCAACACACTGAGGCCAACAGCCTGCTTTCACTGCTGACTTGCAGATGGTGCCTCTTATTCATCACTTTCCACCGGGACTGAAATACTCTCTGCACAAGAAATCCTTTTCAGCGTCCCACTGCTCTTATTTTCCTCATCAGATTGTGGTTTTAGCTCATTATTCTTGGGAAATCTTGAACTACATGTTCAGAGCAGGCGGTTAAAGTTTTCCATTCAGGAAACCCACACCTCCATGTCAGACCTCTTCCTGCTTTGCTGGCCTCATTTTTTCCAGTTCACTATGTCTGTTTTTTCTTTTTCTTTTTTCTTTATAAAGAAGTATTTTAATGCAAAGAGAATGTTTGGATTAAACCTGTCGTCAGCATTTGTTCTCAAAATGAGCCCATCGATGATCGTAGGAACATTTCTCAGAAAGGACGCTTCAACTTGCAGCATGTTGGTCACGCAAAAAAAACAAAGAAGCTCAGCCTGTCGGTCTGATGTTCAAACGGCCGCACAGGTTTCTGAAAGCCTTGTGCCACGTTGTAAAGCAGGTAAACCATACCCATGACTGCAATGGGGGATTTTTTTTCTCTGTCTTAAATTAAGGATTCTCGTGATGCTACACTGACACAGGCGGTCCGTCACTCAAAGCTCCACATTTTCAGCAGATGCATGCAGACAGGCTGAGCTGCAGCAGTGACTCACAGCCACAGACTGTCCATCTGAGGTTTCATTCTCTAATGACAAACCTGAGGACACAACCAGATCCTTTCAATCAGTCTGCATCTGAGCCCCCTGCTCCCTCCCAGGTCATGTTATCTCACAGGTTTAAACAAAGACGTTAGCTGGGTCTGCTTCAGAGGAGGAGGGGGTGTCTCAGTAATTATCTGGCAGTGATTGAAGCCCAGCTGTAATTAACCCCCCCAGCTCACCAGAAGAGAGGAGCAGGCAGGCCCAGCTGCAGCTAATGTGAAATTCATCTCCTCTGGAGTGCAGCCAGTTGCATGCTGGGATATGTTGAGAGTTTATTCTTCATTCCACAGAGAGGAGAGTGGACCTCTTTGGAGATCAGCACATCTGTATCTGATACAAAAGCTGTTTTTGGTGAGATGAAAGCCTCTCCCATGCAGCTGCAGGGCAGAGACGTCCCCAGTGGTGCAATATGGCACGTCTTTAAAATATTTGCAGGACTTACAGCCGATCAAACGGTAGTAATGACATTTGTTGTGACATTATGTGTCTCCTGAGAGGAACAGACACCTTTACAGTCTGTTTTTTTTCCCACAACATGACTTTTCTTTGTCACACAGAAGACAGATGCATTAGATCTGACTTACAATTTAAACTGTATAATGTCTTCTTTATATTATCCTTTATAATACGAGATATTATTAGGACTAAACGTTTTCTTAGTTTGATTTAGGTCAAACTGAAAATCTTTTACTACGTATTACAGTACTGTCATTGACAGGAAAATGCCATTTTTGGCTTGAAGTTTTAGAAAAACAAAGTTTGACTTCTTGTTATTTTAAGATATAAAACCATATATCTAGTTTAAATAAACTGTGATTCTTTCATAAGAGTTAGCCTAACTTTGTTCTAATACTTTAATGATATTAGATCCTTCTTTTCGCAGTTGCGAAAATGGAATTTCTACTCACCAAGGAGGGACATTAAGATAAATAGAAGAACGGCTCTATTGAGGAGCATGTCTGAAGAAAAAAGATACTAACAGAGAAAAATTAGAAAGTAAAAAAGCTGTGTTTGCTCCTGGGTGGTTTCTGATAGAAAAGTGCAGGTAAATCCCGATCTAGGTTTGCAGTTAGTGTCGCACAAAGACGTTCAGGACCTCGTTTTGCTGGGAAACGGCGCCCCTCCACGCCAGGACGTTCCTGCTGCGAGACTCTACCGCTAGGTGGCACTAAACGTCTTCTGGACTCCAAAGACCAGGAGGACGGGCACGGCGGGGGCGCCTCGTCAGCACGCGCTGTAAACCTGCGCGCATTTAGACGATCCCTAAAAGATTCTCATGCTTTACTAGTCTTGTACTTTTAAATAAGTAATTATCCATGTGGGGGTTGTAACAAACAATTAGTTGACAACCCCATCCCATCAGGACATCAGAGGTAGAGATCAATACCTGTTGTGATAGAGTTTTGTCTTAGATTTTAAGGTCATTAAAATAACGTTTATGTTCACTCGCATCTGGCTCCCTAAAGATAAAAAACATAACAAACTACAATTATTCCATTGTGCTTCCACGTAGGAAGCCAAATACATTTTCTACAGCGGTAAAATTCACAAATTTAGAAATAAACGAAGAAACAGACGCAAAACTATGATAACAGCATTTCAATTTTGTCTAGTTTTTGTAAAGAGACATTCAAGTGAGGACAAAAACTTCGTTTTTTTAACAGTTATTCTGCAAAAACAATGATAATTTTAAAAATATATATAGAAATATATTAAATCGTAGTCTTCTTTTTTCGGTGCCACGTTGTTATCACTTTATTTGCAAGCTTGTCATTTTCCCCAAATTCAAAGCAAGGGGGAAATTTACAGCATAACCAAAACAGGAAACCGTTTGGCTAATACCAAAATAATAGCAATTACTTTGAAAATCACAAAACCCGGTTAATTCCACTGTTTTTTGAGCATGTTTGTATTTTTAAATAAAATTAATGTGATGTGTAGGTAAATTGTGATTGAATATATAGGTTTTCAATGCAACGTTTCAGGCTAAAGTTCAATTAAAGTCGTGTGATATTTTATTTTGGCGCACCCAGGTGCTGATTTCCGGTGTTTTTGCATAAGTGTTTTTCAAGACGTCAGTATGAGAAGAGCTCCTCATCGCCGCAGGAAAGTGAATGTTGGGGTCGTGACGACACTTCCCCTTTTTCCTTTGGGATTTATTTCTGAAAGTTGTTTTTTTTCTTTTTTCCTCCCAAACATTTCCGCGTCGAAGCAGAGAGCAGAAAACTTTTTCTCTCTTTACTGGCTGTGAAGTAAAACTCCCAACATGTCGCCACCGTCTCGACGACTGCAGACGAAGCCGGTGATAACCTGCCTGAAGACTTTTCTCATCTGCTACAGCCTCATTTTCTGGGTGAGTCGTGGCTGGACTTGGAATGGGGGGCAGCTGAGCTGAGGAGCTAGCAAACAACGGGGCAACAAAGAGCTCAGAGCATCAGCTATGTCATTGAAGCTAGCGGAAAATCACTGCAATTACCCTACTAGTTTGGTGTTTAATGAAAAACACTTGTTGATTGACCCGCTGCTGCCGCTTTTGTGCCAAACATTGACCGGAAGACGCCAAAGTGAACTTTAAGATTTCTTTTTTTCTTTTCGGTACATGAACGCGCCCGTTAGCTGTTTACGAAAACAAATGAAGAATTTTAGTTTAATTTTGGTTCAACCATTTCCACTTCTGGTTTTGTTTTAATTGCATTACTAAACAATGAATTATCTCGCGGCTTGTCTGTACATTTAAATGAACACTTTATTTACTTTTCAGCACCAAAGCACGACTTACTGTCAAATTAGTTATGAAAAACAGAAAAACTTTAAAGATTTAGCCATTAAAACTTGATTAACTTTCCCGTGAATAACTTTGCTTAACTGTTTGTTATGAGATTTTTGCGGGGAAAGTCTTGATGTAAAATATCCACTCATTAGGATTTACTTTATCTTTTACTTTAAGATATTACATAGATTTTTATTTAATCAATAAGGAATCAAATGCTTCTTTATCTGTGTATCTTTTTTAACTTAATTTCTTTATATAATACGTTAAAAACATTTTTTTTATCTAAAATAAATTGCATCAGAGTACTTTTCAGTATTTCTTTTCTTTTTAAGGTACTGAATGTATTTTTTTTTTAAATAAAAATAAATAAATTCTGATTACACACATTATCTTATATTAGGTCTTGTGTAAAATTATTTTTTTATAAGAATTCTTCTTCACAGAAATCTAACACCACTGGAAAAAAAAAAAACATTTTTTTCCCCCTTTTCATCTGTGATGCTTTGTACAAGTTGTTTGGCATATAAGTTAGTTGTTTGTGGGAGGAAAACAAGCTAAACATTATTCCTACTCTGCTGCTGAATCTGGCCTTTTAGATTTGATTATTAAAGGTCAGTATATCAAATTAAAGGAAAACAAAAAACAGACTAAGTGCATCTGGTTTGACTGTTGGGAAATTGATAAATATAAATGCTAATAGTTAAGAAGATGCTTTTGACGAACAGAATACCAGGGTCATTTCTGAAGGAATCAACACATAGTTGTGTCATGTGGTTAAGGGAAATCTCTTGAACCAAACAGGCTTTACTGTTTCTCTTGTTTTTACTTTTTAACATTTATTTATCCAGAAGAGAGTGAACTATATGTTCCAAAGACACCATGTTCTCATGCACACCTGGTGTCTGTTCTGAACAAATGCATTCATTTATGACCTTTAATCAGCTCCACTGGAGTGATTGCAGTTAAAGGCTTTGCTCAAGGACACAACAGCAGGGTAAAATAATGGCACAAACGCTGCTGGTCATTTATCTCAGGTTTAATTAGGTTTAATAGTAGGAACCAGCCACCCTCCTAACTGCAGCTCCATGACAGCCTATCTTAGATTTCTTATCAGCTGACCGCTTATCGTCAAAAGCTTTGCCAAATGGATCCACGTATGTAAAAGTGGAGACGGCTCATTGCCGATAATCCTACAGTTCTGCTGTCATCCAGCCTTTAGGAGTGTTTTAATATTATAAAATATCTTTTAGACCCACTCCAATCATCTCTTGCTCTATTTTAAAAGCGTCCCCAGTGGTCTTTTAATTTTGATTATGCTGTTTTTAGCCCAAATGTAGTTTCTGCAGAGCAGCAGAAGTTCATTAGAAATTCACCACTAAAGTGTTGGTGGGACCATTGGCACAGAGTAAGTCCACCCCTACTCCCGTCTGTTTATGCGCTTTCCTGCTAGCTTACAGCCCTTCACACACCCCAACCTAACATTACTGCTGCAACAAAAATGGCGACCAATATTGAAGATATCCAGACGTACAGTTTTGACCCATATCCAGGGGGCTTGTGGCCTACCCAGCGTATTTCCAACGTAACAAATAAACTCTATTTTAAACTTCATTTTTTTCGTCTGCTACTGATTCACAATGATTTGAATAAATAAATACCCAGAAATGCAATGCTAAGCTTAATTTTCATTATATATGTCCTTCATCGTCAGCAAAATGCCAATAGAACATGTTAAAACACCAAAAAAATGTCCTCCATGTGGTTCTTAAAGAAAAGTTTCCACCTTGTTATCATTTTAGAGGGAGGCTATATTTAGATTTCAATAATTGTAGCATTTAAAAGTTCCTCTATCTTAATTTATTTTTGTGTTTATGGGTAGTTTTACAAAGTCTTGGGGTGCAGTAGACCTGCTACCATTTTCAATAAAGCCTGTTGGAACTTGATAAGGATATAAGAGCAGCTGGTGGTAATAGATATATTTAAAATGCATAGAAAGCTATAATTTTATTATCACTCATTACATAAAGAACGTTGACATTTATTTTAGAAGTGCAGTAAAGTACTTCTTCACAGTAAATAACCTCTTAGCTTCATATGACAGGTTCTTTTTTACACCGTGTTAAAATGAACACAGTACCACCGTCTAGTTTCTCATTTTATTTATACATGATGATAAATGGAAACATGTTTTAATGAAGAAAATACCTAGACCTTCCAAGAAAGGTTCTGACTTTAAAAGTACCACATTGAGATGGTTATCTATGCTTTTATTTCTTCTTGTTTAGATTATTGTAATTCTCTTTTTACTTGTTTTAAAAAATCTGTTCTTAACCGTCTTCAGTTGGTTCAAAACACTGCTGCAAGGCTTTTAACAGGATCGGACTAAAGGGCACACATTACCCCCATTTTATCCTCCTTTGCACTGGCTCCCAATTAAGTGGCCTATTGATTTTAAAATTTTAGTTTTAACCTATAGAGCTTTAAATGGACAGACCCCAAAATACGTATCAGACTTGCTCTGTCCCTACGCCCCTGGCCGTGCCCTCCGCTCCACGGATCAAAATCTTTTAAAGATTAAGACCAAGTATAAAACCAGAGGTGACCGGTCGTTCCAGGCAATAGTCCCCAGACTCTGGAATGCCCTCCCTCTGTCCCTTCCTGTGGCCGACACCATCGATTCTTTTAAAAGTCAACTGAAGACGCTTTTATTCATAAATGCTTTTGGCTGACTGGTTTCATTCTTATTGTTATATTTTTATTCTACGTTTAATTTTCTTCAATTTAGTTTTGCTTTACATCGTATTTAATGGAATGTTTTTCTGCTTTTACTGTATTGTATGTTTTTTAATTGTTCAGCGCTTTGTGATTTTATCTGTGAAAGGCGCTATTTAAATAAACCTTACTTACATTCATGTGCAACAACCAACACGGTGGTGGCTTTATTATGGGATGGGACGATTTTGCTGTACATGGAGCATAACAGTCCATGTTTGAGTGATATTTGTACCACCCCTTCACATCACTTACATTCAATGTGTAGATTCAGACTTCATTCAGGCTCATTCTGCATCTCATTTGATAACATGCATCTGCAAAGGAATAACAAAAATATATGAATGGAATCCTCTGCACACATTTTTCCTTTTTTCTCATTTAACAACCAAAGTATTCATTGGTGAAACTGTCTTTTGAAAGGTGATGATGTCTCCCTGCAAACACACACAACGTAAGTTTATTTACAAAGGGTAAACAAAAGATGGCCATCAGTAGAAAATGGGCACTTATGGTTGCTCTCACTGTTAATCTTTAGACTAAGCAATCAGCTGACGTTAATGTTGTTCCAAGACGCAGTTCAGGTCAGTGGTTTCATCTGGTGTTTTATTGCTGCAGGCTGTTTGAGCCGCTGCCTCTGGTCTGGCTAATGACTCCTACTGAGGCGTTAAGGAAAACGCAGAGATGATTGAAATGCAGGCTAAAAGCTTTTCCTGGGTGTGTTTTTGCTGAGACTCACAGTTACATAAATCAGTTGGAACATCTCGATCTGTAATGTTGCCACTGGTGAGGTTGTGTCTAAAGTTGATCAAATGTAGAAGTTAATTTCGTTTGTATTATCGCTGTATTATCTGCCCTCTAACTTATTTTGCTTCCCCAAAAGAACAGCATCAGTTTAAGGCAAATCTGGGAGGTAAATTGGGTTTTTTACTGGATGCAGAGCTTCATAGTTGAATAAAGAGATTGATGATATTTGTCTGGTTAGAAGATCCCAGCTCTGTAACTAAATCCATGCACAATCTTTGCTTGGTATAAACTCAGCAAGATTTGACATCTATATTTAACCGTTAATGTCTGTTTCGCATTAATCAGGCAGATCCTTTAAAATTTAATTAAAATAATTTTAAATTAAAGTAAAGTAATTTAAAATTACTTTAAAGTTCCACTCTGATCATCTCTGAATCCATTTTAATAGCATTCCCAGTGCTCTTTTAAGTATGATTTCTGCTGTTTTTAGCCAAAATCAAATAAAGTGTCATTTTCTAGAATATAGTTTCTGCAGAGTAGCAGGATTTTATTAGAAATTCACCTCTAAGTTGTGGTAAGAGACAGCAGAGCTACCTCGCCCCCCTTCCCGTCACCCATAACTGAGCTATGTTTACGCGCTCTCCTGCTAGCTTACTGGCCCCCACACCCCCAACTTAACATTTGTGATGCAATTGAAATGGCGAGCAATATTGGAGCTATACAGCCGTACAGGTTCGAGCCAGATGTTGTTCAAGCCTAGCTGAGGAAAATGAAGACGGACATGGATCTTTATTTCTGCAAGTGGATGCAACAAAATGGGTTGAAGCAGGGATCTTGTTGCTCACCCAGTGTATTTTCTCCATTGCAAATATAATCTTTTTCAAACTACATTTTTTTAACCTGCTCTTGATTCACAATAAATTGAAGAAAGAAATACAAAGAAATGCAGTTCTAAGCTCAACTTTCTTCATGTGCAATTTCATCATCAGAGAAAAAACAACACAAGAACAAAACACACAAAGAGTGGGTCTTTAATAAAGTGAGATCATGTTAGAAATTCAAAAAGTTTTTGAAAAATGAATTCTTTAAAATTTAATTTATAAAATATTTCCCATAATTAAGAGGGGAGTGTAATCCAATAATACAATATGTATTGCAATACGTGGTATATTTTAAGTGTCAGGACCAAAGCATCTGGAGCCCACCACAAATCACCTCGATCTGCAGTTTTAGATGGCACTGGCAGCAACGTGGCACTGAGTCTCGGTTCGGTACCCGTCCCAAGCAAAGACTTAGCGGTACATGTCTCTGAACACCTGAGAGGGTGAGGCTGACAGGACATTTAGCATTTAACACAAGCTGCTTCTGGCTTAGATCTTGTAGTGGTTTTATGGGGGTGTAGAGCTGCTCAGAGGCTCAGTGTGCCGTTCTGCAGACTAGCGGTTGAGGGTTTAAGTGGAAAACGAGAGTCAGACGGTGAAGGACGCTCATAAATAATCAAATAAATGTCATCTTGACAGCATTTTCAATCGATACAAATATCACCAAATGAAGTATCATGCTGTATCGCCAAATCGATTTTCCCCTACACCCCTATTGGTGTAGGGGAAATGTTTTTTGTTTCAATAATAATAATGGGGCCAAAAACCTCATATTTAAAAAAAAATTTAACAGTAAAACTAATGCATCAAGGAATAAATAAGTCATTTAGCTGGTTTTTCAAAAAGTTTGTTTTCCTTAAATGGGAGTCCAATCAAGTTGCAGCGTCTGATAAATTAGGTTGGATCTTATTTTTTATTTTTTTAATCTGGGCTTGACTTGCCTTCCTTTGAGACATGTTGCTTAAATGAAACAGTTGTTGATCAGTTAGCGATGCATCAGCTCTCTTTCTTGAAAGCTGCTCTGGTTTTCAGTTCACAGGTGTGGTGCTGCTGGCCGTTGGCGTGTGGGGTAAGGTCAGCCTTGAGGCATATCTGTCCCTGGCTTCTGAGGGGGGCACCAACGCGCCGTATGTCCTCATTGGGACCGGAGCCATCATTGTTATTTTCGGCCTGTTCGGCTGCTTCGCCACGTGCCGCGGTAGCCCGTGGATGCTCAAACTGGTAAGAGAAGAAGTGGTCAGCACCCCTCCTCAAATGGGACGTTTTGGAGCTCACATGTGTGTGTGTGTGTGTGTGTGTGTGTGTGTGTGTGTGTGTGTGTGTTCTGTCAGTACGCCATGTTTTTGACCCTGGTGTTCCTGTCTGAGCTTGTGGCTGGAATTTCAGGCTTCATCTTCAGGCATGAGGTGAGACACTGACACGTTACGTTTTTAGATGCAGTAGTTATATTGGTTCATTAAACTGCTCTGTTTTATTCTTTTAATCCTACCAGATTAAGGCAGTAATGGGAACCGCTTATGAAAATGCAGTGAGGTCCTACAATGGCACAAACAGCTTAAGTGTTGCACTTGATACCATCCAGAGAACAGTGAGTGGCAGTTTTCCTGGATCTCATGTTGCTCTTATCTGACAGTACAAGCTGAAGGCCTCTCTTAACTCTGAAGATCCAGTGCTGAAGCATTAGCAACAGAGCAGCTTCTGCAAGATGTACTGTATAACATACAGAGTTGAACCATGCTATTGACTACATACTTATTTTTCACCATAAATTACAAATAAATTCTTTAAAAATTAGAACATGTAATTTTCTGCAGTTATTTTTCTCCTTTTGTCTCTCATAGTTGCGGTATATCTATGATTAAATTTACATGCCTCATCGTTTTAAATTGGAGAACTCGCACCATTGGTGGCTGACTAAATACTTTTTTGCCCCACTGTATTCTTTAACTGCATCTGCAGTGATATCACTCATTTATGTCTTTTGTCTTTATTGAATGCTCAGCTTTCCTTTGGCATGTATAAACTGTAGTGTTTGCCGTTTTCAGCTGCGTTGCTGCGGAGTGAAAAATTACACTGACTGGAAGGAGGCGCCTTACTTTATTTCCAAGGGAATCCCTCTAAGCTGCTGTAAAGACAACGGCAATTGCACTGTGGAGATCATGAAAGACCTTGATAAGGCTGGGAAAGAAGTGTTCACAACAGTGAGTGTGGAACAGCTATGCAGCCAAAGGTCCTGCTGGGATTTTTAAAGCTTTCAGCGTCTCTCTTTGTTTTCATCTGGCAGGGTTGCTTCGCACTGGTGACAACTGTGATGGAATCTAACCTGGGAGTCATCGCTGGCATTTCATTTGGGATTGCATTCTTTCAGGTGCGACTGACACTATTCACAATGATCATTGCAGTTATTTCAGCGACATGTTTCCAGCTTTCAATTGCACTTTAAAAGGCTTGGCTTTCAAGCCCCAGATGGCAATATGATAAAGGAATCCTCCACTTCTTTTACATCTAAGACGTACAGTTTTGGGAGGGTGCTCTGGCTGTTTTAAGGCTAGATTTCTTTGACTTTGTCATATTGCAACTGCAACAGTCACTTTGAGATGGCTGTCCTATAATTGACTCGTTTAGAATATACCCCTGAATCACTCAATCAGGTCCATGTTCCTACTGGTTACACACATGGACTTAGTGGACTCCAGACAATTGGAACATTTTGGATTTAAGAAGCAACTTTGGAGCGCATCCTGATTCATGCAGAGTTTTGTTCTCAGAGTTGTTCTTCAAAAATGTAGAGCAAAGAAAAAAAAAACCTCCAGAGCCGTGTTTCTGCCTGCTGAGATTAAACTGCATCCACTGCTGTCCCATTCAAATATCCTTTGGGAATTAAAAACAACTTCTGTTCTTCACTGACAGCAACACAATGAGAACCTTACAAATCCAAGCAGTCACAGTGTCACTCTTAAGCAGGACAGCAGGCATACTTAGGGATTTCACTGAGTGAATGCTAGGCCTCTGTTGCACCCAGCTAATCACAGTTCAGCGTTCTGACATCAGAACCTCACATTGACCTCAAGAAGAAATGTCCCAAATAAAAGCAAGGTCACTGTGGAAAGGAGGGAGGAGAGTGATTGTTGCAGAGGTCATTATCACAAACACAGGATGGAAATACAAACCCATTTGAGATTAATTTAGAAAAACAAACTGAAAAGTCCTAGTGGTGTCCTGTAATTAAATGCAGCTTCCTTGTCATGGACAATTAATATGACAAGGAGAAATGAGGATCTGCTGTCCCTGCAACAAACTGTTTACACTGTGGTTTCATTTTGACAGAATCTAAGGGTGCCAACAGTAGGAAAAGTGTGAGGAAGCAAACAAAACAGCTTACAAATAGTAAGATCCGTCATGTTTAAAAAAAAAAGCTCATCTTTTTCAATTCATTTGTATATTTCAGGCAGAGTTGAGAATAATTTATGTAAAACACATGACAAGATGAGCTTGGAATGGTTTGGTGTAGTGATAGAGCCAGCTGAAATGTTTACAGCGTTTGTTACGCGAGGAAATATATTTTTCATGAGAAATTTCATCACATGTCCGTTTATGCTTGCTGGCAGTGTCAGAGTTTAGCGGCTGCAGTGGAGACCCAGAAATGACCAGCAACGCAGCTCCCTGTCGTCTAAACACAAGTGTTTGGAGAATTTACTTAGCAAACAGGTTTCTTTGTTCTTATGGATTTTAGGATAAAACAGGATCAGATTAGATAGGATAAATCTCTCTTCATCCCGCAGTGGAGACATTTTCATGCTGACTAAAGGAATGCGAGAATAGAGTATGATTTTAAAAAGTAGTGGCATGTATTGCACTGTTGGAAAACCAGAGTTGTACTTCACTGTGAGCAGCCCAGGTTGTACAGTCTCCCAGCAGCAGGGAGTGTTGCCGTGAGGTTTTGCTCCTTCAAACGGTGACAGTATAACGGTCTGTCACTGAAGGAGCTCAGTCATAGTCAAACATTTTCTACCAGACTTACTTCAGAGTACATTCTGATCCGTCCTCCATCAAACACAACAGCTTGGCTCTCTTTCTTTTTCCCCACCTCCTGCACTGAGGGGCATCCAATACTGAGCAAAGAAGTGAGAGACGGCCACAGCTACGTTCACACCAGGCATGTGACGCGCATTCTAGAATGCGTGTTTAGCCCATGGTGTGCAGCGGATCACCAAACTCACGGTTCTCTGATCACTGCTCGGATCATTTTTCTGATCAGTAAAAAGGACAAAAATAACAGGGGGAAAAACAAAAAGGTAGAAGCCTAAAAAACATGAATGACATCTTTGAACTTTGAACACAAACAAAATGCTAAAACGTGTAGTTCCTGGTTACATCTACATGTCTTGAGACCAAATCTGTGTGGAGTACTTCCTGAAATGCAATATTTCCCTTTTCCTAATGTGCAAATTAAATTTTAAATAAGTCAAATTTAACATAAATGTATTTTCTGGTGATCCGCGGTACACGTGTGCTGACCCGTGGCTACTGATCCGTACGGATCACAGATTGTCCATGATTCACTGCACCGCTAGTGTTCACACTGGACAATTCGGGAGGGGCTTCTTTTCCTTTTCCTACTGTTCACTAGCGCATGTCCTCCACCTACAGAGGATCGTTGTTGTGAAACGTTGAAGCGGTGCAAACATGGTCAATCTCGTGGGAACCAGTTCCCAAAGTTCTGTATCAGTTCTCTATTCTCTCTTATTTGTTCATGACTATTATTAACCATTTTCTTGCTGCAGACAAACATCTCATAGTTGTGACTCCTCGCAAAAGGCAGACAGTTTGAGGGGTGGTCATGCAGGCAGATGTTGGTTCCCCTCATGTGCACCAACTTATCCCTCAGGAGTTGAGGTTAGAAGGTATTAAAGCACTGGAGAAGTGATGGAGCATGACCCTGGTCCAGGCATGACTGAGCTCTATGAAGGAGGAAGATGTCAGCATCTTCAGCTCTAACGTTAGGCTGGTAGAGTAACTGCAGGGTCCATGTGGGTCACAGAGGGGAAGTCTGTTCAGGTGACACATCAACACATACCTCATTCATTAAGTTTAACATCTTAAAAGTTAAATGTTGCATTTCCACATTTACATCAGACTTGGTGGAAACTGTTTTTTTTTTTTAAAGACTCATAACCCAGAATAGTAGTCTGGACTTTTAAATTTGATGTATTTGTGGAACCTCTTCTCTCTTTTAAGGTGTTTGGGATATTCCTGGCCTGCTGTTTGTCTCGATACATAACCAACAACCAGTATGAGATGGTCTAACCGTTTCTGTGATCAGGTAATTGTTTCTGTTTTATTCAGCTTTAGTTTAATGAACCGCTGGATTTCTGTGAGTCTATAAGCGGCTCTGTCTTTTTGTGTTCTTGCAGGTCAAAGACGGCATACACCTGCAAACCAACTCCGTTAAGATTTTATTAGTGTGTGTGTGTGTGTGTGTGTGTTAGTCACTATCATTTTAGAGAGGAAAACCTGCTTCTTCTTCTTTTAGTCAGTCTCACCTTTACAAAAAAAAAAAAGAGCTGAAATGAAAGTGGTCATGGGGGAAAAAAAGCAAAGAAGGGACCTGGACATTTCAAGTTTGTTACTCCTTGGAGGAAATCATGGCTGTCATAATGTTTTTCACTTATTTTCTCTTGTCTCACAGCTGCCTTGTGTATTTGTAGATGTTAAGCTAGTAAATGTTCAACACCACTCATGTTTATGTAAAACGTGGACAAGACGAAGAAGATGTCACCACCCCGAAATCAGTCTGAGGTGTAGCAATGAGCCTCAGTGTGGGCCAGTCCTGCTGAAAGCCTGCATTCATTCGTGCCAATTTCATTCAGCTATTATGACTGTATTCTGTGTTACTTTGTATTTTCTTTTGTGAATGCATGTGAAATACTCTTGGATAAAATAAAAACCTGTATCTTTAATCACGTCTGGTCTGGAAATGAATCGTAATGAGTGTTTTGGATTTTAATGGACTCTAATTAAAGAAATTCACATATAAATGTAATTTCCTAATGGGGGCGGCTGTGGGGCAGCGGCGGGGGCGGTCGACCCATGATCGTAATATTGCAGGTTCGATTCCCGCCTTGCACGCCCATGTGTCGAAGTGTCCTTGGGCAAGACACTGAACCCTACCTTGCCTCTGGTGGGAGGTTGGCGCCAGTGTGTGAATGTGTGTGTGCATGGGTGAATGGGACTGTGACTGTAAAGCGCTTTGGGCCTTCATAAGAAGGTAGAAAGCGCTATATAAGCATTTGCCATTTACCATTTAATGAAATGTCCAGATTATTGTTTGATTTCCATGCCTTGAGTCTCATATTACTGTTTGGAGTACAACCTGGCCTGCTAATAACTATAACCTTTTCACATAACGCAAAACAGCAGAGATATTGAGTATCTGTGTTGACAAAATAAACTCTATTCCCTTTGGAAATGGGGCACCACTTTTTTCTGTTTCAAATGATGTTAGATAAGTGCAGCTAAATATTGCACCCGTAGGATAGCAGGAGCTTTTTTATTGCATTTACTATCCTAAAAAAACTTAGAATTTGGTGTCTGACAAAGACTATACTTGTGCATTTTTATTTAAATATAGTTTTAAAAAATCTGTTAATTAACCTTCCCCCTAAACGTACTAAAATACATACAGATTTGTCATTTGTATTAGAACTGATTGAATTTATTTCATTATTGAAAAAAAAAATCTACTTGAGACATTTTTTTGGTTCAATATTCCAGTTAATTTTAATACTAATCTACTAAAAATGATCACTTCACGTGTTTCAAATTATAACTTTTAGAAAATTACCACCTAAGATCTGAATTTCTGAATTTAAGCCCTCCCAAAAAGGGTTTTAATTCAAATTAGTCTTATTTTTCCACAAAATAATAGGTAGATTTACCTAAATAAATTTGACCATGACCTTAAAAAAACAATCTGAAAAGCAAGAATGAACTGTTTTGGTGCGATTAAGGAAGCTAAATGTTGCGGGACAGTTGATAAAGGTCCCGCCACCCTTCAGGTGGAAGGGATCAGATCCTCATCAGAAACAAACACCTGATGGTTCATTAACGTCATCTGACCCAGCTGACATGGATGCGGACTTAAGTCGAGCCGGACCGGTTAACGGACCTGTCTGTCGGTGTCACGGTTTGAAGCATTCTGGCCTGGGAAGCTTTGGGTGAGAATGGATCCCAAGAGATTTTCCGGGGGGGTGGTGTTTCTTAGTTAAATGGTTGGTTAGTGTGAGTTAAAATGAACAGGTTTGAATAATGAATGAGGTCATCAGAGGTCAAAAGAAAAGCAGTTTAGGATTTGGTCAATCCAGCCAGCAGGTGGCAGTGTTGCACAGATGACATCCTTTATTTTTTTTAAAGTAACAGAATTACATGGACGTGTGTGTTAAACAGTTGTAGATCACAAAGGTGTTGAACCTGCCGCTCAGCATCTCATTATCGTTTTGTGCCTCGAGGCCACTAACGGATTGACAAACTGGAAGTTGCCAGGATTCAGACAAGCCCTGAGCAAATATGTTTGTTGATGGGTGAAAACTGTAATATGATTGGCCGCTGGGAATCAGATGCTCGCGCAGGCTCCGCCCTCTTCCTCCCTTTCGTTTCCCTGCCGGCGTCTCCGGTATAAAAGCGGCATTAGGCTCGTCGTTAACCGAGGAAATCTTTGCTTTGCTGCACGGCGGGTGTTCGGTTCGTGGAGTTCCTCCAAAGAAACGAGTCCCCCGTTTGTTGATCGATTTCCAGGTTGGTTAGGTTGCAATTCTGCAATGAGTGCCTTTAATTTGCTGCGGATTAAATTACTGCAGTTTTGCGCCTAATTATCTTAATGTTTACATGCTGGAACTCTTAATTTGGCTGTGAAATAATATTGATGCGTGTTTGTTGGTAGGTCGTGTTAAAGCTGTGGTTCAGTAGTTTGCATTGCAACCAATCTGGTGTCCTTTCCGCCTCCCTGCAGATCCGCCGCCTTAGCAGCTCTGCAAGCCTCCACCCGCCTCCACCATGATGCAGATCAACGGGGACTCCTCCACCAACAAGCACTCGCTCATCAACGTCATGCACCGCTTCATGGCGGCCGCCAACAACATGGACGAGACCATCATGGTGCCCAGCCTGCTGCGGGACCTGCCGCTGGACGAGCAGGCCTGCAGCCAGGGGGAGGCCAACAACAACGAGCCGCCGTGCTCCAACAAGCAGAGGGACATGTACGAGCACTACCTGCTGCTCAAGTCCATCAAGAACGACATGGAGTGGGGTCTCCTCCGGAGGGAGATGAGCAGCGGCGCCAGCTTCCTGGAGATGGCCGTGAAGCAGGAGGAGCAGCAGCCGGTGACCGGGGCCCTGCCCCTGGACGACAACGCGGACCTGGAGCGGCAGTTTCACTATCACCTCAGGGGACTGTTCGGAGTTCTGTCCAAGCTGACGCTGCAGGCGGACAACCTCACCAGCAGATACAAGCGGGAGATCGGAGGAGGGAACTTCATGCGATAAGCCGGCGCGACCCCCTCCTCCCTCCCTTCCCTCCAACTCCCACCGGACTCGAACGTTAACGGGATATCTTGTGCAATCTCAGACGTGAACTAACGGGGCCACCAGTCTTCTCACTCCTGAGTAAAGCCATTTTAACCGCCCCACCAGGAACCTATGAAGCCTGACCCATGGCGGAGGTTCAGTTGTTCTCCAGATGATGCTCTGCATCCAGAACCCTCATCCGTGTCTGGACCGAGAGGTTCTGCTTGTAGGAGATGCTGGTTCTTCTGCCCCGCTCTCTCAAACTGTAAATACCTGTAACACTGAGCTGAAGGGCCCTCACCTGTGTAGCTCAGACCTTCCCACCTGGTTCTGTGCCTTGACTCTGTCTTCACTTGTTCAGTTCACTGTGACTAATGGCTAATTTGTCTGTAATTAAACATTCTAGAAATGGGTTTTTATATTGATGCAGTTCAACAAAAATAAAAAAAAACTTGGAATTTGAACTCTCCAACCTTTCATTTACTTGCTATTTTAAAGCTATAGGCACATGGGCATGTAAGGCCTGTTCAAGAATGCAGCTTCTTGGCATTATGGTGTACAAACACTGTACAAGCAGGGTGGGACTTCACCTTTTTCTACCGTTAACTAGCACATGTCTGCCCCTTACAGTTGAAAGAGGCTTGGTGCAAAATGTCAAATCAGGGGAAAATTTCAGTTTTGCTGCAGGCTTTTTCTTTCGCAGCTCTTTATTTTATTAAATTTCATAACTGGTCACCTCCGTGAATTGAAAGGGACAATATAAATTCTTCACTATCAAATCTGAGTCCCTAAATGGTCAAAGTTTGATTTATTTTAAAGGTTAAAACCCGTTTAATTGGTTTAGATGTACAGCCCAACCAAAAACGGTTTTGAAAGATTTGCATAGCTATTCATGAACGCAAGGGTTGAACACGGAAGCCTGAATACATTCAATTGTAGTGGCCGCATAACCCTTGTGCTATCCTAGGCACTTTAACATTGGAAGTTGGGTCATCTAGACCCACTAGACAGTGTGCTGAACCTATTTTCTTCAATGATTTGTGAACCTCACTGGTGTCCATGGATTACATGAAATCTTTCCACCTTTGTCATGGTAGGGAGAATGTCAATGTAAGGGTGGGGTCATCTAAGATAGCACAAGGGTTAAATGTTTTGATGTAAGCTTATAGCTTCATATAAAGGCCTGTAGTTTTGGTAAACTGAAGCCAGTATAATCTTACAGAATGATCAGTTTTCAAACTATTTGGGGAAACAAATGTTAGACTTCCTCAATATGATTTGAACGAGTTCTCTTTAACCTTTTATAGAATCCACTACTCTATGATGTTGGCAGTGAGAGCTACAGGCAATAAAGGGTTGTAAAACACTTAAAACATCAGGGGAAGAAGCTCAAAGGACACCACCTCGGAGCACTGACGTGACACCAGTCCATAGCTCTGTAAAACAAATGAAGCCTCCCATGTGTCTGTGCTGGCATATAGTCCTTCCCTTAGCAACAGATCCACCAATCATAGCAGAGGAGAGTATCCAGGAAGCAGCCTGGTGTAGTCAATCCTCCGACCAGGAGCAAGCTGATGGAGGTCACAGAGTTTGCAGAATAGCTGAGCTGTGTGGAGAGAGGCGGGTGCTCTGTTCCCACAGACAAAGGACCATACAAGCAACTGCAGACCAAGATGTCCGCACTGGGCAGTGAGCCTCATCCCACTCAAATAAACTGGGTCAACTCGACTGGTGACAGCTGGCCCCACAGGGAATGTCAGTCAGGATGAGACTTAATACCAAGCTGAAAAACGAAATTCAGCAAACAAATGATGCATCTTGAATTTGATGGAGCAGTGTAATCCCCAGCTAACAGGGTCATCTTTCATTTTTCAGGTATTTGGGGGGAAAAAACAACTAAGAAATAACTAATGAATTTAGATGATGAAAAGGTAATGAGAGCCAAATCAAAGCCTCAGAAATGCATTCAAATAAACCAATACAGTTGCAGATTTGTTCTCAGCTCTGTAGCCAGGCGGAAGAAGATCCTGTGTAGCAGGGATTTGGAGCAATCTGCACTCAAAGCATAAAAAACTTTGGTTCCAGTTGTGTGAGCAAAGTCAGCGCTGAAAGTCTTTTCAAAGCAAGCAGTCAGTATAGATGCAGTATGTTGTCAATATTTGCTCTGAGAAAGTTTGTAAAGTTACAGATGACAAAACTGCTTTTTTTCAAACAAAACGTCAACATGGCAAAGTTAATGTAACATTAAAATAACTGTCATCCATACACCAAAGATAGTTTTAAACTTTACATTTGTAACCCTTTACTTCCCAAACAGAACAGGCAGAAATGAGTTTCTCTTTTAGGCACAGTTGCAGCCTGAATGTTTCAGTCCAAGAAAAAAAAAACAGTAGAGGGGATTTTTCTTGCCGCTTGACATTAACCCTTGTGCTATCCTAGGCACTTTAACGTTGGGAGTTGGGTCATCTAGACCCACTAGACATTGCTCTGAACCTTTTTTCTTCAATGATTTGTGAACCTCAATGGTGTCCATGGATTACATGAAATCTTTCCACCTTTATCCACCTTTGTCATGGTAGGGAGAACACGTCAAAGTAAGGGTGGGGTCATCTAAGATAGCACAAGGGTTCGCCTGGCACAGTAAAACAAGAGCATGTGCGCACTTGTTGGCATACAGCCCTATGTTATCTTACAGTTTGTTTTTTGGCAGCTGAGTCTGTGGTTGCAGCAGCTGAAAGACCTCATGAAAGGTCAGGCAGCAGAGATGTTTTCAGTTGGCTCAACTTCACCAGTATTCAAGTTAAAATAAACTTTCTTTGTCTGTCCATTCAACCCACTTGATTCATGTTTGGGCTCACAGGGATGCAGACACTATGCTACTGAAGACGGGGTACACCGTGGACAGGTCATCAGTCCATCTCACAAACAACAAGACACACTTACATTCCCACTTTTGGGAATGGACGAGTTAAATCACCAGTGAACCTATGAAGCATGTTTGTGGACTGTGAGAGAAACCAAGGATGCCCAGAGGAAACACGCAAATGCATGAGGAGAACATGCAAACTCCACACAGAGGATCCAGCTGAGATTTGAATCAGAGGCTCCTCACTGTGAGGCGTAGGAGCTATTGGAACAAGTCACACAAATATACGCTGCTATGTGAAATAGGAAAGGTAAACTCAAGAAAGGGAAAGAGGAAAAAGTTTGAATTTTAATCCAAATTTTTTTTTTTTACAGAACAGTTGAGGTGTTGAAGATCTGAACAGACAGACCTGTCACCATCAACTCCATATTAAAATTCATTAAAAAGAATGTATAATTATGACAAATGTAATGCCATTTTAAGGTAGAAATACAATTTATAGATACTTTTTATGTGTGTGTCACTTATCATGCAGGAGTAAAACCTTTCAAATATTCATTTAAAATGTTGTCACTGCAATAAAAAGTAACATCTGTTGTTTCAGAAATGATTAAGGTTTTCATTTCTTTTAATATCGCACTGCTAAAAACACAAAAAACACAAGGAGTCATTTTCTCCTTTATTTATATATATATATATATATATATATATATATATATATATATATATATATATATATATATATATATATATATATATATATATATATATATATATATTTTTTATTAAACAGAAAACTTCAACAAACCAGTATCCTACTTGTGCATGTCCCATGTCCAGTTGCAGCAGAGGGTAGTGTCAGGTAGAGCTTTCAGCATAAAACTTTATAGATATATCAAAAAGATCAAAGGAGATGATAGACATGATGATTGCATGGTTTTCTATGGATTTTAGGAGCTCAGAGGGATATGACACCCCAAACTCTTAGCACACCCAGACTTGACCCCACCCTGGTTTTCTACCTGCACCCCGTAGTTGGGCTGACTAAATCTGGGCCTGCTTCTATTCTGGTCTTGTAAATGAAATAGCAGTGACTGAGTGTTTCTCAGTGCTGCAGCTCCATGACATTGATAGTCTGCAAAACAGGAACGGCCGCCTGATTCCCAAGTCACTTTGAAGTCTTGAGAAACCTGAGAGGGGATGTCTGCTTCCACCCAGTGCTCTCTGAGACTCGGTTTCATCATGCAGTCAAGCTGTGTGTGTAATACAGTCTGTCTTAATGACATTAGTCTTAGCTCTAAAAGCCCTCATGTGTGGTAATTTTGGCGAGCCCGCATGTTGCAACGTGTGCAGTGCAATGTGACAGACAGACCTTGGGACATCCACGGCAGTCGTGGGGTGAAAGATTTGGAAAGGTGTTCGTCCTGCCCATCCTGCCAGCATGGGGCTGCGTGATTTCCAGGCGGCTGTCCCCTCCCTGGCATTGCCCCTGTGTTGCACAAAATCTGCAAAGCCAGAGACACCCAGTCGGTGCAGAGATTATCCATTTATCAGACGGGTCACGTCAACCACGTACAGGTGATGATTGCCCCAGGTCAATAATTCAAAATAAAGCTGGAACATTTATCTGGGTCTCAGGCCCATATCATGGTTGCTCTTATCTTTGTTCTCCTTATTGAGGACTTTTATTTTCTATGGCGACAGCACCGTTCCCTGAGCCAACAGCTGACTCTATTCACTGTACTGTTTGCTTTCATCTGCAGGCACTTTTGATAAACAATGAAACAAGCAAAACAGACTTTGCCGTGGAAAAAAGCGAATATTTGATTTTCAGTTGACTAAAGAATCTGATCTAAGAAACTACATGTTCTCTTGTGGCACCAAAAATGGAATTGTGGGATCTTTTCTTAGTGCGTGAAAGCTGTTTTTTGAAGTCTTAAAAATTAAGTAAAGTATTTAGCAGCAAAAATGTATTTTTAATGTAACACTGCTTCATAGGCAGCACAGAGTCATAAACTTCAGAGGAGTTTAATCAATAACTAAGCATGTCATTTCACAGCGGTGGGTAGATATCATAACTCTCCCATGCAGAAAAATTTGGAGCATTTAAAAATGTTCAATGCCCAGCTTCACTCAAACTAACACATAAGGCCTCACACCAAGGATGGGGGCTTAGACTTGATCCACATGTAGTGACTTCAGACCTTTCTGTTGTTTATCTTTGTTTCTAACTTTATTACTTTAATTCCAAAACTACAACAAAAATATTGCTAAAATGAGAAATTTAGGCAAGATGAAGTATGGTAAGTCTTTGACGTTGCTACTTCACTGCATGTTTTAAAGTACTGCTTTGATCTTTAACCCTTGTGCTATCTTAGATGACCCCACCCTTACATTGACGTGTTATTCCCACCATGACAAAGGTGGATAAATTTGGAAAGATTTCATGAAATCCATGGACACCAGTGAAGATCACAAATCATTGAAGAAAAAAGGTTCAGCACACTGGTTAGTGGGTCTAGATGACCCCACTTCCAATGTTAAAGTGCCTAGGATAGCACAAGGGTTACGACTAAAAACCAAAATGGGACATAAAGCTGCGAGGCCAAACACTTGTGGCTGGAAGTCAGATTGTCCATGTTGGTTTTTGCTAAAAGACTAGAAAGTTAGAGCTACAGACACTCAGGGCAAGAACGGGCTAAACGCAGGTTCATGCACATATAGACATTCACACTTGACAAGCAGGGAGGGGTTTTTTCTTCTTTTTCTACTGCTCACTGTTGATATTAAACACCAAGCCCCCTACAGTTGGAAGAGGCTTGCTGTAAAATGCCAAAGGGATTAAAATCTCATGAATTTTGCTCCAGGCTTTTTCTTTCACAGCTCTATTCCAATATATGAAAGACTTGCTGTCATAGAATTCCGGTCAGGAACAAACCGCCATTATTTATTTCTCCGCGGGTTTACATAGACTTTTCATTGAAAATGGTCACTTCACCCTTGTGCAATCCTATGACCCCACTCTTACATTGACGTGTTCTCCCTACCATGACAAAGATGGATAAAGGTGGAAAGATTACATGTAATCCATGGACACCATTGAGGTTCACAAATCATTTAAGAAAAAAGGTTCAGAGCCCTGTCTAGTGGGTCTAGATGACCCAACTCCCAATGTTAAAGTGCCTAGGATAGCACAAGGGTTAAACACACTCTGCCAAGAGGCAGTGGGAGACTTGGGACTCGATTTTACTTTGAAGCAATACTGATACTGGAAATTGGAAAGACAAAAATATTTATGCGTATTTGAGTCAATTATATTCTGACATTTTTCTGTCAAGTTTCAATTGGTTTGTGATGACGAGCCGCACGCGAGAAAGTGTTCGGATTGGGTTGGGAATTCCAAGTGCTCATGACATCGTTATCTTTATGAAAAGGCCATCTGCCTTTCCTATTTCTGCCATTGGAATTACCATGGGCACACACACACACACACACACACACAGTGGAGTGTTTTCTGTTTGATTGGCCTAACCATGATTGATCCACCGCCATGCTCTATAGTTAGAAAGGTGATGGAAAACATTTAGTTAGCTACACTGAAATTAAGCCTGTAGGACTTTTTTCAATGACTAAAACAAAAAAACTTTCAGTATTTTGATATTGCGTGATTTGTTGATGACACTCCCACTCTGAATCATTGCAGTCTTTTTCACTTACGTCAGTGAAATCCAAAGGGCTTTCCAGCAGGTTGTAACTTGATCCTAAATCATGCCAGGTGCTTTAAGTTATAACATGTTGGTTCTTGTGTAACGGGACGCGCCTTGCTTGTACTCTGTGTTGGCAGGCATTGTTGTGACGTAACATGGCCTCATGGGAAGACCATATCTCTGTGCCTGCATCAGAAACAATGTGAAGCCTTGTGCTGCAGACATAATGTGAACCAGCATGCAGACTGATGTCATTAGCATTTGTGTTGGACTTCTTCATGAATGCCCAGATGCAGCATGGTGGCACACATTCACCAGGACAAGAGTCTTCCATTGAAAAAAGTTGGGAGGAAGATGCTTCATCAGTTAGGACCTCTCCATCTGCACTGCATGATGGGAGTCAGTGAGTCTGGTGGAAGATATTTTAGACAGTGAAAGGTTCCGGCAGGAAAAAAAAAAAAACAACTCACTGTTATTGTTTACCTTCACAGTGAACTTTGAATCTCATCTTGCATAAGCCCGAATATATTTGGCAACGATCAATAACAAAAGCTCTTTTCAGGAAACCTTAACATTTATTAAGCTCAAGAATAAAAGAAGAGTTTAATACTGACATTTAGTTAAGGGCAAGGTTACCAGTGTCACTTTACAGATAAAGGGTTGCTGGTTAAAGTCTTGCTCCTGGTCTATAGTTTTTCTGTCTATTGGTTTGTTTCTGGCTGTAAAACATTTTCTTACAGTCTAAACTGTCATATTTCTCAGGCAAGACAAACCCAGACGCTGAAACCCAGAATGATCACACAGGTGAGTGGCTTGGTAAGTAGTATTTAATCTCAATGGAGATAACAGGCTTGTTTTTGGCAGACTGGCGATCCGGACTGGAGCGAGGCTCGTGATGTGGCTGGAGGTGATACCGCGGCACATCGGTCCCAAAGTTCTCAGAGGCAGCAGGTGAGTAACAGACAACTTCCACACGGTGACCTTCGTGTTGATGAATCCTGAGACAGGAAGGTACAAGGTTAGTTCGAGGCAAGGCAAGGATAAACAAGACATGGACAGACTGGCCCAGGCGTAGTCACCATAAGGGGTAACAAACTGGCGTTGAATACTGGAGCTGGGTCTCCTTTTGAGCAACAGGGTTGATGGGAGTGAATTGGTCACAGCTGGTGGAGTCAGGAGCAGAGCAGAGCAGAGGGGGCGGGGCTGACAGAGGCACCATAACATAAACATGAATTAATGCTGATCCTATGAATTAAATCTTTCTTGGTTGGACTCCGATCACTCTGATCTATCGTCTTTTAATTATGATTGTGCTGTTTTAAGCCAAAGTATTTATAGGGGGAAAAACTGTGTTGTTTTCTAGGACGTAATTTCTACAGAGCAGCAGTAGTTTTTTTTTTTAATTCACCTCTAATATGTGGACCATTGGAATATTGAATATTGGTAAGACCACCCCCACCTCCTGTCATCCATCCATTCATGTGCTTTCCTGCTAGCTTGCAGCCTCTCACACCCTCAACCTAAAATTACCGGCTCAAAAAGTGACAAACCATATTCTACTGTAGTTATCCAACTGTCCAGTTTAGAGCCAGATGTCAGTTCAGATGAGGAGAACAGTGTATTTTCTACATAATACAATCTTTTTCAAACAGCTTTTTTGCATCTGCTCCTGATTCACAACAATTTGAATAAAGAAATACTCAGAAATGCAATGTTAATCTTACATTTCTTCATACATGTTCTCTATCATCAGAAAAACACCACCAGATGTTTAAAACACAATTTTCATTGGAGTGGGTCTATAACCCTTGTGCTATTCTAGACACTTTGACATTGGGAGTGAGGTCATCTAGATTTTTCCTTCAATGATTTGTGATCTTCACTGGTGTCCATGGATTACATAAAATCCTCTCCACCTTTATCCACCTTTGTCATGGTAGGGAGGACACATCAATGGTCATCTTGGATAGCACAAGGGTTACAATTACTAAACTATAACCATTATGAATTCAGTCTAACGTTAAACATGTATTATAAATGTATACATTTTAGCTTGTTTTATTTGGATCTGATTAGTTATTTACATCTCTCTGGATATGTTTCTGATTCTCAGATATTATATTATTTTTGTTTTGGTGCTTGATTATCTTAAATTTGAGTGTAACAGAAACTCTTGGATTGCAGTGATTGCGTCAAAAGAGTGTAAAGTTACTTTTACCTTTATCTTTTTCTGGATCCTTCTCATTAGTTTGTTTTTCTATGACTATGTTGATCTTTATTACTTTTAAAATTACTTTTATCAGCCTAAAAATTTTTTCCGCAACCATACTAGTTTTTTTTTTCATTAACAGAGACAGTACTAACAGATATCTGTACATTCACAAGTTTAGAAACAGCTAGGAGAGGAGATCATCTCAGGACAATTGTGACTCTTTGCTGTTTTTTTCTACAGGGATTCCTCCTCAAATCTCTAAGGAAATTCTTCTTTCCCTTTATATTTTATCTTAAACCTCCAGTTATCCTCAATGATCCTGCCTCCCTCTGATGTTCTTTCTGTTGATCTCCTGTGTTCTGCTTTTAGTTACTTTGTGGTCGTTCCGTGTTTCGGAGGTCATTTTGTGCTTCTTTCTGGTGGTTTCATGTCCCCTACATCATTGTGTAGTCACTGTAAACTTGCTCTTCCTGTTCTGTTTTTATGTACAACAATAAAAAGATGGTTAGCACACTTAGCACAGGGAAATTTCGGAAAATATGTCTGCACTGATCATTTTGATGTCCATTTTGCAAAGAAAATCCTTTTTATTTTTGGACACTTGGAGTGCGTGTCTGATTCGACAGAAATATATTCAGCTGAGTGTTTCCCTCATTATTGCTGACATTCAAAGAAGGCCCATGCACGGCTGCAGCTGTAAATCCCGTCTGTAAAGCCCACTCTTTCACTCTTTGTCTTGTCAGCGAGGATACACAGATGTAAGGTCGGGAACACCGCATTCCACCTTTAGGCTCGGGTTTTCCAGAATGCAAGCCAAAAACACAAACAAAGCCAACAAAAAAACAAGGAGGACACCCGAATGTTGCGTGTTGACAAAAAGCAAAAACTTTGAGGGTGAAACTTTGGGGTCAAATCAAAGCATCAGTGCAACTGCTGCAGAATATCACACCACTATCAGGAGACACTCTGGAGCATGCAAGGGAGGATCATTTGGTGTTATGTAAGATGTGAGAGAGGCAGCGCGGTCCAGAGCAGCTTACAGCCTGACACAGAGAGAACAATCCTCTCAGCCCGGTTTGCAGTTCGCTTGCTTATAACCCCATTCGCTGGATGTGCAAGTTTTGTAGGTCATCCCAGCCTTTTGCCGTGCATGCACGAAACAGCATCTTTTAAGATTCCCTTTTCGTACTCTGAGGAAAAGGACAGAAGATCTTTCATCAAATTTGAAAGATAATCAGCAAAAGAACAGCAAACACTACAGAGAGCTGTACTTGTGATTTGTTTTCATATCGGTTATACTTTGTAGATGTCAGCAGAATAGGAACAAAAAGTTCATATTTTTGTTTCTAATATGTGTATGTATAAAAGTACTAGGAGCGGCAAGGGCCGGTTTTTACATAGATTCATCGTATCTGGTTGGATGATAATCAAGGTCATCCTTGCACAGAGATTAAAAACAAAAAAAAAAACAGGCTAAAAGGTTTGTGTTTTTGTGTCTGCTTGCTCTGCTTTCAATCTAATCTGCTTTAGCGAGGCTGACCGTGCTGACCCAGTGAGTGTGAGCCATTGTCTGCAGATCTGCTGGAGACCCCTGCAGTTCTCAGGAAACGGCACACTCAGAGCTCCAGCACAGCTTGTCGCCTCCGTCTGCAGTTCAGTTTGATGTCCTCTGAGCCTTTAGTGGTTTTGTTTGCAGGAGAAAAACGTCAGAACCTCAGATAGGATGTAGAAAGAAAGAGCAGAAACAGGCCATGGGTCGGTTCCTCCTCATTCCCTGCCTCCTTCCTTAATACATAAACTAATGCAATGAACCTTGTTTTACTGCTCTGCTATTTGGTGAAATCTTCAAAAAGGGTTTTAAAACTTTTAAATATTCCTTTTAGTGTTAATAGTTTCTTCCAAAACATGCATTCTGCCCATTTTGTCTGAACGTAACGACCATCATCCCATGCTGGTCAATGAACTGAACATGATGGAAGGTCTCTGTCCTCTTTTCCCATGATTCCCAGCAGAACTTTCCCACCCACCTTGAAATGATTAAATTGGCCCACAGGACACCTGTGTTCCTCTGGTCAATGTTCCAACTTTGAATGATGACACTTTATTTTGGGATTCAATAGAAACCTGCAGATATGGCACTTCCAGACAGACATTTCTGCAGTTTCTATGACTTTTTAGTTGATGCTATGGATGATAAATTATGAAATGTGAAATGTTTTTGCATTTGACCAAAAATATAAAAATTGACCATTTTTGCTAATCTTTTTGTCAAATCTTACTTTTAGTGGTGCCTCTGTTCTGCTTTACCCTTTGAGACTTTGTCTTTCTAGACATCTACGATATATTTTCCTAACTGAATCTTTTCTTTTTTACTTTTTTTAGGCATTTGTTGCCTGTTTTGAATTGAAACTTGAAATTTAAATTTGAAAGAACTCATTTCAATGATAAAAAATTTAACATTTCTCAATTTTGCTCTGTTATAATAACTGATGTTTGTTCTTTAGAAATTAAGCTTTTAATTCTTTTCAAAGTTTTATCTTGAACTTTTCCGGAATTTTGTGTTTAAAATGATTTCCAAATGACTAAAGTTAAGGGTTTATTGTTGCACAGTAAAATTAAGAGAATTAAATGACATATCAATGTTTACTTTTTTCACCTCCTGCAATTCTGCTAAAGGAAAACACACACTTCATCTATTCGATACTAGGGAACCAGCTTTAGCTAGAATTTCTAGTGCAAATAAATGCAAACTGACCTTCAAATTTTGGTTCAGGGGTTCTCAAATGTAACCAGAGTTCATAAAAACAAAGCAATGAGAGGCTGGTGTGCATGCAGAGCAAGCTCACGTGGTGGGGAGGAGATAAACGGCCATGCAGAACGGTGATGAAGGAACACAGAACAGCTATATTTTCTCCCTGGTGTTATATTTAGAGCTGCAGGACTGGCAGTCAGAGGTGCTGGATTAAATCCCATTAGATGTCCCCTTATAGAGACAGAGAAAAGGACATTGAACAGCTGGGACAGGAGAGTTATTTCAAAGCGGTGCATGTAATTCACCAGTTAGTTTAATGTGATCATGTCCAGGTAAAGGAGGAATAGGAGGAGAGAACACCAACTGTGTAATGTTGTCTTAACTCCTATAAACTCAAGCAAACAGTCAGGCTGATCAAAACACTTGGATTTTTAGATTCCGATCAGCGTTGTGACCTGATTTCAGGAGGGTTTGAGTACAAGAAAGATCCAGACTCAACATTAGATACAGGACTCCCCGCCCCCCTTCCATGTGGGTTCTCTGTTCTCTTCAAACAGGCCTCTTACATAACTCAACTGAAGAAACGAATGTCCTCGGTTCACCCAGTGAGAACAGGACAAGTTCGCGCACGTTTTTTTTTTTTTTAATGTAAAAAAAATAAAACTGAACTTCCTGTCGGGTCTTTGAAGTAAAAGAGACTAAAGACAGAAGAAGACTCCCTCCAACCACCCGATGAAGCTTTTACTTCAAAGTTACAGGTTCTTTCCTTAAAAAAACTTTTACCAAAGTGTGTTAACTTGTACTTTCAGGGAAGTTTCACTTCTTCACATTAGAACAAACCAAAAATCTCTTCTTCCTCGTTCCATGTCAGTCTGTAAGTGGTCCTTGTGCAGACTTGCCTTCTTTTCCCTCCAATCACAGTGTGCTGCCTCGTTCAGGAAGGCCAATGGGCAGCACGGCATGCCGGGGGCTCGGTGTGGAGGGCGGACTGGAGGGGGCTTTCTGAGAAGTCCCCACACCTAGTGAAACGTGATCAGCGCAATGACATCCAGGAAACAAAAGAAAAAAAAAAAAAATCAGACATGAGCCGACTCAAAAACTGATCCTGCAGGTTCCGTGCGCACATTTGTGCGAGTGGGGGGTGGGGGGGGGGTAGGATGTGCCGGCTGGTGGGGGCTGGCAGCAGGTCTCAGTGAACGGCAGTAACCTCGCTGGCACAGGTTACACTGTAGAGAGGACCATCTGCACCAAGAGGCCCTGTCGGGGACGGGCTGCCATGTCCTATCTCAGTACAATCCCCCCCCCATTCACACAGAGACCACAAAGAGGGCCCCATATGCTGACAGGAGAACGCTGCATGGACTATTCCATCTCAGTGGCTGTAATTTTATCAGTAAACCTGTTTTATCGATCCTTTTAAAATGTTTCTACTGCCTCTTTAAGTGGCATTATGAAAATTCCCTCCAGACAGGCTCATGTGTTTAGATTATGGTAAATGTTTACGGATCTGATTGTAATCTGCACAGGTTCAGGAGGGGAGTTTAATGTCACCAAAAGCAGCATCGATGAAACCGCAGCTAACCGTTAAGCGTGACGAGGATGGCTCGCTCGCTTCGATGTGCACCGAGCCGCCGTCATTGCTTCCCTCTTGTGGATAAAATAAAGACAAACCTCAGCGAGTCACTAGATGACACGAGGTCGCTGTAACTGTTCCAGACCCACGCGCTGCCATAATGGCCTAAGGGGGGGGGGTCGATCAGGGTATGCTGGGGTTCACTGCAGGTTCACTGGACAGACTTAAAGCTCCATTTATCAGAGCTTTAAAGAGAAAGCAAACAAAACAACAAGGTAATGTTAAGGTAAAACTCTTCACAGAATTAAAAAAGAAAAAAATGGGAACGGACTAAAGGCTGAATCTTCATGGCTATTATCTTAGGATAATAATTAACCATAACCACTAGAGCCATGAAAACAAATGTGCTGAGCAGAGGAGAGTTGACTATCACGGTCAGATTCAGCTTTCTCTGTGAGATTATGTAATTTCTCCTGACAGAAGTTATTTTTTTAACAAGTTTTTAGAAAAAAAAATGTCAGCATGTCTGCCCTCACTGAGGAGAGATTCTAGGACTGTCAATAATTAAAGACCCACTCCAAAGAAAATCATGTTTTTGGTGTCTTTAACATGTTCTTGTGGTATTTTTCTGATGATGGAGGGCATATATGAAGGAAATTAAGATTAAAATTGTGTTTAGAGTATTTTCTTTTTTGAAATTGTTGTGAGTTAGGAGCAGACAAAAAAAATGCTGTTGGAAAAAGCTTGTAGTTGTGACGTTTGTGACAAACTGAATGCTCCATTCCGATGCATCCACTCCTGTACAACTGGTGAATTTCCAAAGAACTCTGGCAATAGTTTTTTCCATTTTGGCTAAAAATGGCATAATAATAAAAAGACCAGTGGAAATACCTTCACAATAGATCAAAAGATGATCAAAGTGGGGCTTTAAAGATGTAAAAAATCCATTTTTTGGATTCTGTTTTGGTTAATTATTGTTCAGAAAGAAAAAAAAAAAACAAGTCCATTTAAAAATAAAATCGACTGCAAAAACGTCCAACATAACATTTGGGATTATAACCTGAGAAAATGGAGAAAAACTAGAATTCACAATCATGCTTTATTCTGCTTATTTTCTTATAAAAGAATCAAATAAAAGTCTCTCAGGATCTCGCACCACCTTCAGTCCATCGCATCGATTTTTTTCTGTTTTTTTTTTAGCCAAACTATACTTCAGTCTCTTAAATATCTTTTTATTAGTTTGCGACTTCAAACCAAAGCTTCATTGATTGTCAACACAAAAATCTATTTCAGCACCAGTACAATAAAACTGTACTTTTGCTTGTTGGAAACACTGTTTTTGAATGAGGGAGGAGAATCTCAGAATAAAGGGATCCTAGTTACATTTTAGAATGAAGCACCGAGCATAGAACGCATTTCTCATAGAGGTTGTCAGATACACAACAGGTCAAATATATTAATAACTATTAAATTAAGCACAACGAACAGTGTGAATAAAACACTGCAACACAAAGCACTCAGGGGTTGGAAACACCGTACAGGGAGGTCAGGTGGTGGTGGGGGCGTGTCCGTAGTGGCTGCAGTTGAAAGGGCGTCTCGGAGGAAACTACTGTCCATCCAGTTCTGTAAACAAACCCTGTCTCAAGGTCCAAAAACCATGGTTTTCCTAATGAAATGTGGAGGAAAGGAAGTTCCCGACGGAAACAGGACGACTTGGATGCTGGGAGGGTGACTGTGGGTCGTGGTCTCCTGTCTGTGGGCCTCCAGATCTCCACAGTCCACCATCTGGTCCAGAGGCCTCCCTGACTTAAGCGTCTTAGCTTTACGCAAGAGTTCACTGAGATAAAAGCCTCAGATTATCTCCTGTCGAAAAATAACGCTATCCCTCAGGAACAATCTCAAAAAAGTAAAGGTCCAAAAAAACAAAAACAAATTGTCCGTCTCTTGCCACAAGAATTAATTTATAGAAGCAAATGTGTTAAATCCTAATGGCAAGATTTACATATCCACTACCATATACATATAATCCATAAAAAATTCTGGTGTATTTAAATAAACCTATAGGTAGGAACCTGAAAGCTGCTTCCAGCCTTGACCGTTCAGTTGCGTGACGTGCGCTGAGGTCAATGGTGGAGTGTTAAATCCGTTATGTAGCGGCAGTCTGTGACCCTCATCACGCCGGATGGAGAAGCTTCCTGTCAGCTTCTGCCTGCAGGAGGAGAGAAGCCGGTCTGCACCGCAGGGGACTGCGCAGACGAGAGGCTACCGGCTGCAAAGCTTTTCTCCGTTTGCCTCTTCCTCCTCCTCGTCGTCATCTTCATCTTGTAAGACGTGAATAGAAGAGCCTAGCAGTCTTTGAAGCTCTTGTACACAACGGACCAGCTCCACAAGTCCCTCTTCGTCGTCCTCCTCGTCCTCCTCCTTGTGTTTGCTTTTCTGAGGAGGCACTAAAGCCGAGCTCACCTGGCTGATGGAGACCTGCTTCAAGAGCTCTGCATGTGGCAGACTCACCACCTCGAAATACGGGTAACGAGCCCGGAAGATCCGCGCGGACATCTTCAGCCGCTTTAGGACGTCTGCCAGGAGGAACCAGTTGCAAAATCTGCAAAACCAACCAAACAAAAAACAGCAAATATTAGCGGCATTAAAAACCATTCAAGTTTAAGTAGGATGAATCATCAGCTGCAGATATAAAGGCATGAGCAAACAGTCACTCAGCTGCAAAGAGATAATTATATATGAGAAAAAACACTGTATGTCCCGTCCTTTTTCCAGTTTGTGTAAATCAGTTCTGGAAAATAAATGGAAAAATAAATGGACTGGTTACACCAACATGAAAAATGTTTTCAAAAATCTTCTATATAGCAGCTGCTTGCATTAAACAGAGGCGTTCTATTCTGCTTTTGGGTTATTTCTTCAGAGCACCAAAAAAAGACATGCTTGTTACAGAGCAACTTTACAAACATGCTCAGCGACTTCAAACCCTCGCAAACTGATCTGCGTCACGGCAAAAGCGGAAGTGTGCCATGATGCCAGGCAGCTGTAGAGATGCATTTGTTCCACCCACAGGTGTGGACTCTCAGAGCAGCGAGGGGCTCGCAGCGTTTAGTGCGAAACAGCTGAGTTCTCCTTAAAAAAAAGCATCAGTTCAGCTCTACTGGCTTCAATTGAAAATCAATGACACATTAGTAGGGTTGAATCCAGCTATAAAGCAAAAGCACTAAACAAAGCTGAGAAAACCGGCTCAAGGTTAAAACTAATCACTGGCGACTGTCACACTCTGGAGCAAAACATCCGGCTGCTCCAGGAAGAAAATCCTTTCAACGTTCCAGCCTTCGCTTTCTTATCGACTTCAGGAATCGTTTCAGCTAAACGTCTCATTTGTCATTACCTGCTGTGATCTGAGATATAAAAGCCTTTTTCACATGTTGACACCACATTTACACTTTGTGCATTTTGCACGGTTCTTCAGAACTGCCTGCTTTTAGAGACGGTGGGCATTTCATGTGTCTGCATTATTTTAAGTCCCACTCCCATCATCTATTGTGAAAGCGCTCCTAGTGGTCTTTTCATTGGGATTTTGCCACTTTTAGCCTAAATTAAAAAACGGCGTCTGTTTCTAGGACATAGTTTCTGCAGAGCGGCGGGAGTTCATTAGAAATTCACTTCTGACTGTTGGCATGGAGTAAGCCCACCCCCATTTCCCATCATCCCTTTGGGTACACTCTCCTGAAAGCTTGCAGCCCCCACAGCCCCAACCAAACATTACAGTTGTAACAAAAATGGTGAGCAATATTGGAGCTATCCAGCTGTACAGTGTTGAGTCATATTTTAGCTCATTATATAATCTATTATGTTTTACAGCAGTCAGATGTACTAAAACTAAACACCAGATTAATGATGCACATAATGATCAACACATTTGTACTTTCTCCAAGTCTAAAGTTTAAAGTTTTTTTCAACATTTGAGCAAACAGATAAGATGTTTGCAGGATCTCACTGTTACAATCCATGTTATGTAATGGATATAATCCCGTTTATTTATTTTAAGGTTCAGACAAAATGGAGCAGGGTAAACAAAAAAGGTGTAAGGGTATTGCAGGTCAAGAGAAATTAGTTAAATAGGCAGCCAAAAGTTTAAGGAATTCATGTCAACACCATGTAAATCATCACCAGAATCAACAATAAAACCTCTAAGCTAACAAGAATGTAATTATCCACACATGCACAAGTGATCAATGCGATATATATATTTTATACATCAATTTCTTACACCAAGGCCCCAACAATGCAGCTGCTGTTCCCCCTGACACACGGTGGGTTGAGATCAACCGGCACATTTCTAACACAGTGCTGTCCAACCCTGGTCCTGAAGGTCTACCACCCTTCTATCTCTCTCTACAATTAGTTGCTGCTGATCACACTACATCAGGAGGGTATTCCAGAAAGCAGGTTATGCTAGCTCCCACGGTAAGTTTGAGGCTAAGGAAGCGGATAACCTCAGCTTTCAGTTCCAAAAATGGAGGTATGTTTCAGGGTATGCTTAGTTGCCATAGCAACTCATGCTCTGAACATAACCTGGTCTGGAGCAGGTTTAGTTGAAGGTTAGTTTGTTTTCAGAGAGGTGAAGGAGCATGCCGTGTCCATTTGAAGATGATTTAGTGGATGAAAAAGCTCAGATAATACTTTTTCCACCATGAGAGGGTGATTAGACCACGTATGGATGTTTAAAAGATAAACTTTTTTACTTTGATCTAACTTAATTGTTATTATTATTATTATTTTTTTAGAGATATTTATTTCGATTATGTTAAACAAACAAACTTAAAAAAAAACATCAACATAAGCATTGACACTGAACAATGTCAACATAAACATTGAGAAAAAAAACATAAACATTGAACAAAATTAACCGAAAAATGTGTTGGGTGAAGCCATGGCTTATTTCCCCATCCCTGAATACAAACATCACATCTACCAACAAATTGTTAGAACCTTAAATAAGAAAAGAAAAAGGAAGAGGAGAAAAACAAAAAAACAAACACAAACACTTCTCAAAATTACCTCACAACCTGGAGAATGACTCCAAGCTCAAGATCAAACATTTTTTTGAGTTCAGTCAACTTAAAACTAAAGGCCCGTACACACAGGGACGAATTTCGCGCGCGATTTTCGCCGACGTTTAACGCCTCGTGACTAAACAAAGGGCACCAATGTTAGTGTACACACCGACGCGAAAAAAACGCCACGCGTCAAAGCGTCAAAAAAAAAAAACGCCTCGGGTTCGTTTTTTTTTTTTTTGACGCGTCGCGTCGAAATCTATTCGACCAATGAGAATGGTGCTTTTGCACACGTGTCTGGAGCTTCTGAAGTTACAGTAAAACACAACTTGGGGGCGCTCAAACACAAAACTGCCTTGCTGAGCACACATACAAGCGAAGAAGATAGACGCCGAGTTGCATCTACACAGCCGCGAAGAAATAATGACGGACATTCTAAAATATCCCCGAACCAAGCACCAGTTGGAGCTACTGGTGCTTGAAATATTCATGTTTTCTTTGTATGATTCTGACAAGCGCGTAAATACTTGCTCTCTTCTTCTGAGGGAAAAGCGAGTTTAAGAAGCGTAAAGTTGCGCAGCGCCACCTTGTGTACAGGAGTATTTCTGTTTTACATTAAGCGCCATCTAATGTCAGGGAATGAAATTGCATGTTCGCTCGGCTCATCGTCAGCGAAAATCGCCTGGGTGTGAACACAAAAAACGTGGCGAAAAACGCTGGCGGATAACGCCTGGCGAATATTCGTCCCAGTGTGTACGGGCCTTAACACGTAGTTATCAGACATTTATTTTACTTTTATTCAAATTAATTCAATTAAGTAGGTGTAACTTTAGTGGTGCTGTTAGATCGGCAGCGCAAGGGATTGTGGGATACCATTCCCTTTGCCTGTCTGGACGGATTTGGGTTTAAGTGTGGGTTTTTGACCAAATGTGTTTAGTTGTTTAGCTGTTTTACTGTGTTTTGTCGAGTTATTTTATCCTGTTATGTTTATTTATTTCTGCACCATGAGTGAGAGGGAAGGAGAGGATGATGAGGTTATATAGCACCACTAGTGCTGCTATCTATCACAAGTACTGAAGTCAAAGGCAGAGTCATGATAATCGAATGTCTTATATATATTGCAAATCCACACTGCATAATTTATTTTTATGTTATAAAAATTACAATATCCGAGTCGGAGATTTTAATGACGGCGTATGCGTCACGATGGAAATAAGATCAGAAACCTGTACGTTTACTTTGTTTGTTATTTTTCTCCAAGCAGTAACTCTTTCTTTTGCTGATGATGCAGTTGTATTACTTTTTTGATGGGCGTGTAAATTTTCATACGCCGTCATTAAAATCTCAGACTCCGTCTCACTGGAGTATAGCGCTCTCTTTTTTTCTCCACTCGTTTCCATGGTGACTCTGGAAATCGGCGATGCAATGAGAATGTCTTTATGTACATGCCGTGCACGTGCATTAAACCAGGGTTACCAAGTTGAGCATAATTACGCTAACTCATATCCGGTCTTTTGGAACCGACATACCCAGAGTAAGCAGGTTCAGGCGGATTTCAGCAAGAGTTCAGGGTTAAAGTCAGGGTAGTTTAAACAAGCTTTCTGGGGGGTATTCCAGAAAGCAGGTTATGCTAGCTCCCACGATAAGTTTGAGGCTAAGGAAGTTGATAACCTCAGCTTTCGGTTCCAGAAATGGAGGTATGTTTCAGGGTAGGTCAAGTTGCCATGGCAACTCATGCTCTGAACATAACCTGGTCCGGAGCAGGTTTAGTTGAAGATTAGTTTGTTTACAGAGAGGTGAAACAGCATGGCGTGTCCATTTGAAGATGATTTAGTGGATGAAAAAGCTCAGATAATACTTTTTACACCATGAGAGGCTGATAAGACCACATATGGATGTTGGAAAGATAAACTTATTTACTTTGATCTAACTTAATTATCTGCTTCAGTTATGATAAATCATTTTTTTGTTAGGTCACCTTAAAAATAACACGTAGTTTTCAGACAATTATTTTCCTTATATTTAAATTTATTCAATTAAGTAGGTGTAACTTTGATGCTGCTGTTAAATCGGCACCGCAAGGGATTCTGGGATATCATTCCCTTTGCCTGTCTGGACGGATTTGGGTTTAAGTGTGGGTTCTTTACAAAATGTGTTTAGTTGTATAGCTGTTTTATCGTGTTTCACCGTGTTTGGCCGAGCTATTTTGTCCTACTATGCTTACGTCTCTGCACCATGAGTGAGAGTAAAGTAGAGGATGATGAGTTTATATAGCACCTCTACCACCCAAACCTGTTATGACAGCGATGGAATATTCTGTGATGAATTTTTGCACTCCGTGCATTTTTTTCCGTTCTTTTTATTGTTAAAAAATGAGCATATCTGCCGGCTCAAACTTAGACATATAAAAGTTCAAGAAATATAAGTAATTAAGATGGAAAAAAGATTGATGAAGTAATGTGACATTTAGTTAGATAAATACGTAAATTTGAGTTGTATAAACAATTATTGAGTTTGAATAAATTTAACTAAATTATCTTTCAGCCGTGCTACTTTTTTGATGGACTTATAATTTCTATCCGCCGTCATTAAAATCTCAGACTCCGTCTCACTTCCGTCTCAAGTGTCGCGCTTTCTTTTTTTTTCACCACGCGTTTCCATGGTGACTCCAGAAATAGGCAATCTATTGAGAATGGCTTTATGTACCGTGCGTTAACCCAGGGTTACCAAGTCGAGCGTAATTACGCCAACTCATATCCGGTCTTTTGGAACCGACATACCCAGAGTAAGCAAGTTCAGGCGGATTTCAGCCAGAGTTCAGGCTTAAAGTCAGGCTAGTTTAAACATGCTTCCTGGAATACCCCCCTGGAATACCCCCCAGGTGTGTTCAGTCGATCAAAAGGAGGAGTTACCCAAGTCAGGTAATCAGCAACAAGAAATGCAGAGAGAACGGCAAACAGACAGGGTGGTAGGTCTTTAGGACCAGGGCTGGACATCCCTGATCTAGCATTCAAAGTCATCTTTGTGTTTTGGTTGAGCTTAATAAACAGGAAATGTTATTTTCAGAAAACTGAGGTTTTAAGCAGGCAATTCTGGCACAACAATGAGTCATACCTATAATATTTACTTTTATTACAACGTTTCTGACCTACAGTGATGAGTCATTCTAAGTTCAGATGACTCCCATCCATTTGAGTTATCATCCACCAAAGCTGTCAAAGCTTGGACTTTATGATCAACTGTGCATGTTCAGCGTAAAGAGATGCTGCAGCTTTGCATACTCACCCCTGTGTAAGTGACACCTGAACATGGTAGCAGGGCAGGAGCGGCTCGGAGGAGAACTCGAACAGGAGGCAGTCTTTGTCCGAGTCCGGCTCAGTTTTCTCTGTTCCGTTCTCCTCCAGATCCTGGTTTTGCTCAGAGAGCAGGAAGTCCCAGCATGGCTCCTGATCCGTCTCTGTGGAGGAAAGTCAACAGAGGTCAGAGGAACAAGAAAACACAAACTGACTCTCTCAGGCAACAGAAACTTCAGACGCCCCCTGGTGGCCAGTTTGCTTAAACGTGACAGGAGACATAAATCTCTATCAGGAACTAAAGATTTCTTTAAGTAAAACCGTTCTCTAAAGTGATAAACAATAGTTAAAAAAACATGAATTTGTTTCCTAACAACAGTTAAGACATTTTCAAAATGTCCTATCACTCTTTGACCATGTACCTAAGGAGGGGAACAAGACAGGACTGCAACCAAAGGGGATGATAATCAATACCCCTTTATTTAAAATTAATTTTGAACACACACATACTGAAAATGAACTTAGATTAACTTAATACATACTCATGGAGAGAAATTTTAGAATATGATTTCTTTAAATAATGAGAAGGGACAAGTATAACAAAACAGATAAACAGAAGAAAAGCTTCATTTACATTAACATTGAATTAAACCTTGGCTTATTCTTCAAGCTGCAGTCTACATTCTCAAACTTCTTACATGCAGTTCAAATGCTTCTACTCATCTGGATAACCCACTTCCCGTAGCATTTTATGACGAAGCATGGATGTTAAAACTCAAACTCAAAGTCAACACTCCCTACAACCACATTCCACTCCTCTTTTCTGCAGAGGAGAATTTTCTGAATTTAGATCCATGGAAAAAAACAAAAGATCCCGTTTCTCACCAAACAGGGAGCTGCTGTAGAATTCCCAGGGTAAACTGGAGTTCTGTTCGCTGCGGCCTTCCAGATCTGTGAAGTATTCTAGGAAAACATGAAAAGGCATTTTTATTTTGTCCCATTAGTATAAAATATAAACATAAAAATAAAATTACACTAAATTGTTGGGTTTAAATTACTGACATCTTTCAAAGCCAGCAGTCCCCTTACAAACGTGAATAAAACAAAGTTTGATTGAAACAATCCTAAAATGACTGGCAGTTTTATAGTAGGGATAATGAATAACAAGAATTAAAAAGAATATCAGCATGTGGGTGGAACAGAAGATCTGACAAAAGTGAGTCTGAAGATAAGATGAATGCAGCAGTGGGTCAATGTTGCAGGGGTTTTGGAGTCAGGAGCTCCAGAGGCAAGGCACGGACGGACTGAGGGCTCCAGACCCCAAGGTGGAGAAACAAGCAGATGGAATGAGGAGGAAACCTGAGGAAGATCTCGGTGAGCAGGAGAGTGAGTCTGACAGAAGGAGGTCAGAGCAGCATGGAGGAGTCAAATTGTGAATATTTTTATAGGAGAGGTGGAGAACTTTAAAAGAATCTGGAAATGGATCAGGAGTCTGTGAAGCTGTGTGAAGAAATGAGGTGTTGGCTGGAAGAAACTGTTCTGAACTATGGTTTTGTTTATGGAGAGATGTATAGGGAAGGCCTAATAATAGAGGGTAATAGAGACGGTGTGAAACCAAAACATGAAGCAGGTTGGCTGTGCTGCGTGAGAAAAGATCAAAGACAGTTAACGTGTTAGTGAAATATTGATGGTGTGGGAGGTAGAAGACAAAAGGTCTCCAAGAATGACACCAAGTTTTGACCAGTGAGATGCAAACTGTGGAATTAGTACAGGATGTCATAGTCTAAAAAACCAAGTTATGCTTTGAATATACAATCTGAGAGGGTGAGAGTGCAGCAGCAGGTCTGGTGGAAAAGCAGAGCTCAGTGTCATCCACAAATCTATTTAAATCAATGTAAAACAAATTCATAAAAAAGGGGGTAAATACATTTTATGTTTTGGGGCACCAAGATACAGCCCTGAGGAACACCACTACTGTTTTAACCCTTGTGCTATCTTAGATGACCCCACCCTTACATTGATGTGTTCTCCCTACCGTGACAAAGGTGGATAAAGGTGGAAAGATTTCATGTAATCCATGGACACCAGTGAAGATCACAAATCATTGAAGAAAAAAGGTTCAGCGCACTGTCTAGTGGGTCTAGATGACCCAAATCCCAACGTTAAAGTGCCTAAGATAGCACAAGGGTTACAGGAGAAAATTCTTCAGGTCACCAAACATTGTGATATGGACGTCATCCTGTTGGACTCAGATGATGTCAGTAAGCAGAAATTGGTCTGAGGCTAAGCCAGTTCAAGTCAACATTTCCATGGCAACCAATCTCACCAATCAGGAGAGAGCTTGTTGGAAGTCCACAACCCAACGCTTGAAAGCAGGCTACACAAAATCTGTTAATCAAATGCTTCGAAAGTTCAACGTGGGGGCTAGCGGGCACCAGATACTGTTATTGAAGCATCTGATTGGTCAGTTTTTAACTTGCAATAAAGAAAAAATGTCATTAAAAATATTTAAATGAGCAAGGACAGATTAAAACAAAGTAGCAGAGCAAGAATGGTTATTCTGACCAATAGAATGACGAAGTAATCACTGTTTGTTTCTCAACAGACAGCTAAGGGATTTTGGCTTCTTGGAGCCAGCGGGGACTTCCTGTTTGGATTGTAAGGGGGAGGGGTCACTCAGTCCAGATCTCTTATACAATCAATGTGAACAAACGAACTGAAACCAGATAAGAGCTCCTCTGAAGATGATCAAGGGGGACAGAGTGTGAGATTGTGTCAAATACTGCCGTCACATCAAGAACAGAATAATGGTTAAGAGTCCGAAGTCATCCTGGTGAGGGAAAAAAACGCTTGTTTTTGAGGCTAATTCGTTCGTGTGGAGATGGGAGAAGCTGCACAAACTCACAACAAGCTGCATTAGTGTTTTTGAAGGGTAAGGTTAGCCCTTTAACACTGAAGATGTCACCAGCGGCATCTAAATACACTAACACACGCTCTTTGACATACCGTAACTCGTCGTTTCTACAATCAATGTGAATCACTTAATTCTGATGCGAAAGCATCAGATTCTAGATAATCTAAAGTGGCTTTAATCCACTTTTCTTTACACTTCACTACTTGTGTATCTCTGCGCAAGGCTGCTTTCTCCGCTTCAGAATCCGCTGGAATTAAAATAACTGCATCAACAGTCAAAGAGTTATGGTAGTCGAAAAAAGAGTGGAGCTAAAGCTTCAGTTTTAAAGGGTTTAAGTCACAAAAAACGACAACTCAACTACACAAGAAATCCTTTGCTTGCTGGCTTTCTAAATTTCCAATTCCTGCAAAGATAAGGAGAATTTTCCACAGTTAAATTGCTTTTTTTTTAAATCAAATCTTTCTCAATCAGTGTCTGATTTTGTTACCTGGTCATTCATATAGTTGTTTGGTCAGTAACATCTGTGTTGAAATCCCAGCTTCATGCAAAGTATCACAACATAACAGAGTCTGAAGCCACAGTGGCTGTCAGAGCACAGCTGCTCACTGTTCAGGATAAACTCTGCTTAATGAATGCTTTAGGAAGACACTGTGCTGAAGTGGGAGCAGGCAGACTTCATTAATATTGTTTGATGAAGGACCACACACAAATACATGCTTAATTATGCAGCTATCTCTCACGTCTACGAGCTTGGCGAGAGCCGTCTTTTATTTTTAATTGCGACAGAGTGATTTTACAGTGAGCTGATTTGCTGTAGCAGAAAGCAAAAGCTACCTGTCAGGAAGGTCTTCATGCTGGAACTGTGGGCCAGTTTCACCGGCGTGTGACCAGAGTACGTGGCCAGGGTCGGGTCAGCTCCGTGGTTGAGGAGCAGCCAGACTATAGGCAGATTATCACTTGCTACTGCATCATGAAGGGGTCTGAGAAAAGCATCGAAAACAAAAGAAAACTGAGTGTAACCTCAAACAGAAGGCGCCCTCCTAGAGTCCTGATGTGTTGCACGTGAAGAACCCTCACCGTGTTCCATCCTGAGCGCTGCAGTTCACATCTGCACCGTGTTTTAGAAGAATCTGGACGATCTGAGTCCACCCTCGAGACGATGCCTCATGAAGAGCTGTGTAACCTGCATTATCCCGCCGATTGACCTCCCCGATGTCTTTTTCAAGACAGTACAGGACAACATCCTGCAGAGGACGAGGAACAGCAAGCTGTCAGACAACAGCCTTTGAAAAAGCTGTCAAATTCCAGTCAGTGGCTATAAAAGGTTACCTGGTAACCCAGGCGGGCGGCACGTTGCAGCAACGTCTCTCCTGCATTTTTATTGACAATCAGCCGGCGAACCTCGGGGGGAACAGGCTTCTTTGGTGGAGAGTCTGAGCCGCTGCTTCTTCCCGATGAGCTTTTCTTTTTAGGGGGAGGGGATGGAAAGCTGTTTGGGGTAGGTGGGGGCGTACATGGACTTTTCACACCATCATCATCATCATCCAGGGGGAGGGAGGGGCCACGCTTCCCCAGACTGATGCGTTTAGTTTTGTTCTGAAACAAGAAGTTTTAAATCCTAACTGTGAAGGGCAGAACACAATCCAGCCACAGGGGGGCACTGTAATCTTACATATTCCTTTCTTCATTTCACTGTATTGCAGAGACAGAAGTTTACCTTCTGTTCATCGCTGACACTCAAGTGTTTGCTTTTGAACTTCCTCTTTCCTGAAGGCTTATCCCTGCACTCCGGAGAGTCCTCGCTCTCCTGATATCGAAACGATCCTGAGCGAGTGAACGAGGTTTTCTTAACAGGGGCCGGCGGCTCTGGGCTGGAGGCGAGCGGACTCGGACATGGATCTGCCCTTGGATCTGTAATGACACAATACGATTAAATACTGAGTGGCAGTAACCTCACATGGACGGTTTTGTGGCAACATCAGACAGGTTAGGACTTATCTGTCAGGACTAAGTAAGTGTTGTCAATGAGCTACTTTCTAATTATAAGCTGCAGAGCCCCCCCCCCCCCCCCCCATTCATGCTTCTTCCTCTAAACAATAATAATTTGAGTTGGCTCAGGTTTCATCTTGCAGTCCTTTTTTCTAATGAAAAGTTCATTTCTGTTTCTGAAGCTAGATTTAAACAAAAGTTACTTAATAAATTTCCCTCGCCTGTTTATATTGACTCAAATCAATTCTTATTTTTATTTTGTGCTGAAATGTCCATTAGTATAATATGGGTTTCAGAAAAACTATTCCTGTTAATGGTAAATACATTTTCTTTTGGTTCCTAAAAGCCCACAAAACAACTAAGTAACAAGAGAAGTATTTAAAAACCATATTTGATGTTATTCAAGTCTGTGTTTTTTAAATCAAATTTTTTGGAAATGTCCTTAAACCAGAAGATAAAAATGATTATAAAATGAATAAATGCCATAGTACCTTTTAGAATGATGCTGCAGAAAAATGACGTCTATTTCAGTTGTTACCAGAACTGATACATTCATCCTTTTTTTTTAAAGGAATTTGGAGTTTGACTATTCAAATGATAAAAAATAGCCATTATAAGCATCAGTGGCCAAATGCTTCAGCGAAACATGATGACAGTATTTAAACCACAGGATTAAGCCTTCCAACAACACATGTTTAGAGGATGCCTTTCTTTTTCACCTACACCCGTACAGGGGGTTGACCCATGCGGGTGCTGCAGGTTTTTGGGTTGTCCATGCCCATAGAGGGTCATACAGGTCAGCCACATCTTAAAGGGCCGCCGGTGTGTCTTGCAGTTCCCTTGAGTCTCACACGGCCACTTTAAAGGACGTCAGGCAATTGGAATGTACCATGGTTGTGCGTGTGGTTAGTGTATTGTGAATTATTTGTAGGGATAACGTAAGTTGCATGCACTTCTGATGAACAGGTGATGCTGTCCTACGGCGCCTTTACGTCACACTCTAGTAAATAATTATGTGTACGAACTGACTCTTTACTGACTGCGTGCAAATGCTTAACACACAGCATGTTGGGGTGATGCGTAAGTGCTGCTAAGATGACCACATAAACTACCTAATTGTCTGATTTCATCCTTTAAAGCTGCGACCACGTGAAAAACACTAATGGGTTCCCAGCGCAGGTCTCAGGGGGTTGAAAAATTAGTACTATGTGTCTGTGTCTCACCTACTTCACCCTTACTTCCCTTGCATGTTGTTTGAGTGTTCACTAAGACCTGTCGCCTGCACCATGCCCATAGAAAAACTGTGTAGGAACACTTTCTGTCTACAGGCTCAGTGAGCGAACTAGAACCTGGATCTAAAACCTTGATATTTCCTTGAAGTCACCTGCCTTGCTTGTACAGATTTGCCCATTTGTCGTCCGTTTCCACCTGAAGAGCAGTTGCGACCAAAGCATTAAGTAAAGGTTTCTGCTCAACAATCCAATACAAATAATATAGAAGTGACAAAGACAGCAGCTAAATCTCTAAGCAGTGCAGTAAATATTTTTTAAAAACTCACTTCAACTGTTGCTTGAACAAAAATCTTTTAGTTTTGGAGGCTTCCCTACAAAAATGTTTCCGATTCCTGTCAAGACAGTGAATTGAGAGAAAACTGAGTGTACCAGAGTCCTGAACTCCAGAATCTTCTCTCAGGGAGTCTTCGAGTTGCTCTCCATCCTCCAGCTTGTCCCTCTCAGTTATGTATTCACCCGTCTCATATTTCTTGCTCGTGCACCGCTGGCGTTTCTTCTGAGGAGGCGCCCCGCCCTCCGCACTTGCCGTCTTGCCCTTGCCCTGAAACATGGGCTCCTTTATGGGGTTTGACCGAGGCCTCCCTCTCGGACGACGTGCGGGCTGGAGGGGGGTCTTTGGGAGGGATGATGGAGAGTCAGCGTGGGGGAGCATCGGTGGTGGTGGTGGAGGAGAAGGTGTAGCAAAGCCCCAGAGGTCTAGTCGTGCATCATCAGCTCTCCGTCGTCCTCTCCTCAATCTTGGAAAAGAGGGCTCTGTAACGTCTGCCTCTTTGGTGGGAGACTCCGAGGCCTCCACACTCTGAGGACTGCTGCTGCTGCTGTCTGTAAGCACAGGGTTTGCACATCACTACAGTACCTAACCATACCAGAGGAGACACAAGACAGTCTGTCCACACAAACCAACAAACTCATGCGGGGACTGAATATTAAAGCATCAAATGATGCCAAAATCCAAAACTTTAAGTTTCATTAGTAAATAACTTTAAAAACCAAAGCAAATTCTGAATAAAATAATTATGCTTCTGGTAATAGGTCACTTGAAATGGAAAGCAAAAAAAAAACAAATATCTATAAATGGTTCCATCGTTTATTAATTGCAGCACTTGTTGCACTAATTTTAGGATTATAGTTTAAATTGGAAAATCAATAAAAGCTGATGCAACTTTGGAAAAGAAAATTGATTTTTTTTAAAGAAAACAATAGAAAGTAATTCCTGTACCTGCTTTGCTGAATGTCACCTCCTCAGCCTTACTGGGAATGATCTTGTTGTTTGGAGACGCCTCTTTCTTCTGTTGGGAAGCTTTTCCTCCTTTTAAGCTCTGCTCCAGCTCAGAGACACGCTTCTTCTGCAAAGTTACACAAGTGAGGACACATTAGATCATCCATGGGGTGAAAGGTGAAAGAGTTGTAAGAAACACTTCTGAAGTTATTCAATCCAAACACTCAATTTATGTTTAATCACATGTAATTTAACCGGCAGATAATATACAGTTCTACCCCTTGTTTAAGCTACGGTCACGTATGCCAAAATGCCACCGCGCTGTGACTTAAATGCCAGTTTTTCAGCAAATCCGGCAGTTGGTCCCATTGGCACTTGTAATCAGGAGGCAGCGTATAAAAATGCAGCAGAAAAAGTTTAAATTCAACGGCAGCTGGACGATCAATCAGCCACATTTGGAGGTCGCATGGTGGTAGTCTGGTGCAGGAATGTTTCCTCTAACTTTACATGTGTCTGTGCATACACACAAGCTCCTTGACCACCACTGTGAGCACCCACACACCTCTGAGGCTGTGCTTTTCTCCCTTTTTTTTGAGAGGTACTCATGTAAATCAGGTGTGCATAACTCATGTGATATGTGCATCTGAAATCAGAAGATTGAGTACATTTGAGCATTTATGTCAACGTGTGAAACTCGGGGGGGCGTTACCTAGCCAAGAGGTCCCTTCTCATCTTTACTGATCCGTTTGGTCTCTATTGAATTAGTTTGTTTCTTTGTTTTTGATATAAATAGTATAATTGTGCCGATGTGCCATCTGCTGATGCCTCCCCATCACCCGGTGGCAGTTGTATATGTGACCGTAGCATTACCTGATAATGATAAACACTGATAAATTACCTTTTTGGTGACAGATGCTCTGACTGGAGTGTTTTCCAAATCTTCTTTTTTCTTGGCTGTGATGGTTTTAAGTTTGTCTGGAGCAGACTTTTCCTTTGCTAGTTTCTTAGGGCTGCTCTTCTTGAGTTTGACAGCAGCAGCTTTTGCTTTGGTTGGCGACTCCTCTTTGGTTCCGTTTGCCTTCTTTTCAAACTTGTCGCCCCAGCCTGCATACTGGCCAGTGAGGATGGATGCAACCAGGCCTTCCGGTTTTCCACTGGACGGACTGTCTGAGGAGCTGTTTTCTTTCTTCATTGTTTCTCCCTCCAACACCTGGGCCAGTTTGCTTTCTGTCCTGTTCCCGTTTGTTGACAGACTGCTACCCAACAGGCAGGACTTTTCAGCGGACTTTAAGAAGCCTTGCTTGGTTGTCTGGGTCGTGCATTCCCCCTGACTTGCATATGCAGCAGCATTGGTCTCCACAGGCTTAGTGGACTTCTCGTGTCTCTTCATAGCTTGATGCAACTCTTCCTGCATTGGTGGTTTCTCCACAGACTTGTAGGATGAGTATTCACACACTGACTTTTGTTTGGGTTGAACTTCTGTGACTGGACTCAGCAGATCAGCTTTTCTTTCTGCAAGCAATGCTTGAGAATTAGTTTCATCCCCTATCAGAGTGGATGACTCCGCAGCGCGCTGCTTTACAATGGATGCAAGGTTCGACAGAGGCGACTTAATTCTGTCCCACATCTCATCCTCAGATTTGGACGGGGCGCATCCATCAGCAGCTGCGCTGCCTTTGGTTTTTGGAGATGCGTGTGGGGCTTTTCTCTGAACTGAAGAGGGCTGATGAAGAAGGTGAGGCTGCTGCTGCCAGGCTGGATTGGCAACAGTGGTGGAGTAGGAACCTGCAGTTTTTCCAGGTGTCGCTTTTGGATGCGTGTTGGCAGAGTTTAACAGGGCAGTCGTCAATGATCCTTTAGGGGGACAGTTCTTCGCCATGGCTGTGCTGGTGTTTTTGACATGCTTGACACTGTGAGCATGTTGGTTACCCTTCAAACAGGATGGCTTCTTTCCTCCTGAGGCCATGTGTTCTCCCTGGTCAATTATTGATATGAACTCTTGTTTTGCAAAACTTTGAAATTCATCAGCAAAGGTACCTTTGCCATCTTTGCCCCGTAGAGCAGAAGCCAGTATGGGGCTAGCTACACCCACATATGTACCAGGGATGGACTTGATAGAATCCTGTGAAGCCCCATTATCCCAAGTAGATTTGGGTTCTGGGACCTGGTGATTCTGAGTCCTGTTTAACTGTTTTTGGTGAGATCCATTTCTGTGGGTATTTGGTAAGATAGGGTACTGCCCAGCTGAGTTGTACGCTGTGGAATGAGTTCTGTTTACATTCAGAAAATCTCTCTGGTTGGACTCATTATTTCGAAGCTCTGTCACAGAAACGGGGAGGTCGGTGATGCATTTTGGACGTTTTGATTTAGCTGACAGATCAAGAGGGACATCTCTTGGTTCAGTTGAGCAAGTTGTGTGGTCCTCCGCAACACAAGGGGACGCTGTGTTCATGGAGCCCACAGGAGTTTTTTCTATGCCGTTGCCTTTCTCAACTTGGTTCAGGAGTCTGCTTTGAGAGGTGATGTTAGCCAGAGCAGAACTGCAGCAATTGGCAGCAGTGGGAGACAAAGTGAAGTGGGTGGCGACTGTTGACGTTAGCGATGGATGCTGTAGAGGCAGCGCAACGGCTGGGGATGCTACTGCAGAGGCTAAAGACTTAGCTTCTCCATGACATTTGGCGTTTTTGCTAGTTGAGTGGTTAGATTTGACCTTCAAGGACGATCCAACTGTTTTTTGTTCTGCTGTTCGGCCCACCGATAACGAAAAGGGATAGGTCCTCATGAGCGCTGCTCCTCCAACGCTTGAGTTTTGAGGCTGGACTTCCTTCTGAAACTGACTCGTTGTGGCCTCTCTCAAAGCTGCTATTTGTCCTAATGCTGGTGGAAGAGTAATTTTACAAAGTGGGGAGGAAAAATTAGTGGAGGGCAGGAAGGCAACAGGCTGGGCTGGTTTAAACATGGCTGAACACTGAAACCCGGCTGGAGCACTTTGCAAAGACTGTGTTTGCTGTTGTGACTTCTTACTGGATGTCACATTGCTGAGATATGGGTTAAGAGAGTCTTCCCGGTTGGCTTTTACACTGCTGGCCCACCGAGAATTGGGGAAGACCCCGGGACCGTCGGCTCTGCCTTTAGGGGCCTCTGTCCTTTTATCTGTTCTCTTCTCTGAACCAGTGAGAACCGAGCTGGACATTGGTGCATTATTAGTCTGTTGAGGAGGAGAAAGTTCAGGGCTGAGGGTGCAGTTCCTGGTGTCCACGCAGGCTTTTACAGTCTTACAGTCCTTTGTTGGAGTTGTCTTTTTTTGCTGACTGAGGTTAACATCTCTTCTAAATTCAGCGGGTAGCGTCTGGGGGGGATTTCCCACCATACTAGTGGATGCTTTATGTGGAGCACTGATCTCTCTGCTCACCGTGCCTCCATCCCCTACATTCATTAGTGTAGAATCCACCTGAGTAATCAGAAAGGTTCATGAGGTTGGTGTTAATTGTTGAAGAAGACAGAAGGCTCACCTACGTAACACATTTTTAATTATTCCTGGTATTTGGAATACATTATTCAGACAAAACTGTTTACAGTAATGTGCTTATAGTAGGCGTAAATTAAAAATTTTGTTTCTATTAGATAAAATGCTCCTGAAAACAGAAAATAAGCAAAAGATAACTTCCGTAACTCCTCACATAAATACCAAAATACCAAAAAACCTAACTTTTAAAGAAAACTAAACAATAATAAACAAATACAGGTGAAATTACCTGCATAGGTGTTGCTTCAGCACAACATGCCTGAGCCAGTCACAGCAGTCCTCTATGAAATACCGTCATATGCTGCAGAACACACACACAAAAATTTAAATCAATGAGTTTCCACTTTCTGTTTCAGTTAAATGATTTTCAACCTTTTTTATGGTTGACAGAATAATTAGTAATTTAAGAGCAGTTACAGACTTAGAATTACACTGAACCCCCTTGTATTAAAAAATGCAGAAAACGTAAAACACAGTTGAGAAAATGCAAACTCTTTCACTCTATGTCTTTGGTTTTTATCCTCAGACTGTAAAAGACAACTGGACTGACATCACCCACAGAAAACGGCTAACTTCTGGTTCCAACCAATGAAGTCAATTTGCGATATGGACCCTGCCACGTTGGAGCTTGACGCCGTCAGTAAGCAGCGAATTATCCAAGTCGATCTGGGTCATTGTTTCTATGGCAACCACTCTTGCCAATCAGAAGTGTTTGTTGGAGGTCCACACCCCTTGCACTAGAAGCGGGAGAATCTATGAATCAAAAGTTTTGAACATTCAACGGGGGGCCAGCAGACACCACATACTTTTATTAAGGCATTTGATTGGTCAGTTTATAAGTTGAATAACTCGCAATACAAAAAATATATAATGAAAAAGCAATTGGATTAGCAAGAACATGTTAAAAAAAAGGGAAGCAGAGCAAGGTCACTCAGTCCAGTTCTCTTATACAGTCAATGGTTTTACCTCTCAGAATGTCTGTGGCTTAAAAAATAGATTGAACGCAACCCAGAATAAACTACAACATGCTTTTGTATATTTTGCAAAATCTTAAATGCAGCTTATGAAAGGCTAAGGACACTCCAGTGTCTTTCTAATTAACCTTCATGAAACTGAAGTCAGTTCTCTTTTCACTCAACTCACAACAGTTTGTAAGAAAACGTCTTTCCTTTTTAAGCTTTTTCAGGCTTCAACAGAACATTTCAATCTGCGTAAGGTCTGGACTCTGACTAGTCCTTAGGAACACCTTCATTCTTTTTGCTTTCGTCACTTTAGTGAGGGTTTTGCTGTTGTGTTTGGAATCATTTTCCTGTCGCATCACTTAAAGATGAGCTTAGACTTTTAGAGACTTTTAGACATATAGTAAGTAGCTCCGTAAAAGGGACAGTGGTCCTGCTGGACTGCAAATCAAATCTCCACCATCACGCCACTGTGGATACAGGTTAAAGTTCATGTATGGTTTCCAATTTTTCCAAGCCTGGCGGTGAATTGCAACATTGCCAACATCTGTGTTCTTGCTAATAAAATGCTTCATAGGTGAATTTTGGTTGCTCTGGTTTTTTATACATTAAACAGACCAAAAACACGAAATGTTGTGGATTAATTAAAAAAAAGGAAAGAAATAAGAAACAATTAATGACTTGTAGAATTCTTTGATGCAATTTTAGATTTTTCAGGCCTAGATAATCTTGTACATTTTCAAATAAAGTATGTTGTTGACATTACAATGAATTTTACATCAACAGAGCATTTTTGATGTAAACTCATGTCCACATTTAGCCTGTGACTGGAATGACAGCAGAACGTTTAAACTTCCAACAACTCTGTTTCTAACTGGGATTACCTGCAGCACAACAAAGTATGAGGACAAACCCAAGAAAAAGTGCAACATTCCTTGTAAATAATACTTTTTACTAGGGCTGCACGATATGAGGAAAACTTGCGATATGCGATATAAGTGATCAATATGGCGATAACGATATAATTTGCGGTATATAAACAAATAGAAAAATAACCAAAAACATAATTCCCATTTCATTGCAACAGTTTAAAAATTATACTCCAAATGACCCTCATCGACATAGGTGACAATCGTCTAACATAATAGGCCTCCATCTGATTGGTAAACAATGGGTAGGCGTCCATCTGATTGGTCAAAACATAAAGGGATTTATTTGATGCGTATGCTTCAAGCTGCCATAAGATTGTTTTAACACATTTTGGGTTTATGATTTATTGCGATATTCACCGTCTTTCGCGATATGCATATTGCAGAGCTGGATATTGCGATAACGATAAATTTGCAGTATATTGTGCAGGCCTACTTTTTACCAACACTAAAGCAATGCAGGCATGTTTCAATTCAAGTTAATGCAGTTTAAACTCTACACCAGGCATGTCCAAAGTCTGGCTTGTGGGCCAGATGTGGCCCACGTTCAAATCTCCAATGGCCAGCAGGCTCCTTTCATACAATCAATAATATATGGCCCCCAGCATTAACCAAATTACATTTTAAGCTGTTGCGAACCTGTGGCAGCACTCATGCGAAACTTCTGTTACACTTTCGAGCTCGTTTCTAAAATGTCAACTGTTAATAAAAAAGAAATGTAGGCAATAAGGGCTGGCGTTTCCAGAACAAGTGAAAATTGGCATATTTTTTCAGTGAAATGTGAAACAACTGAGACTACTTAATATGTCAAAAGATTGTGGCTGTTTTCAGGTTCAATCTCAGGAGGGTCTATCAGACAAGACACTACAACAAGCCAACAGGGGATGAACAGTGTGAAAAAGGGAGAAATTGACAGTAATTTTGGTAAAAACGTATTTAGATATATTTGTTTTCTATGTCAAGAAATTAAAAGTGCACCATTGCAATAAAATGTTAATTAAATAGTTCATTTGCATTCAACAATATCAAAATAGTTCAGGCTGAATGGTTTGCCATCCAAACATTTTCACTACATCAAATCTGGCCCTCTTTGCAAAAAGTTTGGCCATCTGTGCTTTAAACCATTGAACCAGCAAAAAGGTGTCTTTCATGTCCTATTCATTCCAGTGGGGTCACCTTTAAAAACATGAGCGATGGATGGACGGACGGACGGATTATAATTATGGAGAACAAAAATTCTGTTTTTTCTTGCTAATCTAAGCATCAATATCTCATTTTTAAAATGGAAAATGGTGTTTACTTACAGCATTTTGCTACCTTCTTAAAAGGCTCACGGCACTTTTCAGTCACAGTCCCATTCACCCATGTACACACATATTCACACAGATGGTGGCTCTCCTACCGAACACTGGCCACAACCTTCAACCACCAGGAGCAATGCGGGGTTCAGTGTGTTGTCCAAGACACTTCGACACATGGGCAGGCAGGGCAGGAACTAAACCTGTGATCTTCTGATCAAAGGTCAACTGCTCTAACTCTGCACCACAGCCGCCCATGTATCAATGGACCGTAGACCGTATCCTGATCAGTCTATTTATACTATTTGTCTATTTGGACTATTTGTCTATTTTGTAGTCTATTTGTACTCTTTAACTGTGCCGTAGGGATAAAACCTCAGAATTGTGAGAGAAAAACTGAACAATGCAGACAGACAGACAATATACAGAAAAGAGGAAATTTAAGGAATCTGTTTTTAAGAGGATTCCTTCGAGGTAAAGACTGTCAATCCTAGAAAAAAAAATCACAAGAATAATTGTAACAAACACCAGTTGTTAGTGGGAGGAAAACATGAAGCAGGAGCAGGCAAGCTGGAGTTTCAGGATCACACCAGTCACATAAAAAGATTTTTTTTTAAATTAAAAACAGGTATCCTACCTAATCTGCTCAATGGTCGCTAGTTTCAGTCTTCATTTATGACTCTGAACTGCTGGTATCCTACCATCTTAAACTGTTTTTTACAGCCCTTCTTTCCAATTACCAATACTCTTTCCAATGAACAGGTATGTAGGGATTAGAAAAATTATGAAGGAATAGATACAAATGGAGAAGATGTGCAAAAAAGCTCCGGTGCAAAAAAAAAAAAGAAAAGTATTTGAACAGTGAATAAATAATGTTTTGGGAAACATTTTAATCAAAACTTTTTGATGACTTCACATCTTTAAGGTCAACGATACTAAAATGAACTAATATTGCTTTGTCTTGGAATATTAATCACCACCGGTATTGTGTTTTGTTGTAGTTTATATAAATTCAATAGAATCCAATACAACGTTCAAGACTTCAAAACCTTAAAGCTGATGTGGACTAAATGTAAAATGTCCAGTGCATCGTCTAGACTGCAGCATCACAAATGTAGATTTTGTCTCAATTCCTTAAAATACCGACTAAAGAATTCTGGACATTTACATCCCAAAGAACATGCAAGGCCTACAAGACATGCCACCACCATCAACTATAAACCAAATTTCTTTTAAATTAACTAGATAATTTTCAGTGTTTAAACTCTTGAGATGCTTTTATTGAGTCTAAGAGAATTTTTAGTTTAACTTAGACAATTAAGACCTAAAACCTTCACAAAAAAATGATAGTTTTTAAAAAATAAATGAGTTCTTTACTGTCTAAAGTATGATTTATAAATAATTGAAGAAATTAAATAACTAAAGTAGTGTTGAAAACAAAAATTACAATTAAAAACTGGTTATTGAAAATATATATTTATAGACAGAACCTAGTAGCTTCCTCTAGATTTGAGCTCATCTGAACTTACAAAGACTTCAAAGAAATGCCAACTGTTCAGACACCCAATAATAATAATAATAATAATAATAATAATAATAATAATAATAATAATAATGGATTGGATTTATCTTTATCTTTTCCAAATGCTCAAAGTGCTTACAATGTTTGTCCATTTTTGATTCACTCCTCATTCATACTTAGTAATAGTAACTACTGTTGTAGCCACAGCTGCCCTGGGGCAGACTGACAGAGGCGTGGCTGCCAGTTTGCGCCTACGGCCCCTCTGACCATCACCGGGACACTCACACACATTCACACACCAGTGGAGCAACACTGGAGGCAAGAAGGGTAGGGTGTCTTGCCCAAAGACACAGCGGTGGTTGACTGGGGGGGTGTTGAACCGCAGACCCGTTCATTGGACCACCTGCTCAACCTGCCTGAGCCACTGCCGCCATAAAAGCAAACAAAAAAATTGTTCTTTCAATGACATAAACAAGAGAGATCCCAATGCCTATTGGAACATTGCAGCCAGTGTTGGTTTATGCAGGTTCCGGAGCAAAAACCTCCTTTGTGATGTAAATGCATTCATCTACAAATGTCCGCAAGGGTCCAGCGCATCTCTCCACCAGTAACCGTGAACTTGTGACTGCCCACATGAAGCATGCATGCAACACGTGGGCCAGATCAACTTTTCATTTTAGGAAACAAACAAAAAGATTTCTAATGTTTACTAGAACTCAACAATGGAGCACAGAAGGATCCATGTGTGGTACGCTTCGGTGCAGCTTCCCTGAAACCATGTGTGCCTCTGCACAGCCCCAACCCGTCTGCACAGGTGGACTTGTAAGACATGACTTTGGTATTTACAGGTAAGTCAAAATGAATGACATATTCAAATGCTGAAACAAGCTGCAATTCTATTTTTTGCAGAACGTTTTTGGTTTTTTGTTAACAAAAAAAATCTTTTCATCTAACTACTGATTTCCACATAAAAAAAAACTTAATTTTGAAATGAGGAATTCTTAGTATAAAAACAAACAGCAATTTTCTGCATAAAAAGAAAGAAAAAAAAACGTAACGAGAAATATTGAGATCCATGGAGGTAAGATGATTAACAGTCAGTGACATCTGTGAGCAGCCAGGGGTTGTTGTGGAAACAAAAAGTTAAATAAGTATAAATCCTTTCAGGCAGGATGTTTTAATGTTGAATCATTAGAATAATGCTACATCTTTCAAAGGCCTTTAAGGTCTAATTGATTACCGTAATCATGAAACATTGATGGAGGTGAGTGATCTCCACTTCATTGTTTTTGACACCTGTGTGCCACGGCGGCAGCAGCAGCGGCAGCAGCAGCGGCAGCAGCAGCAGCGGCGACGGCAGCAGCAGCAGCAGCAGCGGCAGCAGCAACAGTAGCGGCAGCGGCGACGGCAGCAGCAGCAGGAGCAGCAGCGGCAACGGCAGCAGCAGCAGCAGCAGCAGGAGCAGTATGCTCCCACAGACCTACTCTCTGTGTTAATGGCTAACACTTAAAAGTAAAACTGCGCTTAACCATTGATACCGACTGGGCCCATATAAGCCCAACAAATGCTTTGGCACCCATTTAGACGTCAGAATCATGGGGTGTCTCACAATATGCGCCACACAACGGAGACATTTCTGCCTTTACATGTCTTCAATTAGAGCTTCTTCTCTTTTCCCAGCAAGTTTTCTCCATTCAGTTTGTCATGATCACCATTAAGAGATGTGCTAGGAGCAAGGAAATGTGATTACAACACTCTAAACCCATTTCATTAAATGCAGGTATTTTAATAATCATATTACACAACAACAGGCAGCAAAATAAATCTATATCAGTATTTTTTCCACTCATGACGAATCTTTACACGTCCCAATTTCAATGTCTTGATGATTGGACAAAAAAATAAATAAAATAGCTTTGGTTTTTTAAAAGAAGAAAGCAGAATCAAAGCAGTTAATATCACTCCATTTTTCAATGGGTTTCCTTCAAAGACCCATCCCAATGGAAATTGTGTTTTAGATGTTTTTAACATGTTCTTGTGGCATTTTTCTGATGATGGAAGATGTATATAAAGAAAATTATGCTTAATTTTGTTGCAGCTGTAATTTCTGTAGTGTGAGGGGCTGTAAACTGTGGGGAGAGCATGTAAACAGATGAGCGACGGGAAGTGGGGGTGAACTTACTGCCACACACATGACTCAGACACAAATTGCTAAAGAATTACTGCCACTCTGCAAAAACTATGTTCTATAAAACGATAGTTGTTTTAATTTTGGCTAAAAACAGCATAAAAAATAATTATGAGAGCACTGGGAACATTTTTAGAACAAAAGATGATTGGAGTAGAACTTTAAGCATGTCATCTCATTGAGCGTAATGGAGAGTCTGGAGAGTAAACGAAACATCAGTGAGCTGGGAACAAGCTTCCTTCAAGGTTGGGTCTGGCTCCACCAAAGTCAAAAAGGAGACCAAAAAAAGGCATTTAGAACAGTTACTCTAGCAGACAGTTAAGAAATGATAGCTGACCTGACGAGGAGCATGTTTCCGACATGGCAAAGTAACAAAAACTTGCAACATAGAAATAACCTGTTTTTGAACCTGTATCTCCATCCCAGATTAACATCAAGCCACCAAGCAACAGCTGGTGCAGTCCAACAAACGAAAACTCAAGCCTTGCCCCAAAACTGATTAAGAGCACCCTTTTTATTCATGTTTGTAACATTCAATCATAGAATGTTCTTAATACATTCATGTAAAATGTTTGCATTTTAAAGACACAAAAAAACAGCATAAATTATTGAGGTGGTCATCGATCGTAGAAAAAGTCTCTAATGACTGAACTGCCTGAACAGCGGCAAACAAGAAATCCTAAGAGTCCTCAAACTACAGCAGCAGTTCTCTGTATCCACAAGCACCAAGTCCAACTCAGATCATCTTTTGTAGAAGCGTTCCCAGTGGTCTTTTAATTATGACTATGCTGTCTTTAGCCAAAATCAAAAAAAAAACCTGTGTCGTTTTCTAGGACATAGTTTCTGCAGAGCAGCAGGAGTTCATCAGAAATTCACCTCTGAGTTGTGAGGCGGGACTGTTGGCACAGAGTAAAACCGCCCCCACTTCCCATCACCCATCTTTTTATGCTCTCTCCTGCTAGCTTACTGCCCCCCCACTGAGTCTCGGTTCGGTACCCGTCCCAAGCAAAAACTAAGCGGTACATGTCTCTGAACACCTGAGAGGGTGAGGCCTACAGAACATTTAGCATTTAACAAAAGCTGCTTCTGGTTGAGATCTTGTAGTGGTTTTATGGGGGTGTAGAGCTGCTCAGAGGCTCAGTGTGCCGTTCTGCAGACTAGCAGTCGAGGGTTTAAGTGGAAAACGGGAGTCAGATGGTGAAGGACGCTCATAAATAATCAAATAAATGTCATCTTGACAGCACTTTCAATCAATACAAATATCACCAAATGAAGTATCATGCTATATCGCCAAATCGATTTTCCCCTTCACCCCTATTACTGGGGCAACAAAAACGGCGAGCAACATCTGAGCTTTCCCGCCGTACAGTATTCAGCCACGTGCCAGCTCAGACGAGGAAAACCAAGACGTACATGGATCTGGTCTTCAAGTGGATCCATCAGATTGGAGTGGAGCTGGGAGCTTTTGGCCAACTGAGTGTAGCTCCTACGTCACTGCAACAAGCTTTTTCCAACTACAGCTTTTTGTCTGCTCCCGATTTACAACAATTTAAATAGAAATACTCTGAAATGCAGTTTTAAGCCCAAATATGTTTTAATTTATGTCCTCCATTAAGGTAAAAATGCCACAAAACTTCCAAAAACACTATTTTTATCTGAGTGGGTCTTTAAAAAAAAAATTCAATGCAACACAGGGACAACTTTTTCCTGAGCATCAGCTCCCCTCAGTTCTAACTTCAGCGGAAAAAAAAAGGAAACTTATTAGTTTTCACTTGTGGTGTGCTGATCTGAATTTAATTTAGAAGCAAATGTGGGCTTTAAGATGATCTTTGCACCACAGCAAGGACTGAATCCCACATACTGTCCATTCTGGCCTTCAGAAGAAAAAATGCCACTTGTTGAGCTCAAAGCATCCTCAGCTTGAGCAGAAAACAGGTTGGATCACAGAACAAAACTCCCCAACAACAAACAAAAAAGTTAAAATTCTCCCTGCAACTGGGCATCACTAAAGGTCAAACAGTAGTCAAGCAGCAAAAAAAATCAGGTTTCTGTCAGTAAAACCAAACTTTGATCACTGTAAATAATACAGAAAATATACCTGCAGCCACATTCACAAAGCTTAAACGCAGAGCAACATTTTCTGATTGCGGAGCCTGTTTCTCTGTGAGAAACACCCTTATCAGTTACTTCAAACACAGCCTTGTGCTAAGGTGGCCCCTGTCCCTTTGGACCCCAAGGCATCTCTACACCCTCCTTTGGTAATCCGTCCATGAGGCAATTCCCTCAGATAGCTCTAATGTAAAAAACACAGTTGATTGAATCCTCACATTTGTCACTGAATGGAAATGAGTAAAAGTTTTGCTCATTGCTGATGTAGAAGTACTTGTAAATGATGTTCATTGGTCTTATCTGACTGTGGCATTCAGACCAGACCACAAAGACCTGAGATACTTGGAGGAACAGCCCTATGTGAAGGTGAGGGGAGGATCTGCAAGTAAATGAGGGGACCACTAAAGAGGTTGCAGACACATGTAAGGACAAAAGAAGAAGAAAGGGACTCGAGATGTTTTACCTTTAAGTCAGTGAGACATAACCAATGTGATGCACATAATGACTGACACGGTGATCGGCGCTGTAATCTGCGAGAACGGGGGGAGTGGGGGTCTGGCGATGCAGCAGCCGCTCCGTGAAAGGAGGGTCTGCATACATTACCGTACAACAGTTGCTTGCAGCTACTTTGTCTTTGTGCTCTCATCGCAACATCTGAATTGGTCCGCTCGGATGTAGGCCACTGAGCGCGCGCGCAGCGGTCCGCGATCGCAGCACAGCGCAGACACCCAACACGCGCCAGGAAAGACCTTTGATGGAGGGAGGGGGAAAAAAACAACCTGCGCTGCACTTCCAACGTGCCACAAAAGGCGCGTGGATCCTTTCACATGTGGCAACCCCCCCCCCCCCACCTCGGTGTATGTATGAAACTCTGAAGAGCACCGGGTCGCGCACTCTCTCGGCGTGCATGATGAGGTGATCGGTCCATCTGCACGCCGCGGAGGAAACAACCCAGATGAGGGGAGAAGAAGTGACAGGAAGGAGCACCACCAGCAGCAGCAGCAGCAGCACCACCACCCCTCCGCGAGGCTGTCTGCTTCTGTATCTCCACCTCCGAAAACTCAGCATCAATGCCAGGCAACAAACTCAACTCCTGACCACCGCGGGGTTGTTCTGTCAAACAATCTTTCACACCAACGCCTGATTCAAATCATTTCAATAAATAACAATAAATTTAAAAAGCAATAAAAGAAAAGGCTCAGACTTTCTTTAAAGCAAGAAAAGTGGTTGGCTAAAATAGGTGGCTGATAACTTGTTAAAAGGTTTGTGCCCCGGAAAGAAAAGGAGGCAACTCCGCTGACCGCCGTCGCCTCCAGCTGGGGTCCGTCCGGACCCCAGCTGGAGGCGGATACCTCAGCGGATACCTCGCGCCCGCTGCCGGTGCTTCACCCGCACGAGGCAATAACTGCTGTTTATCTGCTGCGCTCGAGCCCCTCTTATCGGCCCTGGCTGTGGTGGAGTGACTGAGCCACTCCGGTAGTGAAAGGCATTCAGCGACCCCCCCGCCTCCTCTCACTCTGTGTAAAAAAACAACACACCGAATCGCTCGGGAGCTCGCTCTGTAAAAAAAGATGTCCAATGACACAAACTGTTACTAACCCGCGGGTCCAGATGGGAAGTGACCGACGAACAGGCACGAGTGGCGCGCGGCCGGGTTCAGCCTTTCAACTAGTCCGCGGCTGCTCACAGCTCTCGACGGTTTTCAGCTCTAAAAGTCCGGGGGGGGTGGGGGGCGGGAAGAAGGGAGGAGGAGGGGAGGGGAATTGACGGGTGGGGGGGGGGTCGTCAAGACAGTCCGTTCCGTATCTCCAGCCTCCAGTCTGGTAGGAGAGGGACAGCAGGGACAGCATGGGAAATGTAGTGCAGGGCGATCCACGCCCAGCGTCAGACGCTGGAGAAGCTGGGAGGGAAATGGACTACAGGTACCGGCATGCAACGCGGGCTCCAGCCGCTCAAGGGGGAATGGGGGATCGCGGCCAACGAGTGTAACGGTGCGCTAAACTGAAATGGGCTTATCGGGGCAAAAGGAAGTAATAAACTCCACTTATTCTTCTGGTTTCTGCCAGGAGTTCTGAAGACTTAAATGTCAGCCAGGTCAAATAACAGGTGAAGGGCGACATTGAGGTAGAAAATAAATAAATAGACATTTGAGGCTATTATTGACAATTAACACAAGAAAGCAGTAGTTCTGAAAGCTGATGGACTAGCTTCAGAAAAATGGGAGGGTTTTCTCCATTTCCTACAGAAGGATTTTTAAGGGTGTTATCTTCAAAGCTTTGGTCTTTTGTGACGATGCCATGGATCTGACTAATGAGCTTTATAAGCTTCAAACAGCACTGACCTCCATCAGCTGCACTTGAACAAAAAGAAGAAAACAGCGTTTGGTGAAGAGGTGACAAAAGTCCTTCCACTTCTCTCCCCTAAACTCTTTCTTCACTGCAGCAAAGTTATTAGGATTTAAAGCCAGAGTTTAATAATCATAATAATTTTACATTTTATTTGTTAGGCGCCTTTCCCAAGGTCATATTTTTACCATAAACAATCCAACTGATAAATACAAACAAAGGCTCATTTTTCCAGTCATTAGTTTGATCAAAAATTATTAATTTAAACATCTAAAATTGCCGAAAAAAGCATGAAAAATATTAAGAATCCTAAAAATCACATTTATTTTGATTAGCAATATAACAATTCTCTAGGGAACATTCCTAAAGAATATGCTCCTGTTTTATTGTCAAAAAAATCTCACATTAAAACATTTGGTCCCTTTCTGATCATGTGATCTACCTTGAATCAGGAAATCAAAGTGGATTGATCGGCAGATGGATTTAGGGAAATCCATGACAATAAGCAGCTATAACAAACACACACATAAATAGGAACCAAGACCGTCCTTCCATCTGCAGAGCATCATTTTCCTGTCATCACCACTGCATTACTGTGTGTCAAAATCACATTTCCTGTTGCCACCAGGTCAGGTTTAACTGAACTCATGCAAAAAAACTGCAACAACATAAAACCCCATACCAAAAAACAACAAAAAATCAAATTAAATAAAAGTCAAAAAAGTGTAAGGATGGACCAACAGACAAATGGACAAATAGACTAAAAGAAAAAATATATATAAATGCAACCTCAACAGGACACAAACCAGTGTGGCAGTCCCAAGCCCAGTAAATGCAGAGGGTGTCAGTAAGAGCACATAAAACTTACAAGACATATCAAATAGATCAAAGGAGAGAATATAGATTAATGGATAGATGGATTCATGATAACATGTTTTTTTTTCTAAGCATACTATGAAACCCCAAACTCTCAGCACATCCAAACTTGCCCCCTCCCTGATATTCTGCTTGCACCCTATAGTGGGGCTGGCTAGATCTGGGCCTGGATTACAATATGTTTTGCGAGGAACCTTTAATTTTCTTTCACATAAAGATTCAGTCTTCCACTTATAATAACAACAACATGCTGTGAATGCTCAACCCCACACACACAAAGACAAAAACTTAATAAACTAACACCAATCATGAAGAAACAAAGATCCCACTTTGGATTTTAGGAAATCATCTTTCATTCCTAATCTCACAAAGATGCCACTCAATTAGGTTCAGATAAAGACAATGTAAACACATCTGAATCAGAAAGTTCCAAACCGGCTTGATTCTTGTTGTGGAGCAGTTGGGGGGGTTTTAGCTCTCCATAATCACATTGTGGCACCGCGGTTACGCAGCACAGGTTCCTGGGCTGTAATTAGGCCACTTGTCTTACCTGAATCTCGGCAGCGGAGCAGGCCTGCTGTTTACACGGGGACCTTCTCCTTCACCAACACATTTCTCCACTTTTTGTCAACACTTTGGCGGAGAGAGACGGGTGCGCGCACCGCCGGGCTGACACGGTGAAAAGAGTTGTTGTTGTGTCGCCACGCACGGTGCGGCGCCGTTCCCTGAGCAGCACGGACGGCGGTGCAGGACAGCAAGCCCGTCCATCGGCGCGGCGAGCACAACTTGGCCGCTGTGGCCGTATGTGTGTGTGTGGTTGGGGGTTGGGGTGGGGGGGAGTGGATCGGCGCGAGAGCCTCCAAACGTGCCCTTCGCCCAGTAATGGCTGCGTGCAAGCGGTCAAATCCTTGATAGATGGCTGCACGTGAAATTGGGAAACAATAACGATCCGATCGGTGAACAGAGGAAGGCGGCAGTGTGTTCACAAAGTCGGCAGCTGACACATGAATCGCATTGTTAGAAAGCCGGGGCAACCCGGAGACCTCCGCGTCGCGTCCGCGCAGCAGCTATCCCGGCAGTGGCCGACCGACTGCCTCGGCCGGGTTCGCGGACTCCACGCTGGAAGCGGCTCCTCCAACTTCCACGTTATCTCCAATCTGTCGAGGGGCGAGCTTTCCTGCGCAAATGAAGGCACGCTGCTCCCACTGAAAGGCCTGTCTTGTTTGGACTATCGTTTCTAAAGTGGGCACACATGGTCATTTAACTGTGACTCATTTTGGAGATTATCGACCCTATTTAGGCCGCCATGCTTCGTAGCGATGAGGATGTCCCGTCTAAGTTCGAGCTTCACCTGGTCAATAATATCGGGGGGGGGGGGGGGCTGAAGTCTGGCTCCAAACCGAGCGCAGTATCCCTCTGTCGCGGCAGAAGTAATGGATTACTCCACGGTAATTGCGGGGAGGACGACACACACGCAGAGAGGAGCGTTCCTCCGGGCGGACGCGTACATTTCTCTGTGAAATTCAAACACTTCCTGGGCTGAGGGGGTGTCAGTGATCTGAATAGCGGCTCTCACCCACAGACACACCAGTTTCGTGGATGTCATCTCGACACTCAACTTGCCTGCATGTGTGACACGATCCTACAAAGCCCGACGCCGCGGGATATCAGCGAAACATCCGCGCAACTAGCGCGGCTCCCGCAAGACGCCAACTACAGGAATAAGCAAACATCCAGGTCAAAGTTTGGCAGACTTTTACTTGCCCTCAATAGCGTTGTGCAATGCCCCCTTTAATGCCCCCAGCTCGCCCGTAACGCCTTTGTTATTAGTAATCGCATGCAGCGTCTTACCTTGCGCTCCGAGCTGTCGACAGGAAAGCCTGCACGCGGCGCAACAAGCTCTCGTCGTGCACGCAGGGGGCTCGGCGGAGGGGCGGCCGTTGCGTTTTGGAAGTAGGATGAATTCAGAGCAATTTCTGCTCGTCCTCGCGATCTTCCCTTATTGCCAGTTTTCGGTCTGCAGCAGCTGGAGATGAGAATCGCGCACCCTGGGTCCTAGCGCCGGGTGAAGACCTACAGGTGAAGCAGAGACAGACATGGTGCTCGGTGGGCTCCAGGCAGACATGTCGTTCCACCACTGCACACTTCTGAGATGTCACCCTCTCTTCCAGCTTCAAAAAGCGCAGTGATCATGTTTTAGAACAAGTAGGTCTTTGGGTTGGAAGTATTCGGACTTACTAAATCAAGCAGGGATGCATTTTATCTGCAGCACACTGACTCCCACTGCAAAGTCTTCCTTTCTAGGGGGATCTCCCAGAAATAAATGTGTAGTTTGTCAAAGTCAAACTTTTTAAATGTCATTAAAGTTGTAAGTAATTAAAAATCAAACATAAATTACATAATGTGTTCATTTCTTTTGTGTTTTGTCTGAAAATGTCCTCAATTACTATGGCCCGTTGTCAGGACTGCAAAGATCATATTGTTTTGCCAGTTCTTTCCTTTTTTCTGCACCTTTAAGTAAATATTTCACCCCGGCCACATACTCAAAAAATCACCAAAATTTGAATTCATCTGATGAAAATGAATTTTTGCCATTGTAAACGACCTGACCCCCTAAAAAGGACGACATCCCAGGCAGGAGAACACATTTTAAAAATATGAATGGGGCTTGAAAAAAGAAAAAGCTCAAAATCCAATAACAAAACCAATACACACGTGTTGGGGATTTCAAAAGGAAGTTTTGAAATTATTATGCGATGGCCACAGGACTAAAGGTTTGACAGCCATTTTGTCGCCACCAAGATAAGGACAGATGTTGAAGCCAAGTCAAGTGTAAAGTTTGGCGATTTTCACACATTATGGGGAAAATATTGATCAATCTTCACAAAATGTTCACACATGGGGTTAAAGTCGCACTCAAATCATCTTTTTTAACTTTTTTAAAAGCATTCCCAGTGGGTTTTAATTATGATTGTCATTTCTAGGCAAAACCATAAAATCTGTCATTTTTTGGACATAGTTTCTGCAGAGAAGTAGTTCATTAGAAATGTATCTCCAAGTTGTGGGCAAGACTGTTTGAGCAGAGTTCACCTGCCCCATATTCCATCATCTATCTGTTTCCACTCCTGCTTGCAGTGCAACAAAAATGGCGAGCAATGTTGGAGCTATCCAATCATACAGTTTTAAGCCAGATGCCAGCTCAGACGAGGAAAATGGATTTAGTCGTTTACAAGTGGATGCACTGGAATAGAATAGAGCAGGGAGGTTGGCCCATCCAGCATACTTTCTATGACACCAACAAGCAATTTTGCATCTGGTCTTGATTTACAACGATTTGAATAAAAAATACTCAGAAATGGAATTTTAAGATTAGTTTTGTTCATACATGTCCCGTGAGATGCCACAAGAACGTGTTAAAAAAACCAAAAACACAATTTTCACTCGAGTGGGTCTTTAAGGCTGAATTCACACTGGATATATTTGGTTCGCTTAAAGTGAACCAGTTTGTTTCCCCCAATAAATTCCGTCTGAATACACCCAAGCACACCCTGGTCCAGGACCAGGAACCGCTCTCAAACCCATTTTTCAAGGTGTTCTTGGTTTATTTCCAATTGGACTGAGCTTCGGTTTGCTCTGAGATTCTTCAGTCTGAACCAAAATGGATATACCGGTTCCGTGGCGTAAACAAAGTAGGAAAGAAGCCTCGGACAAAAGTAAAAAAAAGATTCTCATGTTATCAAAGAGGAAAAAAGGGTCCAACTGCTTACTTGTTAGAACGTTTATTTTAACACAGCTGAAAACGCTTCTGACATGCTTTTCTGTGTCTTGTTACGCGGTATGCGCCCAGCGCTGCTGTGACGTCACCCTAAAAGCTACCTTGTAGTTCCTAAACCGAAATCTCTCAAAACAATGCCAAAGCACCACAATGATGAGACACAGCAAATCATTGAAATGTGATTGGACAAATTCAGGCTCATCAAAACAACTTTTGACGTGATCCACATTGCTTGTCACTGTTTTCCTGACAATCTATGTCATAAACACTTATCAGCGTACCTTCATAGCTGTCTTCTTGCCAGTAACCGCCCTTTAGCATGCCTCCACCAGACCAAAAAAGCGAGTAAAAAGTGTTGTACCTGCTGTTGATACAGGTGTTAAAAATTATTCAGGGAAATATAATTTAAATTCAACAGCGACTGCAAAGTGCAGGACTTGCATCATTTCTAGTTGATTTGCCCGTCCTAGTAATTCCTGACCAATGAGATAAGAGATTTTTAGTCACATGGTTTGTTTACTAGCTTTGGTTTGAATCAGGAAAGGCATCTTGACAATAGTCTGAATACAGGCCAACTGCAAGGTTCAGGACTCAGCAGACCTGGTCCGGGCCAAACAGTTTTCCCATGCTAAAAACACCCCAAGTCTACAACCACAACTGAATTTTCACTGACCTTTGACCTCAGGGAAGAGGCTGCCATCTTGAATAAAAAAAAAAAAATCACCTTTAGTGCCAGCTACAAATTTAAACTCCTCCTAGAGATTTCGATCTATCACCCCTTATAGCATCCTTGGGAGGCTATTTGGGAAAGAATGTCAGAATTAGAAGTTGTAGATTTTAAAAGGTGTTAGTGTGACAAGCTCGCAGAAGTTGTGTTCCCTTGTTACTCACACATTTTTAATTGAAAATTAAAGACCCACTCCAATGAAAATTGTGGTTTTGGTGTTTTTAACATGTTCTTGTAGCATTTTTCTTGTGATGGAGGAAATATAAAAAGAAAATGAAGGTTAAAAATCAATTTCTGAGAATTTCTTTATTCAAATTGTGGCTCAAAACCGTACGGCTGGAGAGCTCTGATATTGCTGATATTGTTGAACCGGTAATGTTGGGTTGGGGGTGTGAGGGGTAGTAGTCTAGCAGGAGAGATTGTAAAAAAAGTTAAATGTGGGCAGGCTTACTCTGTCCCAACAAATCCGCCCACAACTCAGAGGCAAATTTTTGACGAACTTTTGCCGCCCTGCAGAAACTATGTCCTAGAAAATGACAGGTTTTGTGATTTTGGCTAAAAAAGGGATAATCATAATTATAAGGCTAGTAGAGACACTTTGAAAATAGATCAAAAGATGATTGGAATGGAGCTTTTACACATGAATTGTTGGTTCAAGCTGGACAAAAATATAGGATATACAAAGTGGGCATGGTTAACAAAAAACCTTGGAAATACTAACAATTGTTTTGCAGATTCTTTTTAAAAATTACATAGTTCCTGACCTGTTCCTCACCCAACCAAAAATAAAAAGTTTATGGAAATTAAACCAACAGAAAAGCTTCTGTTTTGAAAAACAGTGTTTTAACAGGGGCAGAAGAGGAGAATAAGGGGTGTGTGGCAGCCACTCAGGTCAAAAGGGGGCAGCGAGGGCAGAGGCAGGTTGCTGCGGGCCGTACAACACCACTTGTGGCTTTAATTCCTTTTATCTTCCCTTTTTAAAACAGGCATGAACAAATACAACCTCAAACTGTTTAACACGTTTTGCAGTATTTGTTGTTTAATTTATATCAGTTGGATTATGTGGATTAAATGTGGGTCAAGTTTAAGTACTCACTCCCCCTAAAGTCTCAGGTCTCATTTATTCATAGTCTGACTTTATTCTTGCTGACATGCATATTTACATAGTTCTAATTTCTTGCTCAATGAGAGCTGAGGCCAGACACCAAATCCACTGTAACCCTAAACATGAATGAACCGAAGCACATCTATGCTCCACATTTTATCATAAAGTCACAGATCTAGTTTTAATGGCGCCGAATCATTCTGGCTAAAAATCACAGAAGTGTCAGTGTGAATTTCCTGTTAAGGAGACTGTGGATGAGGGCTAGACACTCCCTATATTTCCTTTGTGAATAAAATATTGATGGATAGATTTAGTTTTCAAACATTCATGCCAGTGCAGGGCTTGAGATGTTTGATAAGTCTGCAATATGATTAGGAATCTCGATTTTAAACCATCCACACAGCTAACAATCCTCATCCTATTCAGGGTCACAGCAGAGCAGGTCAGGTCATAAATCCTCATCATCACCATAAACGCTCGCTCCATACAGTTTATGTATAATCACTCAACAACCCAGCATTTTTCTGAACTGTGGGAGGAAAGAGGCAAACCAGATGAGCATAATGATTTGGTTTCCAGCCTCACAACTTGTCTGATGGGCCTCATTGGATGGTCAACAGGTGAAATAAACTAAAATGGAGAAACGATGCAGCACATTTGCAAGAACAACCTAAATATTCAACCTTCACCTCAAAATGTCTCATCCAAAGGCTGGAGGACACAACTGGTGTCTGACATCAGTCAAGACATCCAAGTTAGGTGCCCAAACATCACCTCTAAATGAAAAATAAATCCTTCTAACAAAAAAGGAAAAGCAAATCCCTTACAGTGACCTGTTTAAAGACAACTCATGTTTGTTTTCAACCTGTACAGATAAGACAAAAAAAATGTAGGACCAAAAAAGCAAAACAAACATATAATTATATTAGAATAATAATGATGCAAAAACTGCTAACAATAGTTTTAATCCCTTGAACCTTTTACTGTATTACACTTAGATGTGATGTGGGCTTCACACCCACAAATTAAGACACCTTTTAGTAGTTTGACAGAACTGACCTTAGTGTGAGAAAAAAAAAGTCAGCAAAGCTGTTAAATGTTTAGATTTGCCAAGACAGAAATCACACGTGGTAACAAAAACACAGAGGGAAGCTCTGCAGGAAGGAAATAATAAGCCACAAGATATTTGTGCGATGTGGTGTGTGTTCTCAAAGAAGAATGTAGCCATCCATCCATCCATCCATCCATCCATCCATCCATCCATCCATCCATCCATCCATCCATCCATCCATCCATCCATCCATCCATCCATCCATCCATCCATCCATCCATCCATCCGTACATCTTTTTCCGCTCATCCAGGACCGGGTCACAGGCGCATCGAATTAAGCAAAGATGTCCAGACTTCCCTCTCCCCACCCACTTTCTACAGCTCCTCTGGGGGGACCCCAAGACGTTCACAGGCCAGTTTAGAGTCGAAGTCTCTCCAGTGTGTCCTGGGTCTTCCCTGGGGTCCTCCGCCCATTGGGACATGCCCGAAACAACCCCCCAGGGAGGCGTCCGGGAGGCATCTGGACCAGATCCCCGAGCCACCTCAGCTGGTTCCTCTCAATGTTTAGCAACAGTTCTACTCCGAGCTCTCTCTGGGTGATTGAGTCTCTAAGAGAGCGCCTAGCCACTCTTCGGAGGAAGCTCATTGCAGCCGCTTGTATTCGGGACCTCGTTGTTTTGAATACGAGCCAAAGCTCATGTGATGTGTGACAAAAGAGTGTCAGCAATAATAAAAGGAAAAGTGTAGAAGACTGTGGTGAAAGAAGCAATGTTGTTGGTTTGGAGACTCTGAGAAAGAGAGAGCTGGAAATGTTGAGGTTCTCTTTGGGATTGAGGAAGATGGATAGGATCAGGAAGGAATCCATCAGAGGAACAGCTCATGTTAGATGTTTTGGAGATACATGTATATGCAGGGAAGCAGATTTAGATGGTTTGGGCACACTGAGAGGAGGAACAGTAATGATATTTGTATGCCTGTCCTCGTAATTCCTGTATGTAATGCTGAGGTTAGAGCTACCAGGAAGGGGTCAAGAGGATGACTGAAGAGGAGGTACATGGATGTAGTGAAGGAGGACATGGCAGCGGTTGGTATGAAAGGAGCATAGGACCAGATAGAGGCGACCCCTAAGGAAAGCGACCAAAAGGCAAAAATACCGGTAATTAGGCTTACCTGTTCTGTCCTAATGAGTGTAATGGGGGATTGACAGAGACAGCTATCTTTGGTCAAAGGCAAATACAGGTCACCAGTCCATCACACGGCCACATCGATCTGTAACCTATTATTTTTCTTCTCTCACTGTGTTCCAACTAAACTACTCACTCTTGGTTTGGACAGTTGGATTTTTAACCCATCTGGCAACAGTCTGCTGATAAAGAGGAGATCCACCTCTTTTTTCATTCCTTCTTGACTATCCCAGGCTACAAAGCTCAAAACTAAGCATGGCTTTGTTTCAATGAGAGAAGATAGGCAGTATTTTTTTCAGAGGGAATGATGTAAATGTGAATGCAGCTGGAAAGTCAAGGTTCAGTTTTTTATTTTATTTTTACAACTCATGAAGGACAGATGGGACGAGTAGGACACGTAAAGTAGGACACTTAAAGACTCTAAAAATCTGTCCGACAAAACTGTAACAAACATCCTTCACTAACATGTCATTCAGGACTTTTAGTTATATTAGCAACACCCCACAGTCTCTGTTAGCATCTTCTGATGTATGCAATGACTTCTTAAACGTCTTCATTCAGAAGGATCTTTAATGATACTCTTTAGCCAACTGGTGCAGGTGATTATGTGATCCATGTACAACTGGATTTATTTGCTCCATTCGAGCAATAGAATCCTAGAATGCCATAGAATCCTATGTTGAGCAGTCATTGTTTAGTGGAGAGATGTGGTACTGCATTGGATTGGTTCACATCATATCTGGCAAATTTTCATTACTGCTTCATTTCTGTCTTTACCTCTTTTTCCTGGACATCACAAGACACCACTTACTTGTCCCTGTTGTTCTAATGACAAACAGATATATGGCCCCCCCTCCTCTCCATTTTTTTGCTGAAAACTCCTCTGTCATGTTTACATGACATTTTTAAGTTTTATTTCCAGAATTTTTTTTACTGGACAGTGATTTTGAACTTAACTGCCAAATTAGTGTTTCACTGGTAAAGTTCAGCTCCTGTACCTTTAAGTCCCACTCCAGTCATTTTTTGATCTATTTTAAAAGAGTTCCCAGTGGCTCTTTTAAATAAGATTATGCCGTTTTTAGGCAAAAAAAAAAAGAGAAAAAAAGAAAACTTGTGCTGTTTTCCTTAACATATTTTCTGCAAACCAGCAGAAGTTTGTTAAAAATTTGCCTCTGAGATGTTGGTGGTACTGTTGGTGCGAAGGGGGCCTGGTTCTATTTCCAATCTTATCAATTTGTTTACACTCTCCTGATAACTTATAGTACCTCACACACCCCACCTAACACTAGAGGTGCAACAAAAAGTCAAACAATATTGGAGATATTCAGCCGTACAATTTTGATCTAGATGCCAGCTCGGACGAGGAAAACAGAGACTTGCATTGATCTAGTTGTGTGCAAGTAGATGCATCAGAATAGCGCGGACCAGAGAGCCTATGGCTTTTTGGTTGAAGTTTGTACTAAACAACTACAAGCTTTTTCAAACAACATTTTTTTCATCTGCTCCTGATTCACCATGATTTGAATAAAGTAATACTCAGAAACGCAATGTTAATGTTAATTTTCTTTATAAATATCCTTCATAATAAGAAAAATGCTACAAGAACATGTTTTAATGTTGATTTTAATTTTTAACATTTCATATTTTATATAATGCTCCGTAAATTGCAAAAAAAAAAAAAAAAAAATTTCACAAATTTAGTTACTCAAGGAAAACAATCCAAAAAACAACAGTAAGTTAAAAAACGTTGGTTTTTTATCTAAAACTGGAAAGTAACCAATTTTTAATTGTATTTCATTAAATTTGTACTGACACTTTAACACTAACAAAGACATTTTTAGGGAGTCCCAAAAAGGAGCGCACAAAATCTATTACCAGATCAACCAGGAGTTTGGATAAAATGTTGCCAAGTTAAAATCAAACCATTATTTTGTCTACCCTCTGATAATTGTTTTGTTTCTAGTAAAATATTATAAAATAAAATATGAAAGTGGGTGTTGTTTACTGCCCTTTGATGGACTGTCAAACTAACCAAGATTTGCTCCACCTATTCCCTTTTATTTATTTTTTACTTGTCCTGTCCAACAGCTGGGTAAATAGATGAGAGCTGAGGGCCTCTTGTGTTGGATATATTTTACTTTAACAAAAGGGGTTATGAATCTTCTGACAAACCAGAGGTATGTCTGAATAAACCCCTTTTGTAATCGGGACCAAACTTTATTCATTTTAATCGTATTTGAAAATCTTTGAAAATCCAGACGGAAAAGGAAAGGAGGGAGGAAGAGAGAGGGATGTTAGAAAGGGGGGGATAGGAGGGTGATTATTGGGGGGGGGGGGGGGGGGGGGGTAACACCATGAAGCAGCATAAAGCAACAAGTTGCTGGATGTTTATCATTACGGTCAGTTTCAGATGTAATACAAATCTAGATGGGCGGGGCCTGTCCACATATACACTTAAATATTATAAACATACCTTTTGGCTCCAAAAATGTCCACATGTACACAATACAAATATCGTTAACACACACATACTTATGCCTTCAAACCAACTTGTATTGATAGCAAATCTTCCTGCTCTTCTTCACTAAAAGTTGGTTCTTCTGCTCTTAAATTAAGTAAAAACAGCCCTGCACCATCAATACTATTTGGTGTATATGACGTACAGCAGTAAGAGGTTCCTATGAGGTTTTCACGGGAGCAGCACTAGAGTTTCCTGTAAAATCTCTGGGCAAGAAACACCTTGGTTCCTGTTTTCACGGCCCTGTTTCTAAGAACAAATATGTAATGGAGAACAAACTAACTCTCACAAAATCCTTTTTTTATGCTTTAGGACTCCAGTTAGCACAGGGAGAGCCCTTATTTATAAAAAAACAAACAAAGAAAACTTTGAGCAGGGGTGGACCTTTCTAGGAACAGCTAGCAAACCAAAATGGCTCCAAAAGGAGAACAGTGATATATTCAGGTGGTCATTAAAGAGGCAAAGGCAACATTTTAAAGACCTCCAGACATTAACTAACACAGTTAAAGACAGAATTCATGAGGTGGCCACTAGAAAGAGACCAGGCAAAAGTGAAATCATAAAAAAATGTCCAGGAAACAGTCACTCCTTGTAAAGAACATAAAGGGCTGTTTCGTATTGAAAACCATGGCGGTGGAAGTGTCATGGTATGTGGCTGCTTTGTAGCTTCAAGTCCTAAATGTCTAACCAAAACTAAGTTGGTCAAAAGTTCATGCTCAGCAGAAAACAATGCTGTAGGACATCAGTTTTATGCTCATTTGTGCTTTCCAGCAGGATAGAGATCACCAATGCACCAGCAGGTCCATCTCGGAAGAGGTTGAGGAATTTAGCTAATTCATGCTAGAAACCCCTAAATATGAAAAAATAATGACAACCCTGCAAAAAAAAAAAAAACAGATCTGAAATTAAAGACCCACTCTGATCATTTTTTGGTCTATTGTAAATTCTTCCCCAGTGTTTTTTTTAATCATTATTATAGAGTTTGTAGCCCAAATCAGCAAACCTATGTCATTTTCTTTGACATAGTTTCTGCAGAGCAGCAGAAGTTCATCAGATCATCAAAAATTCCCATCTAAGTTTTGTGTGGGTTGGTGGTGGTGATGGGGGGGTCAACTCAGAGGTGAGTCAACGTTTACCTCTGACCATGACAGATGGTCATTTTCCATCTGTTTACACGCTTTACCGCTATCTTACAGCCCCACACACCCCCAACCTACTATTACCAGTGTAATAAAAATAGTGAGCAATATTGGAGCTATCCAGTCATACAGTTTTGAGCCAGATGCCAGCTTGGATGAGGAAAACTAAGACGTACATGAATCTAGTCATCTGGAAGTCAGAATGGAATGGGATGAAGCGGAGCAGGGAGCTTGTGGCCCACTGAGTGTATAATCTACGTCACAAATACGCCCTTTTTCAAACATAATTTATTCCGTATGCTCCTGATTTACAAAAATATGTAAAGGAATATACTCATCCTCTATGATCCGAAAAATTGCAAATTGTCATTAATGCTCGGTTACATCTGGCACTGGGTCTGAGACATCATGCTATTTTAGAAGAAAATATAATTTAACATCCAATCAAACAAGTTTGAAAACATTTTCCTCAACAATCTTACAAAATACAAGAGATCTGATTCTTTTAAAGAGAGCATGAACGCAAATAATAAGCAGACTAAAGGGATTCAGGAAGGAGCCACCACAGAATTGTATAATGGAACGCTGGGCTACTGTCTGACAATTCATCTTTAAATCGTGTAAACTTGCATCAGTCTCAGAGAAGCCAAAGGAAAGCTAAGTCCTTTCCACAGTATAGCTGCACTCACAGAACAGCATTTAGCACGAGGTCATGAACCCGTAATGGACACCGCTTCCACTAAAGCCATGTTAATCTATCATCTGTTGACAAATTTGCAAACTGACCTGTACAAACTGCTTGTTTGGTTATGTTTTACTTACAGATTACAGATTAACTAATAATTGCAGATACTAAGCCTTTCTGCTCAAACAGCTAAAAATAAAAAAACTAGAATCAAATATAGATATTTAATAGCTGTGATTGTAGGCCATAATTTATATCACAATTCAAATGCTACGTTTTTACCAGAAGTTGTATGCTCTTCACGAGTCATTTTAAGATTAAAAATAAAAACATACAATCCTAACCAGACAAGAGTCTTCATAACAAGCAAAAAGTCTCTAAAGATGTTTCTATTGCCATCCAAAATTTAGTTACACCAAATTAGGAAGTCTAACCAATATTTTTCTGTCATCGACTATTGTTGAAGGGTAATGTGTAAAGGAAAGAAGTCTTCTAATATCAAACATCAATCCCCCACATATATAAATGCTATTTTGGGCTGATATGTGGGGATCATTCTGACCTTTTTAGGTCTGTTGGGAGTGTAATCTTAATTTCTTATTTTCATGTTTAAAGTGATTTGAGGTTTGTTACAAGGTACATTACTCTGCTTTAGGATTCCGTCAGAAAATGGCAGCATTTTGGTCATATAGGGATGGACATGGCCCTTTTCTGAGGCATGTAAACCATGAACAATTAGGTACAGAAGCCAAAAATGAGTCAAAAAGATAACCTCCAACCATCTTACCACCAGCAGCCTTGACTCCTGATACAAGGCAGGAGGTATTCATACGTTTATGTTTCCTGCACCATAATCTTACCCTGTCATCTAAATGCTGCAGTTAAAATCAAGGCTTTTAAGACATCTTTCTGAAGGTCCATCTTTTGTTAAACTATAGGAAGCTGACAGGATTGAAAGTTGGTATGTGCTTTACAAATCCATGTGATGTGCATTCAGGGTATTCTGCATGCGTTGGTAGAAAGAAATTGTCGCTGTTGCCTTCATATCACCCCAAACTGGTCTGCTCCTCTTTCCTTTGGCCTCTGAACATCAACTGGACATTTTATTCCCCACAACAGCTTCTCACTGGAAAATTTCCTTTATTCAGGCCATTATCTGTACACACTGGAGACAGCAGTGAACGGAAATCCCAGCAGACCTCAACTTTCAGAACAACTCAGACCAGCCCATCTGGATTCATAAAACTATGCCAGGTTCAAAGTAACTTTAAGCCTTTTTTCTTTTCAAAACAAATGATATAAACTTCAGTACGTTATCATTACTACCTGTTAAGAATTGAACCAACTGAGATTCCAAATGATATTGGCCTATTTTCTATTGTTGCAAACAAGTAATTGAACAGGTGTGTCTAATAAAGTTTTTGATGTGTCTCGATGGGTCTGTTTAATCAGCAATAAGGACCTAAGGGATGATGAGGATCCGTTTTTACTATAGTAAATACAGTGCACGAGTGTATGTACTATAGAGTAAACCAGAATAGAGTAAACCATGCTGGGTTCAAAGTGATTTAAACCTGTATTCTTTTCAGGGTAACATTAGGCAGTAAATATGTAAGTATTTACTGCAAAGTAAGAGATTTTATCAGGAGAGTCAATAGGAATTGCTCCCACCAAAAGCAAAGGCCTCCTGTCAGATTTCTCATGAAAAAGTGTGACTCATCACTCTAGAGAGTTCCACAGCTCTAGAGTCTACTAGTGGCATGCTTTACACCAGGGGCTTCAAACACCAGGCTGAAGACCGGCGCTGATCCACGGCTTACTTGGTACCAAGGGCACAGGAAGAATGCAACATTTGCATTATTTTCATTTCATCCACGCTATGAATCTAAGAGACACTTTGGAAAACGAAAGGATTCCCTTCATCACATCTGTCTATGACTTTTGATGGATGTTAAGATGCTCGCCTTGTCACATGTCTTACCTTTATTTATTTGCTCTGGCCTGTAAAAATAATTCATTACTGTTAAACTAAAACTCCCAAGTCAGCGAAGTTAACAAAAAATTACAGATTAAGTTCAGAAAGAACTTTAAAAAATCAGAAACTGCCTTTTCAGTAATGTCATTGGTCTGCAGGACAATATTGACCTAATTCAAATTCAAATGGTCTCAGTGCTGTACTTTTCTATGCAAAAAAAAAAAATTACCCTATTATTAGTCCATACAAGTTAGAAACAACTTTCACAAATTAGTGACTTTGTTACTGTTAAATCTTACTTCTCTGTAAATATCTACAGACAGTTTCAAAGAGTCTTTTTGCACAAAATTGTATGTAAGACCTATTTTAATGTGATAGATTTTCTCTTAACTGTCAAAGCAGAAGCTCATTCCTTAGTCACATGTCAAGATGTCCTTACAGGTGGATACGGCTGTGGGCAAAAAATAGGGAAACCTGTACGATGACTGCTGGGTGAGCCCGTAGTGGAAATATGTTTATGCGCATATTTCCTATGGGCATGCTGCGGGTCAACGGGTAGGGAACACTTAAACTACACGTAGGTAAGGTAAAGGTGAAGTGGGTGAAACGCAAGCACTTTGTACGGATCTTTCATTTTTTGAAAGCCCCCAAAATCCTGTGGACTGGACAAGGAGACCGTTAGTGTTGTTCAAGTGCTAAGTGCATTCTCCTTGTATGGCCATTACTCACAACTACCCTTAAGGTGGCCACATGAGCTACAACGAAAGTGAAAGACACATCTGCACTCCCCTTAGGATACAACCACACTTGTCTACGACCCTTCACTAGCCCAGACAACCCAAAAACCAGCGTAACGGTACAAGTCAATCCCCGTCCGGGTGCATGGGACTAAGGCCTAAAATGTTGGATACCAACTTCAAAAGTGAAAAAAATGTCTGACATTAAAGCAGAATCTCTGCTTTAGACTACTGCAATGGACATTGCATTTGTTGTGATATGGGTTGGGTACAGCTGCCATGTTCTTCAGCTAATTATATGAAGTTTGAAGGTCTGTGACTGATTCAGCATAAAGTAGATCAATTCTGTGATTTACAAAAGCTTTTATGAACAAGTGTTGACAGTGTGCACAAAAATGTTTCATTTGATTTACTAATTGTATTGCTTTTGTTAAATGGCCAAAGTAAAACATACATTCTATTGTGTGTTTGCTTATGAAGAATAACAATGTAGGCATTTGTTTGACAATCAGATTTTTCAATTTTGAAAAAGGAGCAGCTGTTTTGCATCTTTAATTTACATGACAATTAACAGAATTTTACACAAAGATGTCTGCAGTCATTGTAGATGGAAGGAGGCATAGACACCTTCAAAGGTGATGGAGGAAGTTCTTATTATCTGCTAAATGCTTATAAAATGCAAGAAGCAAATATAAAGACTTACTGCTTATCCAGTGTTGCAATTTTCTAGCTTCCAGATGAGTTAGGAGCTGATTTAGAGCCGCTCATGAAAATCAAAGCAGACATTATTTATGTCTTTTCCTATTTTTGTCAATGTCACAGTTTTACCTTGGCTGTTTCTCTTTCACAGTCTGCTCTTCTCCTTCAGCACGCGTCTATGCTGCGCTGTACACTCCCCCTAAGCTCCAGCTGATGCACTCTGGAGCAACTGGCATTGAGAGCCTTCATCCCCACCTGTACCCCATCTTCGATCCCTCTTGTGAGCCCATTAATGGCCATCATCAGCTCAAATACCAACCGGACCAGCTGCTGTGTGTTCACTCCATCCCTCCTTAGCTCTCGTGTCAAAGAAAACACAGCATGCACCTTGCGTGTTTTAGATCTGACCGTTTTCAGGGCCTGCAGTTTAATTTTTATTCCTCCCAGAAGCTCCTTCTCCACTCCCCATTGCATTGATTTAACGTGCATAGACCGTAATCTTTAGTAAATCCTCATTTAAAATGGCTTTTTTTGGGGTCTTTTTATCCTTTAAAACCCAAACTTTAGCTCAAGTGTTGACATTCTTTTGACTGATTATTAATAGATATATACATATACAAATAAACAGTGATATTTCCATGAATATTTTTCAATATAAATTTCAGTTGTGTGCGATGTGGTTGGGTGTGTTGGGGCATAAGATATAAATAGAACAAAATGAGTGTTTACACATGACAAATTTGTGTCAAATGTGTGTATGTTTCTATGTGTTGTTTCTCTTTCGGCTTTTTCCCATCAGGGGTCGCCACAGCGAACAAGTCGCATGGAAAACTTGGCAATGTTTTACGCCGGATGCCCTTCCTGACGCAATCTTCTCAAGGCAACTGGGCTTGGGGCCGGCACAGAGGTAGAGAAGGGAGCAGGCGGCAGCCTGGATTCGAACCTGGGTTTCACGGATGGAAGGTGCTGCAAACCAGCACAAGCTAAACCGGCTCCCCGTGTATGTTTCTATGTGTAAATGTATCTATTTGTGTATATATGGGTATCTGAAACTGATTGTGTACTAATCAGAGAAGCTACAGGACTACACACAGTGGTTTTTTTTTGAACTTCTTCTTATACTTATTTTTTTTATTATTTTTATGTACTCCTTTCTTTTCTTTTAGAGTATATGTAAGGGTTAATGGCCGACGAAGTGTGCGGTTACTACTTTTTAACGCACGCCGTGGAAGCCTGAACCGTCCGACGCGAAGCGGAGGACGGTTGCTTCCGCGAAGTGCATTAAAAAGTAGTAACCGCACACTTCGAAGGCCATTAACCCGCTTATACCATGGTCACTTACAAAAGCAATACATATTAACCAGGTTTTAGTCCTTAATTCTTGTTTTTTTTTTCGATTTGTATCACTTTTCTCATAAACAGCGTACTATATGTTACGTGATGCGGCGCATCGCGCCCGCATCACGTAACATATAGTCCGCGTCGTGCAGCACCACCGCTGCAGTTAAGATTCGGCGATATATATATGCTGATCGTCCCGATGGGTTGAATAAAGCATCAATTCAGAGGGAAAGTTAATCGCTTACCGCTTGTTTTTGCCCCGATGATGAAGCAAAAGGTTGTTTTACAGAAGCCGGCGCAGTGATACAAATCATTTAAGCTAGCCGACCGGAACTTCTTTTTTCACCGTGCGGTTATCAGGTTTTAACGCATACCCAGCAGCCAATCAGAATCGAGTATTCAACCGGACCATGGTATAAGTCTGAAATAAAGTATTCTCATCATCATCATTACCGTAAATGATCAACCGTTGACACAATTAACGTAATTTCAGCTGATTCGGAAGCTAAGAAAAACAGCCTTGCGCTGATATGCAACACTTTACAGTAGTGCTGTGCTTACGCAACCAACGTGAATCAGTTGATCCTGTTGCAAAGAAAAGCGGCGTTGTGTCGATATGAAAGCCGATATGAAAAGCGTCAGAATTAGCTGCTACCGATGATTGCGAAAAAAACGGTTGCTGTGTCAAAAAGCGTATTATTTAGGTGTTGCCGGCGGCATCTCCACTGTTAAAGGGTTAATGTTGTTTCATCATTTTTGTTGATCCCCTGCAAATTTTAAACAAATACCATTCAATCTGTTTGCATGCAAACACTTTTGCCTTTTTTTTAAATTAAGGATCTCAGTAAATCAAAACCCAAGACCCAACTCTGTCAGTGTTTGTGGCACTGTCATTCCCAAATGCCTTCACCTCAATTGCATTCTCATAAGCTCCACTCTGTCCTGCACGGTCTCTCATTCTATGCTGATTTTTAGTTTTTACATTTCATGCTGTTGCAGGCTGGGCCATACTTTTTTTGAACGCTCGAGGCAGCAGTTCCATCTGGGCTGACTGGAGCTAGATTGCAACACCACCAGATTCCATACCACTGATTAGACAGAGAATGACATCACAAACACATTTGTAGTTTAGAGTCTGGAGTTGGCAGCTGGGGATATCTTCCATCCAAAGCAAAAAAAACTAAGTTGAGACAACCACAGCTTTCTTTGGCTTTACTTTTTTAAGACTTTAGAATCACCCCAAAACTCAAGCAGCAGCACTACCATTACCTTGATGTTCTCCATTGTTGTTATGCGACTCAACAAAAAACCAAATGAAGACGGTGCACTCAGGAAGACGTCCACTAAATATGGGGTGTTTCGGGCCTCCTTACTACACTTTGCGACTGGGCTCTAAGGTAATTGAAATTCAGCTCAAACAAAGGCACATCGCAGCATCTACTGCAACAGTTTCTTCAGTAGGGGTCCTTATCTCCATCAACACACAGACATTTGGGAGTTCTGCGTTGGTTATGTACCGCTAAATGTTGGTGCTTACGTGACAAAAAGGGTGTTTGCATATTTTTTAAAAATCAATAGCAACAAGTCAAGATTTTTCTTTAATCGACAGCCTCACATTGTCACTTAGATATTCAATTTTTCTTCTTCAAATTCAGAAATGTTTGTCTTTAATCTCATTTTTCATCTTCTTCCCTCACTCTGTGCACTGAGAGTCCCATCAAAACTAACTGTAATATACAAAACATGAAGAATTTCAAGAAGTGGGACATTTACCCACAAATGAAACACTACATGTAAAATGTTAGAACTTAAACCACACCTTCAAAAGATAACAATTTAAACTGCGGTAAAATGAAGGCAAATACAGTATATGTGACATGGTTAACTACATTTTCCTGACTCTCAAAGTGCATTCTCAACCACTTGATCCTCTCTTCGCTGTTTTCACTGTCCTCTTGGAAAAAATAAATGTGCCCAAATTGCTGTGAAATGTATGAGTTGCTGTGTTTTTAAAAGCTGTCTTACTTTGTCACATGAACCTGTTTGCCTTTATGTAAACCAAAAAAATATCTATCTGGGGGGAAGAAAAATTTGGTTTGATGTGAACTTAAGCTGTTACCAAGCTTAGGGCTTTCTGTTCTATTACTTAAAGGTACAATAAAAAACTTTTTTGCTAATAAACTCCCGTAAGTACAAATTCTGACGAGTCGAGCAACAAATATTGGAAATGCACTCACACTTAGATTTAAATTTGATTATTAGGCATGACTTTATGTTAAGCAGTTTATAATAAAGAAGGGAAAACAAATGAGCGCCTAATGCAGAAGGCCACACATACAGACAGCATGCAGGGGTGCTGCCTTTGCGTTCAGACAGGCTGCACCAATCAGAGACTCATCTGATACGTACATGTAAAATTCCCTCTTTAAAAAAATATCAATTTTAACATAAAGTTGTGTTTTGCAAATGCAAATCTACATTACAGCTGAAAGTTGCGTTCAATGGGCTGCACACACTACCCGCCCTCGCCCTCGCCACCCCCTTTTGAACACCCTCACTGGCTGAGCAGCTGCTACATGCCCCTTACTCTACCTATCTGTCACTGCCGATATGGTCAGAGCTGCACGCGACAAATATATGGGATAAAAAACAACGATTTTTCAAAGTAGCGGCCTGTTTTAAATTTTGATGTCTCAAACAAATATTTTATTTTCCCAAATTGTGGGAAAATATAAAAACCAGCTTATTTCGCTTTTTGCCACAAAATGGACGCCAAGCTGTAGGTCTTGTGGCCCTTTCCAAAAATAATATAAAATAATTTGAAAACTTCTTTTTAATATCCTTCACACGTGTTTTTTGGTTTCGTTAGTGGATTTTGAAGTATAGATATGTTTTTTCAAGCTCCAAATGAGATTTTGGTCCCATTCAGTTTTTTGACAGTTACAGTACAGACCAAATGTTTGGACACATCTTCTCATTCAAAGAGTTTCCTTTATTTTCATGACTATAGAAATTTTAGATTCACACTAAAGGCATCAAAACTATGAATTAACAGATGTGGAATTATATACATAACAAAAAAGTGTGAAACAACTGAAAATATGTCATATTGTAGGTTCTTCATAGTAGCCACCTTTTGATTTGATTACTGCTTTGCAAACTCTTGGCATTCTCTTGATGAGCTTCTAGATGTAGTCACCTGAAATGTTTTTCACTTCACAGGTGTGCCCTGTCAGGTTTAATAAGTGTGATTTCTTGCCTTATAAATGGGATTGGGACCATTAGTTGTGTTGTGCAGAAGTCAGGTGGATACACAGCTGATAGTCCTACAGAATAGACTGTTAGAATTTGTATTATGGAAAGAAAAAGCAGCTAAGAACAGAAAAACGAGTGACCATAAATACTTTAAGAAATGAAGGTCAGTCAGTCCGAAAAATTGGGAAAACTTTGAAAGTGAAGTGCAGTCACAAAAACCATCAAGCGCTTCAAAGAAATTGGCTCACATGCGGACCGCCCAAGGAAAGGAAGACCAAGAGTCACCTCTGCTGCAGAGGATAAGTCCATCCGAGTCACCAGCCTCAGAAATCACAGGTTAACAGCAGCTCAGATTATAGAGCAGGTCAATGGCACACAGAGTTCTAGCAGCAGACACATCTCTACAACAATTGTTAAAAGGAGACTGTGTGAATCAGGCCTTCATGGTAGAATATCTGCTAGGAAACCACTGCTAAAGAAAGGCAACAAGCAGAAGAGACTTGTTTGGGCAAAAGAACACAAGGAATGGACATTAGACCAGTGGAAATCTGTGCTTTGGTCTGATGACTCCAAATTGGAGATTTTTGGTTCCAACCACTGTGTCTTTGTGGGACGCAGAAAAGGTGAACGGATGGACTCTACATGCCTGGTTCCCACTGTGAAGCATGGAGGAGGAGGTGTGATGGTGTGGGGGTGCTTTGCTGGTGACACTGTTGGGGATTTATTCAAAATTGAATACTGAACCATACTACACCAGCATGGCTACTACAGCATCTTGCAGCGGCATGCTATTCCATACGGTTTGCGTTTAGTTGGACCATCATTTATTTTTTAACAGGACAATGACCCCAAACACACCTCCAGGCTGTTTAAGGGCTATTTGACCAAGAAGGAGAGTGATGGGGTGCTGTGCCAGATGACCTGGCCTGCACAGTCACAGCACCTGAACCCAATGGAGATGGTTTGGGTTGAGCTGGACTGCAGAGTGAAGGCAAAAGGGCCAACAAGGGCTAAGCATCTCTGGGAACTCCTTCAAGACTGTAGGAAGACCATTTCAGGTGACTACCTCTAGAAGCTCATCAAGAGAATGCCACGAGTTTGCAAAGAAGTAATCAAATCAAAAGGTGGCTACTATGAAGAACCTACAATATGACATATTTTCAGCTGTTTCACACTTTTTTGTTATGTATATAATTACACATGTGTTAATGCATAGTTTTGATGCCTTCAGTGTGAATCTACAATTATCATAGTCATGAAAATAAAGAAAACTCTTTGAATGAGAAGGCGTGTCCAAACATTTGGTCTGTACTGTATATCCGCTGTGATATCATTTCTTGGGGAGATGGTTGTTCATGATGCCCCATAATCATTTTCACCAGGTACTTGGTGCGTGCAAATACTTGGGGGGTCAAATTTCCACTCAGGGGTGCAGTAATAAAGAAGAATTGTAAAAATTATAAGTCAGTGCAGTCCAGTATATGTCCAGTATATACTTTAGGACATAATAAACAAGATTAAAAAAACATGATTCCAAATGTTTGTGTATCACTGTAGGTAGTTTTTAGGGGGGCAGAGATGAGATTTCATGAATGCTAATGGACATGGAAAAGTCTTTCTGTCCCACAGAGAGTTTGATTCAAATTGCAGCAGAGAAACTTCACAACTTGATTAGTACTTGTGGTATTTGTCGCATACTTATAATAAATACCGCAGACACACAGATATAGTTGTTGTGCGTTGTTTTCGTCTCAAAAATCTAATTAGGGATTAAAGATTCACTTTCCCTACAGTGAGCAGTGAGCAAGATGGGCTTGCTTCTGATGTGAGAGTAAAGGTAAGTTTGAGTTTTCATGTCTGTGTGCTCCTCTGCTAAAGCTAAATGATATAGAAACAAAAAAATATACCATAATATGACCCGGGGTTAAAGTCCCACTCCAGTCATCTTTTGGTCTACTGTAAAAGTGTTCCCAGTGGTTAGTTGCAGGGTCACACGCAGACAAGGAAAACAAAGACCAAGATTCGTCTGCAAGTACATGCATCGGAATGGAGCAGGGAGCTAGGGGCCCACCAACTGTAGCACTACTTCACTGCTACAAACTTTGCTCCTGATTCACACAACAACTTGAATTTAGAAAATACTCAGAAATTCATTTTTTTAATCTTAAAATCTTTGATATACTCTGTATCTCCTCCACCATGAGAAAACCCTCTCCTATACCAACACTTTAGCAGAAAATGTGCAACCAATCAGAAAGACATTCCTAAAAATCCAGCCATCTCTGCAGAGATGCTCACAGGCAAGCAGCAGTGTAAAGTCAGAATGAAGTCTCGGGTTTTGGAGTGTGTATTTATACATCCTAAATTGTTGTGGCACAACAAGGGTGTTGCGCTTTGCAGCCTTTAAGGCTGACCTTACAATAAGAAATGTGTGACAGTGCTGCTGGAGCCCAACAGAAGCTTAAGTAACATGTCTAAGACTGAATAATTCACTTAGAAATGTCTCCTCACTCCGTGGTGCTCCGCTGGACTAAATGCCACACACACAAGCAAGCACTGGTGTGTAATGTTTAAACCTTTTGCCTGTGCTGTGAAATATTAAACATAAACAACAAACACTTTGGATGGCTACATGGTAAAAAACAAACTGCTTTTTTTAAAATGAGGCTGTTTTAATGGAAACTTTAATGCGTGAGCAGCCAGCTCTGATTTGATTTTCGTGCGTTTGCGCACTAGTTGTTTTGAAGTTTGAACATGTGCATGCTTCCTCCATGCTAGCCGGACATGTCAAAGGAGATCAGGAACGTATGTGGTTCCCGGCGGCGGACAAGAAGGACAAATGAAGGCGATCCACCAAAGTCGATTGTTTCCGCGGACGCTCTGCGGCGGGTGGGGGGTGGTGGGGGGTGTTAGGGTTAGATGATACCTACCATGACGTTAAATCGGTCACAAAAAGCGTCCCGTCCTAAGAGGGCTCCGCTCTCAGAAACACATAAACACGAGCATCCGGAGCCCAGCGCCGGCCGGGAGGATATCCAGACGTGGGTGGCTTCGTGCGGGACTGCAGCGCACCAGCACACCGCAGCATGCAGCGAAAAAGCGGAGGACAGAGGGCGTAACGGGGCGGTGCGGTGGAGAACACCGGAATCACAGCGCTATATTTTTCCCAGCGAAGGGCTAACGGTGGTTGGTGGTTGAGTGTTGTTAATAACAAAAACTTTAGCTAAAATGCGGAATGGTTCCATAGTGTAGCGGTTATCACGTCTGCTTTACACGCAGAAGGTCCTGGGTTCGAGCCCCAGTGGAACCATATTTTTTTCCCTAAAATCTTAACTGAAAACACCTGTCAGTGTATTATGGGATGCACTCTGCAACAAAAAGAGACAAGTGAATTTACAAAAATAACATTAAAATGAGACACATATTACAACCTCAAAAGGCAGTACTGATTCAGTTAAATACATGTAATAGATTCACAACTTTCAATTTCATTGTATTCTGTCCATGATTGATGGATTTGCTACACAATATGTGAGAAACATTTTAATAACTGGTTCAGCAGTTTATAAAGGTATCAAAACGAAAAGCTCTGTAACGCAAGACTATTTCAACAGAAATTGATGAATTGCAAAAAATAAATACATGAAAAAGACCCACTCCGTTTTTAAACGGAGTGGGTCTTTAAATGGACACGTTTAAAGAAAATTAAGCTTAAAATTGCATTTTTGAGTATTTTTCATTGAAATGGTTGTGAATCAGCCAGACAAAACACATAGTTTGAAAAAAGCTTGTAGATATGACGTAAAATCTTCAATCGGCAGGCAACTGGCTCCCTGCTCTGCTCCATTCCAGTCCATCTACTTCCATATACATATGTGTTTGCTTTCCCTGAGCTGAAATCTGGCTCAAAACTGGATAGCTCCAATATTGCTCGCCATTTTTGTTGCACGGCTGATGTTAGATTGGGGGTGGGAAGGGCTTTAAGTTAGAAGGAGAGGGTGTAAAAAATGGATGATGGGAAGTGGGGAGGTCAGCTCATAGGTCAATTTCTAATGAACATCTTTTTAATGAGTAGGGACATTTTTTAATTCTCCTAAAAACTGTAGTCATGATAAAATAAAATAAAAAACACCAGAAATACCTGTACAAATGATAAAAAGATGATCAAAAGTGGGTTTTTAATGGCTGAGTCTGCTCAGCTTGTGTCTCTCTAAAACAAACCCGGACAATGAACCCTCCACCTCCATGCTAAACATTGGTTATACAGTATTTATACAGTTGACTGTATTTAATGTAGGGGGAAGTTCTGCAGGTGTTCATCACATCTTTTTAAAAATAAATATTGTGTTTGTTAATTTTTTTTATATAAAAAAATAATTTTACGGCCATGAATCTCCGCTTAATATGTAATATTCTATTTAAAGCCTGTGGAATCTTGAAAATACTTTAAATTGTTGGGGGTTTTTTTCAAAACATTTTTCTTTTTAACCTTAATTTTCTGGGATTCTTGAAAAATCACAAATATTTTTTTGGCAATAAAACAAAATAAAAAGCTGAAATCCTTTCTGTTATAGATTGGACTACCTATTCTCGTTTTTGGTTAATGTAAAATGAGTAAACCAACAAACTAAAACAAACAAACCAAAAAACAATAACTTTGCAGGTCATCTATCTGATTTATATCTGTAGCTTACTTGTTGAAAAAACTGTTTTCATGTAAATAAAATATCTTATATTAAATAAATAAATGAACTGATTTAAAAAAAACTTATTGATAATTTTATGATAAATATGTGGACAGAATTCAATCATAGATCAAGCCTGATTAAATAAAAAGTAGACCGGTGTGGTGTTTTACCTCATTTGAGACTGATTTTTAGGAATCAAGGTGGAAGATAACTGTGGCTAATATTTATTTGCATTGAAAGTCAAGTTCCTGATTGTTTTGACCTAAAAGCCTTTAATTCGAGGACCAGTTTAACGCCAGCATTTTCTCCTCAAATGTTCTAGTATTTAGTACTTTTTTTTTTTAAATATCACAATAATATAAACCAATTTATATATTAGTTCAATGATTTGACTGTAATTTCCAAGTAGAGAAGTAGATAGCACTCTTGCTTTCCAGCAAAAAGACAGAGGTTCAAATTCCAGCTGGGTCCTGTCTGTGTGGAGTTTGCATGTTGTCTCTGTGCATGGATGAGATTTCTCTGGACACTGCAGCTTGATCCCACAGGCCAGAAACATGCTGTGCAGCTTGAGTAAATATTCTGCATTGTCCCACAGTGTGAGTGCGTGACCCTGCAACAAAACATTTATTAATTGTGTTTACTTTTTAAAACATTTGATTCATGTACTAACACAGTCTTCTGTTAAAGCTGAAAACTCCATGGGGCTTTACTAAAGTTATCTTATTTTTACATTAACTAACTTTTTACAGGTTTTATTTCTATAGGCAACTTGTATTTTGTTCGACTTTTTATTTTATATTCTTTTTTTCTGATTGTGGTTTCCTCTTTTTTTCCAACAAACTTTATTGATCACAACGATCCAATAAATTTTTTTTTCAACATAACATTAGGAAAAGAACAAGCCAGGGGGTTATTATTGCATTTTATTGAAAATGACAAACAGTTTAAGAGTTTTAATGGCTTTCCTATTGTCAGAATGTTTTATTGTATTGTTTGACCTCATTGACAAAGTTAGAGAAATGTGGGGTATGGTTTGAAAATGTGTATTTATGAATGGCCCATTTCCATACAATTAATATGTGGTTAATTATATTTGTTATTTTTTATGATTTGGGCTATGAGTGAGGCCAAACAGTACATTTTCTAAGTACAATCGTAGACACAATTTTATTTTTATTGTATTTATTCGGTTTTTTTTTAACATATATTCGTGTGGCTAGCGATGTTATAAGGATGTCGGTGGGAATTTGATATTCGAACGCAGCCCGTTTCACAAACGGATGTTGTCTTCTCCTAACATCCTGGTGTCACACTCTTTTTGGTCCCCAAAATGGCGTCCATGGCTTCTGCCGCCACGGCTGCTGCAGCCGCCGCCGCTGCGGCCAGCAGAGACCCGGCTATGGATCGGTCCCTTCGATCCGTGTTTGGTGAGTTTGTGGTTCATTTTAGGTCGATAAATCAAACAGGTAAAGAGGGGTAGCTTATAAACGGCGTTCATATGAGCTAGTCACTAAGGGAATAACGAACGCGAGGACACCGTTAACTTTGTTTTATTAATTAAAGGAAATGTATTTCGGTGTTTTTATGTTCATATCTAATGATTTTTCTTAGTGGGAAACATCCCTTACGAAGCTACAGAGGAACAACTGAAAGACATATTTTCAGAAGTCGGGCTTGTTGTCAGCTTCAGGTAAGTAGGACTAGGACAGTAGGAGGGAACTATTTTAAATGTAACTTTCAACAGTTCTGACCACATATCCAAACTAAAATGTCCTATTAACGGCTCATTATTCTCGGTTTCAGGTTGGTGTATGACAGAGAGACTGGGAAGCCGAAGGGCTACGGCTTCTGCGAGTATCAAGACCAGGAGACGGCGCTCAGCGCCATGAGGAACCTGAACGGCAGGGAGTTCAGCGGACGGGCGCTAAGAGTCGATAACGCAGCCAGCGAGAAGAACAAGGAGGAGCTGAAGAGTAAGTCATTTGTGTTCAACAGAAGCCAGGTTATGTGGGGGGTCACGCGGCGGATTGTTTTTGTTCTGTAGGTTTGGGAACAGGAGCTCCTATCATCGAGTCTCCATACGGAGACGGGGTCCCCCCAGAGGAGGCCCCTGAGTCCATCAGCAGAGCTGTGGCCAGCCTGCCGCCTGAGCAGATGTTTGAGCTGATGAAACAGATGAAGGTGAGAGGGGGGGTGTTCACTGTGTTCTGGAACTACACATTTTTAGGAGGGGTCATCTGATGTCCTTTTTTCTGTGCCAATACTGATACTTGGCAGTCTTGAGGCCACAGGTAAACGATAACATGGGGCCCCCTGCAGCCGTCCCTTTACTTTTTTTTTTTTTTTTAAATACTTGCGTATTTAGAAAAATGTCTGTCAAACAACTTTTTCACTGGTCCGCTTTAAGACGGCATTAACGACCCACTCCAAAGAAAATTGTGTTCATGTGTCATTTTTTCTGATGATTGAAAACGTTTGTATGTAAAGAAGGAAAGTTGTCTGTTCGCACACAATTTTAAAAATGCGTGCGGCCAGTGCTGAACTTTTTTCTTGGCCGCACGGACCCAGAGGAAGCGTTAGGATTACGGTTTGGGTCAAAACACCAAATGGTTCCTGAGTGCAGCTGTGTCCGCAGGGGCATGGATCAAATACGGAGAACATGTTTCACTTACCTGGGTGTATGACATCTAATCAGACTTGAACTTTAAATACGTGCGTCCAACAACAGCATTCAGCCTTGGATGCATCTTGGTTGCATGTATTATGTGTAGCCAACATGAATTTCCATCAGTTTTTTTGTCACCACGTCATCCATAAAGACAATTACGTTTAAAATTGGCATTTCTGAGTATGTCTTTATCCCAATCGTTGTGAATCAGGAGCAGACGAAAAAATTCAGCTGGGGAAAAAACATGTAGTTGTGATGTAGAAGCTACAATCTGTGAACCACAAGCTCCCTGCTCTGCTCCATTCTGATGCATCCACTTGTAGACAAATAGATGTACGCTAGGCCTGCACAATATACCGCAAATTTATCGTTATCGCGACATTAAGCTGTGCAATATGCATACCGCAAAAGACGGCAAAAATCGCAATAAATGGTTACCTTAAATCTGCTATAACAAACTCATGGCAGCTTGAAATATTGAACAAATGAAATAAATCCCTTTATGCATTTAACCAATCGGAAGGACCCGTTTACGTTTTTGATCAATCAGATGAGCCCTTTTATGTTTGATGTTTGCCCCCTACGTCGACAAGGGTCATTTGGAGTATAATTTTTAAACTGTTGCAGTGAAATGGAAATGATGTTTTTGTTTTTTTTGCTATTTGTTTATATACCGCAATTCATATCGTTATCGCAATATTAATTACCAATATCGCATATCGCGCGTTTTCCTCATATCGTGCAGCCCTAAATACATGTACGCCTTTGTTTTCCTCATGCGAGCTGGAATCTGCCTCTAAACTTTATGGCTGGATCGCTCCGATATTGCCCCCCATTTGTGTTTCCCTCGTATTTTTGGCTTGGGGGGGTGTGAGGGGCTGTAAACCAGTGTGAGAGAGTGTAAACAGATGGATGATGGGAAGTGGGGCCTCTGCAGAAACTGTCCTATAAAAAGACACAGGTTTTCTGATTTTGGCTAAAACGTCATAATCATAACGAAAAGATCACTGGGAACACTTTGATAGTAAATCAAAAGGTGAACAGAGTGGGACTTTAAAGTTTAACAGACGATATGCATTATTCTTAGTTGGGGAGGGGGAAAAGATTGAATTCATGAAATGTGCTAAATTGTTAACCGCTCGCTTTCCTGTTGGAACAAAAGAGGGTCTTCTCTCTTCTCTCATCTGTCAGGTTTTACTTAAGAAAGCAAAAGAAACAAAACTGCTTGAATGATGCAGGGGCTTGTGATCTTATCCTGCCCCCCCCTCTACACAAAACAGTTTCAGTGCTCTCTTCCTCTGAAAAAGGTCGGTCACTTTCTGTGTCTGTCTTCATGCTTGTGTTGTCGGCGTCATTGTTTCACAGTGGGAGATGCTCCAAGCTAATGGAGGTGCTGCATATGCTGCTTTTCCATTTTTCTAGCAGGAGTAGTAGTGAGATGTGGAAGACTGGGGGGTAAATTCAGGTTCAGGATTCTTTTTCCGGTGCTTGTGCACCTTCGTCACGTGACACGCGACTGTTCTCAGCAGATTCTCCAAGCTGAAAGCTTTTCTGCTCCTTCATTTGTGAGGACCGCACTTTTTGGTCCGTACCCTTGCTCTGATTGGCTCTTACCAGTGGAATCCGTTAGATGGCGCTGTGGGCACCTCATATTATCTCACTGGATTCATTAAAAAGCATCAAAATGCAAAAATATAGTTGGATTTATTGGCCGATCCCCCTTTTTTTGGTGAGCCTCGATGAGTCTGAGTTCTAAAAATTGTATTAATTCATTTTTTTTTCCCTTCTCCTTCCAGCTGTGTGTGCAGAACAGCCCTCAGGAGGCGAGGAACATGCTGCTGCAGAACCCTCAGCTGGCCTACGCTCTGCTCCAGGCTCAGGTGGTCATGCGGATTGTGGACCCCGAGATAGCCTTGGTGAGAACCAAAGAGCTGCGTCGATCTGGGAATAACCCCACTATGAGCAAAGTTTGAGAGAGATCTGATTGGTTCACAGAAAATGCTCCACCGTACAACAACAGTCCAGCCTTTGATTTCCAGCGGACCACCTGGGGGAGCGCCGCCAATCAACCCTGCTCCTGCTGCGCAGCCCAACGTGGCGGTGTCTCAGCCGCAGCCCGTGGTGAGTTACAGACGTCCTCAAGCTCTGGTATCCAACACTAGTTTAGTGAATAAACCAGTTCCTGTGTTGATGGTTTTGGGGGACTTGATCGAAATTTCAAACGGCATTTGAAAATCTCAGCCTCTCATAGAGTGAATTAGCTCTGGAAAAACATCTTAATATATTATACTTATAATAAATGCTCAACTGGAAATTTAAATTATGCTTAAAATTTGTGTTTAAAACCTAAGAAAAAAACTTCACTGTAAGTCGGTCAAATATTTCATTTCTTGTCATGAATTCATGGGTAAAAGTAAGTCTGAGTTTGAGCTGTAGGTCCAAAAATGATATTTCAATTCACATGAGAGTATACAGTGATCCCTCGCTATAACGCGGTTTACTTTTCACGGTTTCGCTACTTCCCGGATTTGCATCGTGCATTGTGTTCTGCATTCTGATTGGCTAACAAGTCACTCCGCTTCTTCTCTACCTGTGCGTCAATAACGTTGCAGTTTAATATGTACACGTACGTAAAACAGCTTGCCAAATTTACAACACGTACGTGCAAATTCTCTTGCAATTTCAAGTTTCTCTAAAGCCCGTAGAAAAAAGAGCGACAACAACTGCCTATCACTATGTTCTTCTCCCGAACAAACACAGCTGCACCGCGGGCTTCAAAATAAGAAAACACTGCAGAGCGGAGTCGGGATGCAGCGACTCAGTCTGAAGAGCAGTGAAATACACCTGAGTCACTATTTGTCCGACTGTACTTTGTATTTTATTCATAATCATTTTATATTTTCTCCTGTTTAATCCATTTACTCGGGTCGCGGTGGGCGGGGCTTATCTCCGCGATTTGAAGTCTTCTGTTCACATTGATGATTAAAATTATTATTTGACAGTACAGTACAGAAGTTATTTGTTGAAAAAAAAAAAAACGTTACTAAAGTACCTTTTATTTGTGAAACAAATGCATGAGCCTGTAAAATGGTTTGTTCTTTCTTTTCAATGTATAATAGAGGATTTAATTGTATAACAATAGTTAAAAAAAAAGGTTTCTACTTCACGGATTTTGCCTATCACGGGTTCTTTTTGGAACGTAACCCCCGCGATAAACAAGGGTTTACTGTAGTGCGTAACCACGAAGTGAAGGGTGTTCAGAATGTGGCCATACGTTCTTTATGCTTCTCTGATGTTTAGCCTCCTAGAACCTCAAAGCGGCCGTAACTCCTCCCACACGTTGGTTGGACGTTGCTGCTAGATTTCCAGTTGCAGTAGCAGACTGCTGCAGGCTGCAGTTTCTGCATTATTCTACCTCTCAAGTCAAACTAGAACAGTTATCTTGATCACTGATGCTGTTGTGGGAGAGAAGTGTCTGCAGTTGAAGTGTTTTTGTGTGTGCTGTCTAATCAGCCTGGAATGCATGTAAACGGAGGGCCTGGGATGATTCAGCCCCCCAACATCGGTGTTGGTCCTGGACCGATGCCTGGACCAGGACCGGGACCGGGACCTGTACAGGGAGCAGTCGGACCTCCAGGTAACCGTCCTGCAAGATGCTCACATTTGAATTGCTGTTTGTTTCTACTGAGGTCAGAAAATACTCAGATTACTTCCTTTTATAGGAACATTTTTGTTGTTAGAGAAATACTCCAGAAATCATGTTCAAATAAAAATATGATTAAGTCCGTTGATGTTGCAAATCCCAACTTATTGACGCCACACATCTGTTGACGGCTGCGCATCTCATTGAAGTTGCTGGTTCTGCAGTTGTCTCTGACATCTGCATGTGAAGAGTTCCTGGTCTTAAACCTCATGCATTTGTTTTTTGGATGAATGGAATGAATCCCAACATTTAGACCACAAGTCCTTCTGGAACAGGACTTTGGGAAAACTCCCACGAGGCTTCAGGAATTAGGGTCAGTTAGGGAGGGGGGAAGAGGGCTGATTTCTAAAAGATATAATTAATACAGAAAAGTGGGGAAAAAAACAAATAAACAAAAATGTTAGTTTTTATATTAAAATGAGAATTTGGACTTAAATTCCCAAAAATCATTTGATGTCTAAAATATAAAAGCCAAACTGAACGTTTTTGTGATTTATAATTTTTTATTTTATTTTCTTGCAATTTGGATTTCTCAAAAAATTCTAAAAAGAAAATCTGTGACTAATACCAAAATAATTATGAAATTGTTTTTTTTTGTTTTTGTTTATTTTTTTAAATTTTTCCCAACCAAGAAATCCGACTTTAGTCTAAAAATAGTGAAGCTACAGTAATATTTAAAGTCAACATAAGTTTGCTCTTCTCACATTTCAGTAACTAACATCTTCATTTTGTTAGAACTTTTCTTTTATCTAAGAATTTCTCAGAATTACATTTGTTTAGATCTCTGACGGAAAAAAAATGATTTTCTGGAATTTATTTTCCTGTTGAGTTTTGTACATTTTTTTCCAAAAATCCAAATAACGTGCAGAGTTTAATATTATTGCACATTCTGTTCCTGTATTTATCAGAAGCAACACTATGGTTTTCAATATTTTAAAGCACCAAATCTTAATGTTTCATCAAGTCTCAAGCACTGAATTATAAAGAAAAACGCAACATCAAAAGTTTCTGATATTTCTGTAAATTTGTCTGATTTGTTAAATGAATTCTTTCTTTTTTCCTTTAAGAGAGTTCTCTGAATATTTTCTGCATCTCCTCGCCTGTAGAGGCTTTGAATCTGAAGTTCTTGCTGACTCTGACCACTAGGTGTCACCAGAGAAGTGCTGTTGTTTTCTTTCTAAATGCTGAGTTTGTGACATGTTTACTCTTCCTGAGTTGTAACTCCTCCCTTGCAGCTTTGTGTGTTTGTGTGTGTGTGTGTGTGTGGGCCAAATTTCTGCTTTGCTCTCTTCAGTCTTGTCTTGTTCTTTTCACTCTAATGCTGGCTCAGGAAACCTTCAGCATTCTCCCACAGGATCGGCCGGTCCTGCTGCTTTGGAGCGGCCTCCAGGTATCTCCGTGCTTCCTCCCGTCCTCTGTTGAGGAGCAGGGTCCTGCAAACATGCTGCCTGCTATGAACTGCTCTACTCCCTTGGCTTGTTTTTTTTTTTCTTCTTTTTTTTTCTTTCACAATTGTTCAAAAGGTCAGACGAGGGATTGTCTGTGTGTCATCACGTCTGTGGAACGTGCAGAGACATGAAGCTGTGCGTGAAAAGACAGATCTGGCTCTGGAGGATGTGGTCATAGCCCAAAGCAACTTAGCAAAAATACAAACTCAAATGACAGTGAATCTGCAGACCAGCTTTAGAGATGAGTTGAAGAAATCATCAGAGGATGTTTGCAGTCAAATCTAGGAGGAATAGTTTGGCGTCGTCTGAGGACACAGAGGGCCGTTCTGCCGTCAGAGGATGAAATCCTCAGCTGAGATTGTTTTAAAAAGCTCCAAAGTGTCACTTTTGAATAAACGTGCACACGTGAATCCTTTCACTTCAGGTTTCCAGTGAATGTGTTGCACAACCTCCGCCTTCTCTTCCTAAACTTGACTCAAACCAGAAAGTGCTGAAAGTTGCAGTTCCTTAGATGACCACTGGAGGCAGGTTTCTAAAGAGAGCAAAACTTATATTGATTTATATATTTTACAACAAAAATGTCTGTATTAGAAGCCTGTTATTTATTTATTTTAATTTGATATTTTTTATTTTTTTTAGAGTTGAAATAAGTGTAGTATTAAAAGCTTTTTTTTGATTGGCAGGTTGGTGGGTTTATGGGATCACTCAAGATGTTCCCTTTACTTTCTCACCCAATCAGCCATTTTCCAGAGCATTGTTGAAGTGGCCCGGAGCAAATTCAGATCATAATAGCCTTTTAAAGTCTTCTCTTTAACATCAGAGACAATCACATCTGGTGTGCTTCTTGCCATATATTCAGAAAAGAATAATAATTCTGGGGGCTAGTTGCTTCCAACAGAACATACATAAACAAAAGTCTGCAGTTTGTGTGTTTTTTTGCAGATTTGTTTTAATTCTATAATTGTTGTCTGTACACTCATAGAGGGCAGCATTGTTGGAGTGTCTCTCCATTGTTCAAACACACCCAGATGTCTGCATATGTGTTAGCAGTTTCATTGTTCATTGGCGTGCCAGCCTGGAGTTTGGCCCAGAGTTGGCACCTGAATCCTTCACTGAGTGCCTCAATGACATAGCTGAGTGTGAACTTTCCTCCTTCCAGGACCTGGGGGAATTCCGCCCAGAGGGCTGCTGGGAGATGGTCCCAATGACCCCAGAGGAGGAACACTGTTGTCTGTCACCGGAGAGGTCATCGACCCCAAGTGAGTTGTTTCAACGGTTGTCTGAAGCGTGGCGTGTTCAGGAATGTCTGTGTGAGAGGCCATTGTTTCATTCAGAAGGTTTGTCCCAATTGCGCTTATTTTAGCATCCTGGAAACCAGAATTTCAACAGAGACTGTTTCTGCAGAGAGCAAAGGAGCAAGACATTTTTCCAAATCCGCTGAATCATTTTGTATTAGTTAACTAGAGGCTCCCACTCCAGCATCACCAGTGGTCTTTTTTTATCATAATTATGCCGTTTTTAGCCAAAATCAAAAATATGTGTCGTATTGTAGGACATAGTTTCTGCAGAGCGGCAGTAGTTCATTAGAAATCCCCCTCTGAGTTTGAAACTGGACTGTTGACACGGAGTAAGCCTGCCCTCACTTCCAATCATCCACCTGTTTTCATGCTTTCCTGCTAGCTTACAGCCCCTCACAACCCCAACATAACATTAGTGATGCAACAAAAATAGAGTTTTGAGTCAGATGTCAGCTCGGATGAGGAAAACAAAAGCAGATTTATGCGTCTACAAGTGGATGCATCAGAATGGAGCAGAGCAGGGAGCTTGTGGCCCAACCGGCGTCTCTTCTATGTCACAAAAATGCTCTTTTTTTTAAACTGCATTCACGATCTTAGAATAAAGAAACACTGAGAAAGTTTAAGCTTTATTTTCTTTCTAAAAGTCCTCCATCATGAGAAAAATTCCACAAGAACATGTTAAAAACACCACTGTCATTGGAGCGGGTCTTTAAGTTCTGTTGATACTTATAACACTTTAACTGTAAAAAGCACCGTGGTCCAAAAGTAGTATTTGTCAATCACAGATTCTGCAAAGTGTCCCACTATAAAAAATTAAATAAAGTGATGTCTGTAATGTTCATCATAGAGATACTTCAACTGTGAGAGATAAAATTTAAAGATAAAAATCCAGAAAATCTCATTAAATGATTTCTGAAGAACTTATTTGAAAGAATAGGCAGAAAAGAGGATTGAATCTGTTGGATTGGGGTTCTGGTTAGACTAATTCCGAACCAGGAAATGCTTTGTACATAGCCTCTCCTTCATTGCCTGGGCGATGTTTTTGGAATCATGGTCCTGCTGGAAGTTCCAGCCACGTTTCATCCTCAATGTTTTCACTGACGGAAGGAGGTTTTTGTCCAAAATCTCATTCATCCTTTCCTGAATACAGGTCAGCTGTCCTGTTATCTTTGCAGAAAAGGTGCCCCAAAAGCATGATGCTTCCACCCCCGTGCTGTACAGCAGGTCTAGTGTTGTTGGGATGCAACTCTACGCCTCTAAACATGGCGTGTGGCATTTTGGTCTCGCCTGATCACATGACATTCTCTCTCATCTTTTTAAGTATTTGTTCGTCTCACTGTAACCAGCAGGACTTGCTATGATTTTCCGTGTTTTCATTGAGGACAAAAATAACGTTTTTTCGGGTTCAGGTGTTTCTTCCTTTTACATTAAGGATGAAGACTGGATGCTCATTTCCTGGACGTCTTGCTGAACTTTTATATGAATATTTACCCTCTATGTTGGTTTTTAGCCGACCCTACATGGTAGCTCAACCCCCCCACCAGGCCGCACCTGTGCACATGCAGCCAATAGGAGGTGGACCTCCAGATATAAGAGGCCCCCCCATGGACATCCGGGGCTTACCTATGGGAGAACCACGAACCATGATGGTCGACCCCCGAGGGCCCCCGATGATGGAGCCTCGGGGTCCTCCGATGGAAAACAGAGGTGGCTGAAATGTGAAAGATCTGCTTTCCTCTGTTAACGAGTAACTTCATGTATTGTTTGTTTTTTTAGGACTGTATGCATTTTCACTGACACTCATTTCCTTCTTTTCAGGACGCGACCCGAGGGCGATGGATGCCCGCGTGCCTGTGGCACCGCAGAGGGTTCCCATGGCAACAGGAATGCAGAATCCCGTTCCTCATAGCATGGGACCAAATGCTCCTCTTCCTGCAAGACCGGTACCTAAAATGTTTGGCAGTGACTTTGCAGGAAATGAACATTCATGCTACAGAATAGCTGTAGAGGAGTAAAACAAATGAACACAAATGTGTTTTTGTGGAACAGGGTCCAGGTATATCTGGTGGTCCCCCATCAGGAGGCGGTTTCAGTCCTGGGCAGAGTCAGGTCTCCACACAGGACCATGAGAAGGTCAGGGGAAAAAATACTCATTCATAAATACATTAGTCAGACATCATGGATCAAGTACAAAAAAAGCTAATTTTTCTCCCAAATAATGTCTGTTTTCAGGCCGCCCTGATCATGCAGGTCCTGCAGCTGACCCCGGAACAAATAGCCATGCTGCCCCTAGAGCAGAGACAGAGCATCCTCATCCTCAAAGAGCAGATTCAGAAGACGGCAGGCGGGGCGCCTTGATGTGTCTGACGGATGGAAACGCATGGAAAAGAAACAGCAAAGGTTTTATTTTTAAACCAGCCTTTTGTTTTTTTCTATCAGATCGGTTATGTTGACGCATTTTCTCGCTTTTCCATCAGCCCCGGCCCCTCCCTGCTGAACACCTCCCACCTGAACACCTCCCACCTGAAGTGTTTTTCTAGTTTTTTTGTTTGTTTTGTACCATAGTGAAATGTTTCAGAAGCTCAAGAAGCAAAGAAGAGTTCAACCGTAGACGTCACAAACCTTCATCTTTTTTCATGTTTAAGCTCTGAAACCAATTTGTCAATAAAAAAAATCCCACACACCTTCCCTGAGTGTTATTTAAAAGTCAACATACCAGTAAGGCAGACTACTTTCTGTCTTCATAATGATTAACCACAGGGGTTTTTTTTTTTGTCTTATCAGGGAAATGGTGGAAATCACAGGGCAGAAGGACACATGACAGAACAAAAGGTCATTCTAAATGAATTTTATTAACCAGTGTTGAGTCATTTCACAAACATGTTTAACACGTTTAAAATAAACTTCTCAGCACAATAGAAAAGAGATCGTAAGAAATCTTAGATGACATCGATAACCGAAGCCTGACAGAAGTTCTTTTATTGTAAGCAGTTTTTTTTTAAAGATTTCAGAGGAAAACGGTTAAACTTCTCCCACAAGAAGAAATACTTTTGCCCCATATGTTTCCCATAAAAGTGCATTCAGCTCATCCATTAATAAAAGCATGGATTATATGTTGTGCTGTATTTTTTCCGTAACAGAACAACTTTAATGACTGTGCAGCCAAAAGCTAACACAATATTTACAATAATGGCTTACTGTAAGCCACAATGACGTGAAGTAAGTCACAGATCAGGCAGCATTTCCTCGTCTATATTACATGACGGGAAGTTTTAAGACAACCTGTCACACCTTTTTACCACAATCAGTCCTGTCAGAGTCAGCTTGACATCAGCAGTTCTCAATTTTTTTTAGTTTTGCCTTAAAAGTTTTCTTTATTAAAGTAAAATTTTGTCTTGCGAGGATCCACATCTGAATATTTGGCACATTTCTTCTGTAGAACTTTAGCCAAAGCTGCAGGGCCGCACAGGAATGTTCCCACCACAGACCTGAAAACGGACAGGAAAAGGTTTAAATAAACGGTCACAATTTCATGTTTTTGCTTTAAAGTGAATCTTTTTTTTTAAAGTATTACATATAGGTTTGTTAGATTTTTTTGTATTGTTTTTATGCATTTATTTCCAAATACGCTGGGTTTATTTATTTCTTACGCTGGGTTTTCTTTGCGGACTTGATCGAACTCTTTGTCCCAGTTTGGTCGACCATAATGGGTTTTCTGTTTGAGACCGGTGACCACATCCGTGTCCTCGTCAAAGTGAACTATGACTTGATCCGTCTGTGGAAAAGGGCAAGAAAGACTCGGCTGAGCTTAGGCAGAAACGGTGCCGGTATTCAGGGTTTGGAGAGAATGATAGTCATTCATACATGGCCTTGATCCCATCCCGTCAGAAAGAGCTTGTAGGTGAGGAAATCCCCCAAGTTTCGCTCCTCCATCTCCTTCTCCAACACCTGAAGGAGGTCAGCAAACCACTCGAAGGCGTTTGTCTCCCGGCACAGCCAGTAGAAATAAATCTGGCAGCAGGAATACCAGGAAAGGTGTGTTTAACACAAAAGAGCTCTTTGTTACGTGGTTGTGTTGTTTCAACACAATAGGCAATTAAAAAAGGCTTAGGACACATCAGTCATGTCAATGAATCAGTGACTTTCATTGGGAGGCTTCACCTTTCTGGTGCGAAGCTTGGGGTCGCACTCTTTGAATTTGTACCAGATAGATTTCATGATGGAGGCGAAGGGAGTGACGCCGATGCCAGCGCCGACCAGCATGCTGACCTCATAGTCGAACACATCCTCACTTGCTGTCCCGAAAGGTCCGTCCACGCCCATCCTGACGACGGACGGAATGAAATCACACAGTTAAAGAAGAAGCCTCGCAAACGTTTTTGTTCTCCTCCGTCATGTGTGACTTCCCCTGTGGTGTACCACAAGGCTATGTGTTGGACCCATGTCATTTTTTAGAAAGTTGCTTCTTACTAAGGGATGTTTTCATTAAAACTTTTGAAAATATATGAAGTTTAGTACATAAAAACCTTATTAAAACTTCCCTCAAGTTATAATTTATTATGATTTGCGGTTTTTTTTAAACATAAGGTTAAATGGGTGCATTTAAAAGGAAACACTGTTTTTTCCCAAATTATTTTCATACCCATTAATTGGTTCAATACCACGTGTCTCAACCTATATCCATCAATTTCTGTCCATGCACTTAAACTTGAATAATTGGAATTGAAAATGCTCAAATATAAAGAAGTTCCTATTGTTAAAAAAAAAGCTTTGACCTAAAGTTGTTAGGAGGTTTTTAGTCAAATATGACAAAACAATAACGTTGTTGCTGTCAGTTTAGATTTGATGCAGTGTCTGTTTTAATTTTTTTATTGTTTTATCTAGTGTTTTCTTATTTTAAGATTAATTAAAATGTTTCTTTTCCCAGAAAATGTATTTAAGCTTTTTCCACTCACTGTTTCTTAAGTTTATCTTCCTTTAACCCTTGTGCTATCTTAGATGACCCCACCCTTACATTGACGTGTTCTCCCTACCATGACAAAGGTGGATAAAGGTGGAAAGATTTCATGTAATCCATGGACACCAGTGAAGATCACAAATCATTGAAGAAAAAAGGTTCAGCGCACTGTCTAGTGGGTCTAGATGACCCAACTCCCAATGTTAAGGTGCATAGGATAGCACAAGGGTTACAGTGGTCAAACTGAATTCAAATCCTTTAGTCATTTTGGCAAAACAGACAAAGGTTTTCACTGGAGACTCACTTGGGCCCCTGCGCCCCCTCTGGAAGCTTCTGCATGGTGTCTATGAGCTGGTCCGTCCAGTCCCCGGCCGAGCGAATGTGGACGCTGAAGAAGTCCTCCTCGGGGGCAGAGGTCATGGTGAAAGGATGCCACTCCAGCTGGGAGATGCTGGGGCAGTTGAGGAAGACGTACTGACCCACTTCCATTTTAAAGCCCTTCTTTCTCAGCTGCAGCTCCAGAACTTTAGACGGATGAATCACAATCTGGAAACAGAGGTGTCCCGGTGAGAGAAACCCCTCCAATGGGAGGTCAGGCATCGGAGAAAGCTCATGTACCTTTCTGTACTGCACTGCCTGCATGTAGCGAATGAAGCGTAGAACACGCTCGCAGACATAGATAATCATTGGACCAATCACCCACTTCCAGGTCTGAAAATGACTAAGGATTATTAGCATTTAGTCTGGTTGAGAAATTCTTCTCTTTTTGTGGACTAAGCTGGACAAACCATGGGTTCTCCTCCTTTAAACTGAGGGATGGGACACTCAGGAATCTTTCCCCAGTCATCAGGGCGATCTTTACAGAAAGTGGCGTTGTGATCGTCTGTATTGAATTGACTCCTCACAATGCGCCTGCAGATAACCAACAAGTAAAACCTGCTTAAAAACAGCAACAATGCTTCCTGCAGACAAAAGAAAGTGGAGGGATGTCTCGTACCCGTATCCATGAAAGACAAGACCAACAAAGAAGACGATGAAGAGGTGGTGGATGTACCAGAACACCTCGAAGTAGCTGCGCCTGATGACCTCCATAGAGGAGGTGATAATCAAGATGAGAGACAGAGTGATGACGACCCCGGTGAGGCCGGCGATGGATGTGAAGGCAAATTTAATGGGTTTCTGCTGTGGATCCTGAGAGTAGAGGGGACACATTGAAGCTCGGCCTTTGAAAGGCTCCTCTTTGCTCTCGGCTGGAGGACTTACTGCCTCGATGTGTTGGAGCGGGTTCAGGAAAGTCTCGTTTCCTTCATCCTCCAGATTGGACAGAGCGGTGCTCAGCTTGCCGTAAACACCAAGCTTACTGTTGTTGAGCCACTCCAGGTTCAGTAAGTGGGCCACGGTGTGGACCGCTGTCAGAGCCCACACAGAAAGGAGATGTGTTTATGTCTGATCCTAACATGCTTGCAGATACTTCCCCTCCTCTACACCCCACAATACTCAAACTCTTGCTCCTGCAGCTGAATCAGAACATTATATTGTCCTGTTGACATGCGTTTGTGAGACATTCACCTGTCATGAGAGCGATCATGTACGCCACCAGCTTGTGAAAGCTCAAATTTTTGTCCAGTTGTTTCCTCATTGTTCTACTGCAGCACTGGCGAGATAAAAACAAGACAAACGTCAGCTGCTGTTTCCATCCCCATCGGCAATTTTTAAATTCATTTCCCAGATTCCTCAACAGAAAACCACTTCGTCAAATGTTTGTATTGTTTCTACACTTAGGAAAAACCTGTTGTTTTATATGAAACAAAAGAAGGGTGGAACAAAAAAAGGGGGCAAAGACTTGTCAAAACCATCAACGGGTCAAAACCATCTCACCACAAAGGAGCCTCGGATCAGAGACAGCAGGTTCCTGCACACTGGGAGGAGGATCAGCATGCAGTTAAAGTTGAGGACGGCTGCAGGAGCTCTGGCCCAGGCCAAAGCTGACTGAAGAAAAGAAAAAAAAGAAACGATTGGATTTATAATTTTAATGTTTATTTTTAGTTTTTATTTTATAAAGAAAATATTCTATTTAAACAGATATTCTAATGTTGTAAGAAGAAGCTACATCTCAAAGATAAAAGTCAGGGTTTGGCTCCTCAATCTTTGGATTTTTGTTCTTATACTACTTTAAAAATGACTTAATTCAAAACAAGTCTTTAAATTTAAAATAATTCTTCAATTAGGAAGACATCTTTGCTGAAAAGTCCTCCTTTCCTGTCAACAGTAAAACTGCCAAACAACATGAAACATCCACCCCATCCAAAGTTATCCACATGCAGCAGGAAAACTGTGACCTGACACAAAATGTAAAAAGTATTTTGTTTTATCATTTGAAAAATAGATAAAGCTGCTGCAGCACTGAAGGTACAGACATTTAAGAAATCTACAAAAGGGAAGCTAAAGGAAAAGAAAAGGTGATTTAATAATTCCATTTCTGACACATAAATAGGAGTAAGAATAATTAATCAATTTAAAATATTACTAAGTGGTAATTATTTAAAACAAAAGTTCACTTACAGCAAAAAAGAAACTGATAAGTGAACATTCAAGGATGAAAGTTGTTCAGGACTTTTTATCCATGACATAAAAAGTATTTCTTATGGGAAAACACTAAATGATGCAATTACCAAACTTTTTCTTGATACAATTCTAAATTTTCTGATAGTTTTTCTATACGAATAAGCTTTTGTGGCACATTACTTTACAGTTACAGGTTTGTTTTTTGATCAAAGTCACAGTTTAATCTTTTTTTTTTAAAATGTTCATTTGTTTTGTATTCACTCACCCCTAATAAGTGGCGTGTGTAGTAAAAATCATCGTCTCTGTCATATTGGAGGTAGTACCACACAAAGAGGAATGTGTTGATGGTCATCCAGACCAGCTGCAAACAAAAATGGATTTCTGTCCAATAGGCTGCATTTGTGAAGGACTGAATGCAGCAATAGTCCTCTCCAGGTGTGGAGGTAATGAAGAACTTACCACCATTACAGCTGGAAACCCATTGTTGATGATCCAGTTTGCCATGTCTGGCTGTGTGTTGAGGCGCTGCCGCTTCCCTGCACCTTCGGTCCACCTGCAGCCGTGGCTTTATAGCACCCTGCTCCTCCCGCCCTCTCCTTGACGTGATGAGAGGGAAACAAAAGCTGCAGCGGCTGATTGCGCAGTTCAGGAACTTTCACAGGAGAGCGGCACGATTGCATTGGAATGAGGATAGACGAACTCCACGGTCACAAGGAACAGGGAAGCCACTGTTCCAACCTCCAGGAAATCCTCACCTGTTTGGTGGGAAATAATCACATTTTATTGAACACAGGAAGCCAGTGTGTGGAGGTTTATTGCAGACAAAAAAAAACAACAGGGAGTGACTTCATTTCTTTTTAGAACAATTTATTAAAGGTTCAAGTAGTACAATAGTAGTCAAGGCACTGTAAAACAACTTGGAAAATGCTTCTGTGAAGAAGCTTGCTCTGTGTTTTGTAGTATTTTCAGTGTTAAAGTGGCTTTAATTAAAGCAGACGGATATCTCCAACATCCCACTTTAACGTAAACCCCTCCCAACAGTCCATTTGTTTGTTCTTTCACATTAAATCTACTGCTTATTTAAGGCAACCATGCAACATAAGGCATTTTGGGAAACACTTTTCAGTTTTTGTTTAGTAGTTTATCCTATATGCAAACACATGAGACGGGAGACCCTGAGAGGAAGTAAAGTGAGGGCGACCTGCTCAGAGTTTGGCCTCACACACACTTGGCACATGTCCCACACACCTGGCTCAGCTCTGCTCTGTGAAGTACACTCTTTGTACACGGCTGCATACTCTCACATGCTACATTTTTGGGTAGGCGGGGGCCCTTGTGGTGCCCTCTTAGTGTCTGCATTGACTCTCAAAAGTACAATCTCCAGTAGAAACATTTGAGAAGTCAGTAGGTGAGCGTGCACTGCAGAGAAAAATGCTGGATGCCCTTCTGAGGAGAAACAGCAGCAGTTTGTGTTTCTACAGGGTCATTGTCTTTGAGCTCAGGCTGCCTCCATCATGTCTTCATCGAAAGCCGTTATCCGCTCCCCCTGCAGAGCAGAGTCCTCGGGATGATAGGGCCTCAGCAGCTCCAGATGTTCCCTTGATGCCCGCACTAACGTGGCGGCTCTGGAGTATGAAGGCGAGTTGGCCTCCTGCCTTCTTGCACTCTTCTTCCTGCAGCAGATGCACTGAAGGCAGTTATGGACGTTGTGCTGGAAGAGGCTCCTGAAGGGGTGGCAGAACTCGTAGAAGAGCAGCATGAAGAGCACGGCCAGGCTGTAGCAGATCAGCAGCTGGACGGCCAGCAGCGGAGCACAGACGTACTCGTAGAAGTCCGATTTGAAGAAGTACCACAGCGTGATGAGGAGCAAGTTCTCCACAAAGCGTCCTGAGTAGTACATGGCCAGCTGAAACCAGTTCTGCCTCTTCTCAATGAGGTCATTGTGGGCGAGGTCCAGCTGCACTGCCGACCAGCAGAAGACGTTGATGCAGGCGAAGAGCAGCGTGAACAAGCACAGCACGATGGTGGTGCCCAGCTTGGAGAAGTCTTTCTCCACGTCACCTGTAGGGCCAATTTTTTTGCACCAGAGCTTCACCCAGGGGAGAAAGAAGAAGAAAAGGAAGTTAAGCACGCCGACGAGGATCACCCAGCGAGTTAGGGCCGTGCTGAAGAGGACCAGAGCCGTCACCCTGGTGGCAATCTCCAAGCCTCTCCACACGATCATGCAGATGTAAGCCACGGGGCGCAGCCGCACTTTGTACTCGTCGTACCGGATCTTGATGGCCAGAACGTTGCACACCAGAGCGCCGTATATGATGGAGAGGAGGCTGATGATCATCAAAGCCACTGAGGAGACAAACATGACTTAGAATGAAGACAACATTCATTCATTTTTTTCACCATAATGGCTCTGCCTCTCCATCACAAAAATCTCTGTAGTTTTCTGGCAGATTATCTGTTTGACATCAGCTTTTTGTGCTTCTGTCAAATTATGGACAAACAGCCCCAACATTTTTATGAGGATATCTCCTCACCAACACTTTGCCATTTGCCCCCATACAATCATACTCCCACCTCTGTGTTTTACACCCGATTCAGCACAAACTTCTTTCACAGTTTTAGTTTTACTTTTGTGTTCTCTTAGAATAAACAAGATCCACAAAACAACTCAACCCCATTTTCAAAGTTATTTCTATGTGATCATTTCTATTTTTTTTTTCCATTGTTTTTTTAATTATTATTCTTTTGGCTGCTATTAATTGCTGCTACTCAAAATGAACAAAAAAAAAAAAGCAAACAAACTAAAATTCCCTTTAAAAGCCCAGAAGAACATTGTTCTTGGGTTCTTTGTTAAAATAAAGTTGGTCATGTTTAGGTTTCTAATTTGCTGACTGACTGAAATCCTAAAGGGAACAATAGTGACTCATCCTGTCTGTCCACTGGAGCTTTGACTGCAGCTGAGAGTGTAAGTCTAACTGCGGCGCCACCATGTGGTCAATACCTTAGTTTGAAAAAGCTGTTGGATGTTTATCGATACTTGATGAAAATCGGCAGCAGCCCAAAGATATGAGTGTAATGAGTATTAGACTTGATCAATTAGGATTCCTACGATCCAACCAGAATCTGTCTGAGGCTAAACCCTTGACCATTATAAAACCGTAAAAAATGCAATTAATCTATAATATCAATTTAGAAAAATACCATTTTACATCAACATAAAAACAACATAGTTCCATCACATTGAACAACACACATGTGATGACAGCAAAAAACGATTAGTCCATCATTCCAGTCCAATGTGTGGAAACAGTCATGTGACCATCCAGTGTGCTAGAATGTTCTAATAATGTTCCCCTTCTATTATTTTTATTAGGAAAAAGAACAGGCGGCTGAACTTTAGGAAACTAAAATATGAATGGATTTGACATTAATTCTTGTTAACTGTTTTGTACAAACTGTTTGTTTGTACACTTATTAAACTTACACTTGACTATCTTGCAAGAAATGCAAGGAATCTGGAAAACTTCACCTGCGCATTTATCTCTTAGTCATCTTATCATTCATAATGAACCAATATCGATTATGAATCGGATGGACAACCATACATTGTGACATGAATCAAATTTATGTTAAAAGGAATGGTTACACTCCTAGACGATGCCCAAAGCTGTTAGAATAGAATAACATATGCTGCAGAACATTAAAGCAGAGCAGGACAATCATTTGATTTCACTTCCTTTAGAAAATTCCTAATAAAAATGGGTTAAATTCACATTTGTTTAGATATGTTATTAAAAAAGGTGCACAAGATGTAAAGATATTGCATGAATGAAGTCCAATTCTACTGTAGCATCTGTGCTTCCTCCTTACAGTCCAACCATGTGAACAGCATGCTCTTAGTGAAAAAAAACATGTATTTGCATCAGTGTAATTCTACATTAAATTTTAATAATCTTATATTAAACTTGGAATTTTTTTCTGAAAACATTGTCTTTTTCCTCTGTTTTTATCTTAAAAAAAGCCAAACTATTAATGGAAAATTTCCCCCAAAATGTTCCTTCACTTTCTGCACATTCACATGCATTTACACTATAAGGGATCAAGTCTAAAGACGCTAATATAGAAATGTAGAAAAAACCAAGATCTGTCATCTCTAGTAAGAAACCTGAGCAACCAGAAGCCCTGTTCAGGACATCTCACTGACTTCTGGGTCTGGCTAAAAGCTCAGAGAGCGCTGACATTCGGTTTGAAAAAGCCATAAATTAGCCTTACATCTTCCATTAAGGATGTATCTCTCCTGAATGGTGGCGTACAGCTGGAGCGTCAGCTGGGGGGTGGAGCCCAGGAACGCCTGGATGACGCTGGTGCGTTCAAAGGCATTCCTGTGGGTGGCCAGGTTGCGTTCCACCTGGCCGATGTGAAGCTCCCGTTCCGTCTTCTGGCCCTTCTTCAGGAAGGTCCTTTTGGAAATGGTGACGTAAGAATCTTCCATTTTCCCAGCTTTACAGTAGAGCATCAGGGCTTCAAAACACCTGAAGAAGAAAAAAATACTCTTTAACACCAACAGGGGGCAGTGTCAACTTTTGAGTCAGGATCAACGTAGTTTCATGCATTCATATTTCCTCTTGTTTTTCAGTTTCTCACATGAGATTTTGGTACTTCTGCAGACTGGTTGTCACTAATATCTCAGATAGCACAGCTCCAACATCTAAACTGTTAGTACTTTCTAATTACTACAATCCTAAAAGATTGGTGAATGCCTTCCTACGAAATTACGACACCAAAGACTGTTGAAATGAAAGAGATATAAAAGAAGTTCTCCTTTCCTTTGGAGAAATTGAGTGTGGAAGAAACTGTAATGTTTGGAAAAACCAGAGAAAAAACATTCAAAGCCCATAACCATGAGTGTTAAAGGTCATTTTAGAAAAATGGTCTGAGATGAGTTAGAGGGGGAAAAACTGCTGTCCTCTTTTTGATTTGTGAGAGCTGTGTTGGTAAACAAAAGCTGTAGAGCCACATGGCTCCAGCAGGGGGCGCTGGAAGAAAGGAAACTGGGTAATTGGAGCTAGGAGAGGATCACAGAAAATCTCTTAGGGTGTGGCTCCTCATGTTTGCAAGGTAAATGTGTTTGTTGGAAGTTATGATACCCTTTCATGTAGAGAGAAAAAAGACTTTAAACTTAGAAAAGTTTAATTTTTAAAATATATTTTACAGAAGGCACAAGACCCTGACGACCATAAAAACAAATGCTGTAGCAAACAATTTCAGAGCTATAAAGGACATAAAAGCCACCTAAACCGGAGAAACAGGTTTCAGCATGACAAACATGTGAAAACATGCATGTTAAAGCCCATGTTAGCCAGACAGTATTCAACACAAAAACTCAATCCCTGCAGGCAGTATTGCATTAGCGTGCTGAAATGCACATTGAGATACTGTTGTTTTAGATGCTTCTTCTAGCACAGAAATGTTTCTTGCAGCTCCGGAGCAACACACTGAACTGAACCTGACCCCAAGAAATCCTCTCTTTCCTCCCCAGCACTGGTCCGTCACACATTCTTTCCACTGAAAGCCAGAGGCACAGTTGGATCCCAATTGGTAAGCGTTCACTAAGAGGCAAACGCCGAATAAACTGGCCTATTTTCTCTGATAAATGTAGCGTTGAAGCGGGAATTTCAGTTTGGAGGAACACAGTCAGAAGTAGCATTCATTTCAAGGCAAAATTACTATCAGAGACTGCACTCAGAGCCTTCACATGCACGCTCCTGCCCTCATGTAAGCCGCAGCAGCAGTTTGCACTCAGGAAATAACCACTCTTTAGCAAGCTCATCCTGTTTTGGTCTTTCAGGACTCCATCAGGCTCAGTGACACAGACTCATCTGAGCCAAACGTCAGACACCCAGACTCTCTACATGCACAGACTGGCTCGTCCTTTTTCTGAGAAACAAATCTGAGAAACAAGAACATCACCTGCTTGCATTCTTTGTTGTTGTGTTTTTCTTTTCTTTGGATGGGTGATGTGCAGCAACGCATTCAGCGCCATTACAACAATCTCACAGGAAGCCTCTCATCTGAGTGGAGGGGCAGCAAAGAAGATGATGAGCTTAAACCAGAACCACAGAACATAAGGCAGACGTTCAGAAGGCACACTAACGGGGACAACGGTGGAACATTCTCGCCCGGAGGTGTGTGGGAGCAAACGCATGCTCACCACAGGTTTCTGTTTTGGACGAGCTAAACGTCTTTCAGGGTTCAGCTGTGATGAAGGCAGCATCTTTCTAAACGTCTGAAGCAAATCGCAGCACATTTCCATGACTTTTAAACTCGTTTGGACCTGAACAAAGCTATACATTTTCTTTACGTGGTGAAACTACAACACAATGGCAGATTGAAGCTTAATCCTTTTTGCTGTACTACAAACACAAGATTTATTTACATAAACCCAGCAGCTTCATTCTTTTGCATAAACAAAGACATTTCAGAAATCTCTGTTATCCTTATCTGCAAACTTTAATATCAACATTTGGGCAGATTTCACACAAAAGTTGGCTTAAGTTTGAACTCTGGGGGAGGCGTCTGTATGCTTTCTTTTATTTAAAAGGAAATGAGTTTTAACAATCGGGCCTGACTCAGTTTAAAAACCGGTTTTCAAATAGGTTCCTGCTCTGCAGATCAAATAACTCAAGACATTCAACCTACGTAACAGGACAACAACACAACAACCAGACAATCGTAAACAGTTTAAGAAGAAACAGCATGAGGGGAAGTTAGAAGCAATATCAGTGATTGCAGCTGGATCTGTCTTTTAAATAAAGTGTAGATGTTTTTTTAAATAGTCTTAGTGATATAAGAGTCCTGGTGGCTTCCGGGAGTTCATTCCAGGTTTTAGTGAAAACAAAAAAGAAAGAGGCTGCATGGTGATGCAGTAGTTAGCTCTCTTGCCTCACAGCAAGAAGGCCCTCGGTTCAAGTCCTGAAAACAGAACATCAATGGGGGACCTTTCTGTGTGGAGTTTGTATGTTCTACCCGTGCATGCGTGGGTTTTCTCCGGGGACTCCTCATAGGTTAATCTAAATTGTCCCTAGGTGCGAATGTGAGAGTGGGTGGGTGTGCCATTGTGGATACTCTACCCTGCGACAGACGGGCGATAGGGCCTGGATAGGCTCCAGCAGCCTCATGACCCCTAATAAACGGAAGGAGATGAATGAATGAATGAATGAATGTGAAAAAGGATGAATGAAAAAAGAAAGAATTCTGTCCGCAGGAGTTCCTAAATGCTGGTAAAGGCAAGAGTCAGTTTTTTGTGGATCTGGTAGAGTGTTTGGCGTTTTGGAGCCATTACAGTGAGTGCTGCTGAAGTGTGTCCATTTAGAACTTGCTGGAAAAGTTTGAGTCTACGGGTTATTGCATAATTCTGAAATGTTGAAGCATTGGACGGTGATACTACAGAGAATGGTGAAACCAGCCCGGAAGCCTATGATAGATCTTATAGGCTCTATTGATTTCGCTTGTTGTGAGTGACCAAACAGGCAGACAATAGCATACAGTAGACATGATAAGTACATGTAGATATGTTTCAAAGATTTTACTATAAATGTACAATTTACTGTAATTGAGGTGACAGTCAAGAAAGACCCACAAATACTTATAGGTTGGGAGAACCGAGAATTTCTAACCAGAGAGGGTGATGGGATTAGATATCGATAACGGTTTTCTAGATGAATCAAAATATATGTATTCAGTTTTCTTAGTATTAAGTGATTTTCATGCAACCAATCATGTAAATACTGTAGATCTATATTAAGTTTATCTTTAATTGTAGTAATATTTGGACCAGACCAAAATACATCAGCAGTGTCATCTGCATATTAAAGAGAACTGGAAAAATGAAGGACACTGAGAAGATGTTCAAACTGCAGCACAGGAGCAGAAACTTTACTCCGGGTCCCCTCGTTTAAGCAAACACAATCCCTCATCTCCATTAAACTTAGCTCAGGGGACATTTTCAGGAAGATTCTTCACATTCAGTATCACTGTGATGCTTCAGTTTACACATCCTCATTTTGCTTAGCTTTCTTTGGGTGTGTCTCATGCTATGTTCACACCAGGCGCAGAAACGTGTGTTCGAGTGACCACTTCCAATGAAAGGTCTATGTAAATGTGTGTTTACGTGTTTTGGGCTTCAATATTAAAAACTCTTTTCAAAGTTTTAAAAGCTGTAATAAAACTCTTACTCAAACTTACAAAGAAAACTACGGTAAAAAAGTGTTCTAGTTTTCATTAACTCAGATTTCTATGGCCCCTGAGGTTAGCTGTGCAAACTCTGTCCTTTGTTTGGTTTTCTGGAAAAACTCTTTGTTTTGGCTCCAATTTGTGAAAAAAACTTTATTTAAAATGGCAAAGTTATAGTATTGGTAGCATTTGCATAATAGGTCTATAATAACCCTCATTGTGAGCATGCCTACTTTACAGGAAATCCTTTATAGCTCACATGATGCAAATACCACACGTCTTCTCTGACAGACGTGGTCTTCTCTGCGCTAACAAAGACCAACATCAAGTGTTTAACCCTTGTGCTATCTTAGATGACCCCACCCTTACATTGACGTGTTCTCCCTACCATGACAAAGGTGGATAAAGGTGGAAAGATTTCATGTAATCCATGGACACCAGTGAGGTTCACAAATCATTGAAGGAAAAAGGTTCAGTGCACTGTCTAGTGGGTCTAGATGACCCAACTCCCAATGTTAAAGTGTCTAGGATAGTACAAGGGTTACCCAGAGCAGATTCAGTGGTTGGCAGGTGTGAAACTAGGAATTTACAGCAAAGAGGCAGAGAAACCTGACCTTGAAGTGCTCTGGACACAGATCAAATTCATGCATGTCTGTGATGGCTCAGACGATGATGGTGACAAAAGAACCCTTGAAGTCCAAACAAGTGAACTCTGGTGTGGTTCTTTACAATGTGAAAACACACAAACTATCCAACGGACCAAAGAATGGGGGAAAAACATCGATTGCAAAAAATTGTGTCTTCTCTGCAAAGCTCATGTGGTGAGAAGATGAAAGGGCTTTTCTACACAGACCAAAGTTTTCTTTTTTAAACTTCTCCTTTCTTTTCTGGCACAGCAGCTTCCAGATGTGCAGATGTTGTAACTATTGATTCCAGATAGTCTTCTTTGACAGAACTAACCAAAGAAAGGTGTGAAATATTTTGGCACTCTCCTTCACACACACAGAGAGGAGGATTTGTCAGCAGAATTCCTGCTTCGGGGTGAAACTTTCCATTCCAAACTACTTTTACCATAAGTTGGTGTTATGGAGAAAACTCTCCTGTGGACATCTGTCCAGGTCTGTGGAGACCAAAGCACAGAATTCACATCCCGTTAACCCTCCACCTTTCAATATGCTCAGAGAAAGAATGAGGGTGGGTCAGCAGGGAGGAGGCCATTCCAGTCAGCATGACAACATGCTAAGGCTGTCCCACGGAAAGAACACTGTGTGAAGAAGCTCCTAAAAGCTCAAACATGGAAAAATCCTTTGAAATGTCGATCAGGGTCTCGTCTTATAAGCAGCAGTATTTTTAGAGCAAAGAAACAACATTTTTGGAGTAAAAATAAAATGCACTCGCTCAGCTCTACTCTCTCCATTACAGAGCTTTGGAACAAACAGGCTAAAGTTCATAAACCACAAAAATTTCCCAACTTCTGTTTTTTAACCAAGCAGAAAAAAGATACAGACTTCATGTTATGCGTTAGCATTACCAGCAGGCAGGTAGTTTAAGTCCAACTTGTCACTTATCCTGTTATGCTCCTTTACTAGTCAGGCCTCTGGGCTAAAATAGTTGGAGTAAGCTCAAAGCAGTAGGTTGGCTTTCAAGGAAATAACGAATCATCAACTTTGTTTGTACAGAATTTGTCAAAAACTATAAAACAGAGGTGTTTACATGTTGCCAACATAACATAATGGCTGCTTACTGTAGTTTTATCTTAATGTGTTTATGACTCATTTTCTTTTAGACCCTGAACCCTAGAACTCTGAGTTAGACTGAAAATCTCCAAAAGAATAAAAACCATTTGTTTGCGGCTTGATATGATCAGAGACCTCTGATTGCTTCCTTGTTGTCTTTTAATGAGAACATTTAAATGAGCATACTGTAGTCAATATGATTTTTTTTAGGAAAATCTGCAGCCAGAAACCTGGTTGGATTTCTTTCCCTGAAAGATTCCACACCCATCAAATAATTTAACAGCACATTGGAGCTGATGGCGTCTCCTCTGTTTGATCTGAAATCAAAGTCCATAGCCCAATATAGTTTAAGAAGTCCTGACAATAAATAAAAAATAAATCTTCTTATGACTCTCTGAGTCACCAAACAGGTAACGCAGGTAAAAATGAAATGAAAATGACAATAAAAAATGTAGTCAGTTAAGATAATACGTTTCTAGATAAGAAAAACAAAAGATCCTTTCTTTGTAAAACTTGCAAAAACGTCAAGAAATGAACAACTATCCTTTCAGTAGTACGTCATTGTCAAATGTAAAAAACAAACAAACAAGCTACAATTAAGGAATGATTGTCTGAGAATTACAATAAATCTCAACTCTCCTCCAGTCCCGCCTCAGCTCATCAGCCGGATGGAGGTCTGGACTTCCTCTGCTGTTTTTACAGCTGGGTCCAGATAATTTGGCCAAATTTGCTTTGTTCCCTTTAAAGAACTTTACAGACCAAGTAGCGGAAAGCTAAAGCAGAACTGGAGAATCGGCTGACAGCTCATCATCACAACCGCCGTGTGTCACCATTTTCTAGAAGGACAATACAGAAGTGCAACAGGGGCAAAAGGTTTATACGGACTCTGCACAAATCTTTCACTTTCGGCTCTTCCCATCAGGGGTCGCCACAGTGAAACATCCCTCCCTTGAGGATTGAGTCGCATGGTTAACTTGACAATGTTTTTACGCCGGATGACCTTCCTGACGCAACCCTCTCAATCCAAACAGGCTTGGGACCGGCACAGCAGCAGAGAGGGGAATAGGGAGCAGCCTGGATTCGAACCAAGGTTTCACGGACGGAAGGCGCCGCAAACCAGCGCGAGCTAAAACGCCCCCCCCAGACTCTGCACAAATAAAAGACAAAAAAATAAAAGCCGAGTGTATGCAGAGATTCCACAAAGAGTGTGTAAGAGGGAGACTACAACCACGTCAGGAAAAGGATCAAAACATTTTGGAACTCTCTGGGTTCTCCGGCTGAATTTGAATATCTACATGTGGTCATTTCTGCACTTCTATCTTTAAGAAAACTTTTCAAATCTCCTCTGTAAACAGTGTATGCCACACCTACGTCTTACCCAAGTCTTTTCTACTCGTGAGCAAATATTGTGGATTTATTTTCAAACATGTATCCGTTTTTTGACAGACGTTATGGATAAACCTGAAGTTATTTTGATGAAAATTACAGCATGTGTAGGATTTCATATTTGTATTATTATTCATATGTAGCTAAACATAAAAGATTATTCCATAACCAAAAGAAACATACAGTCAATAAGTCCTTTAGTCTGAAGGGGGACAGTTATTTCAAACTGCCACTGATGCAAATCCCTCAGAAAGGTTTTTGTGCGTCTGTGTGTGGGCTGATTGTATGGTGTGATCTTGGAAATAAACACAAGCGCACTCAAAATATGAACATTCTGTTAACATTTGGTTATGTTACTGTACAGTGGGATGGATGTGTGTGACTGGTATGTGGGAGAATGGCGATGGTAATGATTTTAACAACTCAGTGGTGATAACCACACTAAAGTATGATTTGATTGTGACTATTTGTTTATGGGGAGAGTTTTATGTTGCTGTAGATGAAGAGTGTAAAGAAAGGAGTTAGAATGTATTTTTTTTTTTTTTAAATCAGTACCCCTTGACTAATCCTGAACTCTAAATTCCTATTGTAGCACTTTTGTGTACATCATTACAAGTCTTGGGTTATTTTTTGTTTAAAAATGTGTCTACATGTTGTCCCAACAGTTTTAGGGCCTATGATGGATCAGGCACTCTGTTCTGTGGGCAACTTTTTCAGACAAGAATCTATTTTTCATTCATTCTTTTTTTTAAAAGAATTTCCTAAACTGAATTCTTCCATTACATTCCTAGAAAAAGCTGTGCCAATAGGATTCAATTGTCTAGCACTAAAAACAGCAGCTTTCCCCACAGAGGGCTGTGGAGGAGACGGGAGTTTGTGTTTCCTGACTACACAGCAGGATGACATGGCAGAAGTTCTTGTTTGGATGTCTCTGTGCTGCACGCGTTCATTACAACCTATGTGTGCTGTTGGTGTGAGTGCCGTCTATCTGGACAGAGATCCAGCGCAGAAGGCTGAAATAAGAGGATTAGGATGATGAAGCGCAGCATGCTGTCGAGCCTCAGACGTCATTGTAAAAAGCACTCTGCAGCCTTTCACATTTACCACCATTATCCATCTAAGGATTTCCGTTCTTAAAGGTTCATCTGTTTCAACTAGCCAACTTTGTTTTGATTCAGTGAAAAGGAAAAGAAAAGTATGGAATATTCACGTCTGACAGGTCAATTTAAAAGTCAAAATCTTTTCCAACTAAACAAATGAAGAAAAAACAACACCACCACCAGCTGTTGCTCCACACAGACTGACTTTGGGAAGTTCATTACATCATGCCGTCATGGTGATTTATCGGTGCAACTCTGCTTCAGTGCAACAGAAACATTCTGCAGCATCTTGGCACCTTGACTGTTACTGGAAGCCTCCTCCACAGAGGAAGGACAGCAGGTGGGAAAATGACCCATACATATTTGAAAATTTGGGGTTTTCCAACATGAACAATGCAGGAGTCTTGCATCGCATGATTACATTCATTTGATTTCATTCTCATTTTGACAGCTTCATAAAGTCTTCATTTGTTATGCTCTAGCTGTTCTATGCTAATATTTTTGAATTATACAATGTTGTGCCATTTTGGAATGTGTATACATTTAATTAAATAGTTTTACAATGTTTTGCAAAAGGTTTGGTTTTAAAATGGTGAAGTTGAGGTTGATTTTGCAAAGGCTCTGCCCTCACCTCAGTGCAGAGATGGATGCGGTCTCTATGACCCACCGCAACAAAGATGGTGAACACTGATCTCTGTGAAGGCCTTAGATCAATAATATTACTCCATTTGGAACAAGATAATTTGACACTTAAGGAGGGCTTCCAGTTAAAAAACCAACAAAAAACACTCTACATTTCTTCTGTCTCACAATCTTTGTGGAATGATCTTCTCCTTTGCTTGTTTTTATTCAGTGTGTAGCTACCGTTTGTAGTGCAGTGTTGGTAGAAAAAAAAGAATGAAACGTGGAGCATTAAGAGGTAGGCGTGCACAATAAATCACAAATTTATTGTCACGCGATATCAGCTTGTGTGATACACGTACCGCAAAAAAGGGGCGTAAACTTTAATAAATGGTTAACTTAAATGTGAACACACTATACAATTTCATGTAATCCCGAAGTACTTAATGAATCTAAATAGAGCCCTTCATGCGTTTGGCCAATTGAATGGACCCCCTCATGTGGTTAACCAATCATTTTATGTCAGATGCCCGTCTCCTATCTAGTCGAGGGTCATTTGGAGTATAGTTTAAGTTATGTTGACCTTTATCAAAATGTAACTATTGCAGTATTTGTTTATAAAGTCAAATCATCATCGCAATATTGATCACTAATATTGCACACTGTGAGTTGTTGTCATATTGTGCAGTCCTAAAAAGAGGGTAGCACAAGGGTGGGTGGGTCTGGCGTTGTCATGGTGACCCTATAGGGCTTTGCAGCTTGAGGGGACCTCAAGAAACTGATTTAGAGTCCTCTTCCAAACGTTGGAATTTCAATTTCCAAGACTTTCATGCTGCATAATGCAGCACTTTCTCTTCTTAGGCCAGGCAAAACGCCTCCAGCATCTTCTCTAGCTTTGCAGTGACATAGGAAGTCCATCTCCAGATGAGTTTGCTCTGACTCAAAGACCCACTTTGCCACACAACAGCTCAGATGAGGTAAACAATGGCGTTGTGGACCTATTGGTCTACAAGTGGATGCATCAGAATGGAGCAGAGCAGGGAGCTTGTGGCCCACCCAGCATATTTTCTACATCACAATTTCCCCTATTTGAAACGTCATTCACCACGATTTGAATAAAGAAATACTTAGAGAAAGCTATTTTAAGCTTAATTTTGTTTATACGTGTCCTCCATGTGAGCCCTCGTGAAACTAGGGGAAGGACTTTGTTTTGGAGTCATCTTAGAGTTAAACAATTTACTCTATTAAATTCTCTACTTGCTTGGAGGCATAAACATTTAGATGATATCCTATTGTGAAGCGCCTGTGTTTGTGTATATCCTCTACTCCCTATGTGTCTTTTTGTTTCAGTAAAAAGGTTCCCTGTTAAATTCTGGGCTTAGTTTTCTGAGTCATGATCTGTATCTGCGGCTGTTAGTTGGATCAGATCATAAGTCCCTCATCCCTCCATCGGGGACAGCGTAACGGGCGTTCCCTTACCGGATGATGGGCCCGAGCAGCAGCAGGTGCAGCAGCAGGACCAGAGGCCGGTCCCGGCCCACGTCCCTGTGGACGAACGTCAGCGTGAGCTGGGTCAGGACGGCGGGGAACAGCATGAAGAAGATGGTGAGGCCCATCCAGCTGACGTCTCCGGATTTGTGGTACATGCTGATCAGCACCGCCGCGGACACGAGCTCCGCGCAGTAGAGCAGGGTGGCCAGCACGACACTGACGGGGGGGTGGACCTTGGTCTGGTTCTCCCCCATAGAGACAGAGGCGAACCCCCCGTGCTGCTCCTCCACGCATGATACTCCACACATGTCGCTAATGACACCCCACGAATTGGAGGCCATAGAAGAGAATTCTAATTCAAAAGCATAACTTTGCGGTCACTGGTCTCCTTCGTGCGCCAACTTTCAAACAAGTTGATCATCGCCGGGTTTTCATAGCGAGCACTCACGTCACGCCGAACGAATGTGCTCGACTCCTTGCTGCTCGGCCTGCCCTTTTCCATCCACAGTGAACGCGTCTCTGTCCGTTCAGATGTCTGGCTTGTTCGCTTCAACTCAGAACAGCACGGGGAAGTTCGGTTTCGTGTTCAAATGAACCCTCAGAAGAAGTTCCGTTAGTCGTCCATGGTACTTGATGAGTTGAACAAAAAACGGAGGCAGAAACGTTCTACTATTTTTGAAACTAGGACTTAAGAAAACAAAACGAATAAACAAAAACCCGCCCAAGTCTAGCAGCACGCCGCCGCCGCCGCCCTCTGTATCATGTTCAGAGTCCGCAGAGGAGAGGCGGCTCTAGGGTGAGGTGCTCGTGTTTTCACCACTGAATAAACAGCCACGCAACTAGTCAAGCTAGTCACAAAACTAGCTAGAAACCGGAAGTGACAGGCGCTGGCACTTTCAAATTAAAATACAACAACCGGAAATCACAATATAATATAATATAATATAATATAATATAATATAATATAATATAATATAATATAATATAATATAATATAATATAATATAATATAATATCATGTTGGAACTGAGGTCAATTTTTCTTTACCAAATATTTTTCCTTTGGTTTGATTAGAATTAACCAAAAAAATAAATGTAAAAGACCTTTAGTAGAAAACAACTGATTATTGCTTTTCAACCGTTTTTTCAAATATCTTGTACACATTGCCTCACGTGCCCACTTAGTTTCTGTCCTCATTAAAGAGAAGCACAGCAGAGAGCGAGCTAAGATATATCAGTTTCTGTGCCCTTCCATTTTTAGTTTGAACCAGCAGGGTGGGGCTGGCCTTGTCTTGGTGACCTAAAGGGCTTTGCAGCTTGAACAGGTGCAACCAAAAGTCATTTTCCAAAATGGTCTTCTTATGCATGTCCACACTGACTCTGATAAAAATGATAAAAATAGAGCTCTGTCATTACTGTTTGTTATCAACAGCTTCAACACAACAATCTCTTCTAAAGTACATTTTTAAAATATTTTTTAAAAGCAGAATAGACTATTGATTGTGTGACTTTAGCTGAACAAATGACCTCAACAGAGTCAAAGGGAGTTGCAAGACAGTAATTTTATACAGTTCTGTTTACTATGTTCCCATCCATACAGTTAGTCTTATTTTGATAGGACAAGCTTGTCATCAAATGAATGCTTAGAGGTTGGGAAAGTATTTTCTTACTCACGTACAATTAGTTACCTGGGGTTTTTTAAAAATCCACAGTTTTTTCAGAGGTTTTAGACAGTGAACTGGTCTTTACCCATCCCCTGAGGCGGTTCACATGTTCAGAAGTTGATTATTGTACTCATGAGGTATTCGTAATCAGGAGGTTTGTAACAGAATGTCACTTCAGTGCAAGCAGTCCAAACCTTTTTGCAATTATGGAGAGCAGAAGTGAACAGGGGTGTGGTACTCAGCTACTGTGTGGCCTGGAACAAGCTGGTGCTAGGTGTCTGGGACGAGTTTACTGAGCAGAGGAAGGCATAGTTGGAGTGAAATGACAAAATGAGATAAAGCTTGCACAGAGACTAGCAGTTCAAATCACTGAGTGATAACAGCAAATATTGATTAGTTAGGAATTGAGTGCAAACCTGACTGCTGAATTTTTTTTCCATGCATTGAAACAACGTTTAGCATTAATCACCAAAACGTCAACTATATTCAGAAATGATAAATGTCTTCAACATTTTTTGTTTAAGGTAAGAACACACTGCCATCTAGTGGCTAATATTGAAAACACATTTGATGTCTTTGTAATCTTATTATGTAAGGCTGTGTCAATAATCTTGTAGTTATGCTGACTGATGTAAAGCTTCATTTGGATGTTTATATTATACCATGACAGAAATAGTTTTGTAAAAAAAATAAAACATTACTTTTATGGAATTTCTGGGTCTTCAAAGTCCAAACTATGAATGTATATTGAACCGCTTGGACCACTGGAAATCCAGTAGCAAAAACAAAAATGTAAATATTTTCTGTCACTTATCCCCTCTTCCATCAGATTAGATGAACTCCAGCCCAAATACAATTGTTTTTCATTACAGTTATTTGACATGGTGGTAGAATATTCCTGTCAGTGGAAGACATTATGGTTTTCTGATCATTTGACCAGTTTCACTCTTTAGAGGGATAGTTTGAATGATCTTAGCCAAATGATCACATTAAACCAAAAACTATGGAATTACTGTTTCAAAATGAGCCCCAGAAATGTTAAGAACTAGATTTCTGACAGTGGAAAATCTGTTTTGGGTTTGTAGAATCTGATCTTGGTGGACCTTTAATGGTGTGGGATGGACAAACATGGGAATATGTTGACAAAATGTTCACTAGATGGGGCAGCCATAAATTTCTAACTGTTGGTACCCCTGCTAAATAAAAGCTTTTTTTCTAAGTGAATTAAATCATTTAGTTAAACTTTAAAATAAAGTAAAACACATTCTTTTTATTCTTTACTATTATTATTTTATTTTTAACAATGCAAAGACACATTCTGTGGTGGCGTCAGCAGATACATTTGTCCAACAGAAAATGGTTCTTCTCACAGTAGAAAAGTGCCTACAAATTAATGAAATGCCATCCATCCATCAAGCAACCCAGCTTCTGTTGGGCAAAGGGGTGGGGTGTTACACCAGAGTGCAGAGGTAGAGCGGTCAACCTCTGGTTGGAAAATCATAGGTTCGGTTTCCACTTTGTGCACACGTGTCGAAGTGATTTTGGGTAAGACACTGAACCCCACATTGCTGGTTATAGGTTGGTGCCAGTGGCAGCGGAGCTCCCATGAGTGTGTGAATGTGAGTGTGCATGGGACTGTGACTATACAGCACTTTGGGCCTTTTAGGAAGGTAGTGATGTGCTATATAAGTATGCAGGGAGACACAACCATACGCACTCACACATGCACTCCTTGGGACGATTTAGAGTCACCAATTAACCTATGAAGTATGTTTTTGGACTGTGGGAGGAAGCCAAAGGGTCCAGAGAAAACCCACTCATGCACATGGGAGAACAGTTAAACTCCACACTGAAAGGACGCAGCTGGAATTTGAACCATACACGCAGTGAGAGCGCTAACCTCCATGCAGCCATACAAAGAATGCATATGATAAAATATAATAATGAAACCCTGAATGAGTATTTCTGGTAAAGTTAAATCACGAAGCAGATCTGGAAAATCTAGCAAAAATTTAAAAAGTCACAATGCAAATGTCAATTACTGATATTTTGGCTAAAATAATTCATTAATTTTAGAATTTTCTTGTAATGCCCCATCTAACCACATATAGGCTTAAACTTATTACAGACACAGTTTATTACCCAATTTAAATGATTTTCAGCAGATAGTCAGTGATTACACTGTAACCCATTATCACTGGGTTAGGATCATGCCCAAACTCCAAGAAAGACTGAACCTGCACAGTCTTAATCTTCTGCCCCCCGACGTAACCGAGGAAAGCAGAGAGCAGCACGTCACACATCACACCACACATCATTTATAGTTTTTCTGAGAAGGATTTATGCAGCTCGGTTTGGTCACGGTAAAAGAAGACCTGGACCATCCAATCAGAGGGACATCTGACTCATAGAAGTAGAAGATTGGTTGATGGGGGAGGATTCCCAGGATGCACTTCCACATGGGGTGACCAAAGGCTTAGTCTGAGCCTAATTAGATTTGCAGCAGGTGGTTGCGAGATGTTAGAAGGGAAGAGCAGCAAAACAAATGCATGGACATAGACCTGCTCCTGTGAGTATTCCTCAAAAAAATATATTTGATTAGAATGATGTCGTTTTATTTTTTTTTTCCAGCTTTTGTCAGGCACTCAAGCCACCACACTGTTTCATTTTAAATTATTTAAATAAAGTTATGTTCATATTATTTATTTCCACATACTTTTTTGGTGCTCACTCAAGAATTAAAAACTTTTCAAGATCCTTGGAGACTATTTATTTGCCAACAAGAACTTGTAAGAAACATGAATAATAATGTCTGTGTTTTGGTCACATATATTACTGAAATGTTTTTTTATATCCAAAACCAGAATGACTGTTATTTTTTTTTTTAAAAAGGCTGGATTTGCAAGTTTTTGTCACATTTATGCTACAGAATTCTAACTGGAACTACATAAAGCTGCTTATGGACCATGTGTTTGTAAACAACAGACTTATCCCAAAAATGTAAAATGGGAAATGTCATGAAGAAGGCCAAATGTTATATGCTTACTTAAAATCCATTGCAATAACATGTTTATACACTTAAATTAAACTTGTTTGTTGGTCGAGAAACTCTGTGGACATGTGACATCGTGGATTTTAGTGACTCATTGCTGTCAATACACAAATACTCATAAGCTACCTTCAGTGGAAATGCCTGATCCTCCTTATCTAGACTGCAATAGATACGGTGTGATGATGCTGTCGTCTACTAGGACCAAAACAATTATGGGTCAGCTTGTTGGCGCTCAAAAACGGGGCCATCCTAAACTAGCTTTAACAGCTTACCTGAACAGATGCACTGGTGGAACGACTGTCTTTTTTTTTAGCACAGGACCGGACTAAAGCAGATACACCGTCTGCTCCATGTTGATTGCAGAGTTCAGACAGACTACTTGTTGTTCCCATGAGACCCAGGCAGCCTAACCTCTCTCCAGTAGGAGAAAGATTATTCATCTGTGTCTGAGTTAAGGTTCATGGTTTGTCTGCAGGTACCAGTTCCGGAAAAGATGGTGGCCTCTGTGCACCCCTTGCTCACCTCAAGCAAACATGTTCAACCTGATGAGCAACTGCTGCACCTGGGTCTCCAAAATACAGGAGCCAATCAGGTAGACATCCTTTTTTTGTTTGATTGACCGACACAATGAACAAAAGCTCAACTTTTAACACCAAAAACTTCATTCTGATGCTAATTTGATATGAACCCCCTAATTAAAACATGTAATAATGCGTGAATTACTGCATAAAGTTACATTAATTTATTTTAGACAGCTTTCCTTCACACTGACTTCTGTTGTCATCTGCAGGAAAGTGACCATTCTTGTAGTTGGTCTTGACAAAGCGGGAAAAACATCTTCCATCAGAGGGATGTTAAGAGGTAAAATACAACATATTCCTATGAGTTTAATGTTTTAACCTGAATCCTTTGGGGGGAATTAATGCACATGTGTTTTCTTGCATCAGTCCCCCTTGGTGGGGATGCAGGGCCCACCCATGGCTGCATCAGAACTGAGCTGAGAGTGGAGAACTATCTGGTCACGTTGCTGGACATCGGAGGATCAGCCGAGTCCCGAGGAGCCTGGAGGCAGTACTATGGAGAGGCCCATGGCATCATCTTTGTGGTTGACTCCAGTGACAGGCAGAGAGTGAGGGAAGTCAAGGAGGTTCTTGCAGACTTGTTGAAGCAACCAAGGGTGGCAGGAAAGCCCATACTAGTGTAAGGAGTGTGGAGCATGTGGTTGGTGCACAAAAATGCTGCACAAATGTTCACAGAACTATTGCATTTTGCTTTCAGGTTGGCCAACAAACAGGACAAAATGAACGCTTTGCTTGGAAGTGAACTGATAGAGAGTCTGTCTCTGGAAAAGCTGGTCAACCAGAGCCGCTCTGTGTGCCATATTGTGAGCCTTATTTAATATTTATAGTGACCTTTCATTTGTATGTAAATATGAAAAGAAGAAAAAGAACTGGGGATTTTAACCTTTGTCTTTGCTCAGGAGCCTTGTTCTGCCTTAATGGATCTGCGACGCTGGTCAGACAGGAAGACGCTGCGAGGCCTTCGCTGGTTGCTCCGTGCAGTTTGTCTGGATTATCCAGAACTTTGTGCTCGTGTTGCTCAGGACAGCAAAAGGCCTCTGGAGCCGAGAGAGAGGGAAAAAATTGGAAAAGCAGAGAAAGTGCGCCGAAAAACCAAAACAGAACGGTAAAAATAGCTCAGCGGCACAAATATATAACAGGACAGAAAGAGTTTAAACAAAACAGATTTATTCTCTTTTCTTATGTTAGAATGCGACCCAGCAAGACAGATCTGCACCCGGTGCATCGACCCAGAGAGGAGAAGAAGAAAAAGCCCAAAGAAGGGAAGCTGCAGCCCATCCGGAACATGCTGCAAAAGGTTAGAAAAATATGCGTCAGCATCTGCACTCTGACAACACTTGGATTAAGTCTTCAAACCATTATTGGATTATTCATATTGCAAAATTTTTGGGGGTTACTTTTTGGAGAAATACTATTTTTTTGAGTAATAGAGGTTTGATTTTAAACTAATTTTTGTTTTTTTCTGAGTTACAATTTCCCCTAAAAAAAAAGTTAGTACCTTTTAACCGTGGAGTCGGGTTAAAAAAAGCCCAACTTGCGTTATTTTCAACCATGGAGTTTTTAGAGTGTGCATTTCTAAGTTAAACATCATCATAAAGGCAAATATTCTTCTAGGAAAACACGCTTAAGAAAAAGCTGGGGAGAAAGAAAAAAGCCGTAAAGGTCAAAGAGGGAGAACTGAACAACAAAGAAGCCCATGAACAGCAGGAGGAAGAGGAGGATGGTGAAGGTAACGGAGGAGAGCAAGAAAACCCTGGTGACAGAGACAAAGCCAGCATTGCCCTGATCCCTCAGAGAAAAGGCAAACTGAAACCCAAGACAAGCGTGAAAGAAGAGAGGGCAGGTGCACCCGAATCCCCGGAAAACGACGAGCTGCTGCTTAAAGGTAGGTATTAAAGAGCTGTATTTCAAAAGTAAAGACATTATAATGACTTTTTTGTCTTTGTTCAGTGAAAGGAGAGAGGAAAAAAAAGAAGAAAGTTGTGAAGGTGAAAAGAAAAAATAAAATCAACACAGAGGGGACCCCTGGAGGGGAGCTCATGGACCTGTCTGAGACCTTTGGTGAGCCTCTTCCACTTCTTCCCTCCATCAGTGACATGCAGTACTGCCATGGGCTCTGGCATCAACAAGTCCCCATTTTTAAAAGATGACCTTGTCTCCTAATAGATCTCTACCGAAAAGCAATACTGGCCCTGAAGGAACGCCAGGATAAGGGGCAGTGAGAGGGAGTCCTGTTTGTGCTGCCGTATGACTGTGAAGAAAAGAACCATAGCAGTAGAATACGACACACTGGGTGATTGCGAAAGCTTTCTCTACTGCCCATCCATAACTACACAACCTGACTGACAACCTGACCCCTGAGCTTTGGGAGAAAACCTGCAGATCCCAGAAGGTGTTGAAGGGCTGGTTTGTAAATCAAGACAATAACAATTTATGGAAGTAAATAATACCACTGATTTCGTTATGTCTGCTATGCCAACATGTTTGTAAGCTATTTTGAAAGTAAGAAAAACAATTTTTATCTAATTTTTTATGGTGATATAAAAACACTTTCCAAAGTAAGCAGAGCTTGATGAAAATTATAGCACTGTGATGACCTGATATTCCCATTTGTTTGTAAGTAATAAAGATTTTTGTCTCGTTGCATGACATGTTGTATGTGTTTACATTTTTGTAAATGAAAGTATTCCTCACAGCATCCTGTTTGTGTTGTGTAAACTCTTGTAACTAACTTGGTAACATTTAAGTTTAGACAGACAGTTTAGAACATCAGTTGATGTGAACATTTTCGTGTGCATGAGCTGCATGGACGATGATAAACATACCTCAGGAGAGGTAAACCTTTAAAAAAAAGAGTTGCCTAAAGGGCAGCTTAACAGTGAGTGTGAAACAGCACAAATCTTCAAGTTTGATTTTTATTTAAATGTAAACATTAGGGGAATACTGTGCTAATTCAAGACAAATCTGTTGTCCCATCTTTTCTGGGCACACAGATGATTTTGTGTTCTAAAAAACTGAATGAACAAATCAACTATTTTACTGAATTCTGCAAAGGCCCTTTTGAATATTGTGGATTAGGAAAAACATCTCACTGACAGCTTTAACTGAACTCCTAAACAGACATTTTCCCCCCCAAGGAATCTTTGTTTTTCTTCCAGGTATGAACCCCATTGAGATAACTATTGTTATAATATTGGGCTACACAAATAAATATAATAAAATTTAAATTAAGAGCTAAGTGGTCCCTAATTTGGTCTTTTGAACACTTTAGTGTCTGATTAATTCTATTAATCAGTAATTAATTCTATTAGTAAAAACTGAAAACAAAAAAAAAATAAAGTTGCATAAATGTTTATGTGTGCACACATGGGTTTCAGCAACTGCTGAGAGATCTCCAAAATAGTTTTATATTCATCAGAATGCATTAAAACACAGTATAAAAGTTGAAATAGTTTGTCAGTCATTTAAATGCGTCAAACTTTCAGCAAAGGTTTAGGTTCACCTCACTAATCTAGTCAGATCAGCACATCTTCAGTTTAATCTTCAGCACAATTTCATCACCTCAACAAAAGCAACCAAGACAACTTTACACCTAATTGGAGTAGTTCATTTGTAATTGTCTCACTGAACTTTTTGCAAACAAGTTTAAAAAAAAGAAAACATTTATTCAGTGGCCACTCTATTAGGCATTGGAAATCCTGGTCTGATGAGTCTCCATTTCTGCTGCCACATGCAGATGGCAGGGTCACAATTTACCGTCAACAACATGACCGCATGGATCCATCATGCCTTGTATAAACAGTTCTGCTGCTGCTGCTGGTGAAATAATGGCATTGGGGACATTTTCTTGGCACACAATTGAACACCACCACAGCTACCTGAGTATTGTTGCTGACCATGTCCATCCTTTTCTGACCACAGTGTATCTTCTGATGGCTACTTCCAGCAGCATAGGGTGCCATGTCAATTCAGATTATGAATTTGAAATTATCTATGAATGAATGAATGAAAACTTTATTAATCCCACAAGGAGAAACTCAGTTCCAGTACATCTCGATGAAGAAGGTCAGACAAACAGCACAGGATACACACACACATCTCGAGAGGTTACTGAGGTCAATGCAGCCGAGCGCCTATACGCTGCAGACCATGTAAACCGACCTAACTATTTTAATTAGGGAATAAACAAAATTATTACAAATTCTTGTTATATCAGATTAAAATTCAAACCTTCAAAAACAATATTTTTTTTTTACAATTTTTTTATTAGGACAAACCTTTTCAATTTGGGGTGAGTCGAGTTTTAATGAAAAGTTTAGAAATATTGGTAAAAACCTTTAACATTATTTGTTTTCATGAACATTTTTGAGTTTTTCTTTAATGGGTTAATTTGAAAGTCAATATGAAGTAATCATTTAAAGAAGTCCTTCTTGGAGAAATGAGGCGTGATAATTCGTTCTGTCTCTAAACTGCGGCGCCCTCCCGCTCTGGGATGCGGCACAGACAGAGCAGACAGGGACCGCGGCGCCATTTTTGCGCTGGATCCTGAAGCCCATCCCCCTGATTCTGCCTCCCAGTCCGGCTCTCATTCATTGGCTTCAGCAGGGAAGCGTCTGGCTGCATGCTCGCTGGCAGAAGATGGCCTCGCCACGGACCATAACGATTGTGGCCCTGTCGTTCGCGCTGGGCTTGTTCTTCGTGTTCATGGGCACCATCAAGCTCACCCCGAGGCTCAGCAAGGATGCCTACAGTGAGATGGTGAGCGTCCTCGGCTGTCCGGGCGGCCGGGCACGCGGCGCCCTCGTCGAGGTTCGGGCCATTGTTCTGGCTGCAGAGCGGAGGAACAATGCGAGACCCTGACCTAAATAATAAAACAAACAGAGGACCAGACTGTCTTCTTAGTCGTTTCGATTTTATCGATAGGTTAGTTTTAAATAGTAAGCGAACTCATGCAGCTTGACTCGGTAACCACAACGACTAGCAGCATCCGTTACAGACACATATTCGGGAACTAGTCGGAAATTCGCTCGGCTTTAGCCGGCAAAGGTAACATAGAACGAAAACTTCATTGTATTGTAGACATTTCGATTAAAGGTGTCGTTTGAACGTCAATTGATAGCTCCTCGTCCATGTTTCATTTGTTCAATTTTTATTTATCTGTTTAAAAAGGCGAAACCTTCTCATCTGGAGAGCGATGGTGACGCATTCCAGCAATTTCTGAGGGATGCACCTAGGGGTGCTGATGCTGAAGCTCTCTGCGTGGAGCATGATGGGTAGATGGGAAACACTAACTAAGGTTGTGTCTGAATTCCCTAACTACTCACTATTTAGTACACTGTATAAGGGGTTTGGTGTTTTTCGGGGTGTCAGAATCTACAATTTCAATATCCGGTGCCCTAGAAATTTCCCAGAAGTCTCTGCGCAAAACTATTGTGCATCGATGCTCACTGGACCATAATGCTTTGCGTCTGAATTATTTGTTTTTTCTTTACTTAAGAAAAGTGTTAAGATTTTTTTTAAATAAATCATCAAAATTTTCATTAACAGAGCACAGGGTATTAAAAAAAGGTCATTGTAAAATGTTCATATTTATTAGAATTATTTTACTTCAGGAAACGGGTGACGTCACATTTGCCATTTAAAAAGTGGTGAGCTTGTTTGTCCAAAAATGTAATTTTTGTTATTCAACTGTTTATTATTTTGTAAAAAAAAAAAAATCCATTCACAAGTGTAAATGATTCAGTTCTCTACCTTGTTTCAATGGATATCCTTAATAGAATTACTAAATCATGTTGATGTGCAGGTTGCACAATGCGTGGTGTTTTATTTTACCTATTGTCTTATATCTAGTACATAAGTGAGCATTTGTGAGCATTTAGTTGTGCACTATGTAGTATTTTAGGGGTTTGGAGTTAGGGAGTAATGAGAGGCAGTAGTGTACATATTATACAGTATAAAACATTTGGCCATGATGATCCCCTGTTTGAAAGGATATTTTTTAAAACATGAAGTTTAAGACTGCTTAAAAGCTCAGCAGGGTGACCCCTGAGGGCTGTCAAATCTGTCCCTTTCATTTGATGTGGACATTTTCTCTGTTTCTTTTTGTTTCAGAAAAGGGCATACAAGAGCTATGCAAAGGCGTTACCAGGTTTGAAAAAGATCGGGATCAGCTCAGTGCTGCTCCGTAAAATCATTGGTTCTCTAGAAGTAGGCTGCGGAATCGTGCTAACCCTTGTGCCAGGTCGACCCAAGGATGTGGCCAACTTCCTGCTGCTCCTGGTCATGCTTGCAGTCCTCTTCTTTCACCAACTAGTAGGGGACCCCCTTAAGCGGTATGCCCACGCTCTGGTCTTTGGGATTCTGCTGACCTGCCGACTGCTCATTGCACGGCAGAGTGACGACCGGCCAGAGCGTGAGGACAGCAGGGAGGAGCAGCACATCAATGATCAGGAAAAGAACAAGGTCAAGCAGTCTTAAGATCTTCTTCCACTTCCATTCAAGCAACAATAAGGGAAACCCAATGGGCTCTGAATTGTAAGAATTCAGATTTTCAAAGGAAACATTATAGTACCTCCCTTCAGCACATCCTCTGTCCCATCCAACTGGCTGACTGATTACTCTCACCGTCCTCTGCACACCTACTGTGAAACCAAGAACTGCTGACCCATATGTTCTCTACATAACCATGGACAATCGTACTTGTGAAAACTTGGAGATCTGCTAAATGTTGATCCAACTTCCTATTAATTTCACTCTTACACTGTGTCAAATGTTTGATTTGAAGTTTTCTGATGAATTGAGAATGCTGTTTTTCATAAATCTTTGTAGCTTATTTTTAATTGTAGTGTCTGAATTTTAAGCATGTTCTAATTTGTACAGTTTAACTAAAAGAATCAATAGGAGCGCTATGAAAATGGTAACAATTACACATCAGCTAATATGTAACTATATCACGTTTTGGAGGAGTATTACAATGACGGTGCTTTACAGAAGAGAAAAAATAACCAATGATCTGAAAATTCTTCATTTCACTTGAACTTTTTGTGGACAAAAATAAGCTCTAATGTCTTTTTCCTTTCAGGTAGTGTAACACTGTTAAATCATTTTGGTGAAGAGGACATTTCCCTCAAGTATCTGCTGCTTGCTTGTATAGCAGAAGAAGACCAAAACAAGTCTTTTGCCTGTGTGAAAAATTAATTTTACTCTTTAAATCACGATTCAAGTCTTAAATTCAGATGATCAGTTTTTAAAATAACAATAATTTGAAAAATGTTCCTACTGCAGTTGAAAATACTCTCAAGAATACTGTTAAGTGTGTACTTGAAATAAAGAAACTGATGTAAACCAAATTTTTGTTTTCTTGCATTATTTCTAAATAAACAAGATTTAAAATTTTAATTCCAACAACCATTTTTCTTTTTGACGTTTGGTTGATTTCATATGGAAACTTTCCCTTAGTCAATAAAGTGCTTTGTGTGATTGTTTTTGGATGACAAAACATTATATGGTAACAGCTTTATCACCACAAGAACACCAAAGAAATGCTCCAGCTCTGACATTTAACCTCTATTTTTTAAAGTGAAACTTAAATGTTTTGTGCTTTTTCTTTTTGTTGAATGTCTCCTCTAATGTTTGTTTTTCTGATTTTACATTAATTTGATTTGTTAATTAAAATTTTGCTTACTTTTCCACTCACTTTCATTTTAGGCGGGTGCGGTTTGTATTGCGTTTTGAACTACAAGTCCCGTGAAGGAATTAACCGGAAACACCACAGTGCGCAGGCGCATAGCAAACGGTCGCGCGGATTTGAGTTTTGTTTGAATGGTTTAGGACGGAGTGAAAACACGGTGTTTGTTAATTTTAGCAATGTAGAAATGGCAGAGACGCTATGTTTATCGGATTCAGATCGATCTTCATCAAGCGACCAGTCTGTCCCCAGCCGAAGTAACAACAGAAGTCTGCGAATCGCAGAAAAGGAAAGAAAGAAGAACGAGGCGGAGGACTCATTTGTTCTGGCCCTGAGGTACTTCTCGGAAGGTAAGTGTCGAACGTAAACAACTTAGCGGTCTTCCATGTTGCTGCTAGCTGTAATACAACTTTAAAAGTGCAAAGAAAATAAAAGCAAGTATTTGGACAGACGTTGGGGATTCATGTACAAGTTTATGGAGTTCAACCTCGGACTGAATCGTGTCTGTGTCGTTGACTGTGTTAGCATAAAGACATTAACATTCAGAGGATTCTCATCCTAAAGTATTCATTTTTATTTTGCCTTTACTTTTGAAACGTAAAAGGATACATTGGTAAAAGGATACATTGGTAAAAGGGAGTGGTTAAAGAAAAAAAAGACAACATTTTGATTCTTTTAATGTTAGGTTCCATTTTTTTTTCTACCAAGTAAAGTTTTATTGAAACGATTAATCTTTTTATACAAGCCTGTTTTGCCCAAACAAGGAGGCATAATAAAGAAATGTGCCCAGTGTTGTTTTTGTTTTATTTTGCTAAAGTTCAACAGGCATTTAAAACAAAAGTCTAAGTACAATAAAAACAAATACAACTTCCCCATTCAGGAAAGCATGTGTTTGCTCTGTTTTCCTTCTAAAATGAGAAGTTGAATGAAGTTAACTTTTTGGAGTTTTCCATTTGAAATAACAATTCAGGTGGACGATTTCATTAAGTTCATATTTGCGCTTCTTGTAACGCTATAGGTTAAAGCTTTTAATGTGTTCAGTGTGGCCGAGCATTGAAAACAGCTTTTGAGTTGACCTCACTGCGTTTAGCATCTTGCTTTTATTTAAGAGTTTGGTTCAGGAAGGTATAGGCCTAAAAATGAGCATCAACAAAGAGCTACGTACAGACAGAGTTATGCAATCTGGACTTAAAGACCCACCCTGATGAAAACTGCATTTATAACATTGTGGCCTTGTCCTGATTATGGACAATAAATAGTATTTTTGAGTATGTCTTCACTCAAATCATTGTCAGTCAGGAGCAGACAAACGATCAAAGACTAGATCCATGTACGTCTGTTTTTTCCTCGTCTGAGCTGGGATCTGGCTCACAGCGGTACGGCTGGATACTCCCTATATTGCTCACCATTTTGCTGCACCGCTGATGTTAGCTTGGGGTTGGAAGGGGCTGTAAGCTAGCGGGAGAGAGGTGACGGGAAGTCGGGACAGGCTTGCTCTGCCAACAGCCCTGACCACAAACTGAGGAGCAAATTTTGTAATGAACTACTGCCGCTCTGCAGAAACTATGTCCTAGAAAACGACACAAGTTTTCTAAATTTTGATTAAAAAAGGCATGATCATACTTACCAATGGGACAACTTTTTCATTAGATCAAAAGAGTAGGTCTTGTGTTGTTTCTTAGAACTTATCCAAGTGGGTTCATCAGTCTTAAGTGGGTTCAAGCCCCACATATGTCCTCCAGGCGGTTCAATTGCAGGTTCAATTCCCGCCCATATGTCAAGAGACTGAACCCCACCTTGTTTGTGGCATAATTATTTTTCTTTTTTTAGGTTTAAAGAGGGGTTGATGTTTCTTTAACAAAGATTTTCTACGTGTAGAAAATTGGAATGGATTTTTCTTCACAGATAGCAACTGTCTAAATATATGATGAAAAGTAACTGGAAAATCTACCTTTTTAAAAGGAATAATTGAAAAGTTTTTTTTCTTTCATTTTGTTGTTTAAATATATTTTTTAACAAGCAAATTTGGTTTGATTTGAAGCCTAGAAATGTCTTTTATTTTACTAAAATTGAATGGTTAGTTACTTAACCATAGTTGCTGTAGAGTTTTTAAAATGCTTTAAGGACTTTTTTTTGCTTTCAATTCCCAAATACATTTAAATGAGTTAACACCTAAATAATCCAGAAAAGCTTAATCTTTCCATGTGATGTGACCGTGAGGGTTTTTTATTTCTGGAAAGACAAAAGTTATGCTCAGTCATTGTAGCAGCAACATATTGCCCCGTCAGTTCACTTTAAGCTTTTATTCTGATGTCCACGATCAAAAAAGAGCAACAGTTCTTTTACTCCTGAGGTTGCTGTAAATTTGATGGGTTTGTTCCTTTGGGACAAATCTACTAACATGTAGAAAAACACTCAGAACCCAGTCACAGTCAAAATGAGCTCTTTGTTTCAGCGCTTATGTAGACTTCCCCTCAACAATATCAAACACCCGACTTCTCAAAATGTTTTGGTAAATGTAAAAAAAAAAACAAAAAGTAAAGACTGAATAACTTTGCCAGTCTTTTTTTAGGAGTCCGTAGTATTGATATTGTCACATCATGTCAGTCAGACTCCAACCTGTGTATCTTTTGAGCTGATGTGGTGTCATCTCTGCTCTCCTACAGTGGAAGCAGGCACTCCTGTAGCTGGGAATGATGAGCTGGACAGGAACCTGGCGGTGGTGGAGAAAGTGGCCTTTAGCAAGGGACTGTCCCCGGAGGCCATTTCTGTCCTGCTGGAGTTTGCCATGAGCCTCCGCATGGGTAAGACTATGGCTGCACGATATGAGGAAAACTCGCGATATGCGATATTGGTGATTAATATTGCGGTAACGATATAATTCGCGGTATATAAACAAACAGCAAAACAACCAAAAACATCATTTCCATTTCACTGCAACAGTTTAAAAATTATACTCCAAATGACCCTCGTCAACGTAGGAGGCAAACATCAAACATAAAAGGGCTCATCTGATTGATCAACAACGTAAACGGGTCCTTCCGATTGGTTAAATGCATAAAGGGATTTATTTCATTTGTTCAATATTTCAAGCTGCCATGAGATTGTTTTAGCACATTTAAGGTAACCATTTATTGCGATTTTCGCCGTCTTTTGTGGTATGCTTATTGCACAGCTTAATGTCGCGATAACGATAAATTTGCGGTATATTGTGCAGGCCTAGGTAAGACGCTCGCTCGCTCATCTGGGGATTGTTTTAGCACAAAAAGGCTTTTCTAAGTGTTAGCCGCATCACGTGACGGTCAGATTTTTGCCGTCAAGTTCTTTAGCAACAACCAGACTGCTAATAAAACCCCAGACGGCTTTAAAGTCAAGCTTTCTCAGGTTTGTGTCGATGTTTTTGTGTCATACGGTGTGAGACGCTGCTACATTAGAGTGAAATGCAAACACTGATGTCCCACATTCCTGCAGAAAGCACCCATTCACGTGTCAAGTGTCGGCCTCTGCTTTTTTTTTTACCCACGATTCTGGTCTGCGGTGCAGGGACCAGTCCATGTGTGCGGGTGCTCAAGTGTCTGATTCCCGCCAGCGTGGTGGCACAGCAGGCTGTTGTTCGAGCCGTGGTTTGGCTCAATGTCAGCAAAATCCCCATCAGTACTCAGGTGAGTGAGAATCAATCCTAAATTTAGTTGAGTCATTTATTGTTTGCTGCAGCATAGTTTGAAGAAAAGTATTAGATTTCAGATTTTGGAAGTTTGCCCCGTCTTACCAAAAAAAAAAGAAAGCCTCTGATGGAGTGGCTATTCTTCCCAAATGTGATGTCTTTTTTAAAAATTGTATCTCTTTGTTTATCTTTTAGGTTCTATTCATCAAGTGGGTGTTGACCGTGTTCGATCTGATCGATGCAAAAGATCAACTTCGAGCCATTTATGGCTTCATCTTCAGCTTCATCACAGAGGAGAATCTGGTATGAAGCTCATCCTTTCTCTGGTTTTGTACATAACATTTGTTCATTTAATTTTCTATGTTTATTAAATAAATTATTCTAAACTACATCAATCAATGAATAAAACCTAAAAATATGTCCATATTCATTAGGTAGTACAACACATTTTAAAAAGTGCAGTTCATATTCAAATTTGTAAATATTTACTACAGTGTATGGTTATTTTTATCTTTTCATCATTGTGTCATTTTGTGGAAGTTGCGGCTTAGATAAGATACTATTTGCTTTCCTGTATTGCTATTATCGTTCATTCTTTTGTCTGAATTGTTCAGGAAAGTATGTCAGTGTTTCACTTTTTTTAAAATGTAATCCTATTTATCTCTTATCAAACCAAATTATGAGGAAGATTTCCCGTCCAGTCTAAATGGGGTAACACTACAATGAAAATATTAATCAACAGGAGACCTGAAGTATTATATTTTACTTTTTGTCCTTTTACTCTGAGATCATGTTAATCTCCAATGTCCACTTCTTTTTCTACCATTTAATTTCTTTGTTTATTCTTGTTATTTGAAAGATTTTTTTGTTCTGTTCTTTTATGGAAATCATGAACATCTCAGATATGATCAAAATGGCAAATATTTATTTAAATGACGGTGAAGTGAATGGAATTCTGTTTTGAGTTTGTCAGTATTTTTTCAAAATAAACCTTTACTTAGAATTTATGAATCCATTTATCATTAATTTTTAAACCCAAAGCTCAAAAATGCAATAATTTGTTAGATTATTAGATTTCTAAGATTAAGACTAGAAAATAAACAATTCCTCTGATTCTGCAATCATTCTATTTTGATGTCTTAGTAGGAACATGAAGCCATGATAAAACATGGAGTAGCACATTGAGGTCATCCATCCATCAATTAAAATCTGTTTTCCTTGTGACAGTGTTGGCTGAAAGGTCTGTTTAAGGTTTTCATGTTCTGTTTGTTTGAACCACATTTTTAAAAATGAATTTAAAATCTCTGATTTTTCTGGTAATTGTAAAGTTTCTTAGTTTCTGTAGATACTTTGATGATAGACGTAAATGGAGTGGTTCCACCCTTAAGTTTATGTGGGAAATATTTTTTCTAAAGTTAAAAAATGTCAAAAAGGGTTTAGTAAGTCTGAGTATCTGTGATAAACTACTGAATCTACCCACAATGCATTATTTCCGGAATTCATTTAATTTATGATTTACCCTCATTCAGTCCTCATATATTTGATCTATTCTAATGCCAATTATGTTTTGGTTAAGGAGCTCTTAATTTCACATTCATAGTGATTCAAACAAAATTAGAACTTTTGTTGGGAAAATTAGGAATTTTTTTTCATTTAAAAATTCACATGAACACTGTTTAAAAAGAAAAGAAAAAATACAATACATTTGTTTAAACTATTTGTTTTATGGATCGGATAAATTAAAAGAACATTTTCTAAGCGATGATTGATTTGATGATCTGATTCTGTTAAACCCGGGCTGCACGGTGGCGAAGTGGTTAGCGCTCCTGCCTCACAGCAAGAAGGCCCCCGGTTCAAGTCCCGACTGGGGGACATGAAAAACACAACATCAATGGGGGACCTTTCTGTGTGGAGTTTGCATGTTCTCCCCGTGCATGCGTGGGTTTTCTCCGGGATCTCCGGCTTCCTCCCACCGTCCAAAAACATGCTACATAGGTTGATTGGCAACTCTAAATTGTCCATAGGTGTGAGAGTGAATGGATGTGTGATTGAGGATATTCCACCCTGCGACAGACTGGTGACCAGTCCAGGGCATCCCTTGCCTACGCCCAAGTGGCCGGGATAGGCTCCGGCAACCCCGTGACCCCGAAAGGGAATAAACGGTTATTAAGATGAATGAATGAATGAATTCTGTTAAACCCTGCAGTAGTGATTCATGTCTGAATCTGACCTGGATAAATACAAGCAGCATAAAAGTTCTTTGCTGATCTAATTGATGTAATAATCTTTGTTGTGAAACTGTCATATTTAAAATGTCCATATTCTTCGTCCACATCAAAATTGAGCTGATTCTTCTCTCTTAGCGCTTGCATTGAACTTCTGCTGACGTTCTGGATAAGGTGTGACCTAATGAACTGTACTAGGGCTGCACGATATGAGGAAAACTCGCGATATGCGATATTGGTGATTAATATTGCGATAACGATATAATTCACGGTATGTAAACAAACAGCAAAACAACCAAAAACATCATTTCCATTTCACTGCAACAGTTTAAAAATTATACTCCAAATGACCCTCGTCAACGTAGGAGGCAAACATCAAACATAAAAGGGTTCATCTGATTGATCAACAACGTAAACGGGTCCTTCCGATTGGTTAAATGCATAAAGGGATTTATTTCATTTGTTCAATATTTCAAGCTGCCATGAGATTGTTTTAGCACATTTAAGGTAACCATTTATTGCGATTTTCGCCGTCTTTTGTGGTATGCATTTTGCACAGCTTAATGTCGCGATAACGATAAATTTGCGGTATATTGTGCAGGCCTAAACTGTACTCACTCTCATCTGCAGTGTCCGTACATCTGTCACCTGCTCTACCTTCTGACCAGAAAGGAAAATGGTAAACCATCTATTTATGCATAGAACAGGGATGCATGTCTTACCTTTACATCTATTTCTACTTTTTTACTACAGCCTGCTTTAGTCCCCTTTTTCCCAACCATCCTTAACAGTATATTCTTTATTTCAGTTCATCTTTATAGAGTCAGGAAGCTGCTGGAGCTCCAGTCGAAACTGGTAAATGTGATGTTAATTCTACTTAAGGTGGACTGTGCTATAAGCAAAAACTGGACTTTCTGGGAAATGTTGACTGTTTGAAATCAGAAAAATTGTCAGTTTATCCCCAAGGAACTTTAATGAGCTTTAATAATCTTTATTCATATTTTATTTATCATTTTCTAGCATTTCTGCAGAGTATTTTTCCAAAAAGGTTCGATTGAATTCAAAACATAAACCAAGAAAAAAAAAAACAATATACAAAATATATATATAAAATAAATATATAAAAACAAAAAATACCCAAAAATAATGGAGCTAAAACAATACATGTGGTTTAAATAATACCAATGTAACATCCTGACTGTTCCTGCCATTGAGCCGCTAAGGAACCAGCAGCTCTTCATCCAGGTCTTTAACGTTCATGAGGACAGCTGCTGTCAGTCAGGCAGAATGTCATTTCAAATCAAACTCAATCCAGAGCAGTGAGTATAGAGGGATGGGAGTTACACCAGGAAGAAATATTTCAGTGTATTTATTCTCTTTTTCTGTTATTAAAGTTGATCCTGCCATAAAATATAAATTCATGAATTTTCATGACCACTATAATCTCTATTTGACATCCTGACTGGAATCTGACAGACTTCCAGTCAGGATGACTTCAGATTTCTTGTTGAAGTGAAATAATGAACACAGCTCCTGTATCTAAATAGGCTCTGTAATACATATTATATTATCAAAACGTCTTTTTTGTTCTGTTTATCAGGGACGGCAGCCTTTTCTCATGCACTTGCTTTCACTTTACAAAGTGTTTTGCCCTGAACTTGTGACGCTCTCCATCCCATCAAGGATTCGGGTTTGTACACACTTTGTAACATTCATGCCATTTTATAAGCCAGTGAGCAGCAGCATCTGTGAAATGGTGATGAAAGTGACAACGTTTTTTCCCCACAGAGCGGCTTTAAAAACTACATTTCCCCCTGGAAATCTGCACTTGCGGCTGTGCAGAAGAGTAATGGTCAGCAGGTTTCATCCAGCATCAGTGCAGCTTTCACCATTAAAGAGAAGAGCATCTCAAGAAAAAGGGTATGTTAGAGGATCCTCCTCACAGAGTTTACTCTTTCTGCTTGGGTTTTTCCATCTGTGATGCTCTCATCCAACGTACCGTGAAGCCCTGGTCCCCGGGCAATGGACCAGTACCGGGGACAGTTTCATTTATAATTTGATTCTTAGGGAAGTTCTATTTTGATGTCAGTGCTCATTCCCACACAAACACAGTCTATAATGAAGGGGTATCTTCCAAACAATCCTCTAAACATTGAAGTTAAGTGAGAAATCATTTTTGGTTTCTAATCAGTTAAAGTTTCTCTGGGGGAGGCCACCTGTGAATTTCAGCTTAAATGAAACATTGGTACAGTATTAGTACTTATTGGCATTACCCTTTTAAAAATGGATATTTTGCTTTGTTTTCATAGAAACACTGCCACCTGGATCTGCCTGCTCTAAGTTCTGTCCTCAACAAGGAGCCCCAGTCTGAGCAGACATCTAGAAGAAAGATGGTTCCCCTCGTGCATCTGTCCTCCTTTGCTCAGATGTTGAAAGATATGCATCGAATTGAGGTAATTCATATGGCGTCAAGTCAAGCTGGGGTCTGAAGTTTAATGGAGACACATGCGGTATCTACGCAAAAAAAACAACATTTATTGACACAGAAAAGCATTTTTGTCACAAAAAGAACTCATTTCACAATTCAAAACTTTTATCTTTAAGAACCAGCGTTCGTCATTATAAGCCAAAAAGGTTTTCTTTGTTTTCAGGTGATTTCTTTATAGCACAAGTTGCTGAAGAAAATGCAAATTAAGAATGAATCAAATGATGCCAAAACGCCCAAAGTAAAAAGTTAAAAACTTTCCAAAGAAAAGAGACTTTTTTTTTCCAAATCTAGAGGATGGTATTTTGTCTGCTGGATAAACTCCTTAACAACAGCAGTACTTAGTCAGGCTGTAATTCAAATCATTTAACTCATGAATCGATTAAAGTAAAACAGGAAAAATCCAAGTTTTTGAAAATAGCTTCAGTTGTGATGTGATTTTACAACCACAAGGGGGCAGTGTGTCACTGTTATCTGGGTGCTTTAGGACAAAAAGGAGTCTAGTAGGGATGTTTATGAGGCTGAATCACTGACAGGTGATGCATCTCACTGCTTCACAGGACAAAGCTGCAAACAAAATGATCCTTTCAGGAGGTTTTTGCATCAATGTCTCTTTGCAGATTCATTGACCCTATTAAATCACTTTGAGCAGCTTCCATGCATCATAAATCCAGCCTATTCTAAGCCCACGATGCCACCCAGAACGCAGAGACCTTCATAAGACAAATCTGTCTCAAACTGCTGTTTGGCATTGGTCAGAAAACGGGAAAACTGTCTTTCCAGGTTATTGATATGGACCTGCACCCTGATTATCAAAGAAGAAACGCTTCACTGACTGTGTTGAGATGGCTGTTCTATACTCTTCCACTCACTTTTCCTATCTGTCCTACTATGGAATGAAATGAATCAGGAATGAAAAATTCCTGATTCAGAGGAGCCTGACAGAAAAACCACATAAAATGTTTTTGTTCTGGAGTAACATTTCTTAGGCTGCCTTTATGATGATTAGGAAAAGCTGGAGAATCGCTCTGCAAACGGCTCATTGCTCACACAATGATGATGACATGAGCATCTGCTGGTTCTTATTCTGGTGTAGGTATTTGAGGTGATCACCCAAAAATTGGTTTTGTTGTGATCTTTGAGATTGTGTGTGATTTAAAATGTCCTTATTAAAGCTTTCGTTTTGCTTGCTGTTGTTGTCATCCACAATCAAATGAGCTTCTTCTTTGTCTGTGGTTTTATCTCCACCAGCTGCCCGCTCAGATGGGCTCCTTGTTGGGTTCTAGTCTGGCTCTGCAGTATCTCGACTGTGTGCAGGAGGAGTCTGCGCTCTTGCGCCTCAATTTCTGGCTGGGCTGTGCTCTCCATGAAGGTAAAGGGGGGGGTTCAAACCTGGATGTGGGTTAGATCTTATTGCATTTCTCTGAGACCCCTTGCAGATTTCTGACATATGTCTCACCAAAAACCTAATTCCCCCCCCTCTGTTTCTGTTCAGAATTTCTCTTTTGCAGGCAGACTTCAGAAGAAGCTCTCCAGTTTTTGAACAATTTGCTGTCTGCGCAGCATTTCCTCCAGGTAAGGCTCTGTGCCTTCTACATAGTCATGATCTCTTGTGTTTATCCTACTTTCAACAGCGAACTTTGAGGTTTGTGGAAACTTTTAGGAGGCGAAAAAAAGAGGAGATTGTTGATGTAACTCGTGACTTCTTTAGTTTCGCTTGACGAGTTGAGTGAAGCCGGCATGACAGGAAGAAAACAAATCGAACAAAAGCACACAGTGTGGACTAAAGTGTGGTGATATTCACTAAATCAGATGGTTGGCTTTGGCTGACATCTGCTGGGAACAAAAAGCCACAAATCACGGTTTGTTTGAGGTAATTTATCCCACTTTGTCTTCCAGGAGGGATTTTCCAGCTCTGACGCTTTCCTTTACAAGTTCCTCAACGTCTGGGACGGCTCTCTGCTCCGTCCGCAGATCCTCGGCCTTTTGAGCAACATCCCGGTCATCCCCAGCACACGTGGGTTCTTCTTATATTCGGCTTTTAGATGCTTCTGCTGTTTTGCTCGACCCTGTTATCTGGTTTGATAACTGCCACTGCTGTGTTCTCGCGGAGCCTTTGATGTGATTGTGCTCAGAACGCTTTTTTCCATCTGTCGTTGTAGAAATCGGACGGCTGCTGTTCGAGCCCCTCACGCAGCTCTTCTTCACATCCTCAATGTTTTTCAAGGTCTGTAGGCACAGCAGGGGCAGCACTCCTGCAGCTGCTCCTGAAAGTCAACAGAAAACATGCAGTGGCGTTTGCTGTACATTTCCCAAGCCCTGGCAGCGTTGGCGCTGTGCGTGTCTGATCACTTTCCTGTGTGTGTTCCTGCAGTGCGGCCTGATGGAGTGCTTAAACAACATGCTGCTAAAGTGGCTGACCTGGCACTCTGTGTACGCTCTGGAGGACGACCTGGACATCAGCCTCAACAGCCACACCTCCATGTGCGGTCCACATTCTCTTGATTTTTGACCTGAAAAAAAAAAAGCCAGAGGCTCCCGTTTGGTTTTTTTAATGCTCTGGAAATCCTTGTGGTTGGTTTTACGCACAACAGGAGAGTAGATCCATATCATTCGCTGTCATATCAGAGTATACGTCTGATATCTGGCTGGGGGAACAAAACAGATTGATCATGGATCATTTTGATTCAGTTGCTGGCTTTTTACATTTAAACAATCAAAGTGACTGCTGTAGCTGTTGATTTTCCAGCTTTGTGTTTCCTTTTGCATCGATCCTGGGAGCTTGTGTGTGTGTGTGACTTTCAGCTTTCTCTCTGCTGCAGAAACATCACTCTGTCTGGGTTTAAAGATTCAGTGATGGAGCTGGTTCACTTTGTGGGCCGTCTGGCGTCTTTGGGCCTTCAGCTGGAGGGCTGCAACACTCTGCTCCTCAGCTTCATCCTGGACTTCTATGAGACTGTAAGTAAGCTTAAAAAGCTACATTTACTCAGTTACTTCTTCTTGAGGAACCATTACATTGTACTCCTAAACGCCGTTTTTTCCTGTGCCATACTGTGATATTGATAATGGGATTATTAATATTTGCTGCTTTTTTGTACCACTTATTCAATCAATGAAAGCTTTATTGTTGTGTAAAAAGACAGAACGCAGAGACACCTCCAGCTTAATTAATATTTTATTCAGAAAAGGAGGAATTTTTAAAGAAATTCTGTTTTTCTTTTGAAAATTTTAGACAATAACCAGTTATCTACCACTATTTGAAGCACTTTGGAAATTGACAAGTAATTTTGTAACTCTTATTTGAGTAATTATTTGGATTTATCTTTACTTGATGTATTAATATTATGGAGTAACAATATTCCTACTTGAGTGTAGTTTTTTTTGTGATTAAGCCAACTCTGAGTGTTAAGTCAGATTATTTTTCTTTTTCCAAATCTAGAAAATGTGTGACTGCGCTTGTTATTTTTATTATTGAAAAAGGGATGTAACAAACATTTTTATGTCAAAATTAACAATTTATTATTCTGATTACGTTTTTACCTTTTCATAAGTCTAAAAAAAAGGCATTTATTTCTATTTTTCATCATCCTGGTTTTTCCTGCTTAGTTAAAATCAGGCAAACAAAAGCAGAAGGAGGTTCTAATACCAGTCGTATTATTTACCTATAATGTCTTCTGTTGTCATTTGCACACATATTTACAGGAATCACCAAGACGAGCTTTTGATATTTATATGATGGCAAATTCAGGCAATTTATGAGATAAAAGCTAAAACTCATGTGTATAAAGGTGATTGTGTTGTTTTTTTTTCATTATAAAAAGAAAAAAAGAAATGTTAATTGAGATTAAAGGTTAGGGTTAAATGGAAGTACAGACTTAGTTTTGCATTCTTTAATCTCCTCTCATCAAGGTGTGCGACACCTTTCTGAAGTTTGGCCTTCCCCTGGTGGTGATGCCCCCTCCTGGAGTTTTCTACCCCGCCCTGTTGGCCACTGACCCCGTAAGCGTGGACAGACTGGCGTATATCATGCACAGGTGGGTGGTCTTCCTCACCCCTGGAGCTTGTTTTGATCCATCTTTTTGCAGCGCTGTGTCATATCCTTATTCATATTTGATGAAAGAACAGAACCTAGAATCAGAGTGAGTCTTTGCTTTTGCATATTAATGTGTAAATTATGATTATTAGAAGCAAAGAAGCTAAAAACTTTACACTCTCTTTTTTTATTGTAAAGTGTAAACATCACACACAATTCTGAGCTATAAGAAGACAAATCCTTTTATATTGGTTATTAATTGACAAACTCCAGGCTTCTGAAATAATTCAACCAACGCTAAGTGTAAAGAATTACCATGACAGAAGGAAATTGGATTGGAATTAGGTTCAATTTTCTTGACATGTAGAAAAAGGCTCTTTAGAAGCTAAAGCTGATCAGACGACTTTTTTCTTTCTCACTTGACAGGTACAAACTGAACCTGACATCCGCCAAGAGTCAGGAAAAACAGACGGAGGTAAGGACTAATGAGTGTGCGTGTGTGAGAAAATGATCAGGTGTGCAGGTTCTTGAACTTGGCTTAAATGTGGTAGTCTAGCTTTGATATCAGGAGCTTTTTGAAATGAAAGCTGTTGGAGAAAAGTGAGGAATGAGCTGTTAAAAAGTGGACAAACTGCAGTCACATGACCTATTGGTTTGCACTAAGCCTAACCTTTCAGCTCTGTGGTTGCCATGCCAACTACAAAGTCATCTAACCCCAGGCGGGCTGAAAATGGAGATTTGGGCTAGACCAAGAAGTTGGACCCTTTTACATTGTGCTACGTTCACACCAGGCTCATTCCACTGAAAAGTCTGCAAACGTGCACATCAGGGTTCTGCGTCCAACACTCTCGCATTCACGTGTCGCTTTGTTTTTCGGGCTCTTCGCACAAAACGCGCTGCCATTGAACGTGCATACAAACTTAAACCCGGTCAAACTTTGACCAATCAGGGACTCTGATCTGCTATGGATGTATGGAGGGCGTCCCCTTTTAATTCATGTTGGAAAACTGATCATGGAGGAGAAATGTCATATCAGTATAGAGCTGTGAAAGAAAAGTCCTGAAGCCAGATTCACCTGATTTGCACCGCTTCAACATTTCTCACCATGCCTCTTCCAATTAGCACATTCTTACATGCCAGTTGCGTACCTAGCATAATAGGGAACAGGCAGTTATTTAAATTTAACAAAAGAAGACGCCATGAAAATTGAACTCAAACAGTAATTTGTTTATTCTGATTCCCAGCCCCAGCAGGCCTTTCACATCAGCCGCCACACTTTCCGCCAGTTCAACCACTACCTGGTCTTCATGGTCAACTGCCTGTGGAACTGCAGGATGTTTCATGCAAACACGGACATGCACGTGAGGGAAGAGCTGCTTCACAAGAGCAACGTTCCTCAGTACTGGACACGGTTCGACTTCATCCACCACCCGGCCTTCACGGGCTACGCCGTGGACTTTCACCAGAAGGTGAAATATGTGTGTTTTGCATAAACAGTCTGCTCTGTGCATGCATGCGCACATGCAGCTGTTGTCTGCAGTCTGCTTCATACACCTACAGGCTCGACAAATCAGTATTAATGGACCTTTCATGGATGATACATTAATACAGAAATATATTTTATTATTAATGGCCACTTCAGGAGATGTGGTTTTCATCATGTTTAATTATACACACAACTTTTTCTTTTTTGGTTCAGACCGCCTGCAGCTTTTAGCAGTAATCTTAGAAGACTTAGCCGGGGTTTTTAACAATGAATATTCATGTTCTGTCTCTATCAGTGCTGGCCGGGCAAGAAGGATGTGGACGTCAATTCCATAAAGGTATTTGGAGTTGTGTTCGTGTTGAGAAAAGCTTTCAGTTCAAGTACATCCGTCCTATTTCACAGATGAGTACATGCAGTCCTCTCCGAGGTCTCTGACAGAGCTGTGCTTTTTTTCTGTCTGCGTGTTGCAGCAGTCCAAGCCCTGGAGCTGGTACCTGGAGTATCTTTTCAATCAGGGGTTTGACGGCCTTAAAGACTTTGTTCACAGCAGCATCAGCAGGCAGGTGACGGCGGGCGACGAGCTGCAAGATTCGCAGCAAAGGTAGAAGCTCGTCTTGCAGGAAAAGCTCCACCCATTTTTTTTAAAGTTTAATTAAAGGCTTGTATATATTTTATTTCCTCGTCTCCGTCAAGTGTTAGATTTCTGTGAATTCCTGTTTTTATGTACATACCTTTGTCTTTGCTAAAGCACTTTAAGCTGCTTTTTTTCGCATTTTGCCGTGCAAATAAATTATTATTATAAGTTCATGTCTGAAGAAAACATAACCACGTGATGCTAGTGTGTGCTGACAACATGGAAAGGTCTTGTGTTTTAAACTCTTTAGTTAGAAGTGATATTCACTTACTGTCCTTATTATTCATAGTCTGTCCAAATAAACAGAGAAACATTGTAAATACACCTGCATTTTAATGAATGATCCACAATTTTCCTGCATTTATGTTAACCTGCATCTATAATAAGGTCATTCAATCAAAACATCAGTTAGCTTTCAAACCTGTAAATATGCAAAAAAAAAATAAAAGAAAATTTCAAAACAAAAGAAAATGACATTTGTGTGAGTATTTTTTTTTATTTCTTGTAGTTTTATTTACACAACAGCTCTTGGTGATGACAAGCTTCAAATAGCTTATTTTATAATATAAGGAAATGTTCAGAAAGATGCTCTCTGTGATCTTAGCTTCATAAACATAAATGGATTACATGGATCAGTCCCTAGATGAACATTTTTTACAGCTTTGGATTAAATAAATCAAGTCCATCTTCCTCAAGTTTCCGATTTAGCTACAAAAAAAGATTTGTGAAAAAATAGAATATTTTCTGTATGTAATGTTGGTGTTTAATAATGGAATAATTTACTTTGCAGTTTTAATTTTACCTCTGTTGCTTACTCTGCACATTTCTGTCTGAACTGACTTATTAGGGAGTCTGCTCTCAGGAGCAATGTGGGATTGAGTTTCCCTGGACACACAAGCCATTATTCCAAATCTCCAACAGCTTTGTGACAACACGTCTCTTTGGACTCCACCCCCATACCTAAACACTGCTAGAAGAACTAACCATAGCCCCCCCCCCCCCCCCCCCCCCCCCCCGATTTTTAGAAGTTTTCGTTTTGATCCAATTCCTTACACTGTTTACTTGAGTATGTATTTCTTACATTTAAATAAATGAGTTCAAATGTGACAAATTCAAATCTAAATGAACTGTAGCTGAGTCACCTGCTCAGATGCTGTTTAAAAACGTAAAATAAAACAAAAAAACACTTGTTTTGCCTTTTTTTAGATCCGTTAATCTGGTTACAGCAGCTGGTTTTAGGGGGTGGAGCCAACCATTGGATGACATTCACCTGTTCAGAAGGACATTGGGTTTCAAGTTCGTGCCCTCCAAAATATCAGTACAATGAGCAAAGGCTGACACGAGCGCTGGGTGTGACACATTGGGCGTGTTGACAGTGTCAGCAGCACATTTCTGCTCTGTCTGCTGCATGACTCCTAAATTCATTTGGAGATTAGATGGATTGGTGAAAACGTTATTGTTCAGAGTGAGAAATTGGGGAAGTCAGATGTGAGATTGTGAGTTCAAGCAAAGGAGTCGACACGTTAAGTTTTTTATCTTTTCATTTTCTACGGCCAGGATGCCTCTTTTAAGTCATAATTTTTCCTGTAAATGAAAGGAAAGGATGAGAGAACAAAACTCTTTTGAATGTAGAATTCAGGCAGATTCTCTATTTTCCTCATGTGGAACATGTTAGAAATTACATTGTTTAATGTTGCATTCACTTTTGTTACACATATAACATAGCTATGCTGTACATTCAAAGTTTGTCAGTCTTCTATTTTTTAATTCAGTCCAGCATGTTTTCACATTCAGTTATAGCATTTGGGCTTCACTCGCTTTATAGCCCAAATATGTTTATATTTGTATTTGAACCTGATCAATTTTTTCGTTAAATGCTTTATAACCACCCGTATTACCTAACTCTTATGCTTTGAATCAAACATGAAAATAAAAGGTAACCTGAAAGCTGATTGATTTCAGAGCTAAAGAATTTAAAGATTTTATATTAATAAAAGAATTCAAATACCTCTGGAATGCTGCCTCAGTTCTTCCATGTCTTTACCATCCTTGCTTTTACTTTTTTGCAGGTCACCTTGAGATTTTGAAGCCTGAATAAATGAACACCTCTTGATAATAAAGCAAAAAGGTCCAGGAAAAAGGACCTGACCTCCAGCATTTAGTGCTGCTAAATCCCTGTGTTGTCCTGCGGTATAAAGTGACCCACTCCTATAAATATCTGTAGATGACCGTAACCTATCCTTTTCTAATTTGAAACTTTAAGACTTTTTCTTAAGAAAAAGTGATTATAAAAGCAGAAGAAGTTCAAAGGCCACACAAAAACTCTCATTCACAGATACACACACATGTTTGCATGTTTTCAAAGTTAAGCTGCCTATGAGAGGCTGTACAGTCACAGATGTGTTCCTATATTCTTACACTAATACTATTCAATTCTTACTTCAAATTAAGTTAAGCTGATTTATTTTTGGGTTTTGGTAGGGTGGGTAGTTTTGACCCATACACGGGGAGTAAACAGTGTATTGATCGCACAATAATGGTTAAACACCAGCAAGAAGACTGAGAATCTGGTCAGTTTTGTCACAATGCAGAGTAATGCATGCAAGATATAACAAAACAATTGATCCCAACTGTGTGCTGTGTAAGGAATATATAGAAACAGTTTTGGTTTCTATGTATTCCTTGGGGGGGGGGGGGGGGGGGGGGGTATACATTTCATAAATTGCAATATACTTCAGATTAAATTTGAACATTTATTTGGCTTTCATGAAAGGAACACAGACTTGAACAAAAAAATTGGCTACTCATCTACTTATTTGGCCATATTTGGTAATTTCCATTCACAACTTAAAATTTTCTTCATCACTACTTTTCCCCCTGTAACTATAAAACAATTTCTACTACTTATTATTTCTGTAAACAATAAAGCTATGAATAAACATGAAAGTTGTCTGTCTTTGAATTCTTCAATTTATCGTAATGCAATTTATCGTAATACTTGATCTATTTGTTGCATTCTGCACATTATTCATTGAAAAAAAACCCTTTCGAAGTTTTTCTTTTGCCCACAAAAACTGTTACATTTTGAATGACTTTTTTTCAGTTTTGAAGAATATTCAGAAATGTTCAAGTGATGAAGCTGCGGTTCTCTTCCCTCTGAACTCTGCTTTCTCATCTCTCATCCATGAGTCCCCCCTCCCTCGTCGGTTGTGGTTGAGGACTTGACACTTGAAGCATGATCGCCCGCGTGCGCTCCGCCGCTGATGCGCGCGCGGCGGAACCCCCCACACAGGAGCGTCACAGCCAGGCTCTCCTCCGCCGGTGCAGCGCCGCGCTGCTCCGCCGTTTCAAACCTGCCTGCGCGCCGCGCCGCTCCTCTCCTCACTTTCCTCCCCACGTCCACGGAAGTAGCTGAAAAGCGGCGCCGTCTCTGCGGACACGTCCACCTGCCGGCTGCCAGCCCGAGCCGGGGCTCCGCACCCAGCGCGGGGGGAGAGAGGTGAGTGTGAAAGAAAGACGGCGTGTTATTAATTGGACCGGGTTAACCTCCTGCGCGGCGGCAGCCTCCTCAACTGCCTCTTGAGTTTCCCTGCAGTTGGGTCACTGAGTATCTTTCTGGTTAACAGTTGAGCTGTTTTTTTTTTTTTTTTGTCTTTTTTGGGGGGAGTGAGTGATGAATGGATTTTTATTTAATTTATCCCCTTGTCGCGTGCGCTTCAGGAAAACGCGCTCAGCTGCTTTCCTGCCAGCACCATCCGAGCTTCAATGAACAAAGCTCCTCTCAGAGCAGTTTGGCGCCGCAGAGATGCTGGAAGACTGCTCTTGTTTGAAGTCCTGATGTTTAGTTTTCTTCCTGCAGACTCCCTGGTGAGACCCCCCCCCCCCCCTCCAGCAGAATTTTGAGATTTGGGCTTGTTTGGGTGGAGACTGAGGTGCAGGTTTGAAGCCTGCAGTTTAGGTGAAAAAACTCTCCGCCTTTAGCTTTGCACTCCCCCCCCCCCCTTATTTGCTTGTGTTTCACACAAAATAGATGCAGCTTTTGAGAAAGTTCCTTGCTATCCTCCCTCGTCCATCTCCCCTCCCCAAGGCTACACTGAAGGTCCCTGGATGCTCTAGTCTAAATGGCTCACTTTGTTGCTGAGCATCACCTCTTCCCCCCATTTGGCCTTAAAGTGAACATTACCTGCAGAGAAGTGACTAAAATCCCTTTTAAATGTCCCTATCTGCATCCTCCTCCTTGGCTCTCAGGTCATTGTTTCAGGCTGTCACTATTTCTCAGCTGGATTCTGCAGAGCAGTGAGAAAAGGATGCTGTTGTGCAGTTTTGTTACCGTTAATTTGTTCTTAGAGACCCACTCCGATGAAAATGGTGTTTTTAGTGTTTTTAATATGTGGCATTTTCTGATGATGTTGGACATATATTAAGAAAATTAATATATCTATTTTTTAAAGTCATTGTGAATCACATCAAAATGGCGTTGGAAAAAGCTTGTAGCAGTGACGTAGAAGCTACTACGGCAAGCCACAAGCTCCCTGCTCCGCTCCATTCTGATGCATCCCCCTTGGAGACAACTGGATCCATGTACGTCTATTTAATCCTCGTCTGAGCTGGAATCTGGATCTCAACTGTACGGCTGCAGCAGTAATGTTAGGTTGGGGGTGTGAAGGGCTGTAAGCTAGTGGGAAAGCGCAGATGGGTGACAGAAAGTGGGGGTGGGCTTACTCTGTGCCAATTGTCCTACCCTCACTTTAGAGGTGAATTTCTAATAAACTACTTCTGCTCTGCATAAGCTATGTCCTAGAAAAACGATAGGTTTGATTGATTTGGGCTCAAAAACATCATAAACTTAATTAAAAAAGCAGTGGAAATGCTTTTAACGTAGATCAAAAGAGGACCTGAGTGGGGCTTTAAGAGCTTTCTTGTGTGAGTTAAGGCTGAAGTGGAGGTTCACGGCGGTTCGGGGTGCACCACCCCCTTCACCCATGTGGTTATTATTAAGTTTGAGTATGAACACCAGTGTTTGAGCTTAATGGGATGGATTTGCTTCTGTTCTGTTTCACAGCTGGATGGTTTCTGCATTGCTTTGCCAAATTTACTGATTTTAATCAGATCTATTATTCACTCTCTGCAAGTATTGTGTCTGTTTATGCAGTGATCTGTGCTAATAGGCCGTTTAAACTCAAACTGATGTTTATTTCAGTCCCGCTGGTGACCTCTCTGAGCCATCTGTTCTCGCTTCCTTTCTTTCTGCTTCTTAGCATTGATCAGTTTTTGCATTAACAGTCAGAAAATGAATTTTTTTTTTATTGAGGAAAGTTTTGATTTCTATTTTAATCCCATAGTATGTTGTAAGAACGTTTAGGTGCTTGCTTGTGTTTCTCCTGTATTTTTAGGTTTTTTTGCAGAAGGGAAAGATGTTAATCCTTTAAAAGAAATAATAGAAAAACGGTCATTACGGAAGCCGAAAGTTATGCTGTTATTTTTTATTTTACATCTTCTGAGTAAATATTTTTTTTTTCCAGTTTAAGATAATCTTAGGCATTTTTTTTCATTTCAGGAGAGTGATCTGAAAATGTCATCCTTTGTTAAAGTCTGCCCGAGGTCTTCAGTAACTCTAACAGAGCGTTAAGAATTAGCAACCTACCAACTGCTGTGACATAAGATATTCTTAGCCAGAAGATTCTTCTTTGCAATAAAGGAGGGATATTTAGGTCAGATGTGGTGATTATGAATAATTACTATAGTTCCTGTATTGTTTTTTGCAGAAAGCAGGATAGCGTTGAGGAGTTTCCAAGTCATGACCTCAGCTGGACGTCATGGTGTTCTTATTAAATTAATGTTGACCTCAGCTTATCTATGTGAACAAGTGTTTCAGTGGGGCAATGCAAGCATCAGTTTTTAGTATCTGCAAATAAAAGGCCTTTTTTCCAGATTTAAAGTGTAATTTTAGTTTGTGGCTTTTCTCTCTGGTGGTTTTCTTTTTTAGAATAATGAGCAAAAACTTGGGAGTTTTCCCTTTGGAACAAAACACAATCAGGATTCTCAAGCTTCCTTTCCTCCCTTTGGAAAATCTGACATTATACATTTTGTACACTGTAAGGCAGAAAGTAAATCAAATGGGATGGGTTCTGGAGAGTTTCTGCTTTTGTACCTGCAGCTTGAAGTTCTCTTTTAAAGCATAAAAGACTTCAGCAACATAAAAGACGGTGTTTGACTCAGTGAAAGGCTGATGCAGTGCTGCATGTTAAACTTCATGGCAAAAAAACAGTCACTGCATCTTTGTCATTTTATTAGGTAATTTCCATTCAATGAAGTCCTATTCTATTCTATTCTATTCTATTCTATTCTATTCTATTCTATTCTACTTGAAGACTGAAGTGGAGCAGATCTTGCTAACAAGTTCATCTAAAAACTTGGTTATCAAACACTCATTGACGGTCTAAAGATGGAGAAAGCGCTGGTCACATGACTCAATTTTAACATAAACTCGTCCCTTCTAAAAAAAACTTACAGGCTATGTCCGAATTCCTTCACTTCTCACTATATAGTGCTCTATATAGTGCATTCTCCATTTTGTAGTGGTGTCCAAATGTACAATTCCAAAATCGAGTGCCCTAGAAATCTCCCAGAAGACTCTGCGAAAAACCAGTGTGCATCGAATGCTCACTAGATTGGGAAATATAGACCACAATGCATTGCGTTTGGAAAAGTTTTGCAAAGACAATGTATTTAACTTTATTTTTTTTAAACAAAATATCAACGTTTTCATCTTCAGAACACTGGATTTTTTTTTTTGCAGCAGTTAGTACTCTGGCCTTACAGCAAGAAGGCCCTGGTTTAAATCCAGGCTGGGACCTTTGTAGAGTTTGAATGTTCTCCCTGTGCATGCGTGGGTTTTCTCTGGGCACTCTGGCTTCCTCCCACAGTCCAAAAACATGCTTCATAGGTTAATTGGTAACTCTGAATTGCCTCTAGGTGCAACAAATTGGAGACCTGTTCAGGGTGTACCCAGCCTTTGCCTAACAGTAACTGGGTTGGCTCTAGCAGCCCTGTGACCCCAAAAGGGATTTAGCCGATTCTGAGGATAGATGGATGGAAAAGTTCACTCCCATTACTGTTATCATGTGGAATATACAGAAACACAAAAGTTCATTTCTGTGGTCAAGCTGGATTTTTTTATGGCTTTTTTTTGTAAGAACCCCCCGGTAACCTGGAAACCTGAATATATTAACATAAATAGTTAAACATTGATATAAAAGGAGACAAGCTACTTCTTGATGGTTATGTGACATTCAGATTTTATGTCAAACAACATATTGTTTTTAGGGGAGGGGCATTCTGGATTAATTTTTTTGGATCAGTTGTTGTCAGCCTTTGAGCCATGAATGATCCGGTTGATGGTTGCGCAGTTCTCCTCTCACTCCTGAATTCACACTTTGATGCTTGCAATAACGGCAATTTATTCAGATGAAATAGTTTCAGTTTCCATTTCAAGTCTAAAATTATTTATACAATCTTCTATTTCTCACATATTAGATGAGAACGTCAGGAATATCAAAAAAGTTTGTTGTCGCATGCTACCTTTTTATAATGTTTACAAATATGAAACATTTGGAATACATTTTAAATGTGGAAAATAGCGTTAAGAGAACACGCAGAACATGTTTTTCTTGCAGTATTTAGTGTTTTTTCCAAAAGTTTGGTTTTTATTTTTCTGGCAGAAAGAGAAAGGAGGGAAAAAACAGGTTTGTGCCTGTATTAGCTCGCCTTTTCCCAGACCAGCTGTATTGTCTACATCCTCATTTCCTGGCCAGAGGAAAAAAAATGGCCATCTGTCACTCCCAAACACCTCAGGCTTTACTGGAGTAAAAATATCTCGGTGGCCTGTCAATTGGCTGCTCCTTCTGAGACCCAGATGGAAGTCTAGCATTTGTACACCTCAGAGTGTCATTTCTCAAGCTTTCTGGCCGAAGGACAGTTGCTCTCAGTCAAGCTGACTCCCCCAAGTTTCACCGCCCCCCTGTGCCTCTATCATCCCCATGCAGCACAGGCATCCAGCGAAATGGACAAATAGGAGAAGAGCAGGGATAGAAAAGCAATTTGCTGACTCCATAAATTCCTGCACCCATAGTAACTATCCTTGGCTGTGGTGACGGTGAGCTATTATTTAGAATCTGGTAACCAATGCTTTCCTATTAACATTAAATGGGCTGGAGTCTGCAGGTTGTCTGCTCCGACACATTTATGCTGGTTATTTAGAGCCAGCTGCTGCAGGCCCTGCTCTGAAGACCAGCTCACAGTGTGGCCTTGTGTGGCAAGTCATCCGTAATATGACAGGAGAGCGGGGAGAGCGCTGCCGACCAGTTGCTTAGCTTACAGTTTTTGGGAATCTTGCGCTGGATATATGATTTGGCTTGTCTGCAAGACACTGAGGGATTATAAATCTGTGGTTGTGCAGCTTTCAGGATCGCTTGTGGCACATCTGTAGGAGCGGTGATGTGAGCCAACCGGCCTGGCTGAAATATATTGACAGATGCTTTGATCTTCAAGGAGAAAATTGTAGCCCTCAAAAGATGACGCTTGCTCACAAAGTGACTTTTGGACTTTTCATCCAGAGTCAGCTGTAGGTGAAATATGTCACTTATTCTGGAATGTCTTCTTCAAATGGGAAAAGAGATCAGATATGTTCATCTTTTATAAGCACCAGGGGGGAAATGGGGTACAGCAAACACGTAAGGCGATGTTTAAAAGACCCACTCCGATGAAAATCAAGTTTTTGGTGTTAACTTATTCTTGTGGCATTTTTCTCATGGAGGAAATATGTAAAATTAAGTTTAAAATAGCATTTACCGGTAAGTATTTCTTAATTCAAATCATTTTAAATCAGAACGCAAAACGCAGTGTTAAAAAATATTTGTAATTTGACCTAGAAAATATGATGGGTAGGCCACAAGCTCCCTGCTCGGCTTTAGTCTGATGTATCCACTTGCAGAAGATCCATGTACGTCTTTGTTTTCCTCGTCTAAGCTGGTATCTAGCTTAAAGCTGTACAGCTGATAGCTCCAATATAGCTCGTCGTTTTTGTTGCAGTGATAATATTAGATTGGGGTTGTGAGAGGTTGTAAGATAGCGGGAAAGAGTGTAAACAGATGTTTGATGGGAAGTGGTGAGGGCTTACTCCACACCACTAGCCCCACTCACAACTCATGGGAACTTTTCCTCTGCAGAAACTATGTCCTAGAAAACAGGTTTTTTGATTTGGGCTAAAAACAGCATAATCATATTTAAAAGTACCAGGGTTAAAAAGTGACTGGTGGATCCCGAAAGCAGGCACTCAAAAACTGGAGGAAAGTTTATTAGCTCACTTGTAGTACGTCCTCCTGGTAGACAGGTGGCAGCAGCGATCAATCTGGGAAGGAGATGACAATTACCGGTAATGTCTTTGCCAAAGAGGAACCAACAGTCTGTTGTGGTCACTCATGCGGGCTGAGTCTAATGGAGGGGTTTTCCCAGCGAGTGACTTGTCCCACTTGAAATGTGAAGGAAAGGAGACGCAGGTCCGCATGCACCAACCAGGTGCAGTCAGGGAGCGTAGATACGGGCAAAGGTCAAAACAGAGGAGGCAGTCAGCGAGGCGGAGAAACCAATAGGGCGGGATGAAAACCAAGGAGCTGTGAAGACAGGTGACGTTGAAGCCAGATGAGGCGAGTAGACGAGGAGCCAGACAGGGATGAGACAAGAGCCGTAGAACCAAGGACGTAGCAAGGGTTGAACACCAGAACTAGACAGATCATAAATTGATTAGAACAGCGCTAATTTGCAACAGTAGTAGGTTACTCACTGGCAGTGAGAAGCTGGAGGGTCGTCCTTAACCCTTGTGCTATCCTAGGCACTTTAACAATGGGAGTTGGGTCATCTAGACCCACTAGACAGTGCGCTGAACCTTTTTTCTTCAATGATTTGTGATCTTCACTTGTGTCCATGGATTACATGAAATTCTCTTCACCTTTATCCACCTTTGTCATGGTAGGGAGAACAGGTCAATGTAAGGGTGGGGTCATAGGACAGCGCAAGGGTTAAGTACTCAGGGCAACAGGTGAAAGTGATGATGAGTAGATCAGCTGACAGGAGGGGCCAGAACTGGACATAAAGACGACTGGGAACTCTTTTAAAATGGATCAAAAGGTGATTGGAGGGAGACTAACATCAAACATAGGGTTTACCAAATCTGGTTGTCAGATGTTTTTTCCTTTCATGTGAAGTATGAACTAGATATCCTCAATCAGACAGCTGGGTTTAACCCCAGGTGCCGTCTTGTCACTGAAAATTCACCAATTCGTTTTTTTCCCGGTGGTCACTGCTTTGATTTAATGGTTCATTCAAGCTTAAAACAAAACTGCATTATTCAAATCTGCCTCGTGCCATAAAATATTGAAGCTCTCCGGGTGGATCCTTGACCTGCAGAAAACACTAGGCTGTGGTCCCCGGCTGCTAACCTCTAATTACAGTTAATGCCTCCTTGCACGGAGCACGACTTTCCTGACTTGCTTCTCTGATTTTCAGCCTCTTGGTTCTGTTTTCCAGCAAATGCTCTTACTGAATGGTCTGATCAATCTGTTGTCAAATCTGGTTAGAGTATTGCAGCATCAGCTCTCCATTGGTCACACTTCATCTCCTACCTCTATGAACAAGTTTCAATTAAAGCTGACATGCTCTGATGTTCTGATCAGGGCTGTGATGTCTGGCAGTGCAACCTCTTTGTTGAACTTGGTTATCTTCAGCATCTGCTTATAATCGGTTGTTGCACCAGCAGCTTTTTAATATGGTTCTTGTTTACGAAACTCAATGGATGCTTAGATCTTCTGCAAGATGAGATGATGAATTAGTGTCTTTCACAGTCTGCAATCTTCAGGGAGTGAAGAGTTTCAGAGAATGTCCTGTCACATCTTCCTATAATACAGTTGGAAGATTTGTGTTTTTAAAACGTTTGGCCACCCTCAAAGACTTACAGTTTTTTTGTTGTTATTTTTGAGTTTTTTTAAACTGTTTTGTTTTGTTTGAAAATATTGTGGACCCCTGATTCTCGCTTGGCCAAATGAAAGCAGACCACAGAGGGGCAGTACAGCCGCAGGCAGAAAGATGGGATATCTTGGTCTTGAAATGTTAAGTGTGTCTGTTGTGCTGCTTAGTACTTAGCTTAGTACTTAGCTTTTTGTGCAGAATTGCAGAAAGTTAAATGTGAATTGACTGGGGAGGGGCTGGGGGAGAGGAAGTTTAGTGCAGATCACACCAAGTCTTTTACTTCGGCAAATCATAATTCTCTCTGTCCATCTTTGCTTGGTTCATGCACTCAGATGATGGTCAGGCCTCTAAACCATAAATGGAACAAAACAGTAGTGATGCTGAAAAGCTAACCAATCAGAAGGGACCCTGCGCCGATGGGGTAGGGATAAGACAGAAACTGCCAGTGAGGAATAAGAGAATCTCAGTAGTGGTTTAAATGAAATGCGATGAACTTTTTAAATTGTAATGACCTTTTGAGGCTCTTACACAATACGACATAAACTGAAAACCAAATGGCTATATCAACTGATAACTGCAGTGTCATCAGTGAGGCTTTTCTTGATAAACTTATGCACCTAAATACAAATATTTCAAATCAATATTGAAACGATGACCAAAAAGAGCCACGTCAATTTAGTTTAAATAAATTAATATTAATGAGGTTAAATAGAGTTTGAAGTTGTGCAAATTGTCACTTTGAAAACTCTGAAAAAAACTCTGTTTTTGATGTTACATGTTCTTGAGACAGTTGGGAGCCATAAGCTTAAAATTGCATTTCTGAGTTTTTTTTAATTCATATTGTTGTGAATCAAGAGTGGACGAAGGAATGCAGTTTGAAAAGGCTTGTAGCCTCTGACATAGAAACTACAGTAGGTGGGCCTGAAGCTCCCTGCTCCTCTTCATTCTGATGCATCCACTTGGAGACAACTAGATCCATGTATGTCTTCATTTCCCTTATCTGAGCTGCCATCTGGCTTTAAATTGTACGACTGGATGGCTCCCATACTGCTTGAGATTTTTGTTGCACCGCTAATGTTAAGTTGGGGTTGTGAGGGGCTGTAAGCTACTGTATCCACAAAGGGATGATGGGAAAAACGGTGCAGGCTTACTGCAGTCCCGCCCTCAACTCAAAGGTAAAAATTTACTGAACTACTGTGGCTCTGCAGGAACACAGGTTCTCGATTTTGTCTAAAAACGGCATAATTATGATTAAAAGACCTCTTGGAACACTTTTAATGTAGATCAAAAGATGACTGGAGAGTTTCTATAACTCCTTTAATCACCTTTAACTACCAAATATATAACCCTAATTTAGAAAAGTATGTAAAAAGAACAGATGCTGCAGGCCTGCACTGAAGCTAGCTGAGTGGGCAGTAAAACGCTGTAAAGAAGGAGATAAAGAGGAATCCTGGATTGCTTTCATTAAAGATATTGATCCTTAATTTACTTCAGAACCAAAACACTCCTGCAGAGCTCAAGCTTTTGTTTCCGCAGTTGCACCAGGTGCAGTGAAGTCATAGTCTTTTTTCCCTGTTCATTTATGTGCAGCTTCCTCCTTCTTAGAGTGACACACAGTCCACCAGAAATGAGACTTAAATGTTTTTTTTTAACTCTTTCATCCACTATCTTCCTCTTTACACTATTTGAAGTGTGTGTACAGTATGTTGTTGGTCCCGTCCAGCCAACAACTACAAATACACTGAAAAGTGTGTTCATCCTCACTACAATGAAAACCCTGTACAGTATTTGTGCTGTACCTTATTGTTGTTCTTTACACAGTTGTAATTTTGAACGCCCATTCTAAACTAGAATGTAACAAAGAGGGAAACAATGTCTCCAAACCATCAGCATTTCGAGAACCATGGTCGAATGTGGACACATCTAGAAATGCTGAGTAAGAAGATAGAATACAATGGATGTGCTTCTGGCACAGCCTCAAACTTTTTTATTGACTGTGTGTGTCTTTAATATTTAAAAGTTAGAGTACTGGTAGTTTTAAACAGCACTTTCTTAATGCTGAAGCACAACTCTGAGTAGGCTTAAAATCCACATCCATCATTTGGTAAAATGTATTTGTAAATATTTAAAAATGCTTTAGCTGTAGATTGTGTTTCAATCAATAAATATGTCTTAATCTGAAATCTTTTCTTAAGGGTAATGTTTTAAAACTTTTGAACATTAGAAAATGATCAACAAGTGGTTACCACGTGTCATGTAATCTGGTTCTATTTTGTAATTAAGCAGGAAACATCTCTCCTCTCCTAATTTACAGTACAGACCAAAAGTTTGGACACACCTTCTCATTCATAATTTTTTTTCATGACTATAAAAATTGTATTTTCACACTGAAGGCATCAAAACTATGAAAAAACATGTCATATTGTAGGTTCTTCACATTAGCCACCTTTTGATTTGATTTGATTTTTAAAGTGCAGTCCCCAAGTGCAGTCACAAAAACCATGAAGCGCTACAAAGAAAGTGGCTCACATGCGGACCGCCCCAGGAAAGGAAGACCAAGAGTCACCTCTGCTGCGGAGGATAAGTCCATCCGAGTCCCCAGCCTCAGAAATCACAGGTTAACAGCAGCTCAGATTATAGAGCAGGTCAATGGCACACAGAGTTCTAGCAGCAGACACATCTCTACAACAACTGTTAAAAGGAGACTGTGTGAATCAGGTCTTCATGCTAGAATATCTGCTAGGAAACCACTGCTAAAGAAAGGCAACAAGCAGAAGAGACTTGTTTGGGCTAAAGAACACAAGGAATGGACATTAGACCAGTGGAAATCTGTGCTTTGGTCTGATGAGTCCAAACTGGAGATTTTTGGTTCCAACCACTGTGTCTTTGTGGGACGCAGAAAAGCTGAACGGATGGACTCTACATGCCTGGTTCCCACTGTGAAGCATGGAGGAGGAGGTGTGATGGTGTGGGGGTGCTTTGCTGGTGACACTGTTGGGGATTTATTCCAAATTGAAGGCATACTGAACCAGCATGGCTACTACAGCATCTTGCAGCGGCATGCTATTCCATCCGGTTTGCGTTTAGTGGGACCATCATTTATTTTCCAACAGGACAATGACCCCAAACACACCTCCAGGCTGTTTAAGGGCTATTTGACCAAGAAGGCGAGTGATGGGGTGCTGCGCCACATGACCTGGGGCCTCATTTATAAACGTTGCGTACGCACAAAAGAAGGCATACGCCACTCTCTATGCAATAGTTGAGATTTATAAAAAGCAAACTTGACGGGAAAATGTGCAATCCTTTACGCAAGCTCTGACCCAGGCGTACGCACAAAAACTGGTGAAATGATAAACGGCGACACCGTCGGCAGATGGAAGAAACACGTGAAAGTGACAGTGTGTGCCAAATCGTGCTGGCTGTGCTACACAATGTGGCACAGCTATTATGGGCAACTCTGAGCGTGTCATGAAGCCGCAAAAGCTGCGCTACATTTAGAATTGATTGTGATTTATTAAGGGAAAGATGCGTAGGATGTGCGTGCGCACGGTTTTATAAATCCGAATATTTCTGTGCGTACGCACATCCTATGTTTCATCCGTACGCCACTTCTGACGCAAATCCTACGCAAAGTTTTATAATGAGGCCCCTGGCCTCCACAGTCACCGGACCTGAAACCAATGGAGATGGTTTGGGATGAGCTGGACTGCAGAGTGAAGGCAAAAGGGCCAACAAGTGCTAAGCATCTCTGGGAACTCCTTCAAGACTGTTGGAAGACCATTTCAGGTGACTACCTCTAGAACAGTGTTTTTCAACCAGTGTGCCGCGGCACACTAGTGTGCCGTGGGAGATGGTCAAGTGTGCCGTGGAAAATTGCCCTCATTAACTGATCTAAAAGCATTTCCCATCTCCAGGAAATCAGCTCTTTGTTCATCCAAACAGGTCCTGATAAAACACTGAGTAGTTAGGAATATAAACGATCATAAAATACTTTTTTCTTTGTGTTTATTTGATTCTATTAAAGACATTTTGATAAGAATGACGGTAACGCGAAATAGCTGCAGCTATAACTGTGTAAGGAAAAGTCCCGCAGCTTTTACTGTCTCCACGACTCCACCAATCATTCTTGAAGGCTTAATCACATGTCATCAGTCTGACCAATCAGAAGTGGTTAAAGTCTCCACTTCCTTGTTCCAAATTAGCTCATAACTCAGTCAGTTCCGACAAAAACACCAGCTAAAGCTCGTCTTTACCGGTGTAGCTTTCCACAGAATCCGGTATCAGACCGTGGAACAAGTGAACAAAACCATGAAGCTCAGAGATGCGAGTCTTTCTGCCGTTTTCTCGCAGTTTTCACACTACATCTCCCATGATGCATTGGCTTAAAAGGACAGCGTCTTGAAAACACAACGAACATACAGCTTGTATAACTTAACTTTTATTACATCTTTTAGAAAAACATCTGCAACTTCCTGCTTTTACTGCCACAATTATCACAAAAATGCACGTCAGATTGCCGGGGGGGGGGGGGGGGGGGGGGCTGTAGATCAAAACAGACTATGAGTTTCTGCTTTTTTTTTTTTTTTTGGGATGCTGGTGTGCCGCGGGATTTTTGTCAAGGTTAAAGTGTGCCGTGGCTCAAAAAAGGTTGAAAAACACTGATCTAGAAGCTCATCAAGAGAATGCCAAGAGTTTGCAAAGCAGTAATCAAATCAAAAGGTGGCTACTATGAAGAACCTACAATATGACATATTTTCAGTTGTTTCACACTTTGTTGTTCTGTATATAATTCCACATGTGTTAATTCATAGTTTTGATGCCTTCAGTGTGAATCTACAATTTTCATAGTCATGAAAATAAACAAAACTCTGAATGAGGAGGTGTATCCAAACTTTTGGTCTGTACTGTATATTTATGCATTTTATGTTTTTACTTAGCGTATTTAATGATTTTTTGCTGTGAAGCAATAATGGACACTTTACACTGAATTAGTAATTCTAAATGTCTGAAACAGCTTTTACTTGTCAACTAATTTAGCCTCTTTCTTTGCAGTATTTTCACACTAGTTCACCAAGACAAAGAGTTTCTCAGCTTAATAGAATAAGTATACTTTAAAGGGATTTGACTTGTTGTTTTGTGCATTTTTTCTTTGACTAGTAAACTAGATTTGTTTTTGGCCCAGTTTAAATAACTAAAAGTGCCTCCTTTGTGAGCTGTGGAGACACAAACTTGATAAATATTAAGCAATTTCTTTAATTATCTTGTAAATGCTAAATAGGTCTTACAGTCACCACCTTTCTTCAAATGCACAACAAGTCTGAATTTTGTTACAACTGATGATTAAAATCGCAATATAGTCCTGTCACTCATCTGTTTACACGCTCTCCCTCTAGCGTACAGCCCCTCACACCCCAAACTAACAACAAAACAGCGAGTATTTTTTGGACTGTCCAGCCAGATGCGAGCTTTGACGAGAGAAATAATGAAGTTGTCTGCAAGTGAAGGCATCAAAATGGATTGGAGTATGGAGCTAGTGGCCCATCGATTGTAGCTTCTATGTCACAGCTACAATCTTTTTCAAATGATATTTTTTCACTGGCTCCTGGTTTACAAGGGTTTGAATAAAGGGAGACATGCAAAGAAATAAATGCAATTTAGAAATGCAATTTTAGGCTTCATTTTCTTTATTTGTGAGCTCCACCTTGAGAAAGAAATGCAGCAAAAACATGTTAAAAACTCACTTTGCAAGTTCAGTGTAAAAAGCGTCAATTGTAGCCTTTTATGAATGAAAGAAAAAAAGCCAAACCAGTTTTCAGTGAACATGATTTCTAGCTGTTTAACTGGCAACTCGTTTAACAATTAACTATCTTAAACTGAAAATTTAAATTTTCTTTTTTGACTGAAAACGTCAAGCATACCCTCATCAGCAACTTTTTTAGGTACATGTTGCTGGTACCGGGTTGGACTCCCTTTTGTGTCTTCATCCTGCCTTAATCCTTGGAGGCATAGATTCAACAAGGTACTAGAAACATTCCTCAGAGAGTTTGGTCTATATTGATGTGATAGCATCACGCAGTTTCCATGATGCCAATCTCTCGTTCGACCACATACCAAAGGTGATCTATTGGATTGAGATCTGGTGACTGTGGAGGTCATTTGAGTCCAGTGAACTCATACCCGGTGTGGTCTTCTGTTGCTATAGCCCATCTGCCTCAAGGTTAGATGTGTTGTCCATTCAGTGATACTCTTCTTGAGACCTCGGTTGTAACCAGTGATTATTTGAATTCCTGTTGTCTTTCTATCAGATGGAACCAATCTGTCTATTTTGTCTGACCTCTGACATCAACAAAGTATTTCTCCCCATGGAACTGCTGCTCACTGGATATTTTTCAGACCATTCTCTGTAAAGAATAGAGATGTTGTTGGTGGAAATCTCAGTAGATCAGCAGTTTTTGAAATCCTCAGACCAGCCCGTCTGGCACCAACAACCACGCCACGTTCAAAGTCGCTTCAATCACCTTTCTTCTCCATCTGATGCTCGGTTTAAAATTCATCAGACCATGTTTACATGCCTAAATGCATTGAGTTTCTGCCATGTGGTTGGCTGATTACAAATTTGTATTAACAAGCCGTTGGACAGGTGTGGCTAATAAAGTGGCTGGTGAGTGTATTTCATATAATAAAGTGACATTTTTTTTTACATTTGAAATTATAAGTGAGAAAAACCTCCATTGGCCTGCTACTATTAGTTGGAATTCCTGTAAGAATGAAGATTTGTTGCCTAGTACCTTGGAGAAAGAAAACAGTTTGGTGGGGCTTGCCATGGTTTTATGCCACAGAATCAATGTAGGAATATAAACATTTTACTTTTAAACATTTATTTTTTAAATCAAAATAAATGTCAAATGTCCAAGTGGTACTGGAAAGTATTTATGCTGCCTCTGCTTAGGAAAATCATTTTGTTTTAATTTTTTTTTCTAATTGCTTTTCAGTAAAAAAGGGTTGCTTTTTGTCTAGGACTGCCCTGTAGTGATCTTTTAAATTATAAAAAGTTCTTTTTTTTAGTTCCTAAAAGTTATTCTGCCTTGTGTTTTTAGGAGCCATCATTAGGATTAGGATAGGACACAGTCGCTGCCTCATTTAGGTTTGTATTCAATGTGTGTGAAACACAGAACGGATTTCTGCAAATCAGCTGTGTGGAGGTTTTTCAGGAAAGCTTTCCTTTGCTCCAAACCTAAAGGATCTTTAGTCTGAAATGTTAACATTGATTACACCCAGCACCTAGCTTGGACAGCACTCTTTATATGAATAAATCCTCATATGTACTCGTGATTTTTCCCTTGGGGACTTCCAGAAAAACCTATGAGGGAGGATCAGAATTTTGCATTTTGAAGCGGAATATAAACATTGCAGAAAGTTTTAGGATCCCTTGGGAGTCCCACATGGCAGCACTCCAGTGTGCCCCTGTCCTTCTACTTCTATGAATCCACAATCATCCTCTGCTCTTGGCAGAGCTCTGTGGTCTGGGAATATTGAACAGTTTCAATCCATCTTTTTTACAGGTTGGTACAGTTAACTGCTTTGTCATTTTTGACTAAGTGCTTGGCTCAGCCAGACAAACTAGGATCAGCGCTGTTTTCTTCCCCTCTATATGTGCACGACCTTATTAATAATGTCAAACAAAAATGGATCTTTTACTTACTGTGCTTTATGAATATACCCTGCAACAGCTAATCTTTACATTGCTTTGGATATATTCTGTTTATCATTATTTATCGCAGCTTTTATCCCCTTATCTTTTTAAATCATGCATCTTTAAGAGATTACTGTAATTTAAACCACACATCCACAAACTAATAGCTAAAAGTGAATAGAGAAACAATCAATTGATTTTATTTTCCTCTTTTTCATTCTTGTTAGCGATGCAGTGAGGCAGGAACCTATTTCACCGTCAGTGTGTGAGAAGTGGAGCACGTCTGAGACAGTCCATCACAGAGGCAGGAAAAGACTAATAACTATGGTAAAATGTAGAGTTGCCATGTGTGCATGATTTCCTTTACTGCACAAGCTGGATATACAGGTAGATCTTGCAAACTCCACCCAAAAATACCACAGTTGCAGTTTGAATCAACATGTTTTTTGCGGTGAGGCAGTACCACACCACTGTTACCCCACATGTCAATCAATCAATCACTTGATTTATAGAGCACCTTTTGTCAACATGCTGTAGAGCACAAGGTGGCTGACATAAAAGACAATGTTCAAATCAATGACCACAGGTTAAAACAATAAAAAGTCATAATTCACAATAGGTTAAAAGCATAACAATAAATTACGAACATGAAATGGAATAAAATGACGTGGCTAATACTTTGAGGAGGCCCTGCAAGATAGAAAGGGTGAAAATATACAAATGAAAAACCATAAAAGCAATAAAATACTTAAAAGCCAAATAAAAAAGTTTATTATATGAATTATTTAAATGCTAAGTTAAAAAGATACATCTTGAATTTACATTTAAAATCTCCGCAGATGCAGAAACTCAGATGTTCAGGGAAGATATTCCACAGATGAAGACCACAGTATTGAAAATAATGTCTATTATGTCTTCTTTCTCTTTCGGCTTTTCCCATCAGGGGTCGCCACAGCGAATCATCGTCCTCCACCTCACTCTATCATGGACATCTTCTACCCTAACACCAGCCAACTTCATGTCCTCTGTTAAGACATCCATATATCTCCTCTTTGGCCGTCCTCTTGCCCTCCTGCCAGGCAGCTCCATCTCCAACATCCTTCTACCAATATATCCACTATCCCTCCTCTGAACATGTCCAAACCATCTCAGTCTGGCTTCTCTGACTTTGTCCCTAACACAGGCAACATGAGCCGTCCCTCTGATGTACTCGTTCCTTATCCTGTCTAACCTGGTCACTCCTAAGGAGAACCTCAACATCTTCATCTCTGCTACCTCCATCTCAGCCTCTTGTCTCTGTCTCACTGCTACCGTCTCTAACCCATAGAGCAGAGCTGGTCTCACCACTGTCTTGTACACCTTTCCTTTGAGTCTTGCTGACACTCTTCTGTCACACAACACTCCTGACACTTTCCTCCACCCGCTCCAACCTGCCTGCACTCGCCTCTTCACCTCTTTTCCACACTCCCCATCACACTGAACTGTTGACCCCAAGTACTTAAACTCCTGCACCTTCTTCACCTCAGCCCCCTGTAACCTAACGCTTCTACCTTGATCCCTCTCGTTCAGACACATGTATTCTGTCTTACTATGACTGACCTTCATGCCTCTTCTTTCCAGAGCAAACCTCCACCTCTCTAGCTGTTCCTCCACCTGCTCTCTACTCTCACTGCAAATTACAATGTCATCCGCAAACATCATTGTCCAGGGAGATTCCTGTCTTACCTCGTCTGTCAGCCTGTCCATCAGCATAGCAAACAAAAAAGGACTCAAAGCTGATCCTTGGTGTAGTCCCACCTCCACCTTGAACTCCTCTGTCTGACCTACAGCACATCTCACCACCGTCATACTTCTCTCATACATGTCCTGAACTACTCTGACATACTTCTCTGCCACTCCAGACAATCTCATACAGTACCACAGCTCCTCCCTCGGCACCCTGTCATACGCCTTCTCTAAATCTACGAACACACAATGCAGCTCCTTCTGACCATCTCTGTACTTTTCCATCAACATTCTCAAAGCAAAAATGGCATCAGTGGTGCTCTTACGGGGCATGAAACCATACTGCTGCTCACAAATCTCCACCTTCTTCCTAAGCCTGGCTTCCACTACTCTTTCCCACGGCTTCATTGTGTGGCTCATCAACTTTATTCCTCTATAGTTGCTGCAGTTCTGCGTGTCACCCTTGTTCTTAAAGATCGGAACCAGAACGCTTCTCCTCCATTCCTCGGGCATCTTCTCACTCTCTAAAATCCTATTGAACAACCTCGTTAGAAATTCCACTGCTGTCTCTCCTAAGCACTTCCATACCTCCACAGGTACGTCATCAGGACCAACGGCCTTTCCGCTCTTCATCCTTTTCAGAGCCTTCCTAACCTCATCCTTTCCAATCTCTGCTACTTCCTGCTCCACAACAACCACATCTTCCTCCCTTCTTTCCCTGTCGTTTTTCCACGTTCATCAGCTCCTCAAAATACTCCTTCCATCTTTTCTGTACACTCTCCTGGGTTGTTAGCACCTTTCCATCTCTGTCCTTTATCACTCTTACCTGTTGCACGTCCTTCCCATCTCTGTCTCTCTGTCTGGCTAGTCTGTACAAGTCCTTCTCTCCTTCCTTTGTGTCTAACCTGTCATATAGCTCATCATAAGCTTTCTGTTTGGCCTTTGCCACCTCTCTCTTCACTCTACGCTGCGCTTCCTTGTACTCCTGTCTACCTTCCTCAGTCCTTTCTACATCCCACTTCTTTTTAGCCAACCTCTTCCTCTGGACGCATTCCTGTACTTCCTCATTCCACCACCAAGTCTCTTTACCGTCTTTCCTCTTTCCAGATGACACACCTAGCACCTTCCTACCTGTTTCCCTGATAACCTCTGCTGTAGTTTCCCAGTCATCTGGAAGCTCATCCTGACCACCCAGGACCTGTCTCAACTTCTGCCTAAATTCCTCACAAGTTTCTTCATTCTGTAGCTTCCACCACTTGGTCTTCTTTTCTGTTTTCCCTCTCTTCTTCTTCCTGACCTCCAGAGTCATCTTACACACCACCATGCGGTGCTGTCTGGCTACACTCTCTCCTACTACCACTTTGCAGTCATTAACCTCTCTCAAATGACCTCGTCTACATAGGATGTAGTCCACCTGAGTACTCCTACCTCCACTTCTGTATGTCACTCTATGTTCCTCTCTCTTCTGGAAGTAAGTGTTGACTACAGCCATTTCCATCCTCTTCGCAAAGTCCACCGCCATCTGTCCTTCCAGATTCCTTTCCTTCACACCAAACCTGCCCATCACCTCCTCATCATCTCTGTTGCCCTCACCAACATGCCCATTAAAGTCTGCTCCAATAACAACTCTCTCTCCTCTGGGGATACTCTCTATGACCTCATCCAACTCACTCCAGAATCTCTCCTTCACTTCTAACTCACAGCCAACCTGTGGCGCATACCCACTGACTACATTCACCATCACCCCTTCAATTTCCAACTTTAGGCTCATCATCCTGTCTGAGACTCTTTTTACCTCTAGAACCCTGTTTACAAACTCCCCCTTCAGAATCACTCCTACCCCGTTTCTCTTCCTATCAACACCATGATAGAACAGTTTGTATCCTCCTCCAATAGTACGTGCCTTGCTGCCCTTCCACCTTGTCTCCTGCACACACAGTACATCTACCTTCCTTCTCTCCATCATGTCTGCCAGCTCTCTGCCTTTCCCTGTCATTGTGCCAACGTTAAGAGTCCCTATTCTCAAACCTATGTTCCTGCCTTTTCCCTTCTCTCTCTGGTCACGGACCCTTCTGCCTCCCCTCTTTCTTCGACCAACAGTAGTAAAATTTCCACCGACACCCTGTAGGTTAACAGCATCGGTGGCGGTCGTTGTTAACCCGGGCCTCGACCGATCCGGTATGTCTAAAGTGTTGTGGATGATTCGCATGGTTATTTTGGCAATTTTTACGCCGGATGCCCTTCCTGACGCAACCCTCTCTATTTATCCGGGCTTGGGACCGGCACAGAGGCAACTGGCTTGCAACCCCTGTGGCTAGATTGCAACCCCTGTGGCTAGATTGAAAATAATGTCTATTATGTGTACTCTATTAATGGCTTTGGAATTTAGGGGTTGTCATGGTACAACTGGCATCCACCAAGCAACTCCGTAGAGGAGACCAGTTAGAAAAATATATGATTTTTTTTTGTTTGTGAATTGGCCTCCAGAGTGTCTGACGTTGCAATATGATCTGCAGCTCCCCAAAGTCCAGTTATCTTGTTCTGCATCTGTCATAAGCCCATCGGTTTCTTTTTGATCATTTATTCTGTCTTTACAGCGTCGATGAAAGAGAAAAACTGAGATGCAGATACATGGGAGCTCATTTCTGTGTAATTTTCCTACTTTCTTGACATAATGTTTGTTGACTTAAACATATGACAAATCAGATTTCCAGCCCATGAACCAAGAACAACAACATGCCATTCATCTTTGTTGTGTTTTAAAAATGGAATAAAGCAGTTAGAATTGATTTTTGTGCCTTCAATCACTTCAGCTGTGAGTTCACATATGAAACTGCTGCTTCAGTGTGAGTTTCTGCTTCTTGGGAATTAGCAGTCGATAAAGCAAAACTACTTCATCATGATGAAACTGCATGAAAATCAGACTTCAACTTTCGTACTACACAATTAATATTCTCACTCTTATCTACTATAAAATTATCTACCTGGTTAATTCAGTATCCAGTGGGAATCTGACTTCCCTTTTTGAAAAGAAATATTTTGAAAGCCAACCCCTAAAAGCCCTGTTGCAATGCGGGAAGTCTGGGTTGCCAGTTTTTGGCTCTGCCTTGGAAAATGTTTAACCCTGTTTAAAAAAAAAACCTAATGACAGTCTACATCAGTGTGAGTTGTGTGTGTTTTCTCTTGTTGAATTATAATACAGAATCAGGGGAGTGCTTCTCTTTGCTAAATGATGAAATAGGAATTTGACAGCTCTCCAGGCAATGATGCAGACCCCCCCCCCCCCCCCATTTAAATGAAAAACAAAGGGAAAGTAATAGAAACCGTCAATGTAGGGCTCTGTGTGTGCTGTGTATGTTCAGCAGGCACAATCTAGCTGGGTCGATAGCCACATCTGAAATCATTTGTCAAAGCTGCATATTTTCCATTTACGGGGGCTAATGGCATTCTCTTAAGACTCTATGATTTATCAAACAGAAAAGGTCACTACAGCAAGCTGCAATTAATTCTGTCTGCTTGTATTTGGTGTCGCAGGAGTGCTTTCTCCATCGGCTACATATGTCATTACATGCTTTGTCTTCTGGACAGTAGCACAAGCAAAAGGTGGTGTTTACGCAGCTATTTTGGCTCATGGCTGTTTATGATTTTCACTTTAATCTGAAATTAGAAGCATGTTAGTTTTTTGTGATACTCGGGGGGGAAAGATAAAAAAAAAGATATCTTTCTTGTCACTGCATGAAAGGGGAGGCACAAGCTTCAGATTAACAAAGCAGTGTGTCTAAATGTTATAATAATTAATTACATGTTAGCTGTTTGTGAATTCCAGCATGTTAAACCCAGATAATTTCTGCTAGTTTGGCTTCAAATTTAACAACTTTGACAATTATAAGGGCTACAGTTTATATATATTATTGTCTTGACACATGCATGACATTTTTGCTGATTGTAGGTGAAAGTCATTTCATTTATTAAAAAGAAACACTTTGACTAAAGATACACCTTTATAGAAGGTCAAAGGTCAAGCTCGACTTAGAATGTTTTTACCATTTTCATCTGTAAATATGCTTCTAATTTTTGTGACTGTATGAGATTCTATTAGTCATAGTTCTATTCATTATGAAACTACAGTTTGACTCAAGTGAGGCTTTCTCTGAGGGTCAAAGTTTGGGTCCGTATCTATAAACACTTAAGATCTTGAAATATCAAACTTGTATGTTAACATTTGTTGTTACTTTCTCACCTTGTTGGGCAAATTTGACAAAATCAAGTAATCAAGTAATTAAATAGCCATTGACAATTTAATGGCTCTCATCATTTTTTCTTATTTTTTATTTTTTATTAAAAATGTATTTATCTTAAACCTGTCCTGAGGCTTATCTCAAACTTGGGGCTATTCTTGTTTGAATTGTAGAATTAGTACAGAACCCGTATGATACATGGTAAAATAAATAAATAAATAAAAAGATATATAAAGTTTGTGAAAAAAAATATAAATTCATGAACTAACTGAAATGTGTGATGGATTTTAGAGCCATGAAATATAATGAAAATATGCTTACAAAATAGGCCACTGATTTTATATTTATCTTTGGATTCATTCAATTTTGTTGCCACAATAGGGTATATCGTTTGTACGACTTAACTATTTAGGGGTCACAAGTTTGTATTTTGTGTGTCTGAACCCGCTGCATCCTTTTGGGTGTTGGGGGGGGGGGGGGTCCTGGAGCTTATCCAGCTACTGTTGGCTGAAGGCTGAAAAGGTTGTCTGTTGCAAGGTTTGTTGGTATGAAATATTTTTGGCGATGAATGAGTATTTTGTTGAAACAAATTAATAATTTTTTGGCAATGAATTAGTATTTTTTTGGTACGATTTGACTATTTCATGTCCACAATCAATGTATTGTTTTTAGGGCTCCATAAATTGAATAATGCATTTTCCGTAAACATTTCTTGCATTTGCATTATTATGCTATGTTTAACACTAGTTTTCGCATTTGTAACAGAACAACATGCTACCTAACCTTATTTAGTGTGCTACTATGACAACACACGATAATAGGAATTTATCCTTTGGACATAAAAAGAAAATCATGTGCCGATAATTAGATTATTTGTTTAGGAAAGTACCAGAAGTGACATGATCATGCCCTGAAAACAATGAATGTTTATGGGGTGTATGGCACATTTTAGGGCTAAAGCAATCAATATTTGTTGATGCATGTTGAAAGGTGAGCAGTCAGTGGAAAGAGGACTACACTCAACGTAAAAATAAATAATTTCTTTCTGAGATAAAGTGATATTTTTCCAGTTTGAAGAATAACTAGAACAGAATAAATGTTTACACAGAAGTCAAGTCAATTAACTGCCAGTGTGTGTTTTCCCCTGCAGCAAATTTAGCAGCATCCTTTCATTTCACAGTTGTGTTTTCTGATGGGAAAGATTCTCTATCTCAGATTAGCCACCATGCTTTAGGCCTTTTTTTTTCTTTTGTGATGTGTTGTAGAAAAGTGGGTGTGATGAAAATTCTAAAAAAAAAAATTGTGAGTATGATTTATTCAACCGTGTTTCTTCCCCTGTAATTTCAGTTTCACAATTAACTCTTCATTTTCTGTTCCTTTGGGTTTTTGCTTTATCATCATTTATCTTTCATTCATCTTTCATCTTCTTCCGTTTATCCCTTTCGGGGTCACAGGGCTGCCGAAGCCTATCCCAGGCCACTTATGTAAAGGTTATTGTTTCACCTCTCCTCTTTACCCTCTACACCACCGACTTCCACTACAACTCTGACGCATGCCACCTTCAGAAGTTCTCGGATGACACAGCAATAGTGGCCTGTATCAAAGAGGGTGAGGAGGGGGAGTACAGACAGCTGGTGGAGGACTTTGTGCACTGGGGCCAACGAAACTGCCTCCACCTGAACACATCCAAGACAAAGGAGATGGTGCTGGACTTCCGACGAACACCTGCTGAAGTTCAGCCCATCCTCATTGGTGGAGCAGAGGTTGAGGTAGTGGATAACTACTCAACTCAACTCAACTCAACTTTATTTATATAGCACTTTCATACAACAGTAGTTGAGACAAAGTGCTGAACACAACAGTAAAAAACATTAAAACATGTTAAGGGGGGGAAAACACAGAGGGAGATAAAACTATAGAAAACAGTAAACAGTTAGAAAAACAGTGGTCTTCATATTGGGTTAAAAGCCAGAGCATAAAAATGGGTTTTTAAACAGGTTTTAAAAATGGACAGTGAAGGGGCTTCTCTAATGGCCAGTGGCAAAGTATTCCACAGCTTCGGAGCGGCTACAGCAAAAGCTCTGTCCCCTCTGAGCTTCCGTCTGGACCTCGGTACCTCCAGAAGCATCTGATCAGCTGATCTGAGGCACCGGGCCGGCGAATAGGGAGTGAGAAGCTGAGAGAGGTACAGCGGGGCAAGACCGTTTAAAGATTTAAAAACAAGCAGAAGAATCTTAAAATGAATTCTAAAATGCACAGGCAGCCAGTGAAGCGATGCTAGGATCGCCGTGATGTGGTCTCTCTTGCGTGCTCCAACCATAAGACGAGCAGCTGCATTTTGAACACGTTGGAAACGCAAGAGAGACGACTGGCTGAGTCCAAGATAAAGAGAGTTGCAGTAATCCAGCCGGGACGTGATGAAAGCATGGATTACTGTTTCAAAATGTGCAGGTGTTAAAAAAGGTTTTACCTTAGCAAATTGACGAAGGCTTAAAAAGCTTAACTTCACTACAGAGCTTATCTGTTGGTCCATCCTAAAATTACTCTCCAATTTAAAACCCAAGTTAGAAACAGTTGATTTTAAGAAACCAGTCAGAGAGCCCAGATCAATCGGGGACGGTCCACTAAAATCATTCGGTCCAAAAATTACAACTTCTGTTTTCTTTTCATTCAAACTCAAGAAACTTAGGGCCAACCAGTCCTTAATGTCATGGAGACATGACAGGAGCTGAGTCACAGAGAGATTATCCTTTTTAAGCGGCAGATAAATCTGACTGTCGTCAGCGTATAAATGAAAGGAAATGCCGTGTTTTCTTCTACAAATACCTTGGAGTCCTCCTGGACAAGAAGCTGAACTCGTCGGTAAACACGGACTCCATATATAGGAAGTGGCAGAGCAGGTTGTACTTTGTAAAAAGACTCGCCTCTTTTAATGTATGCTCAGATCTCCTTGTGATGTTTTATCAATCTATTGTTTTAAGTGCCCTGTCCTATGCGGTGGTGTGTTGGGGGGGGGGTGCGCGAACAAAAAGGACATAAAAAACTGAATCGTCTGATCAGGAGGGCAGGCTTTTCCAAACCCGTTGGTGACGGTGGACTTTTTTACGCTGCTTTTAACGATTGCTTTTAACTTGAAAGCTTCATCATATTGTAGCGGCGATCACGTGCACGTTGGGTCTAATGGCACCAAAGGATTCTGGGATGCGGCCGGGCATGCGTGTTTCATTTTGTCGAACCATGACTGAAGTGTCTAAGACCTGAAGTCAAGTCCCTGCTGTTTGGCTGCTTAGAGGTGTGTTGAATATAAATGCCTTGTGCTTGGTGTTAGATAAAGAATTCAAACTATTCACTGAGTTCGAAAGTACGTACATGGCGGCCGCTAATTAAATCCATAAATTAGCCGCGTCACTGAATAAACCGCAGGGCTGTAAGCGCAGGAAAAAAGTAGCGGCTTGTAGTCCGGAAATTACGGTACTTTAAATTTCTATTGAATGTTTGTGTATTTGAGTAGCATCGGATGGATATGCAAGTTCCCTCGGGATTAATAAAGTACTCTATCTATCTATCTATCTATCTATCTATCTATCTATCTATCTATCTATCTATCTATCTATCTATCTATCTATCTATCTATCTATCTATCTATCTATCTATCTATCTATCTATCTATCTATCTATCTATCTATCTATCTATCTATCTATCTATCTATCTATCTATCTATCTATCTTATGGGTGAAGGCAGGGGACACCCTGGACAGGTCGCCAGTCTGTCGCAGGGTCACACATCACACACACACCTTTAGACAATTTGAGTGACCAATTAACCTATGAAGCATGTTTTTGGACGGTGGGAGGAAGCTGGAGTCTCCAGAGAGAACCCACGCATGCACAGAGAGAACATGCAAACTCCCCACAGAAAGGTCCCCCATTGATGTTCTGTTTTCAGGTCCCTCAGCTGGGACTTGAACCAGGGGCCTTCTTGCTGTGAGGCAAGAGTGCTAACCTCTGCGCCACCGTGCAGCCTGGTTTTTGCTTTATAGGAAGTTTTGTAATCAGCTTCAGAAATTTGGTTAGCAGTCTCACAGATACGCAGTTGGACTTGTATCATATGGTAAATATGAGAACCATGGTGTTAGAAATTCGATTTATTCCCGTGCTCACCAACATAACGGAAAATGTCTGCAGATATATTTGCTCTTACAAGCAGTATTTTTCCTTGTAAATTCTTTTTTTAATAAACTGCAGAAAGCAGCGGCTTCCTGCTTGTCCGAAAGTTTGGGAATAATCTAAATTAGGACCTTTGGCAGAATAGTTAGAAACAGAGCACGCCATGTATATCATTTCGTGGCAGAAAAAGTTTTTTCACAACAAAGGTAACTCTAGTGGACAAATAAAACAAGTTAACCTTTTGACATCTGAATTTTTTTGAGTTGTGGGCATCAGCGCAAAAATAGAAAACATTCATGATCAGGCTGTATTCTAAGCTCCAGCTGGATGAATCTGCAGTAAAAGGCAAAAAGAATGCAGATGTAATTCAGTCATCTCTTCCTCTGACCCAATGTGTCACGTGATCAATTCTTTACTAAATGCAAAAATATAATGGATTATTTAATGTTGTAATCTTGAATTGTAGTCTGTTCCTAGTCTCATGAAGTGTTGTGTAGTACCTCACACAGGTGACATAGTTCTTATTGCACTGCTTGTTTTCTTATTTTCCCGTCTCTTACTGCCTTAGACAGTTAACGTTTGCAGGATGGAGTTTGTTCATGGAATATTCATGTGACCCCATGTCCGTCCTTCCAGTAATGCTGTCTGAAGGCACATCAACATTAATCTAGATGCTGTTTTTGAACTTTTTATGGACTTTGAAAAGTCATAAAGGGGACACTAAATTCCTTAACTCAGCAGTCTAACTTATTGGAGTTGTATTGGACAGTAAGTGGCGACATAAAGAGGGTTTACTCTTATTTTCTGGGTTGTCTCAAAAAAGGAGAAGGGAAATACAGACTTGACATTGAAAAAAGCGATTCCATGTGACAATGCATGTTTCCTTTTTGTTCCATGTATTTTCTCTCTGGTTCAAAACCCCTTATCAACATCTTAAGTTAATTGCTTGAAGAAAGTTGATGGGCAGTCCAAAAAGCCCAATTGATAAATTACTGTAATTTCTTTGTGTTTTAAAAAAAGGAAAATGCATATACTGGACATATATTCGACATTTTTGTTTACAGGGGTTGCACATCGATGTTTGAATCTCGTGGTTTTGACCTTTCACATTCTGTCCAATCAGGCTGACCTTTCAACATGCCAATAAATGCTGCTGTTACACTCTGCTCTTAAAATATAGAAACCGCACACACTCAGAAAAGCCGTGCTCCAGTCAACACCACAAACATTCAGATTGCTCCAAGGGACCACCTTTTTAGTTTTTAAATTAACCAAACTGTGCGAGCAATGTCTCAATATCTGACGCCTCTGCGGCTTCACCAGTTGGAGAGGAAATGCTGATGGAGCATGGTCTTTATTTTTAGAATCAACCTCCTGTTGGTGCTCAGTCTTAGCGAGGAGGCAGTGAGTCATTTATTAAAAAAAAAAAATGAATGTGATCTGCTAAATACTCATGGGTTGTCGGAAATGTTGTGTCTTTAAAAACCTCTCTTTTTTTCCCACCAGATGCAATATGTTCTTTTGATCTGTGAACATCCAACTGTGGTGTGAACGAAGACAGGACTTCATTTGTATTCTTTTGCAAATCCCAATTAGAAGGAGCTGGGCATCCATAAGACAAATGAAACATCCTTTTAGTTAATGAGAGATTCATTCATGTTCCCCCTATTAAAAATCATTTGCTGTTGCAGGATTAAGTGGTTGGTATTATTTTATTTTATCTAAACATGTTCAGAGATGTAAATGTAACATAATTAGAACTGTGATAAAATCAATGTAGCCAACCATTTATACTTATGTCTGTTTATCTTTATTCGGTTGTGGAGAACCTCATTTAAGGTTTAAATGTGATGCTAAAACTTGCCTTCCCGCTTGGAGATTACTCATCCCTGCTCTGCAAGAAAAAAAAGCATCAACTTTACTAACAGACAGCGGTCCATGACTCACAGTGGAAACACTTCAGCTGTTATGAAACTCACATACAAAGATAGATCTCAAACTTCTGCAAAGTCCTCTGCTAACAGTTGGCCAAAAGGTTCAGTCGCCTAAATCAAGACTTTTTCTTTAAGAAACTCTGCTTCAGTTGGGGCTGAACCACTGACTTTACATGAGAACTGGACAGAGTCGGTGTGGTGTCAACCGTAGAAAATTACTTTCTTCCAGCTCCAATGAGATGAATCAGTCGCTATTTTTTTCTTGATATGTTTGCTGGAGCCAGATGACGTCAATGATCAGTGATTGGTCCAAATAGGTCTGAGTCAACGTGTCTATGGCAACCACTCTCACCAATCAAGACTGAGCTTGTTGAAGGTCCACACCCCTTCCGCTGAAAGTGGGCTTGAAAAAATGTGTCAAGCAAATGTTTCAAATGTTTGATGTGAAGCTACAAACTTTTATTGAGGCATCTGATTGGCCAGTTCATAACTACAAAAGATAAAATGAAGAAAGCATTATGGTTAGCAAGAACATGTTAAAAAAGGAATCTGAGCAAGAATGGCTCTTGGCTATTGTTGGTTTCATCTGTACTTTTAGTCTTTTGGTCTACACAGTATTTCCCAAAAGTCTTTGGGAAGATTCTGACAAATGGACAAAAAAGAATGACAGAGTAACAAAAAAATTTCCCCATCGTGGGATAAATAAAGTCTTATCTTATCCTAACTTATAGCTGTTTATTTCTCACTAGTCTGTGGGATTTTTTTTTTTTTGGAACAAGCAGTTACTTCCTGTTTAAACTGTGAAGGGGAGGAGTCACTCAGTCCAGTCCTCATACACCATCAATGGGCTGAACTGATGGGTTTAGTGGTTTTGCTGCCACTTTGACTGGTTTGGAGCCCAGACAGAACAGGTATTGATTAGCATGTCAAAACCCTTTCATCCATCTTTCCTCCCTTTATCTTGGTGGAGAGCCTGTGGGTAAAAACCTTTTGCCGCTGTCACAGGTGACCAGAATCTACACAGCTGAAAACACACAACATGTCTGTGTGTGAAGAAACCCTCACAGGCTCAGGAGAGAACAGAACAGAGACCTGCTCTGAAACAACCATGTTAACCACTAAAGCTACTTTCATGAAAGCTGCAGGTCCACTGGTTATTGTTTGGAAGCAGACTCCGTGTGAGGATATTGAGTTATCCCAGTTTACTTTTTTCTCATGGGGTAGTTCTGTGTGCAGGATCATCTTGTTTCTGCTTCCTTCAGTTATTCTCACTAGAGATTTAAAACGATAGTCTCCCCAGCTGTTTAAGTTTTCCTGATTAGCTCTTTCAGTCTTTTTACTGAAGGAATCTGATTAGCTCTTAGATGACCCCACCCTTGCATTGACGTGTTCTCTCTACCATGACAAAGGTGGATAAAGGTGGAAAGATTTCATGTAATCCATGGACACCAGTGAGGTTCACAAATCATTGAAGAAAAAAGGTCCGGCGCACTGTCTAGTGGGTCTAGATGACCCAACTCCCAACGGTAAAGTGCCTAGGATAGCACAAGGGTTATTAAGTTCATGGTTTCAGATGTCATGACCTCCTGTTCTTGTCACTTTTCCCCCCAAAAGTTTAAAAGTATTTCTGAAATGACTGCAGCTGCTGTTAACCTTCTTCTGGGTCCTTCACCCTATTTTCACAACACTAACATGTAGCTAAAAGTCTTTGTGCTTTTAATTGTGCAGCCAAAAACCCTGTCTTAACATAAAAGCAAGCTTTGCTGACTCCCCAAAAAGAAAAGTATCTATGGGCTCTCTTCAAATAATGTTCATTTTTATATAAATGCATGAATACAGAAATGAGAATTGAGAGGGTAAAATGAATAACAATACTTTTAATCTACCAATGAACCTTTGCGATTCAAATTTTAAGTCATTATTTTTCAAGTCATTATGTATTTGTTGATACAACTTGAGTGTTTATGCTCACCCGTTTAGCCTAACCCTTTTAAATTACTCCAAAGATGGCATCTTACAGTCACACCAGGTTCATGTTAATAATCATCCACAGCTGTATTCATTTCTGTTAAGTATAATCAGTATATTTAAGTGTATGTATTTCAGTTCTTCATTTTCAGGTCATGTGCTTTGTCACTTCTTGTTTTTCCATGGATTTATGTCACATTTGGATTTATTTATTAAATGTATACGTTTCAGGCAGCAATATAGTGCCACCAAGCTTGGTCTCCTGCAAAATGGATCCTTCACCACCAGTTCTTTCTACTTTAAAAACATCCCTAGTAATCTTTTATTTGTGATTATATTGTTTTTATAAAAATAAGTCAGTTTCTAGGATATAGTTTCTGCAGAGTGGCAGTAGTTTGCCTCTGAGTTGTTGGTGGGACTGCTGGTAATGAGTAATCCTACCCCCTTCGCATCATCCATCTGTTTACACACTCCCCCTGTAGCTTTCAGCCCCTCACAACCCAACCTAACATCAGTGCTTCAAAAAATGGCAAGCAATGGAGCTATCCAGCTATACAGATGCCAGATTAGACGAGAAAAACAAAGATTTACATGAATGTAGTTGTCTTCAAGTGGATGGAACCAAGTAGAGCAGAGCAGGAGGCTTGGGGCCTTTTTGCATCTACTCTGGATTCACAATGGTTGGAATAAAGAAATAATCAAAATACAATTTTAAGCTTAATGTTCTTTATATATGTCCTCCAACATCAGCAGGAACCTAGAATCATCAATGCAGCAAGAAAAACACCACAAACATGATTTTCATTAGAGTGGGTCTTTGGACTTGTACTCAATTCAAATCTCAATTCCTATAAATGTAATAAACATAGATGAATTACAGTGTTTGATTTTGGAAAACTATTTTATGAAAGTATGGTTCTACTGTAAAAAGACACTTTACTTTCTGAACTGGGTTTGAAACATCACCCAAACAGAATTATTTTCTTTAAATCTGGGAGAAACTATGGACCAAAAGTGAAGTGGTTGGTCTCAGAAATAGATGTTGGATAACCATCATAAAAAGGATTACCGGTATATCATTGATGGAAAAAAACAAAAAACAAAAAAAAAACAATTGTACCTGGTTGTGAACTTTGAGTTCTCTGGTGCCCTGTGACATATAATAAAGTTTATGTCATTAATTATTTAGGTTTTTAAAAAATTTGGTTGGACAAAGCTGTTGCAGTAAACTCCAAAATTGTCTATTTTGCCACTTTTAAGTAAATTAACCCATTTTGGACAACAAGCTGCAATGAGCAGGAATCTAGAATCGGCTGCTAGCAGCTGCCTTGAATGGTTTCTACATCATCTCTGTGGTCCTCACTTATGTCTTTTCAGAAGCCGCTGTTTTCCAGTTCTTCCTCATGAGTCTCACTTTCCCTTACATGTGTGAGACGTTGTCACAGATAATATAATCTATGCTATGTTTTATCTTAAAGTTGTAACCCATCTCTTCTAATTTCTCACTTATTCTTTCTTCATTGTGCGACCCAGTGACTTTGCTAACTTTAAAGAACTGTCTGCAGTTTTGAGGTTTTTTTGTCTCTTTCCATGAAATAGACTGTTACCCCTAAAAAACCCTGCATCTTCCTATCAGTCTAAAAGTCAGTGGTCACAAAAACACTGTCTTCTCCAGCTTGGATTTGATTTTTGTACACTCAAACATCTTGTTACAGTGCTTTTCTTAACTGGGGATTATCTCCCTTCCCCCCTGACATGAATTTTTTTACAGTCAGGGTTGTCAGTCTACGATAGTGGCAAATTGCCTGCAACGATGATCATTTAAAATGGATTTATCAATGACCTTCTGTCTGGGATGTCCCTCACTGTATGTTGTACTTGTTAATGCAGGTTTCTAGTTGAAACAAACTTGATGCTGCTCTGTTCTACACGGGCTGTTTTTGCTTTGTTGAATTCTCCATGCTTAAAATATGGGAACAGTAAAAATGAAACTTTATTGTAATAAAACACTTTCCTACTGTCTTCAAATTTGCTAGCAGTTGTTGCAGGATTGTGCAGATTGAAATTGATAATAATATATACTTGATGTCAATTGACACTGATACCTGCACAAATAGAGAAAAAAGAAGACAATAACTAGTCACGACAAAAACATTCGAAAACATCTGCAAACAAGCCAACTGTGATGAAATAATTGAAAGAGACAGACCTATCTGGATGTGTTTTGAGGCGCTGGATATAGTTTGAAGTTTTCAGTCTGGAGTTATATTTCTTGCACCTATAGGTATTCTTTCAGTTTGCTCTGGTGCAAAATCGCCATAATCAAAAGAAATGACAAAATGGGACGGAGGCATTTAGAGGACATGCCATGCTCCTCGGCTGTTTTTGAAGAGCAAATAACTAGCATTTCTATGACCCCGTCTCTGTACGAGTCTTCAGAAGTATCTTCTAGACTAGCTGCACAGTGGATTTAAAGTGCTTGCTTGCATTCTGATTTTTTTTAATTGTTTACATGTTTATCAGACCTTAAAATCATCAAATAAATGTAAAAAATACACAAAGATAAGACATGTAAGTATTTGTTTTTTTAAATAAGGGGTTTATTAAGGGTTTAAAAAAACCTCTATTGCCCTGCATAAAAAGTGACTGTCTCATTGACATTATATAACTGATTTGGCTATCCTTAGCAGCAACAGCTGTAATCTAGTGTCTGTGATAACTGGCAGGGAGTCTTTCACAGCCCTGTGGAGCAATTTTGGCCCACCCATATTTGCAGAATTGTTGTAATTCTCACTATACCACTCCAAAGTCTTCATTTTATCCTTCTCAAGACATTCGAAGGTGGAACTGCTGCTGTGTCATGGATTGTCGACCTGTTGCAGAACTCAAGTGGACTTCAGTTTGAGGCCGCTAACAGGATTTTTGGTAGACAGATGAATTCATGGTTTCATTTCTTTAACAAACAGCCCTCGGGCGATCACTCTACCACCATATTTGACTGTTTCTGTGAAGTTCTGTTTGTTAAATGGAATGTTACTCTCAAAGCAGGTGCAAGAGTTCACACCTACAATAAATACACTTTAATTTTTGTCTTTTGGTCTTCTAAGTATTTCCCAAAAGTCTTTGGGAAGATGTTTCTTGGAAAAATTGAGAAAATCCCGTAATTTTGCTCCTCCATGTAAGTTAGTTTACATGGAATTTTGCTCAGTCAGTCTCCACATGTAGATGATGTGACTGATGGTGGCCATATTTCTGAGTCGGTATCCATAGCCAGTTTTATTGGTTATTTGGCTGAAGGGGTTCATACCTATGCAGAACAGCAGTGTAGACAGAGCATCACCTTGGTATATGCCACATTTGATGGACACTTGTGCAAGTGGCTTCCCATTGGCTTCAAGGGTGGTTTTCCACTGCTTCATCGAATTTCCTATGAAGGCTCTTAGAGTCCTGTTGATGTTGTACAGCTCCAAGCATTCAGTGATCCATGTGTGTGGCATTGAGTCATAGGCTTTCTTGTAATCAATCCAGACTGTGCACAGGTTGGTGTGTCGTGTCCTGCAGTCCTAAGCGACTGTTCTGTAAACCAGGAGTTGGTGTTTGGCTCCTCTGGAGTCTTTACCAATGCCCTTCTGTGTGTTGCTCATATATTGATCCATGTGCCTATTTCTCTTGGTTGCAATGATGCCTGACATGAGCTTACATGTTGTGAAGAGACAGGTTATTGGCCAGTAGTTGGATGGGGCTGCACCCTTTGGGGGGTCCTTCTGGATCAGGATCGTTCGCCCTTCCGTTAGCCATTCGGGGTGAGTCCCATCTCTTAGCAGCTGGTTAATTTGTTCTGCTAGTAAGCATGTACCATGTCAGGGCCCGGTGCAGGGGTTCTACCCTCCAAACAAAACTTCAATGTTAAGTGTCAAGGAAGGAGGTGTTGTGTGCCCTTTCTGTTATGACCCATTTGTGGATTTAATTCACAATCTCCCCGTATCAGACAGTCTACCACGCAGCTACTAAAATGGTAACTGATATTTTTTCTTAAAACAGATCCAAAAGAGCAAACAAACTGAGAGGAAGAGGAACTTGTATAAATGTGAGACGGTTCAGGTCAAGGGCTTGCAGCTGCAGACGTGGGGATGTGGCAGGGAGCAGATTCAGATGACTCATGTGCAGTCCCTGAAAAAGTGTAATCTTTACTCTTCAGTGATGTTCACTCAGCTTCAAACTTTTCTATTCTAATTAAAAACATTACGGCTGTTGAATAAAACATTTTTTGACATCAGAATGTTCTAATAGTTTCTCTCTAGATAAAAAAAAACAACAACCTGTAAACATTGTGTAACAAACGCCTATTTGGAGAAACTTTTTCAGCTCTTTTGGAGCCACGCTCACCATCCTCTGATCATTTTATTGATCAGCGAACTAACGCCTCATTTATCCAGTTTAAGCCAGTTTTTTTGAAAAACCTGGACACACACATAAAAAAGCCACATTTGTTTTGAAACACGTTTTGTACACAATGTATGAAAACACATGGAGTTTATGAAAGCATAAATCCACGTTTAAGAAATGTCAAAGTGTCAAGAAAATATTCTCTAACTAACTTTTATGACTGTCATAGTCAGGCTTCTGCAGAGCTTGATGATGAGCTGAATTAGGTGTGCATAAGGAGGGCAGCTTGGAAAACATGCAGGATGGTGTGCCCCAAGGGTTGGCAAACACTGGTTTAGAGTAAAGTCAAACTGAAAAGGAGGAACAGTTTCAACGATGGCAGAACTGTTAATTTTTCAATTTCTTCTTCAATAAACGAATCAAGTAAAATTCAGACAGGAAGTAGTCCAAGTATGGCCCTGAGGGAGAAAACAAGATGCTAGTTAATATCTTTTGTCTTGCTTATAAAAACTTTATGAGAACTGTCTTGAGCAGTTTTGCCTCGCACGTCAGACTCCGTCTTACTGGAGAAACTCCTGTGAATGCTGCAGGCAGCTCTCTTATCCTCATCTTACCCAAATTTTACTGCTTATCTGACCTCTGGAGTTTTTGTTTTTATTTTTAATGTTGCATTTAAAGTCCCAATTTAATTGAGTTTGAAATAAGACAAAAAAATATAAAATTGATCCTCCAAAGGGAAGTCATCCTTGAAAGAAGTGTTTTGTTTTTTATTTGTGCGTGCTGGGTTGTCCCTAAGGGAAAAGCAGATTCTGATTCTTGGATTATTTTGTCAAGAAGAAAATACCAATACTATCCCATTGAAGGAACTGTTATTTAGAAAAAGGCTTTACTTAGATGCAGAGTTTATCAGGCTGTTGCAAAGGTTTACATTTTAGTAAGGCAATGACCTGAAGCATGACAATGAGAGAAAACAGGATTAGCAGTGATCCTCTCAAATGTTCACCTTGAGCCTGCAAAAGCATCCCCTGAAATGACTGGCACTCGATGGTCTTTATCCAGCAAAGCTGGTTTCTGAAGCACCTGCCAGGAAAACATGAAACCTTCAAAGTAAAATACATGCCAAGCTTGCTGGGTTGTTCCCTGGAGGACTTCAGGCTCTTTTGTTTTCAGAAAAGGTGTTTTGACCAACTATTCAGTGAAGGCATTGGTTCTAACAGAAGCTAAATAATGTATGCTTTTCCATAAAATAATTAAAACAAATGTAGGAGAATCCAAAACTTCTGAAAGTTTTCTATCTGCACTGAAATATTGACGTGCTGTTATGTGGTTTTCTCTTTGATCCCAACAACTGTGAACTCTGGCTGAAAAGAAAGGCAATGTATGGCGAAATCAGCAGTTCAACAGTCTTGTGTTCTCCTTGGTAGATGCTTAATGGCATGGACAGGTCGCCAGTGTGTCGCAGGGCCACAATCTCACACCCATACACACTTACATTCACACCTATGGACAATGTAGAGGAAACAATTAACCTATGAAGTATGTTCTTTTTGGACGGTGGGAGGACGTCGGAGTCCCTGGAGAAAACCCACACATGGACGGGGAGAAAATGCAAACTCCACAGAGAAAGGTCCCCCATTTGTGCACTCTCTTTCAGGTCCCCCTGCCGGGACTTAAACCAGGGCACTCTTGCTGTGAGGCAAGAGTGCTAACCTCTGCCCCACTGTGCAGTGTTTAGCCCTTTATAGTTTCAATTATTTTAAGTTTCACTCTATTTAGGAGTGAGATTGTATACCACCACCCTTGAAAGCGAGCTTCATAAAATCTATGAATGAAATGTTTTGAACCGTCAAAGTGGGTTCCAGCAGGCGCCACTTGCTTTTATCGAGGCATCGGATTGTCCAGTTTATAACTTAAATAACTTACAATAAGGGAAAAATGAATCTGTTGTAAAACATGGGACAAGTCACATGTGTGAATGCTGGGTGATATGTTTGGGTGACCCCTGAAGGGTGAAGCCCAAAATGAAGTAGAAGGAAAAATGGTTGCCTTCAGTGTTCTTCAACCAGACGGTTTCATGTTAAGTGTTACTTTTACCAAATGGTATAAAAACAACAAAAAACTGTGTGTTATTGAATATTGCTTTGACCCCAGTCTATGTGGACATTCAGTGAGCTAGGTGCATTGTGGGTGTCTTGCTGTCACCATTAACTAATTCTATTTGGTTATGTTAGATTTCCTAAATACTTATTTTCTCTAATCTATCATTTATGTAGATTCCTCTTTGTTTGTGTGCTGAAAGTGCTTATTTGTTTTTTTAATGACAGTACTGTAACTGTGGGCCAGGTGTGAGGGACTGATACCATGAAACGATCAATAATTACTGTCATACATTTGAATTTGTTTATTGTATAGGATGCAAATGTTAATTCTTGTGATCATAGGCAGACGTTTGCTAGCTGGGTGCATTGGCAATTACCATTTGAAAAGTAGGAGCTCCAGTTCTGCCACATCTGTGTGATGCAACCGATTACTGCAGTGTGGCCCAGATAAAGCGGTGTGTTTGTAAAAAGGGGCGTTTGTTAAACAAAACACAATTTTCCATAGACTTCTATGGAAGTGCTGTGAAAGTCCAAGTCGAGTCTAAAGTAATCAAATTCATGACTCGAGTGCAATTCATGTGACTCGAGTCAACACCTCTGGGAACTATTAAGGTAAGGGATGCTGAAGATGATGAGAAAACACAGGTGCAGGGTAGACAGTATACACAACATTTTTTAATAAAAAAAAAGAAAATCGTCATTTTTGAAAACACTCAGAACTCAGAGGGGAAAAAAAATCACCACAAAACAAGAAACTCAGAGCAGAACCAAAAAGAAGAGAAGCAAAGCAAAACACTAGTTCTTTGCACTTAAGTGACAAGAAGGCTCACAAGAAACATATATGATGCACTGATACTAAGGAATGTTAGAATGCAATTAAAATAATTAGCCCATTGAATAAGTGCAAGCATCTCTCACTTTTTTACAAAGGACAAAAAGTGAAAGGGAGAGCAGATGTCAATCAATGATTAGCCACAGTTTACCTGCACAGAAAGAAAAAAATAAAGACTGAGAAGCCAAAACAAAGAAAGGTAAGAACAAAGCCAGCACATTGTGTCAGTTACTTAACCTTGGCCTTTCCAAAGTTGGCAAAAAAGGAGAACAAAAAAGAAAGTTATGGAACTGAGGACTTGTTTAATTAATTTCAAGGTAAAAAATAAAAATGTGATGGGATTCGCATGATATTATTCACAAGTACTACGAAATTTAGACAATGTGACAAGAGTGGGTGAAGAATGACTCGCTTGTTTGATGAGAACCTAGTGGTTCCTCTGTAAACGACACTTGACACCTTATACTTCCTTCAACCAAAACTTGCTGCTTGCAAGAACAGCTGAGTCATGCTGAAAAAAATAAAAATAAAAAATACAATTCGACAAGATGGCGCCGGTGTGCTTGGCTAGCCTTCTGTCTCTACGAGTGTTGTTTGTATTTGCGCTTTGTTTACTGACTTTAGTGACGAATGTTAACTTGTTGCTGATCCACGATCGTCAAACTCTTCTGAATCTACGTCCCCCCTTCAGAAACCCGTTTCAAAATCCGCTCCAACTTAAATTCCCCGGGCAAGAATCGCGCTGTCCCCCGCTTTTCTCAAGCATACCAGCTCACCTGTATCGTGCTCCGCTTCCGCGATGGCGGCGCAGGCGGCGAGGGAAACGTAGCGGTTTACTGGTGAAACTGAAAGCTGTACGTTGTACGGACCCGGTCGCTCCCTGTTTGGTTTCTCTGGTCGGCGTGGACGTGGAGCTGCGGGGCCGTCGACCCACCTTGCCGTACCTCTGCAAGCGAGGGAGAGGCCTCCACAACCTGCGGCAGCTTCCTCGCGCTCTGCCAATGAAGGGCACTCCAATCCCGGCTAGGATGGCGCTCGTGAACGCTAAATCGCTAGCCAACAAAACCTTCATCCTAAGGGATTTCTTCGTCACCCATCGACTGGATTTCCTTTATGTAACTGAAACTTGGATCTCTGGAGACGACAGTAGCGCTTTCACTGAACTTTTACCACCGGATTGCTCATATTTAAGCGCTCCTAGATCGTCAGGTCGAGGAGGGGGTGTGGCCACCGTCTACAGGACCAGCTACAACTGTAAAGGCCCGTACACACCGGGACGAATATTCGCCAGGCGATATTCGCCAGCGTTTTTCGCCACGTCTTTTGTGTTCACACCCAGGCGATTTTCGCTGACGATGAGCCGAGCGAACATGCAATTTCCTTCCCTGACATTAGATGGCGCTTAATGTAAACAGAAATACTCCTGTACACAAGGTGGCGCTGCGCAACTTTACGATTCTTAAAGTCGCTTTTCACTCAGAAGAAGAGAGAAGGTATTTACGCGCTTGTCAGAATCATACAAAGAAAACATGAATATTTCAAGCATCAGTAGCTCCAACTGGTACTTGTTAAGGGGATATTTAAGAATGTCCGTCATTATTTCTTCGCGGCAGTGTAGACGCTACTTGGCGTCTAACTTCTTCGCTGGTATGTGTGCTCAGCAAGGCAGTTTTGTGTTTGAGCGCCCCCAAGTTGTGTTTTACTGTAACTTCAGAAGCTCCAGACACGTGTGCAAAAGCGCCATTCTCATTGGTCGAATAGATTTCGATGCGACGCGTCGAAAAAAAAAAACGAACCCGAGGCGTTTTTTTTTTTTGACGCTTTGGCGCTTGGCGTTTTTTCGCCTCGGTGTGCACACTCACATTGGTGCCCTTTGTTTAGTCACGAGGCGTTAAACGAAATTCGTCCCGGTGTGAACAGGCCTTAAACAGGTGACTTTAACAAAGACCTACTCTAGTTTTGAGGCAAGCGTCTTTAAACTAGACCCTGCTCTCTCAATGTTTTGTGCTGTTATATACAGGCCGCCAAAATACAACAAGGACTTCATTGATGATTTCGCTGTGTTCTTGGCTGGAATAATGCCAAAATATGACAGAATTTTGATAGTTGGGGATTTTAATATTCATGTCTGCTGTCCTGATAAAGCACCGGCCAGAGACTTTTTGAATCTTATCAACTCTTTTAATCTTGTTCAACTTGTGTCTGCCCCTACGCAAGAACATGGTCACACACTTGACTTAATTTTAACCCATGGCTTAACAACTTTTGACCTTGAAATCTGTGATGCTTTGTTTTCTGACCACATGCCTGTTTTGTTTAATGTGCAGCTGCCATGTCACACAGTTAAACCTCCAGCCCCTTTTTTATGCAGTCGCACTATTAACTCCCATACGGCCGCACAATTCTCTGCAGCTTTTAACTCTACCATCATTTTACCAGAACATCAGAGCTGCAATTCAGATGTTGAGAACATGTCATCCTGCTTGTATTCAACCTGTCAAACTGTTTTAGACAGTGTAGCTCCACTAAAAGCAAGGCTCTCCAGGTTGAGGTCTGAGCCCTGGTTAGATGAGACCACTCGTGCCGTCAGGCGAGAGTGCAGGAGAGCCGAGCGGAAATGGAAGAAAGACCGGCTGCAAGTTTCCTTCCAGTTGTTGAGAGGCAGCTGGCGATCTTATCAAAAGACCATGAAGGCTGCTAAAACTAAACATTTTTCAGACATCATTGCAAGCAACCAGCACAATCCTCGGGTTTTATTTAAAACCATTAACTCTGTTTTAAATGTTCCACAACCGGTCTCTCTTGAGAACTCAACTGAGGTTTGTGAGATGTTTATGACCTTTTTTATTGATAAAATCAAGAACATTAGGACCCTCATTAGCCCCCCCTCTTTCAGTCACTCCGTCTCCACCTCATGTTCTACTGTTCTCCACCGGTTTGAGCATGTCAGTCTGTCTTACTTGGAAAAATTAATTAGTCAGATGAAGCCATCAGGATCTCCCAATGATCCAGTTCCACCTCGTCTTTTTAAAGAAGTGTTTACCACTCTGGCTCCCTATGTTCTCGATTTAATTAACGGCAGTTTAATTCATGGGAGTGTGCCTCCGTGCTTTAAACATGCAGTAGTAACACCACTTATTAAAAAGCCTGGCCTGGACTCCTCCATTTTGTCAAACTTTAGACCAATTTCTAAGCTCCCCTTCCTTTCGAAGGTTTTGGAGAAAATTGTGTACTGCCAGTTAACAACGTTTTTAGAGGAGAACAACATTCTTGAGGTGTTTCAGTCAGGATTTAAACCCCGTCACAGTACCGAGTCTGCGCTATTGAGGGTTTCAAATGACATTTTTCTAGCAACGGATGCCGGTCACCATGTTGTTTTGGTTCTGCTCGATCTGGCAGCTGCATTCGACACAGTTGACCACCAAATCCTTTTGTCTCGCCTGGAAAGCTGGGTGGGTCTTCGAGGTAGTGCTTTAGAATGGTTCAGATCGTATTTAAATGAGAGGAGCTTCTGTGTCCGTCTTGGACGTGCAGAATCCCGTAGAGCAACTTTCACATGTGGTGTACCTCAGGGCTCTGTTCTGGGGCCTCTTCTTTTTTCATTGTACCTGCTTCCACTTGGGTCTATTCTCCGCAAACACGGGATTTCATTCCACCTCTATGCTGACGACAGTCAGATTTACATACCGTTAAAACAGGAAGAAGCATATTCTGCTCACCAGTTACTAGAATGTCTTGATGACATTAAGACATGGATGTCATGTAACTTCCTGCACTTAAACCAGGAAAAAACAGAGGTTCTGCTATTTGGTCCAAGTGATGTCTCTAAGGCACATGTCGACTTAGGCGTTTTAAATGATCACCTGAAACAGACAGCAACAAGTCTAGGTGTGAAACTGGATAGCAATTTAACTTTTAATGCTCATATAAACTCAGTGGTGAAATCCAGCTTTTTTCACCTGAGACAACTGGCCAAGGTTAAACCTCTCCTCTCCCGCCATGACTTTGAGATTTTAATCCATGCTTTTATTTCAACACGTTTGGACTACTGTAATCCTCTCTATGTTGGGCTTTCCCAGAAATTACTTGCTCGTTTGCAGTTAGTCCAAAATGCAGCTGCCCGTCTTCTAACTGGTACACGGAAACAAGAACATATCACTCCCATTTTAGCATCTCTTCACTGGCTCTCAGTTCGCTTACGCATTGATTTTAAAATTCTCCTATTTGTTTTTAAATGTCTCCATGGACTCGCCCCAAAATATCTGTCTGACCTGATTCAGGTGTACAATCCCCCCCGCTCCCTTAGGTCAACAAATCAGACACAGCTGGTCGTCTCGAAGACCAGGAGAAAACTGAGAGGTGACCGAGCCTTCTCAGTCTTCGGACCAAAAATCTGGAACGAATTGCCCCTGTACCTCAGACAGATAAACTCACTCAGTATTTTTAAATCTGCTCTTAAAACATATTTTTTCACTTTGGCTTTTAACTGAGTTGGAATCCGGACCTATTTTATGTGTTTTATGCTTTATATTTTCATGTGCTTTTATTAATTTTTGTATCGTTCAGCACTTTGGTGAACCTTGTTCTGTTTAAAGTGCTTTATAAATAAAGTTGAGTTGAGTTGAGTTGAGTTGAGAAAGCTTTGGATTAAGAAGTCCCAGTAGGAGAACGGATGCAAAAATTGAAGTTATTTTTTTGTTTTGTTTTTTAGACTCATGTAACGTTAGAACAGTCATTTTCACGCCATTATCACTAATGTAGAATGGTTTATCTTCCGCTGGAGCTTAAACTTGTGGAAGTTTTCCAATGCCAGCCGGATAACTAAAACACACAGAAAGTCTGTGTTTGGTTTCTGTCTCGAAAAATTATTTCTCTTTTGCTTTGTATTCCTAATGTTAATGTATTCATGTTTGCTTAACATTATTATAATACATTTTTTTTCTGTAAGTTCTGAGCTCTAACTTTTTCCACTTGCCAATTAATTTCATGACTCATTGCCAACGTGAAGCAGTCTGAAAATGAAATGCACTGCCTTGTGCAGCTTTGAATCAGAAACTGGAAGACTAAAGAATGAAGCTGTGCTCTCTCGGCTCAGTATGGATCAGGCAGGATTGTTATACAATCTGAGCTCAGTAAATGGTAAAAATAGAGTATTCAAGATTTCCACACCATGTCTAATGGATGTGAAACGCAGAATGCTTCAAAGAGTTGTTCCCTCTTCAAGCTCATATGCAAATCAGCACGACAAATAAAAGCTGTGAACTTTAGATTGCCGCACCGATTAATCACCCATGTTTAATCAGATGAATGCTGTGCAGCTCCAGGTGGATGGATGGATAAATGACAGGTTGAAACAGGTGCTAAGTTTGACAAGACGGCAGCTCCAACAGCACCTGGCTGTTTATCTGATGCCCTGTTTGGAGGCTATTATTCTGAATACTGCTGTGTGCTCCACAGTCTGATCACAGCTTTCGTAAATACAGCAGTCACTCAGGAATTTATCTCTGATATTCACGCTGGCACATCCTCTCCCTGTGCTCATTCTTGCTTTTCAAAACATAATTTGGCAAATCCTCTGTTTCCCCTCAGGTGTTCTAAATGGACACGAGTTCAATTCAAGAGAAATAGGAAATAACAGATGTATTTTCCATTGTTTTTTGAGTGAATTTTAGCTTATGCCTGGATGTGTCTTAAATTGGGTGCATTTAGAGTTTACAGGTTCATTCAAATCCCAGTCCTCTTGAATTTAAAGGTTTTGAAATAATATCATGGAAAAAGCAAAAGAGTACCTTGACAAAAAATTGTTGTCTGGCAATAATGCACATTAAAGACCCACTCCAATTTTCTTTTGACGCAGATCTATTGTAAAAATGTTCCTAAAATCAAAAAACCTGTGTTGTTTTCTAGGACAGTTTCTGCAGAGCGGCAGTTCATTCAAAATTCACCTCCTATTTGTGGGCAAGGCTGTTGGCATGAAGTAAGCCTGTGCCCATTTCCCATGATTTTTTGTCTCCCGCTAGCTTACAGCCCCTCACAACCTAACAATAGCAGTGCAACTTAAACAGCATTGGAGCCATATAGCCGTACAGTTTGGGGCCATAAGTCAGCACCTACGACGAGGAAAACGACAAGTCGTTTACAAGTGGATGCATCAGGATGGAGCAGGGAGCTTGTGGCTTGCCGTTGTAGCTTCTACGTCACACTTAGAAGGATTTTTCCTACTGCATTTTTTGGTCTGCTCCTGATTCACAAAGATTTGAATAAAGAAAGACTTACAAATGCAATTTTAAATTTAATTTTCTTTATATATGTCCCCCATGATCAGAAAAATGCTACAAGAACATGTTTAAAACTCAATTTTCATTGGCCTGGGTCTTTCCTTCCTGTTAAGCTTCTCAACATAACATTTACGGAGTCCCCTGACATTGATGTTTGTCGAGCTGTTGAGCTGGTGAGGAGGACACCAATGATGGGGAACAGAGTTGCGTCCACTGGGAAAAAATGGCAGCAGCGCATACATTAAGCTGTCTCCCCTGAATATGTGTACAACTGCTGGATAAAATAATGAGGATGGTGCCGCTGGTAATCCTTTACTATCTGTCACAGCAACTCTGTTCAGAAATCTGTTCAACAAGTGTCCACTCCCAGACGTGCAGCCTTCTATCCTTAATTGTGAGGGTTCATACAGCATAACTCTATGCTGTATGTCCCTCCACAAATGATTTGCAGTCATGAGCACCATTGACATGATTGATAACTTGGCCTTCCAGCTTGTTTGTAGCTCCTCTGTGGTCTTCCGATCTGTATTTTAAACTGGAAATAAATCCATATAAAGATTCATGTTTTTCCTCTGCTAGTGAGGATAAAAACTTACTCAAAGTCAGAAACTGCAGTAACTGTATTTTAGAATGAAAACAAAGATCATCTTTGCAAGCTGAATGCATTCTGTACAGTCCAGGAGACATGGCTCCATTTACTGTGTAAGAGAACTGTACTGAGTGACCCCTTCCCCTTCACGTTCAGAATAGGACGTACCTGCTGGCTCCAAGAAGCCAAAATCCCACAGAGAAATAACCGCTAATACTCAGTCATTACTAGTTGGTCACCATTCTTGCTCTGCTACCTTTTATTTTATTTTATTTTTTTAAACATGTTCTTGCAATTTTGTTTTTATCATAATTTATAATCATATAATCATCATAATGGGGATTTAAGCCACCGAGGCACCCGCTTTCGACTGCTCTCCATATACCGGTTGATGTTCATTCCAATACTCACCTATGGTCATGAGCTCTGGGCTTCCTCCCAGGGTGAGCTTCCTCCTTAGGGTGGCTGGACACTCCCTTAGAGTTAGGGTGAGAAGCTTGGTCACCCAGAGAGAGATTGGAGTAGAACTGCTGCTCCTCCACATCGAAGGGGAGCCAGCTGAGGTGGCTCGGGTATCTGGTCTGGATGCCTCCTGGACGCTTCCCTGGGGAGATGTTCCGGGCATGTCCCACTGGGCAGAGGCCCCCCGGAGAAGACCCAGGACATTCAGGAGAGACTATGGCTATGTCCAAATCACTACTCACTACATAGAATAGTGTATTCGCCAATTTGTAAAAAGAAAAAAGAATAAAGGAGGGAGCATGGTGTCCGAATTGCTATTAAAACCCAGGGCATAGTAGATAGTCCCGCACTATTTAGTTTTTTAGTAGTTAAGTATTAGGGTGGGAATGGTAGGGTAGCCTATGTCTCTCGGCTGGCCTGGCAACGCCTTGGGGTCCCCCCAGAGGAGCTGGAGGAAGTGGCTGGAGAGAGGAAAGTTTGGGCATCTTTGTTTAGACTGCTGCCCTAGGGCCCCGGGTGAGCGGAAGAAGTTGGATGGATGTTTTTTCTGTGGAGAAAGTCATTCAAGTGATAAACTGACCAATCGGTTGCCTTGGTGCCCAGTGTCTCCCATGTCAAATGCTCAAAATTGCTCGATTGATTTGATTGACAAATTATGTGTAGCCCGCTTTTAAGTGTTAGGGGTGTGGACTTCCAGCAGCTCACTCTTGATTTGTGAAAGTGGTTGCCATAGAAACGTTGACTGAGGCTGACTTGGACCAATAATTGCTAACTGTGTTTATTGACATAGTCTGTCAACATGGCAGCATCTTTATTGAGATAAAATGACGACTGAATTGACTTCATTTCATAGGAGCCACAAGTCAACCAGTTTCTATGGGTGACTTCTCACTGAGTCCAGTTCTCATATACAGTCAATGCTTAGCACAGAGGAGATTAATTGACAATGCTGTACAGCCAATCGGGACGTAGAACACAATGTGGTGTAATAAAAATAACAAAATAGCACAAAAAAATATCCCAGAAACAGTGCAACCGCAAAAGGTTAACTGTAGCATAGCTAGGGACCACTGTAAAACAAATGAGAGGTAAAGTTGACCCAAAGCTTTATAGACAATAACACCGAGTGTCAATCTTTGAATGTAAATTTACTGTGTGACAGAATGGTGTTTGTTTACTCTCTGAGCAAAAGTTTCTAATAAAACAAGTGAAACATTTTAACTCCAAATTCAAATACATCATAAAACGCAGGTCCAGAGTCTTCTTTCATCCACTGTCAGACATGCTGTGTTTTTTTAGATCTTACCTGAGTTGGTAAAGGGAAACCTTTGAAATAGGATCTATCGTTAAAACACTGAACATTCCAGGCTTGTTCATGAAGACGCCATCTTCTGGGCCAAAAAAATCTTAAAGTTACCAGGGATTTTTTACTTAAAACTCTCTGGATTGATACATTTTCTTCTTGACACCTGTTTAAATCCCAGGTGAAGGCAGATGTGAGCATACCAGCATCCTTTTGCTTCAGATTTTTTATTAAAGTCAACTACTGTAATTCAGTCTTTATCTTTCCAAACTTTTTTTTGTTGTTTTTCATAAAGGGGGACATCTTGGATATGTTATTTATCAATACTCAAACCTTTTGGTAAAAAAGGATTGGATGTAAATTTATTCAATCCCTTAGAGAGAGTCGTCATGGTTGTATTTTGGTGCCATTATGTTGGGGTCAAAAGTATCATAGGTGTGACGAAAACATTTTCAGGAAAAGCCAGGAATTCTAGAATAAATATTGTTTTTAGGGGATGTATTTCAATATTTTTTTATCAAGTTGTTTCTTTAATTTTATTTTAAATAATGTTTTTGGCTTCAATAGATTTTTTTACAAGCTTTGCAGCTGGCAGGTTAATCTTGACTGATCTTTTCTTTTGCCTTGTTCTTAGAAGCTCCTCTGAAAGCCTGCAGACCTTTAACATCTGTACGTTTTGGTCTCTCCCTGATTTTGAACACATTCCTTAACATACATTACAAGTTTTCCCAGCATTCAATACAGGCAAATATATGAAATCAGACTAAAAGCAGCTCTGACCCTGCAGGAATGCAAGTTACAGGTTTAAAAAATTTAACATGTTAATAATAAGAACAGTGTATCCATTTAAAAAAAAGTATAATTTCTATTTCATTATTTAAGACACTGAATATCACTAAAATGGAAATGTTGATTTATTTACATTAGCAGTGATTTATTCAGGGTATATTGCTGTGAATATTCATTGATAGAATGTTTTCAAAAATCCTCTTGAGTCTTGGCGTTCACATGCGAGGTCATCACATTGTGGGTTTTGTTATCACTGTAGTTAATTCCGATTACCTGGGGACCCGTGACTACGAATTAAAAAAAGGCAAAGAGCTCAGGGCTCAAAAGGTTAAAGCGGCTGGATGGCTCAGCTGGCTGTTTGGGTGCAGAACTGGCACATGGAAAACCATTTACCGCGGGGGCACAATTACCTTAATCCAGTGTGGATCCTTGGGCAAGACCCTTCACACTACTGCCTAACTATGTAGGCATAAGGGGACCCGGGTCAAGGTCCCCCTGTGCCGGACCCCAGCCAAATAAAAATACAGGGTTGCGTCAGAAAAGGCATCCGGGGTAAGAATCTCTGCCAAACCGAAGCTGATTCACTGAGGCGACCCCTGACGGGATATGCCGAAAGGAGAACAACAACATGATTTTTCAAATGTCTGTAGTAATGGAACACGAGTTCATCCCGCATCTGAACCCTTCAAATTGCAGTATTTTGGGACATGGTTTTTGCTTTGCATTTTGAACAATGAAATACGAGTTTAGGAAACAATCTGGTATTGTTTACCCTTAAAAGAGAGACATTGTCTCTTTATTTGGAAGTTATTGCAAAAAAAATTTAAAAAATCACATCCTGTAAACCTTCGTGTCTAAACCAAAGATTAGAAAATATTGCAGTTTATTTTAAGACACTTCAGCTTACAAAAAACCCATTTAGTTCTTAAAGTGCCATTAGTTTGGAAGCCTGCTGAGCTTCTTGGCAATTAAAAAACAATTTCAAATACTTTTCAGAGACCTAATTAAAATTAAAGTAAGGAGGCAAAAGAGATGAGGTCAAGTTTTAAGTTAACAGTTTAAAAGTTTCCGTGCTTGTTGTTCAGAGATGTTACGTGATTATGTTCATGAAGTTTTAAAGCGTTTGAGACCACTGAAGTCTTGTTTCTGGTTCTAAACACGTAGATTCACACGCTCAATCTTAAGTACTGACTCACTTTCTGACTTAGATCGGAACATCCGAGGTACATTTATGCCTTAATTGGAAATGACTCAAGATGTCAGAAAGGCTTTTTATATTTGTACTCATTTCCCCATTCACACAGCCTTGGCATCTTATCTGGTTCATTTTCAAAGACTGTAAATAACACATTCAGAACTTTTAATCAGAAAATATCAAACAGGTACTAATTAGTAGACTAATAATACTTTAAAATGTACCTGCCTCATCTTTAAATGAGAAGGAGCTGCTTTAAGTCATCCTTTCTCATTAGAAGCCAAAACCAGCCAAACAGCTGTATACTTGTTGGCTTTCAGTTTCAGATGGAGAAATACAGATTTCATTATTCTGTAGCTGAGCCTGTTTGTCTTGTTTCAGATTGTCATGGGTCATGTGAAATTGGTAATCTGGTTGTTTTGCTCCTGTGGAAGAACAGAGCCTCCTGGCTGCTTTCCTGCTGGTTTCAGAGCAACAGATGTGCATGAAATGAGACTCTAATGCAGATGCTCCCAGGCCCCCTCAGCTGGTTTATTGGTGGAGAATCAAGGCTGAAAGTGTGTTCAGTTTAGTGACATGCACACAGTCTCTCTTTTGTTGCTCTCTAAGGTTTAAATTAAAGAAATCTCTAAAGTGCAGTGAAAAGCCAGACACTTTTCTTGAAAGTCCAGATCTATCTAACAGAATCTGACAGCTTGACTTCATAACAGAGATAGATGAGTTTTGAAAGGTGGCTGAAAGACGAATTGTTTCTCCTCGCAGCTGAAGGAGGCAGGTGAGACGGTTTAGGCAGTTGGTCAAACAGCCTTAGGAGCACCTTGCAGCGAAGATGCTGTATTTCAGGGGGGGGGGGGGGTTATATCTAACCAGGGAGACCTGAGGGCAAACCCCAAGACTGCATGGAGAGGTTTATGACTTGGCTGGCCTGGGAATGGATGCCCCTCTGAGACAGGTGAGCATTTAATTTCTAGGAAGTCAAATACTCATTTTCTGCAACTCGACTAAGCTTTTTACTCCTCTTCTTCTCTGGCTTTTGACTTTCAGACACATGCTTCGTTCACACCAGGCATGTTTGGCATGTTCAAAAATGCGCTGAATGTGGGTTTTTGTACCCACTTTTAGCATATGGTGTTCTCACAGATCTGTCTCTACCTGATACTAGTGCATGTACTTAGTTGGAGACTTGGTGCAAAATGTTGAAGTGGGGTAAATATTGCGAATTCTGCTCCAGGCTTTTTCTTTCACTGATCTATTCTGATATATGAAAGATTTGGTGTCATATGATTCTGGTGGGCACAAAACGCAAATACATTTTTTTTTACTTTTTCCTTCATTATCACTTTTCGAACAGTTGGCACTTCCGTGTTATGAAAAGGATGCTTTCCATGTGTCAATGCCAAATCTGAGTCCCTGATTGATCAAAGTTCAACTGGGATAACTTTGGACAATCGCTGCATGTCTTGTATGTAGAGCCCGAAAACTGATGTAAAAAATTGGCTTAGTGATGCGTGGATGTGAGAGTCTTGAACGAAGAAGCCTGAAACATGCCAAAACATGGGTCTACATCAAATTTTCATTGGAAGCGGTCCTTCGAATGCACATTTTCCAAGCCCTGTGTGAACATAGCACAGTAGTGTTGTATGAATTCTTTTACTGTATGTTTATGTTTATGTTTAATGTCTGCTGAATTTGAGATAAAGCATTAAATGGTGCATTTTTAGTAAACACCACATTCCAAATTATTATGCAAAGGATGTGCAGGTTCCATGGTTTTTCTAAATAGTAGATGCAAATGACAGTCATTTTCATACCCTAACTGAGTATAAATGACAGTAATTTTTTTAAAACAAAAAAACAGAATGCACTGTCACAAAGTATAATGCAGAAAAGAGTTTTAAAAGATTCTAAAAGTGAAAATTGTCTTTTTTTTAATTTGCTGAAAGTTAAGGTGATATTTACTGAAGTCAAAAAGCTATTCCAATCAAAAACATCTTAATAGGTCAAGTTACATTTGAACATAGGACCCCTTATCTTGTAGCATCTTCCCAATTCTTGCATCCATTGAACTTGTGAGTTTTTGGAGAGTTTCTGCTTGAATTTCTTTGCAGGATGTCAGAATAGCCTCCCAGAGCTGCTGTCTGGATGTGAACTGACTCCCACCCTCATAGATAGTTTGCTTGAGGATGCTCCATAGGTTCTCAATAGGGTTGGGGTCAGGGGAAGAAGGGGGCCACACCATCAGTTTATCTCCTATTCTTTCAGTAGCAGCCAATTATCCTGATGTATTCATTGCAGCATGAGATGTTGCATTATCATGTGTGAAGATGATTTTGTTATGAAAAGCACTTCTTTTTGTACCACAGAAGACGGTGGTCAGTCAGAACCTCCACCTACTCTTCAGAGGTTATTTTCAAACCTTCAGGGACCCTAAAGGATCCGTCCAACTCTCTCCACATGATTCCAGCCCAAAACATGACTCTGCCACTTTATTGCTGACAATGCAGACTTGTTGGGACATTGTGGCCATATACTAACAACCCAATACTCCATCCATCTGGACCATTCAGGGTTGCATGGCACTCATCAGTGAACAAGACTGTTTGAAAGTTGTTCTTCATGTAGTCTGGGCCCACTGCAGCCATTTCCGCTTGGGAACATTGTTTCGGGGCAATCGAGTGGAAGGTTTATGTATAACTGCAAGCCTCTAGAGCATCCTACTTCTTGATGTTCGTGGGACTCAAGAGACACCAGCAGCTTTGTAAAGGCACTTTAGCTGCTACTCTAAACCAAAGTTATGTGTCTCGTGGAAACGTTCCTCATTCTCCCTTCATCGGTACATTCAACTATTTCACGCTTCTTAGCAGCAGGGAGATCCTTTTTTCCTCCTATACTGTTTATAAATGTTGTTCTACTTAATAATGTGGAATGTCTTTCTTTAATAGTTTTTCCTTTAATTGAACTCATCTGAGTTATCTCTTGTGTCTGAGATTGATTGCAGTGATCCAAAGGCGCCCCGAGACACAATACCATTCATGAGTTTAACGAAAAAACAAAAAACCTTATGACACTTAAAAACAAGTTGCATAACAACTTCAAGATTCAAGATTTAAGATTTGGTTTATTGTCATTCCACACATAGTATTTTCAGAGAAATGACAGTGCAAAGAAGCAAGCAATAAAATAACAATCAAAGAATAAAAATAGCAATAAAGTAAGAGAAATAAAAATAAAATAGAATAAAATAAAATAAAATAGAGACCAGAACTAAGTGTAGGCAAATCAAATGAATCGTAATTATTGATATGCAAATCTAACAGTTTACAATTAAATTTTCTTTATTTTTGCAACTATTATCAGTTTTCATCAAATAAATTGTTTAGTGTGATTTATTTAATTTAGCTCTATTTGTTCAAAAGAGATGGGAGAGTTACTGTTTCTCATTTGTTTTGGAGACATAAGTGGTGTAATTAACTACTTTTTCTCATTTAGAACACGTAGAAGGGTTTTAATGCCAGTGGGAGCTTCCTTCTCTCTGGAGACTTCTGAACACTAAATGCACAGACACACTTCAGATTCATGGCAACAAGAAATACAGCAATTTTGTCTTTATGAAGAGGCAAAGGTCAAGTCCTGTGTTGAAGCAGCAAATTAAATATAATTCAGAAGCGGCCGTCACCTTCATTCCTATTTCTTTTTATGTGTTGTGTCATCTTGGCTGGTAGTTTTCTGATATGTGCAGCTTTGCCAAAATCAGAGAGTCCTGTTTACCTCAGTCGTTGTAAAGTGCAAAACATGCACAAATTAACCGTTTAACGATGGCCGGTAAAGCAAACACTGTCAGAGGGAAAGGCCTACATCGAGTGTTTGTTTTGAATTCTCTTTGTGCTTACTGATGTTGAAAAGATTTTGAGAGCTAGATGTCGCTCTGTCAAAATGTTTGGTTAGGTGTTATCGTGAATATGCTAACAGGGCTAAAGTGTAGCAGTGTCGGACTGTATATTTTTTTATTTTAGGAAGAAGATTGGAAGTTAACGTTGTCACAGCAACGCTAGTTTTAGTGGAATGAGTCTGTTTTTTTTGTGGTTTGAAATAAGGTTGGGTGTTAATATAAATACGCCAACACGGCTAACATGTTTTTTTTTATGCGTTACTAACAAGGTTGGGGGTTCTGGTAGTCACACTAACTTCCACCTTTACCTTTCAGTAGCTGGTTAGGCTCCAGCATCATCATGACCCCAAATGGGACTAAAGCAGTTTTAGAAAATGGATGAATGTTCTTTTGGAGGATGCTCTGGACCCTTTCTGTTCAGTGAACATCTTTCATTAGTATAAATATGAATAGTAATAATAAATGTGGTGGATTAAATAATCCTTTCTCTTTCGGCTTTTCCCATCAGGGGTCGCCACAGGGAACAAGTTGCATGGCATCTTGGCAATGTTTTACGCCGGATGCCCTTCCTGACGCAACCTTCTCAAAGCAACCGGGCTTGAGACCGGCACAGAAGTAGAGAAGGGAACAGGGAGCAGCCCGGATTTGAACCCTGGTTACACGGACGGAAGGTGCCGCAAACCAGCACAAGCTAAACCGGCTCCCTGGTGGATTAAATAATAAATATGGTTAATTTTACAGTCTTAAATCCACTAAAATCTAAATGATCCCTTAAAGTTTTACAGTGATATGTAACAGAAGCCATGCTCATTTAGCATCCAGGTGGCATTCTAAATATCTTTTGTAAATCAAATGTTGTGGGCCAAAATGTGGTGGGCCAAATGTCATTACGGTTGCAGTGTTCACAAAGGAGGAATAGTTTCATCTAAAGCTGCAGAATACTGCATGGCTCCAGTCTTTCAGTTTGTTGTCACACTTCCTCCACCCATTGGTGTTTCTGTGCATTTAGAAGATGGCGGCTCCAAACTCTGAACCATGAGCTAATCAAACAACAACCAACCTAAACAATTACAAGAAATGATGTGAATAAACACAAACATGTATCCTGGTGTAAGGTTGTATGTTAAGAAGATCAGGCAGCATTTTGATATAATCTTAAAACATACAGGAAGATGCAGATATTCCAAAAATATTACATTAATTACAATCAACAACAGAATAGGGCTCCTGCTGAAGTGATTTAATGAATGCAAGGCTGTTCCTGAGAAAATAGCTGTGAAATGAGTCTGCTTTTAATGGTTTGATTACATCGTTAAAGTTTCAACCATAACTTTTTATTTCCTGACCAAGTTTGCTTGAGAAGCAGGTGCATGCAGTGAGATCTGAAGGACGGGGAAGCGTAAAGGTGATTTTAAGTCTTAAGAGTGTGTGTGTGTGTGTGCCCTTATCAAAGTAATGTTGCATTCTCAGAGAGAAGGCCATGGAGATGAAACCCAGATAGTGGCTAGTACTCCTCACATGACCTTTTCACTTTTTTTTTTGCTTCCTTTTTCCTCCAAATGATCTGTAATGAGCCTTAAGTCAAGCTAGCTAATTAGACCTGACAGCACACCTAACTTCATCTGTGTGGCTCCTCTAGACATTTTTATTCATTCATAGACATGCAGAAAGGCACAGCTGTTCACACTAAGTAACATGGAAAACAAAGAAAACTTGACAAACCCCTTTTCATGTTTCCTTAAAGCTATCAAGCTTTATGTTTTACGTATCTGCTACTGAGGGATGCCTATTCTCTCATTTTCTTATCTGTCACAACTGTCACCATGTGTGCAAGACCCCTGGTGAGAACCACAGGTAAGCTTGTGGGAGATTAAAGTCACACTTCTAACTTTAGACACACGCACAGTGTGCTACAGAAATGCTCAGAGAGATTAAATTTAATCCATTAGCAGGTCGTAGGGCAAAGCATGTCCATTTCCCCTGCTGTTTCTCAACTGTCCAGTAGGGAGACCTAATGTTCATTTAAAAAAACGGACTTTATGATGGTTGAGACGGCAACTTCTTAGTTTTCTGATGTTTTTTAGGTGTCTGTGTTAGAAGTGTTTAAAAATGTTGTATAAAGAGGAAATCTGCTCTGTCTTTGTGTGTCAAATTACAGCTGAGTCACAGATAAACAGATACAGACAAACAAAGTCCTAATGTTTGAAACAATAAAAGCATCATTGACTTAAAGAGGAAAAGGATCAATTGGGTTGAGTGGTTTTATGTTTCAGTTTGTTGTGGAGAAAGGACTCATCTTGTGATATTGTGTAATTGCTTTGAACAGCCAATTTTACTTCTTATCATTTTGGTTCACATAGAAATATTGTATTAAATTTAAGTATCCCCATTAGGAATTTGAAAAAGAATCTACTCCTTTAAGAATTCATACTACTTAGAGTAAATGCTGCATTCTTTATCTCTTCCCTAGTGTTGGACAGTTTGTTTTCTACTTTATATTTACCGGTATATATATTTTTAATTTTAGTTTTTATATTTTCTTGCACATTGTTTATGAAGCAATACGTGTGGCACTGTCTGTGCAACAAAAACCCTGTCATAAAGACCATGTGATGTCCTGAGCAAATGAACTTTGTTCACCAGTACCACATCTCAAGTCTCAAGTTTTTGACAGTGAAAAGACTCTGCATGTGTGACCTAAGAGCAACTCAGTTCCAAACCCCCTTCTCTGATCAGTGTACCGATTATTGACTGATCTACAGAAGAGTAGGCTGAAGAGTGGTAAACACATAGATGGAACTTCAGACTGGGAATTGGTCTGCTGTGAAATTTCAAGCATATTTCCTGTCAACAGTTGGCCTTCTGCAGAACATTTGTGCTGTAAAATAAAACATAGAAGCAGCTGCTTCTTACGGAGCTCTAGTTTGTCTTTGCTTAAAAAATCTACAGACAAAAATCAGCAACTGCTGCCCGATTTAAAGAAAAAAAGAGCAAAAAGCTCAAAAAAGATGATTGATGTTGGATGTTATGTATAGCCTTCGTCAATTGCACAATTATGCATTTTTCCATACTTACTTAGTGGTGAATTTTCAGGTAATGAGCATGCAGATTGTGGAGGAACTGAAATGAACTCTGCTCAGGTAGCGTTCGCTGGTGGCAGATCATTTGCTTAAGTAATTGCTTTGAGACAACATGAACATTTCATTTGCTGTTTGTTCCTGTTGTGCCCTGCAGCCATGTGCTGAGCACCTTGAGTTTTTTTCCTCTTCAGTATTGTTTACCGACTGATCTCTCCCTCTAAAGGAAAAGCTATCACCGTCTACCACTAGCGCAAAATAAGCAAGCTGTAAATTAAGTTTAATTTTCAAATGATAAACGCACTTCTGCTGCTTAAGGAATAGGACATGGATATTTGACGAGCCACTTTATATCGCTTCAAAGCTCTAAATAAATCAGTGGGCACAATTTTTTGGGGGGGAAATATGCAGCATTTCACAGAGCAGACTCCATCCCATCATCTTCTCATGAGCGGCTATTGCTCATTTGTTGCCCTGGAAGATGTCAGGCGTTGGGGTTTATGAAAACTGAGCTCTAAAACCCATTCTCACTTCGGGCTAAAACGTCTACAGAGTGATGTGTCATTTTCACACAGCACTGGGACTAATCTGTGAAGTGCAGCAAAGCTGAATGTCACATTATCAGTGTTGTACAGTGACTCTAAACAGCACCATTTCACATCTAAAGTCATTTCAGGGCATTTTCACAGGCTTATGAAGGACAGTTGCAACCGGATGTTTAGAGCTACGGAGGCAGAGAAAAATGAGAGAAAGTGTGGGTATGAGAAAGTCAGTTGAGGTAAAAGGATCTCTGTTTATTAGAGTATACCAACATTTAATTTGTTATTTATTTCACTATTAAAGTTATTTCAAGGTTTAAGGAGAACAAATTGCTTTCAACTTTTTAATATACTCCCCATGGAATGCACAGATGGAACTACTCCTACTTTTAATTAAATCACCCTAGTTGTGTTTAGAAGCACAAGATATAAATAGAACATTTAGTTTCTTAAAAAAAAATTATTGGATTTTTTTCCATCTTCCATACCACAATTTAATTATATTCAGCATATCGCAGAGTTCTGAGGGAAACAGAGTTGCTATAGAGATGACCATGGCTGAGCTATGCTTGGAGACGACGCAGAGAAGTGAGTCTTCACGCTACAAACAGCACAGACAATTTGTGCAAACAAGAGCACCAAAGAGGCAGCTTTTTTCAGATCTTGTTAAAGATACGTACAAATATGTAAACATTTGCATAAATTGCCACACAGCTCCGCAACAACAAAGGACATTATTCAGTCAGATGTCAGCCTTCTTGGAGACACGGCTGCACAAGATGCATATTTATCAGAAGCCGCCCCCCTGCTCTGCCCTCTTTCTTCTTGTCTGAGACAACTTCACTGCCTCCTCTCTGAAAGCACTGGATGTTCATCAGAGCTCTCAGGAACAGGCGATTTATGGAGAGAATGCTGATAGTACCTTTTGAAGCCCAGTGCAGCAGAAATCAAAGATAATGAAATTGTTGCTGCCCTAAACCTTTTTCTGATAGAACAATGGACCAAATAGGAGAAGATTGCCCAACGCCCTTTTCACATAGCAGTTTGTCATGTATGGTCGACGCGCCCTCACATTCTCGCCCTTTTCACAAATCTAAGGCAGAACTGACCCACTTAAGCTGCATATCAGTGTCTGTGTGTAACTGCGTAAATAACAGTGGAATGACATTGATGTAAGTACAAAAAACGGAAGTGTTAGTGTAATGGGAATGGAGAATACTCTCACTCGGATGATTCTGTGGCACCTGCTTGAATGCAGTAACAGAGATCATGGTGAAACACATACTGACCCCCTTTCTCATCAGAAACTTAAAAAAAGAAGGATTTTGCATGTGGTCACATGGGCAGCGATGTGGTTGTTGCTTTTCCTGACAGCCTTTAATGTCAGATTATAGCAGTTCTGAAAAAAAAGTCAAGGCACAAACTGGCAATGGATCATAGGGTATGTTCGTTTCTGGTATGAGACATGGTATTTCTCTGTGTAACAAATCCCAGGATCTTACTTTGAATGAACCTGGGTCCAGCTACATTTATCTTAAAGACCCACTTCAATAAAATGTGTTTTTGCTGTTTTTAACAGGTTCTTGTAGCATTTTTTTCATGATGGGGGACATTTATGAAGACAATTAAGATTAAAACTGCATTTGAGTATTTAAATCTCTCAATTGATAATAGTCATACGGTCACATTCTCTGTTGATGTCTGAGTCCCATGACAATTGTAATGAATGCCTGAGTATTTATTTATTACTATGAAGTGATAATGACTGATATCTTCATAGACATAATGGTATTTATATCAATTTGTATGGATTTCTGTTTGTATTTTTGTTGTCATCGTTGAATTACCGTAATATGAGTGAGAAGGGTTAAATAAGCTTCCACCTATTTCCATTTCAAATATGTTCATGTTTCTGTTAAACTCTTTTGAATGTTTAATTATAGTTATGGAATTTATAAAGTTATATTTTGCTTTTAGAATAAGTTTGGAATAAATTAATAATTTATTCAAATCAGGATGAATCAGGAGCAGATGAAAAAAATGCAGTTTGGAAAAGTTCTTTGGTGACGCAACAAGTGAAATAGGCGGGCCAAAGGCTTCTTGTACCATTCCACTCTGATGCATCTACTTGCAGGCAAATAGATCCATGAAAGTCTGTTTTTTCCTCATCGGAGCTTGTATTTGGCTTAAAACTGTACAGCTGGATAGTGTTCTCACTTTCCTGTTTGTCTACAATAGATTTTAGCATGTTGTCATCAGAGGCATAACTGGGATTTCCTTCTTCACTGCAATGTGTGACCATAGCAGTGGATTATGAACACCATCCATTCTCTGAACCAGTTTTATCCCTTACAGGGTCATTGGGCTGCCACAACCTAACCCAGCATTCTGGGTGAAGGCAGGCTTAGGTTGTGAACAGGTAGCCACATCATGTGCCGACTGATTTTTTCCAGTGATAGGAGTAGAGTTGACATTCCTCCAAATTGTTTTACATTTAGCATCTTTTGCTCTGGACTCTGCTCAACTCAAAAAGCCCTCAGTGAAACAAGTATAGTATTTTACCTGCCAGTTCTACTAGTTGTCCCATTGGAAAAGTGGATGTCTGTAATGGACAAGTGTTCATTTTCAATAAGTCATTGGATGACCTTCATCAGTCCTCTGTAGTTTAGGAAAATGTCCTCACCGGTCAACATTTTACGCAACAGAGTGAAATATTGACACATTGAGCTTCAGGTGGAGACAGATTTTTCTATCTATTGTTTGATTCATAACCATCTTTTTCAGGTGTAAAGTCTCGCCCCTTATGTCCTTAGCTCTTTAGTCTTTGAGAGGATGTAGTCTGAGTGTAAATGCATATGTTACATGCAAGTCAGACAGGTTCCATTAGGAGTTTCATAAAGTAGCAAGTCTTTGAGGCACTAAATGTTGAGCCAACAAAAAGTTGCAAAGACTTACAACTGCCTTAACACAAAATATTGTGCCAGTGTTTCCTTTAATTGCTATGATTTTTCAAGTTTTACATTAACTTTCCTACCTTTAAGTGTTAAGGAGAAATTAAAACCCATTTCTCTTTTGAGTCAATGGAGTTGCACTAATGGCTTTGAAGAGTTCCAGGTTCTTCAAGCCATGGTCTCTAGACGTCACTGCATTTCATACAGATATTTCTGCCAAATTGTAATTTCTTTAGACTTCTGTAAAAGGGTTTCCCGTCTTAGATGCCATCTAACGTTGAACCTAGGAGAGACAGAGAAGCATTAGTGCCTTGAAAGGTCCTTTGCTTGCGATCACTTGCTGACCAGCTGAGAACTGGGGTGGGGGATGGGGGGTGTCTTCTGCTGTTGAGTACGGTGGCCCTGAAGTGCAAACCATTCAACAAATCACTCGATACAAAAACATTTTTAAGATCACAGCCACAATTTAAAAAGCAGTATTACATTTTAGAAAACAAAACAAAATTTCAGAAACCAAAACATAAAAAAGAAAAAAGAAAAAAAGATTTCAGAAAACAAAATTAATTTCCAGGAAAGAAAAAGAAATATTACAAAATGAAAACATTTCAGAAAAAAAAATAATTTCCAGAAAACAAAATGAAATACAAAAAAATGAAAAACATTTCAGAAAAAAATGAAATATTAAAAAATGAAAAACATTTCAGAAAAAAAATGAAATATTAAAAAATGAAAAACATTTCAGAACACAGAATGAATTTCCAGAAAACAAAACGAAATCTTCAAAAATGAAAAACATTTCCAAACCGGAAGAAGCAGGTACTATGGGACAACGCTGATTGGATGATGATGTTTGTCAATCATTTGAACTGAAAAGTATTTTAAATGAAGCGATGACGGATTTTATCGTCCAAACAACAATGTACTATAATAATCCACGTATCTACCATTTACATATTAAATCAAAAATGCAGCAAACAGATAATGAAGGTTTAAATTATTTTTTTAATATTTCGTCTGAAGCAGAACGGTCACCCGGAAGTAGTTTGTGTGGATGACGTCCGTTCTGCAGGTAAACAAAGAAAGGGACGGTAAAACGTTAACATAAACGTTAATCTTTGAATATTTAGCGGATGTGATGACAGAACGCACGCAGAAATATCAACACCAACCAGGTTTACAAATGTTTCGATATGTCGTGAGAGAATTCTGTCTAAAGCAGCAGCTGCGAAGAAACGGGTGTTAAAGACGGCGCACATCAGGAAATGCAGTCCCGCCATCCACAGATAAGGTATGGAGGCACATTTGTTTGATCTAATAAATGTAGCGTTAAACGTGATTTCTAGGTGGGTGTTTACAGACAGATCCAAGATCCTTCAGTCATACGTTAATGACAGGTTACCTCATCAGCTGGAGAGGGGGGGTCACGTGGGCAGGATTCTCAGACAGGTGTACCAGCCGCATAAATAAGCAAAGCTGTCAGGTAAACTGCAGCAGTTTGTGTCTCAGAATAACATTTATGAATGCTTCTTATTCACACTATTAAGATCTGTGACTTTAGAGTGTGTCAGTGCACAGAAACATGACAGTAAATGACTGGATGTGCACATCATCAGACACGTCCAGGTGTGTAACTAAAGGTGGCAAAGTCTGTAGTCTAAAAAGATTTTTAAAAAAAAAAACATTTTAGTCTTTCAGGCAGAGGAGGAATACCAAAGTGTTTTAGAATGTATTTTTATAAGACTGAAATAATGTATTTTATTCTGAGTTTGGTGTTTTGACCCCTCCCTAATGAATTTCTGGTTTAACCCATTTTCTCCTCATTTTGATGAACTCAACTTTTTCCTGAATGAAAGATGAACGGCAGCTGATGTTTTTCTGTCAGGGATTTTTAATTTATTAATTTATTTCTGTCAGGGATTTCAATGGAGCTGGAGTCCAGTGCAGAGGAAGCTGCAAGCATGTACTAGCAGGAACTGGGCTCCCTTACCTGTGCATCTTCCTCTGGATGTGATGCTGAGCAGCAATTTGGACAAACCTTTCCTGACATGACTCTTTTTGATATAGTTGTTAAGCACAAACAGACTTTTCCCAGATGCATTTCTTCCTCTAATAAATGTGACTGACAGGTACGCTGAGTAAATGCTGATTGTAAACGGAACATTTGATTGAATGCATGAAGAAGCCCATAAAGGAAAATCCACAACTGTTTCTTTGTTTCTGTTACTGAGTAACGTTTTCATGTTAAGTTTTCAATAAATATACTGCATTGCTATGAAACAAATTTGTTTATTTTCATATCCATTATTACAATCCTCACGTCAGCATTCAGTTTTTTCATTGACAAAAAACATTTCTAAACAACAGCTTTGAAAATCAAACATCATCTTTGTTAATAAAGCTTTAAAACCTAAAATGGCAAACATGGAAAAACTCCTAAATGAAGCAAGCCTAATATGAACATTTTAAACTGGAGTTTTGCTTAAAGGAACATTAAGTTGTTTGGAGTTGTACAAGTGTTTGATGCGATTCCTCATAGATGTGATTTCCAGATCATCAGCCCGACGCTAAAGCCAGGAATTGTGCTTCGTTTTTCACTCCCCACTGCATCATTTACAACTAATCAGGCTTATGCAGCAGGTTAAAGACTTTTTTTAAAGGACCTGCAATTTAAAAAAAAAAATTAGATATTAAGGTTAAATAATATTTATTGATTACATTGCACATAAATCATGGTGACTTGCCTGTACACTGCAGAATGATATGAATGACTTTAGTCTTTTTGTATTCCCATGTAGAGCTGCCATCTGTTCTTCTGCAGCACAAACCTTTCTGGAACTTCGCTTTGAGAAACTTCACCTGCAGAAATCTTCTTCTTTCTCTTTCGGCTTTTCCCATCAGGGGTCGCCACAGCGAATCATCCTTTTCCACCTCACTCTATCATGGACATCTTCTACCCTAACATTAGCCAACTTCATGTCCTCTGTTAAGACATCCATGTATCTCCTCTTTGGCCGTCCTCTTGCCCTCCTGCCAGGCAGCTCCATCTCCAACATCCTTCTACCAATATATCCACTATCCCTCCTCTGAACATGTCCAAACCATCTCAGTCTGGCTTCTCTGACTTTGTCGCTGACACAGGCAACATGAGCCGTCCCTCTGATGTACTCGTTCCTTATCCTGTCTAACCTGGTCACTCCTAAGGAGAACCTCAACATCTTCATCTCCGCTACCTCCATCTCAGCCTCTTGTCTCTGTCTCACTGCTACCGTCTCTAACCCATAGAGCAGAGCTGGTCTCACCACTGTCTTGTACACCTTTCCTTTGAGTCTTGCTGGCACTCTTCTGTCACACAACACTCCTGACACTTTCCTCCACCCGCTCCAACCTGCCTGCACTCGCCTCTTCACCTCTTTTCCACAATCCCCATCACACTGAACTGTTGACCCCAAGTACTTAAACTCCTGCACCTTCTTCACCTCAGTCCCCTGTAACCTAACGCTTCTACCTTGATCCCTCTCGTTCAGACACATGTATTCTGTCTTACTACGACTGACCTTCATACCTCTTCTTTCCAGAGCAAACCTCCACCTCTCTAGCTGTTCCTCCACCTGCTCTCTACTCTCACTGCAAATTACAATGTCATCCGCAAACATCATTGTCCAGGGAGATTCCTGTCTTACCTCGTCTGTCAGCCTGTCCATCAGCATAGCAAACAAAAAAGGACTCAAAGCTGATCCTTGGTGTAGTCCCACCTCCACCTTGAACTCCTCTGTCTGGCCTACAGCACATCTCACCACCGTCATACTTCTCTCATACATGTCCTGAACTACTCTGACATACTTTTCTGCCACTCCAGACGACCTCATACAGTACCACAGCTCCTCCCTCGGCACCCTGTCATACGCCTTCTCTAAATCTACGAACACACAATGCAGCTCCTTCTGACCTTCTCTGTACTTTTCCATCAACATTCTCAAAGCAAAAATGGCATCAGTGGTGCTCTTACGGGGCATGAAACCATACTGCTGCTCACAAATCTCCACCTTCTTCCTAAGCCTGGCTTCCACTACTCTTTCCCACAGCTTCATTGTGTGGCTCATCAACTTTATTCCTCTATAGTTGCTGCAGTTCTGCGTGTCACCCTTGTTCTTAAAGATTGGGACCAGAACGCTTCTCCTCCATTCCTCAGGCATCTTCTCACTCTCTAAAATCCTATTGAACAACCTTGTTAGAAATTCCACTGCTGTCTCTCCTAGGCACTTCCATACCTCCACAGGTACGTCATCAGGACCAACGGCCTTTCCGCTTTTCATCCTTTTCAGAGCCTTCCTAACCTCATCCTTTCCAATCTCTGCTACTTCCTGCTCCACAACAACCACATCTTCCTCCCTTCTTTCCCTGTCGTTTTCCTCGTTCATCAGCTCCTCAAAATACTCCTTCCATCTTTTCTGTACACTCTCTTGGGTTGTTAGCACCTTTCCATCTCTGTCCTTAATCACCCTTATCTGTTGCACGTCCTTCCCATCTCTGTCTCTCTGTCTGGCTAGCCTGTACAAGTCCTTCTCTCCTTCCTTTGTGTCTAACCTGTCATATAGCTCATCGTAAGCTTTCTGTTTGGCCTTTGCCACCTCTCTCTTCACTTTACGCTGCGCTTCCTTGTACTCCTGTCTACCTTCCTCAGTCCTTTCTACATCCCACTTCCTTTTAGCCAACCTCTTCCTCTGGACGCATTCCTGTACTTCCTCATTCCACCACCAAGTCTCTTTACCGTCTTTCCTCTTTCCAGATGACACACCTAGCACCTTCCTACCTGTTTCCCTGATAATCTCTGCTGTAGTTTCCCAGTCCTCTGGAAGCTCATCCTGACCACCCAGGACCTGCCTCAACTTCTGCCTAAATTCCTCACAAGTTTCTTCATTCTGTAGCTTCCACCACTTGGTCTTCTTTTCTGTTTTCCCTCTCTTCTTCTTCCTGACCTCCAGAGTCATCTTACACACCACCATGCGGTGCTGTCTGGCTACACTCTCTCCTACCACCACTTTGCAGTCATTAACCTCTCTCAAATGACCTCGTCTACATAGGATGTAGTCCACCTGAGTACTCCTACCTCCACTTCTGTATGTCACTCTATGTTCCTCTCTCTTCTGGAAGTAAGTGTTGACTACAGCCATTTCCATCCTCTTCGCAAAGTCCACCACCATCTGTCCCTCCAGATTCCTTTCCTTCACACCAAACCTGCCCATCACCTCCTCATCACCTCTGTTGCCCTCACCAACATGCCCATTAAAGTCTGCTCCAATAACAACTCTCTCTCCTCTGGGAAAACTCTCTATGACCTCATCCAACTCACTCCAGAATCTCTCCTTCACTTCTAACTCACAGCCAACCTGTGGCGCATACCCACTGACTACATTCACCATCACCCCTTCAATTTCTAACTTTAGGCTCATCATCCTGTCTGAGACTCTTTTCACCTCTAGAACACTGTTTACAAACTCCCCCTTCAGAATCACTCCTACCCCGTTTCTCTTCCTATCAACACCATGATAGAACAGTTTGTATCCTCCTCCAATACTACGTGCCTTGCTGCCCTTCCACCTTGTCTCCTGCACACACAGTACATCTACCTTCCTTCTCTCCATCATGTCTGCCAGCTCTCTGCCTTTCCCTGTCATTGTGCCAACGTTAAGAGTCCCTATTCTCAAACCTATGTTCCTGCCTTTTCCCTTCTCTCTCTGGCCACGGACCCTTCTGCCTCCCCTCTTTCTTCCACCAACAGTAGTCAAATTTCCACCGACACCCTGTAGGTTAACAGCATCGGTGGCGGTCGTTGTTAACCCGGGCCTCGACCGATCCGGTATGTCTAAAGTGTTGTGGATGATTCGCATGGTTATTTTGGCAATTTTTTACGCCGGATGCCCTTCCTGACGCAACCCTCTCTATTTATCCGGGCTTGGGACCGGCACAGAAGTTACTGGCTTGCAACCCCTGTGGCTAGATTTTCACCTGCAGAAATATCACATGTTAATTCAATTAAGTATTTTATAAACTTTTAAAGTTCATTTTTAAGTTTCAGTATATGTATATGTATGGTTCAAAAATATACAATACACTTTAATATTATTTCCCATAAGAACTTGTTTACTGATTTCAATCTTAAAGTCGATTTTTAGCAACACTGATGCCATATAATTACTGTAATTACTGTATAAATCACAGAATCAGGCTGGCTCGGAGCTTTTTCTCTCATGTTGTCACCAAAAACGGGAACGGCTATCATGTGAAGACGGTTCGTCTCCATCGGGTTCCTTTTGCGCATGCGCAAGATAAAAAGAAATTATCTTTTCAAAGCAGCACTTTAACATCCTAAAATTAACATCCCTAGAGACATGTGACTGACAAAAGAAAAGATCACAGACTTGATTCTTACCTGAAGATGATTGACAGCGTGAACCTCGCAGCCGTAGACATTAGCGCACAGCGTTCAAAGTAAAAGTGCTCACAAACTACTTCCGGGTGACCGTGTGTCAGGCGAAATGTTAAAAAAATAATTTTAAAGTTCATTAACAGTTTGCTGCATTTTTTATTTGATATATAAATGGGAAATACGTGGATTATTATAGTACATTGTTGTTTGGACGATAAAATCCGTCATTGCTTCATTTAAAATACTTTTCAGTTCAAATGATTGACAAAAATCATCATCCAATCAGCGTTGTCCCATAGTACCTGCCTCTTCCGGTTTGGAAATGTTTTTCATTTTTGAAGATTTCGTTTTGTTTTCTGGAAATTCATTCTGTGTTCTGAAATGTTTTTCATTTTTTAAAATTTCATTTTTTTTCTGAAATGTTTTTCATTTTTTAAAATTTCATTTTTTTTCTGAAATGTTTTTCATTTTTTAATATTTCATTTTTTTTCTGAAATGTTTTTCATTTTTTAAAATTTCATTTTTTTTCTGAAATGTTTTTCATTTTTTAATATTTCATTTTTTTTCTGGAAATTACTTTTTTTTCTGAAATGTTTTCATTTTTTAATATTTCTTTTTTTTCCTGGAAATTAATTTTGTTTTCTGAAATGTTTTTTTTTTGTCATTTTTGTTTTTCAAGTTTTGGTTTCTGAAATTTTGTTTTGTTTTCTAAAATGTAATGCTGCTTTTTAAATTTTTTTTTTTTTTTTTTTTTAATTGTTGTGTTCTTAAAAATGTTTTTGTATCGAGTGATTTGTTGAATGCTTTGCACTTCAGGGCCACCGTAGTTGAGGACCTTGAGTGTTATTCTGAGATTCATTTTCTTTCAGATAGTGGACATCCTTGTAGTGGTCTTTGCCCCTCTCCTGGCTCTGGCTGAATGTGCTGCATGTACCAGGAGGATACAGACCATACAGAGGTCTACAGTCAAAGCCAGGATAAGTGGAACCCCATTAGCCAGGCAACCAAAGACATAGGCATAGGCAGACTTGTAAAGCCTGGCGCAGGGACACCAGGTTGGGCTGTGTAGCCAAATTCTTGGCTACACAGCACAAATTCTTGGTTTGTAGGACGTTGGAGGTCTCTCCGAACTGGAGAACAGGTCCAACTGGAGGTAGGAGGGGTTGTGGGACCAGTTCATTGGTACCTTGGGCCTGGGCATTAGCTGATGCTTCCTCAAAGCTTTGTGGAGCAAACAGCCAACTTGATTCTGTTAATAAAGATATGTTTTGTACAGAAATCAAAGCCTTTGTAGGACTCTTCCAGTAAAAGCAGAGACATCTTCCTAAGCTATAGACACCATTGCATCAGTTTGCCAAATTTCACACCTGGCAGTCCAGGTTCTGCTCCTCCCCCCTGAGGTTAGCTAGCAGCAGATTCTACTGGAACAGCATAAGAGGAAGAGCCAGCAAAATAAAGCTCTTGAAGTGCAGCAGAGCTCATGTCACCAGATGCTGGAGTGGTGTACACTGCGCCCTGGGAGAGACCAGGCCCCATCAGAAACTGCATTGGCTGAGACATCAGCCTTGCAGTGTTGGATTGCACAGGTGCAGCATGGTCAGAGGCTGCCTTCTGGTAACGAGTATAATTGGGTGCAGTATTTGAGCCACTGCTGTACTGTCCTGGGGGGTATTCCAGGAAGCATGTTTAAACTACCCTGACTTTAATCCTGAACTCTGGCTGAAATCCGCCTGAACTTTTTATACGTCCATCAAAAAAGTAATACGGCTGCATCAGCAAAAGAAAGAGTTTCTGCTTGGAGAAAAAGAACGGACAAAGTAAACATAAAAGTTTCTGATCTTATTTTCACTATGACGCATATATATATTACTCATCCAACTTAAATTAATTCAGTTGGTAACAAGTAATTCAGTTAAATTTTTTCAACCTAAAGGCCCGTACACACCGGGACGAATATTCGCCAGGCATTATTCGCCAGCGTTTTTCGCCATGTTTTTTTGTGTTCACACCCAGGCGATTTTCGCTGACGATGAGCCGAGCGAACATGCAATTTCATTCCCTGACATTAGATGGCGCTTAATGTATAACAGAAATACTCCTGTACACAAGGTGGCGCTGCGCAACTTTACGCTTCTTAAAGTCGCTTTTCACTCAGAAGAAGAGAGCAAGTATTTACGCGCTTGTCAGAATCATACAAAGAAAACATGAATATTTCAAGCGCCGGTGCTTGGTTCGGGGATATTTTAGAATGTCCGTCATTATTTCTTCGCGGCAGTGTAGACGCTACTTGGCTTCTATCTTCTTCGCTGGTATGTGTGCTCAGAAAGGCAGTTTTGTGTTTGAGCGCCCCCAAGTTGTGTTTTACTGTAACTTCAGAAGCTCCAGACACGTGTGCAAAAGCGCCATTCTCATTGTTCGTATAGTTTACGACGCGGCGCGTCAAACCAAAAAAGCGAACCCGAGGCGTTTTTTAAAAAGTGACGCTTTGACGCGTGGCGTTTTTTCGCGTCGGTGTGCACACTCACATTGGTGCCCTTTGTTTAGTCACGAGGCGTTAAACGTCGGCGAATATCGCGGGCGAAATTCGTCCCGGTGTGTACAGGCCTTAATTTCTTACGTCTATCCAACTCAGTATTTTTTTTACAACTCAAATGTACATATTTATCTAACTAAATGTCATATTACTCCAATTCAATTAAAGTTTTCTATATTAATTTATTGTTCTTGAACTCTCATATGTCTAAATTTGAGCCTGCAGATATACTCATTTTTATAACAATAAAATAAATGAAAAAAGACAGCTTTGTAAAATGTAACCATATAGAATTTCTCTGAATTTATCATATCTTCATCACCCAGTAGGGGTACTATATAAACTCATCAATCTCTCCCTCCCTCTCACTCATGGTGCAGAAAGAATTAAATATAACAGTACAAATAACTCGGCAAAACACAGTAAAACAGCTAAACACATTTGGTCAAAAACCCACACTTAAACCCAAATCCGTCCAGACAGGCAAAGGGAATGGTATCCCACAATCCTTTGCGGTGCCGATCTTACAGCAGCACCAAAGTTACACCTACTTAATTGAATTAATTTAAATGAAAGTAACATAAATGTCTGATAACTACGTGTTATTTTTAAGCTCACTTAACTAAAAAGAATTGATTTATCTTAACAAAGCAAATAATTAACTTAGATCTATGTGAAAAGGTTTATCTTTAAACATCCATACGTGGTCTCTCATGGTGGAAAAAGTATTATCTGAGCTTCTTCATTCACTAAATCATCTTCAAATGGACACACCATGCTCCTTCACCTCTCTGAAAACAAACTAACCTTCAACTAAACCTGCTCCAGACCAGTTATGTTTAGAGCATGAGTTACCAGGAGAACAAAGCATACCCTGAAACATACCTCAGTTTTTGGAACCGAAAGCGGTGGTTGTACACTTCTTTAGCCTCAAACTTACCGTGGGAGCTAGCATAACCTGCTTTCTGGAATACCCCCCTGGAGACTTTGAGTCTGGGTACACAAAGACAAATCAGTGCACAATACCCAAAGCTTCAGTCAAGTTGAGGAAACTTGACTTTTAATTGAAGCCTTGAGTGAAAAAACAAGCAAGGCAAGGAGGACACACCTAGTAAATAAAATATGTAAATTATTCAGCAAAACTTCATATAAAAAAAGCTAACCCAACCATACAAATGGCTGTGTCTTACCTCAGGAAGGCCTGTAAAGCCATGATGCTAAAGCCGAGCTGTAACAAAACAAACAGCAGTGAAATGGTTCCAGCAAGAGTTCTGATCCAATCACAGCTTACTGAGCACATTGCTTACAGCTGCTGTTGAGTGACTTTAAAAAAGGGGGGCCAAGTGTCACTGATATGCTTTTCTACTAAATACTTTTCCCCCCACAATTTTTTTAAATTTCAATTTCTAGAAATCTTTCACTCTGTTTAGTTTGTTAATTCCAAGTCTCTGAAGTATTTAAACTCTAACGTTAAAAATATTATATTGGTGAACAGATCCACAGGGTGCTCGAAATCAGTTTATCTTAACATTATTCAGTGACTTTTCCCCTTCTACTTAAAAAACCCCAAAACAATATTGACCCTGAAACATTTATACATTTAAAAAATTGAGGAAAGAAAAAGCTTCTTAAAGCAAAAGAAACAGGTCTGTGAGGGACAGAATTCTTGCTGGTTTGTAGGAGCTTGTTATTCTTGCATCATCATACAAATACATTTTTTATAAATTATACAATATGATTTTCTGGATCCTCTTTATGTATTTTGTCTCTCGTAGTCGAATTGTACCTAAGATAAACATCAGGAACCAAATTTAACTTTTAAAGTAGGATATCTTGTGGCTGACAAATGTGTTACTGTTGAGTTATGAATGCATTTAGGAGGAGTACACAATGCTTTAGTAGAATTTTAGCAATGGAAGAAAAGAAAAGAAAAAATACAGTTTGTTTTCTTCAAAGTCAAAGAGCCAGAAAAAGAGCTGCATTTGGCTCCAGAGTCACGGGTTACAGACCTTTATACTAGATTTAGTTAGCTCATGTGTAGCTGGTTTATGTAGGCTTGTTAGACTGCAAAAACTAAATCTTAAGAAAGTAAAAAGACCCTTGTTACAGTAAAATTATATTCTGTCCTGTCAGAAAAATAAACTTATCAAAAATGTTGTCAATTGCAAAATAATCACAGTTTAAGAAAACATGTTTTGGTGACTAGAATTTTTTTTTCTTCAGGAAAATTCTTAGTAATGCCATTTTTCATACCCTATTGGCACATTTTTTCCCCTTACCGGTATTTAAAGAAAATCTACCAATGGGGTAAGACATTTTGACTTATTTTAATGGGGACTGTTTTTGCTGTGTAACTCTTGAATCAACAAATATGATGTTTGAAATGACGGTAGTTTAATGAGGGACCACTATTCTGGATTTGTCTTCTGCACCTCTGGATTTGCTGCTCACCACCATCTTTTATCCACTCTGGCGTACTTTAACAGAGAGGGGTCGCTGAGAGGGAGAGTGACAGGAGAGCCTGAATTTGGTCGGCGTACATCAGGGGTGTCCAACTCATTTTCACTGAGGGCCACATCAGCATAGTGGCTGTCCTCAGAGGGCCAGATATAACTTATACATGTAACTAAATGTAATGAAAACTAAACGTAACTACTCCTTAATGTTAAATAACTCATTTATTTATTTATTATAACTTTTTAAAGTGACAATTACAGTTGCATAAAAACATGTTTGCTTGTTACTCTAGCATAAATTCTTTTAAATTTGATTCTGTCAGGTTAGGTTATGTGGACAGTGTTTAAGTCCTAATGTATAGTTCCCCAATCCCATATTTCAAGTCTGATTGCCCCTAGATATGAATAAAAATACACCAATTTTTATTTTTTATTTTAAGAAATGAAAACTTGTTATGCTCTCGCGGGCCACATTAAATGACATGGAGGGCCACATTGGCCCGCGGGCCTTGAGTTTGATACGTGTGGTGTACATCATCAGATGAAAGTAGCCAGACAAAAAGTTCTGCTCTAAAATGATACAACAGTTGTGTGAAGGTTGCCCCACCTTTATACCCAAATCAGGAAAATAATTCTTAGCAAAGGAGAAGCAGCAATGACTCTCCAACACATTTATTCACGCCACAACACAGAAACGGCCTTCTTGTTGTCTCTGTTCTCTCACATCTCACACACATCTAACAGAGACAAGTTAGAGCCACCTCGGTGTCTGCCCACAGAGTGTCTTGCATTATGGCCACATCAGTCCTGCCTTAAAGCAGCTTTGTGAAAAGAATTTACACCTTTTCCGTCCTTTTTCATCCTCCTCTTTCTGGTACATGCTGGTGGACACCATGGTGGTGCTTTTAAGATTAAACTCTGAGAACATTTTAGCAAACAGATTTATCATTCATAGCGATTTGCCTTCTTTATAAATCAATAGTCATAATGCCAGTGCAGGCGCTGGCAGACAGCAGAGGCCACACATATTACAGAGACTATTTTTTGTGTCATGCATAATATTTGCAAGAATGCTTTGGCGTCTTTTTTAAGCTGAGTTTAGGCATGGCTATGAACAGGAATAGTTTTTTAAATACACCAGAATTCAGTGCAATAGTTTCAAGCTTGTTTTTTTTTCTTTAGAAAAGAAAATGAGTTATAATATTTATTCTTTTTTTACCAAGGAAAGAACAAGGTAAAGCTTTGATTTTATGACACAAAAATTAGAATGGGACAGAACAAATCACTTATTCTGCAATTGATTTGTGAATTGAATGAATTAAATTTAATGAAACAAGACATTACGACAATTTAGCCACTACTTTCTTAATAATCAGGAGTGTTTGAGGCATGTGAAAAGAATGATTCCCTTCCACAGCAGTTGGCTCCTCAAGCTGCTTGCACGCTGCTGTGGGATCAATTTATACTTTTTCTAGCATTTATTTAGCCTAAATTGCCATGCTAAGATCAACAACACTGAATATATTCCTAAAAGGGTTCAATGGGGTCGATGTCAGAAATGCTGGAAGGGCATTCCACTTTTCCCACTCATATTTGTTCACAGGGGGTAGGTAGATTTTAATTTGGGGAATACAATTTGGTTTTGGGCTTTCAGAGGTTTGGGATTACCACTGTTTGTTCACAGCAGAGTTTTCGCTCCATTGTTGACATTCTTTTGACTACTGTAACTCGTCAACTGGTGACGTAATTAATGACGTAATTAATGTCACACTCCGTCACACTGCCTCCACCAGAAGATGGTACTTCATTGCTGTAGTAATAAGCAATGGTTTCTTTGTCTCTTCTTTATCTTTTGACCCTCACCATTCAAAGCCTGAAGGCAGCATATGGACTTATCGCTGAATACTTCACTGCTCCTTGTGTTTAAGTTTCTATAGACCTGTTTCTGAAACAGACCTGTCCACAGTAGACATGCCAGGGCTCTGACAGCTTTACAAAGCCCTAGATAGACTACTTTTGGTGTGACATGAATTGTCTGTTGTGTGATTGTGGCCTGTCAGTCACATCTTTATTATATAGATCTTTACCTTCAATTTGAAGATGGTAGGTCTCACTCCAAACAATGCAGCACTTTTGTTTTGCTAAATAACAGCCTGAAGTGGACATGTGATGTGTTAATTTTTGTACAGGGCCCAATACTGCTCATAAAGGTTTTCTATCCATTTTATCTTGTTTTATATTTTTTAGGTTATTAATTATTTATTTTAATTTACCTTATTTCAATGTTTTAATGTTTATTGCTTTTATCAGTATGTTTACTCTTTAATTTTCATTTTTATTTCCGGTGCTTCCTCAGTTGGGCCTCTCCCTCTGGGTCGGCTGCTGTTCAGCCGCTGCAGCCCTAGATGGGGACCTGCATCGCTGCCTTGCTGTGGTGGAGCGGTCCCCGCCTGTGATGCTGCATTTGGCTGGTTATGCGGCTGTTCACAGAAAGGGAGGTTCTAATTATTATTAGCATTCCCAATAACTTACACTTTGTTTTCCTGCTCGGCCTTTTTCCTATTTCTTATTGTCTTTCCCCATCAGTTAAGAGTGGCAGATGTGAAAGGGGTGGGGGGGGGGTTGTGTGTAGGTACGGGGAGGGGGCTCTTTTAATTTTTCGTTCTTGTTTTTATATTATTATTTTGTTTTGTTTTAATGTAAAGCACTTTTTGTTACACTTTCATAGGAAAAGCGCTATATAAATAAAGTTTGATTTGATTTGATTTGATTTGCTCTACTCTGTCTGCACCTGATTCAAATGCAGAGGTAAAGACCTAAAAAAATATGTAAGGCTAAGTTAATCAAACCAGGTGTGTAGAAGTTGTTAAATAGGTAGTACAAGCAATCAGGCAGGATTTCTTAAGACCAGGATTAAAAATGGTAGTTTCTGCACACACTTTCTGTCTCCTTCTCACAAATGCTGCCAACCAGAAAAAAGTAATCTGTATTTTTACGAAGAAAATATGTACAGAAAGCTTGTTTGTTACTGTTAGTTCCAAGAACCCTCTTTCAGCAAATAAAGTTACCAATTTCGTACAACCTTTTAAATTATTTCATCAGCTGTTTTTAACATTTTTTTTACACATTGCTGAACAACAAACAACAGCTAATATCAGTGTTTTTTTAACAACTTTATGCGTCAATGCAAAAAAAAATTAGTGCCGACCAATTTTTCCTGCTTGAGTAATTGGTATTGAAAAGTTGTAGCAGCCTTGAAATTCCAAGGAAAGGCTTTAGATAAAGTGTGCAGCATTTCTGTGTGTTCTCAACAGAAATATTTGTGAAGTGGTCTGACTGTTGGACTCACTGGTTGAATCCTAAGCTTTTCTTTCCATTCTTTAAAAACCTGTTTCTGCCAAAGCCAGGGTTCTGTCTCTGTCAAAATGAAAAGTTGTTGCCAGTCTTTCATTTCAGTCTCTGTTAAAAATGCTTTGCTGCAATTAAAATGACATCTCCTTGGCCTTTTCCCATCCCCAACATGAAAACAATCAAAACGCTCTCTCTCTTGTTACAGTAAAATTATATTCTGTCCTGTCAGAAAAATAAACTTATCAAAAATGTTGTCAATTGCAAAATAATCACAGTTTAAGAAAACATGTTTTGGTGACTAGAATTTTTTTTTCTTCAGGAAAATTCTTAGTAATGCCATTTTTCATACCCTATTGGCACATTTTTTCCCTTTACCGGTATTTAAAGAAAATCTACCAATGGGGTAAGACATTTTGACTTATTTTAATGGGGACTGTTTTTGCTGTGTAACTCTTGAATCAACAAATATGATGTTTGAAATGACGGTAGTTTAATGAGGGACCACTATTCTGGATTTGTCTTCTGCACCTCTGAATTTGCTGCTCACCACCATCTTTTGTCCACTGTGGCGTACTTTAACAGAGAGGGGTTGCTGAGAGGGAGAGTGACAGGAGAGCCTGAATTTGGTCGGCGTACATCAGGGGTGTCCAACTCATTTTCACTGAGGGCCACATCAGCATAGTGGCTGTCCTCAGAGGGCCAGATATAACTTATACATGTAACTAAATGTAATGAAAACTAAACGTAACTACTCCTTGTTAAATAACTCATTTATTTATTTATTATAACTTTTTAAAGTGACAATTACATTTGCATAAAAACATGTTTGCTTGTTACTCTAGCATAAATTCTTTTAAATTTGATTCTGTCAGTTTAGGTTATGTGGACAGTGTTTAAGTCCTAATGTATAGTTCCCCAATCCCATATTTCAAGTCTGATTCCCCCTAGATATGAATAAAAATACACCAATTTTTATTTTTTATTTTAAGAAATGAAAACTTTTTATGCTCTCGCGGGCCACATAAAATGACATGGAGGGCCACATTGGCCCGCGGGCCTTGAGTTTGATACGTGTGGTGTACATCATCAGATGAAAGTAGCCAGACAAAAAGTTCTGCTCTAAAATGATACAACAGTTGTGTGAAGGTTGCCCCACCTTTATACCCAAATCAGGAAAATAATTCTTAGCAAAGGAGAAGCAGCAATGACTCTCCAACACATTTATTCACGCCAGTTAAAAATGCTTTGCTGCAATTAAAATGACATCTCCTTGGCCTTTTCCCATCCCCAACATGAAAACAATCAAAACGCTCTCCACAGGGTTTCAAGAAGAGTGTGCTGTGCCAGATAATACATGAGATTGTCTGATGACTAAAACTGTTGCCTTTGGTGTTCTGGCTTTTTCCCTTTACTTTATTCTTTTTAATGAGTGAGACACTGAATAACAATGACTGAAGAAAGAAAAGGAAACAGGGGGAGTGAAGCCCGTAGCTGTGAAAATGTAAGTTAAGTACTGACCTTGGTGGTCCAATGGCTCTAAATAGCATCTAAATGTCAGGGTGGTCTCGAAGGGCAGCTCTTGGCAAAGGCTAATGGGAAAAGCAGAGCTTTCAAGATGTGAGGAGGGGGATAAGGCAGTGGGTGGGTGTTAGTTGGATTAGGGTCTGATTGTGGACTGTGAGTGATTCTGAGCCGCACTGCTCTCTGACAACACCTATGATGATCTTATCTACCATTGGCTCACTTTAGCTTGAGGAAGGATGGAAACGTTATTTTTCAGTTAATCGATCTATTGCTGCTGTTTCTCTTTTCTCATGTTGTTGGCATGCAGAATATTCAATTTTTTTTTCTTGAGAAGACAGAGACAGAAATAGAGTTTTTTTTTTTTGCCTGATTTCAGATGATCCACACAATGAGCCGCTCCACCTACGTTCTTTCTCAAGGAGTCCAACACGCAGAGATAAGCATTAAACTGAAAGATGGATTCCCTTTCTTAGGCCAGATGCTACTTCTTCAGCTTTAATGCATTTAAAGAGTGAAATGTTATTGATTAAAATAATTATAGTTATTCTGAGCATCCGCCAAGTCTATGTATTTGGGTAATGCAATACAGCAACTATTGTTTATGAGCGAAAAGAATCAAAGTAGTTGTATTAATAAAGATTATGCAAGTTAAGATATTAAAGAGGTTTCTTTACCCCCAGTTTGTAGATGTATGCTCTGACCTTTTCTCAAGTGTATGGGTGCAGGTGGCATTTGGACAACAGTATGTGTGCTTTATTTTTTGACAAAAGCAACAAGAACAGAAAAATAACACTTTAAAGTTGAAAAATGTATATCTGATTTCAGAATCTCTACAATGCCATGTTTCAGCACTTTCTTTATTCTTCTTTTAGCTATGTAACATTTTCCTTAAAGTTCCACTCCAGTCAGCCTTTGATATATTTTAAAAGAATTCTCACTGGACTTTTCTTTATGCCTTTTTCAGCCAAAATCAAAACATCTGTGTTGTCTACTAGGACATAGTTTCTGCACAGCAGCAGGAGTTCATTAGAAATTTGCCTTGAGTTGTAAGCGGAACTGTTGGCGCAGGATAGACCTGTTCCTACTTCCGGAATTTCGTTAGCTTACTCCCCATCACAACGCAACTTAACGTTACAGGTGCTACAAAAATGGTGAGCAATCCAGCTGTTGACTTTTGAGCCAGATGCCAGCTCTGATGCATCAAAATAGAGCAGAGCAAGGAGGTTTTGGCCCGCCCCGTGTAGTTTCTATGTCAGCAGCATTTTTTGTCTGCTCCTGAGTCAGAATGATTTGAATAAAGAAATTCCATCGGAAGTACCATAATAAAGGAAAAAAAGATTTATTTAGATGCAAATTCAGGAGGTAAATACTCAACTCTAAATGTTCATTTGATACCTTACTGTTACAATCTCATAACAAAAGAGCAACAACAAAGATCTGTGCATTTAATCACAACATTTTCCCCCAAATCTCTGTATTTATCTGCACATGGAGGGTACACTTGGATGGCAGCAACCACAAGCTTTAGAATTATCCTGAAATGCGGTGTCTATATTAGCAACCAACCCATCATTTACCTGGATATGTGCCTTCTTCATCCAGACATATCTGCAGGTGGAGGTTGACAGTCTGCTGCCTAGCAACGAAAGAGTGCGATGGTGAGAAAACAGCCAAGCGTTGGTGAGAAATTGGGTATCAAACGTGTGCCATTGGCATCATTAGAGCTTCTATGTGTTACCTTCCGATGATGCCATCATGAGCCTTTTAGCAGGCACAGCCCCTCTGTGCCAGGCTCTGACAAAGACTCTCTCTGTCACATCTTTGTGTCCTATAATGTTTGTCTCTTCTCAGCTCGGATAATAATCTTCCCATTATTCCACTCTATGAGCCGCCATCTAAAAAGATACGGCCTCTGAATTAGTTTTGTTTTTTCACATTATCCATGCTCATGGGTCACTGTGCACATGCAACCTGCGAGAAAATTACTAATGACCTTCCTGACACAACTTTGGACTTCAATCTTATAGATTTGCACAACGCAAAGCAGCTGAGTTCTGACATTTGCAGCAGGCTGCTGTGTTTTAAAGAACTAATCAATGTGATCTAGAAGGTGTCTAATAAAGGCTGCTGAAGATGTTAAATTGAATGAGTCTTACTTTTATGTCCCTTGACACCTTTCTTTGACTTTGGCATATCCTACAACATTCTGTCTCATTAAACAAAGGTTTATGTCTCCCATTTAGTCCTTAATGGCTTTAGAAGTGCGGTGGCATGCAGAAGTAATGCAGAGGACGGAGGTATTGACAGACATTGTGACCCAGTCAGAAGCCATTTATTGATAGAAAAGAGACTTAGTTTTACTTCCACACTCCTTAAAAAAAGAAAAGGTCGTCTATTTGAGGCTGTTCTATTTCAAGAACGTCTTTTTTGGGTAAATAACTTTCCAGAAAACAGACCTTTTGAGGTTTTTTTTCAGATAAATCTTGTTTCAAAACTATCTTAATACAGTTTTTCAAACAATAGCGATAGTAAAACTATTCTTGTTATCAGGTTAAAGACGGTCACCAAATTTTACCTCTTTTTTTGTACCTACCCACTTGCAACTCCAAAGCAGGTGCCAGTCAGTGATTAAACCAAAAAGCGGGGTACAAAGAAATCCAATAATCAAATCAATTCAGTCTTTACTCTGACAATACAATATCAATTAATCACATGCATGAATCCATTGTCTTTTAAAGTCTTTTTTTTGTAATTCTTTAGTTAAAGAAAAGTGCTTTTTGATAGTTTCAAATGAAAAAGTTCATAATAAAAGTTCATAATTCTTTCTAATTATCCGTTTGAAGCGAGTTTTCCTCTCCATGGCCACTTTTGCTTGCTCTTGATGTAATCTTCTCATTGGATTAGACTGCTTGTTTTACCCTCTTACCTCCTTTCCTTTCTTTTAGTATAAATGAACATCTGCTTCTGCTTTAGATGTGGTCTTTCTCTTCTTTTGTCAACACCAAAACTGCGTTTCCTGCCAAGGCTGCTGTGATGTTATGTTTCTGCAGCCTTACATTGCTCAGACTACATGACCTTCTGCAGTAAAAAGACCCTGTGAGATTTTTAAGGGCGTCTTACACTTGAATGTCTTATTAACTGAAATACTCTGGGTAGAAAGTTTTTTTTTTCTTCTTCTGCATGTGAGAACAACTTCTTTACTTCTTTGGCAGGACTGTAAAGGATACAGATAATTATCGAAAATTCAATCTAGTTATTAGAGTAACAGAAGTAGTGGCTGAAAACCACAGACATGAAGTAGTTGGGAAATGAACAATCAGTTTCTGGCTAACTGTCAGTTTCTATTCATGTTGTGTCTTTAATGTCTTTGCCTATTTATGTTCGTGCGATGCAAACAAAAAGACGTCCAATAACAAGGTTGTTTCTACCAAGTCAGGTCAATTACAAGCAGCTGAAGGTGAACAACAGCAAGGGATGTTTGTTGTGTGCACTAAACATACAATAACCCTTTTTGTCACAGCTCTCCAAACAATACCTGAATAAATTAATATGACACACTTTGTTAACCACAAACAACAAAACAGTCTAAAAGAACCAAAATGCCTGGTTTTTATGTTTGAAGCTGTTATGTCAAAGACATTTTGATTTTGTTGCTTAGAATAAAAGGTGCCAGTAAGCAAAAATGAAGAATCTGTCTGTTAAAAGGCATTTTTATTCATATTTTAAATACCAAATAATTAATATATCTAGATTGTATTAATTTAGGACTGTATTGAATGGCCACATTGTTTCTTGAATCTTTTATGTATGGAATATGTGAACCATGTATAATGATGCATATAGACTCATGTAAGGGGTAAACGTCCACACTCCTATCTTTAAGTATTGCCCAGTTTAAATGTGGAGTCAAAATGAATGTTATTCATTGAAAAACTAAAAAAATGTTTTGTTTTTGCATTTTGTTTCTTGATAAAAAGCATCCACTTTGACAACATAGTAGGCTGTCTGACCACAGTATTACAGAAGTGCGCTCTCTGTTCAGCACTGCTACAAGTTAAGGGATGTGTTCTGGTGCATGCAGATTTTTAGATACATTTTCAAGAGGAAAACCCACAGTCTTACATCCTGACGCTATAAAGTTTAGCAATCAGGTGATTTTGACTAATGTGAAGCTTGCGCAACATCACAAAATCCCGATTGAAAGATGGCTGAGCTCATTTCTCATTTTAATTGCTTTCAAACTGAACTGAATATGTGTTTTTAATGAGGCTTTTCTATATAGGGGGTTGTACATGTTGATGGCATGAGACGCAGCATTTTCCAAACTGTTTTAATTAAAGACATTTCCTCTCCCGATCCCAAGACGGGCTGGCAGGGGAACAGGTCTGCCAGCACGATTTCTGAGCTCTGCTGCGGCAGAGGGTGACAAGAAGTCCTTACAAGCTTCCAGTTGTGAAATCTTATTCAAAATACTGACAGGGAAGAGTAAAACTCCATGAATCGGACAGTAGATAGTGTCCCCACAAAAATATTCCATCTCATTTTCTATTTTATGAGGCAATGAAAGTAGTTATTTATTCACCACTGGTGCCTTTTATTGATCGATAAACAGCGCGTGCAGGACATGGAAATTAGCTGCATTCACTGACAAAATTTTAAATGAGCAGTGACTGAGAGAGCGACAGGTGTGAGACTCTAGTACCATTGTGTCACATCCTTTAGGCATGTCTAACATCCTTAATTACAAACAGCATTCAGAGCGAGGTTACAGATGTGATCTGGGTAAGAGGCTGAGCTTATTCCCGTTGTTGGTTCTTCTGCCTCACATCTCGGGCGATTTCTGAGACCCTGGTTGATGGTGGAGTCTGTTTTTGTTGAGCACTCGATGCCAGGCTTCATTGTTTTTAGGACAGTGACTGAAAGGAATGGGGACAGAGTGCTGCTTCTTCCTTACCGAAGTCATTGTCTGTGCTACTGGGCTCCTGGAGTGTTTTATCAGCAGAGCACAAAGCACTTTTGTGAAATTTGTCGTGCAGGCTTAGCCAAACTGGCAATGGGAGATGTCTATTCTTACCAAGATGTCTAGCTAAAGGCTGTGGAATTTCCACTTGTAATACTCCACTTGCTGTGTTTTTCTTTTTCTAAAGCTTATTGATGTGGCTTTCATTTGGCCTTCAGATACAGATGGTTTATTTCACGCTTTACATCCACTCTACTGTTCTCTGATTTCACTTTGAAGTGTGGAATTAACATATAAATCTGATAGAGGATACAAAAAGGAACTTATATCTTTTAACCATTTTCACATCACACAGTTACATTATCACTTTGATAATCATTAAGAAGAAGATCAGGGAGCTGACAATCCTGGAAGTGTATCCTTCATATCAGATGGTCTGTTACTTCTTAAATCTGAGAAAAAAAACCTTTCAGAGAACAGTGTGGCCCGGTGGTATTGGTGTGTGAGGGCAGAATAGGATGGATGTGTGATTACATTGATGATCTTGCAGGTGAAATTGGGATAAGACGCCTGTCAGAACCTCTGTGACGCGTCATTGGCCTTTGCTGCATGAGATTAACGGCAAATTCTGTAGATCAGCTTTAAGTTATCTTAATCATGTTGTTATGCAGTCAGACAGAGACATTTAAAACTGGTTTGCTGGCAGGTGATCCATTAGTCTTTTGCCTGGTTCTTTTATTTCTATTTCATGTATTTTACATGCACTTATGTGTATTTGGTGCTTTGTTTTTACCATTTTGTAGTAGTTTAAACTAAAATGTCTGAAGAAGCTCACAATTTAGTTGTCTGTTTGTGTTTCTACTTGTCACAGTTTTCCTCCAATATGTTTAAAATTTTTGAAAATAGAGTCTGAGAGAAAAACATTGTCTTTGTGTGTTTTTATTCAGAGTAAATGAATGTTTTGAAAAGGAAAAGGAATCTCTAGTCTGCCATAGCAAGGTTTTAGCTCTGCCTGAAACTTTGGCAACATGCCATCTGTGCCTGCAGTTACACTTAGTTCAGCTGAGATCTGTGAATATGTCTGAAGCTACGTTCACACCACTCTGCAACACGCGTTCAAGTGGCCACTTCCAATAAAAAGCCAATGTAAACCGCATAAATGTGCTTTTCAAGCTTTCTTGTTCAAAACTCTGTAGTTTGTTCTGGTCAACGTGTGAAAAAAAGGCTTCTTAACCAATTTGCAATAAAATTCCCTCATTTTGATTAAAAGTTGTCAGCTAAAAAATATCAATCAAAATTTGTGTGGTACAGTATATACCAACGTGTTTGTCTTTATTCCATAGTTGATAGACAACCTCTTTATAGAGGGAATCCAGATGTTATTCAGCCCTTTGGTTAGGTGACTAAAAGTTCACTTTCAGTGTCCATCACCCGGTGTTGTCAGTGAGGCAAATAGGTGTGGAAAAGCTATGTCTGTCCTTTAGTTACAGGTTTCTTTGTAGAAGCAGAGTCAGTCTGCCTTCTACCCCCTAGCAATGTGATGCATGGACCCGCATTGCTTTCTTGCCAACCTTTACTGTAGTATTGGTGGTAAGTTTGCTGTTTCTAAGTTTTCTTTGTAAGATTTGTTTCCTATGGTGGTCTAGGAATTCCCATTTCAAATTGGAAAGGGCTTAAAACCAGATCTCAAATGGTGAGAGATTTAAAAACATGGACACTCTCATCCTCATGTACAATGCCACAATGGGCAGTCATTCTGGCCAAAAGAGACAATTGTCTTCATATTTCTCAAATCTCATCTTCAATGTTAATTTTTTGACTTTTGCAACACCTCCAGGTGATGGCGTTTGATATAAGGTCAAACATCAGCATTGAAGATTGTAGGGTGAGGACAGCATTCACATAATTTAGTGTGTTTCTCACACTGAGACTTAATAAGTGCTCCTGTGCAGCGATCATCCAGATGTTGCACCAAGGTTTGATCCGTCAGTGAGTTACAGAGGACTCCGGCTGCAAACAGCCAGGTCCAGATGTTATGTTTTCCGTTAACGCTGAGGGTAACCCTAAACAGAGAAATAGGGGACAAATTGGAACAAAGACTAAAAATATTACTCAAATCAACCACATAAAACCACCGAAGACTGGGAGGCATTTGAGTCAAGATAAAGTCAGGATTAGGAACATATATAGCAGACAGGTTTATTACTGCAAGAACAGCTTGTAGATCTAGAACCAAAGACTACTCAGTTCGTTGGACAGTTGATTTGGTATTTTTCAAAAGGAAAATATGGGTTTAAACAAGGGAATTGTCACAGGGAACGATTATGTCAGCTTATAAAAAAATAATGAAAAAACGCCTCTGGTCTCAGTGGGTACTGTCATTGATGTGATCTGAATCCAATTAAGGATGTGCACTGGTGAACAGCTTCTAATGACCAACATCATTTTCATTCCTTACCCAAATGGAATCAGGAACTGACTCCAGCGTTAGAAAAAGAGCTGATATTGATGTCACAGTCACAAACTGAGTATGATATGAGAGGAGCCTCCCCATGGTGGTCACATGGTCAACAGAGCACAGAATGCGTGCACTTGCTGAACAGGGAAACTATGATTAAACAAAGGAAGAATAAAACAACCCATTATCAATGGAGAGCCTTCATTTAATGAATACAACGTTTACAGGTTTTATTTTTGTCCAATTGGGGTTATGAAACAGTGTTGCTGTTTTGATAAGTGACTTGTCTATTCATTGTCAAATTCAGCCACCGTTGATAAGGATCTAAAAAAGTTTTCAAATCAAATTTAACCCGTTGGGAGTCAAAATTATGTCTACAAACAGTAAGACCATTAGTAGAAAAATCCATAACCACCCCCTTTCTGATCAACAATTTTCTTCCTAAGAGATTAAATAGACAAGGGAATTGTCATAAGGGAATGTTTATATGATTCTTCCTGAGGGGACTCCCAACGGAAAAAACCCCAAAAAACTTCCAAAATAGAAGTGCCACATACACTCATTAAAGAAATGCTTATATTCATTTCAACAGATTAATCATTCTTTCTGTTTATTCTGTTGATCGCTTGAGTCATTAAAAAATAACAAGGGGATATCATTTACTTGATTCAAAATTGTTGGTGTTGATTGACAGATTCATTTATCATGTTGTGAAAAACATTCACAAATGGAAGCTTTGTCACCATCACTGCTATCCCTGACTTCTAAACCAAGCAGTGGATCTGTGTGCAACTCTCCTGGGATTCTCCATTACAGAGGCTCTGGACATACACAAACGTTGGTGCAATGAAGCAGAGGCAAATATGAAGGAGAGATCTTGAAAGTTCTTTTCAGGAAGAGGGGTTAAGAGGGAGATTTTATGCAAGTCTGTTGGTTCCGTTTGCAATCTTTGAATAGTCAAGGTGGAGGACAGGATTTAGTTTGGTTTTGATGATGAGGATGTAGGTGTCAACAAATAAGCCTGGGGAGGGAGAAGGAACCAAGATGGGAAAAAAAGGGTTGTGGATTTTTGTGCTGCATGATATGGAGCTGGATGTTGTGGTTATCCATCCATTTGTTGTTGAACAAGACATGTTGGCATCCAGGCCAGGTGAAAGAACAGGTTGCCGCTTTTTGTTTATCATTACTTTCCTTTTGTTTTTTCTATCTTTGCATTGAGTTTTTTTTTAATAAATATTCAAGACTTCTTTATTTCCCTCCAGTCTTTTCCAAACTTTTTCCAAACTTTCACACATATCTTTTTTTTTTTGTTTCAAAATGTCTTTCTCCTTTACAGAGCCCTGTCTTGGGTACCTCCTAAAGCTTAACTAACACTTTCTTGTCAATATATCACTTTTATCATTTGTATTCCTGGTTAATCCCTGTCTGGTCCTTTAACATAGCTTTTTCCCAGCAAAGTTTGTTGTTCTACATATCAGTACTTGACTTGGAATATTCTCAACAAGACTCAAACCTTATTCTGTATTTTTTTACTGAACACAAATGACTTGAACCTATGGCAAGTTTGCATATGGAGGGCCCAAAGCCCTATGACCTAAATGCACAGAACTGGAACATGCAGCAATAAATTGTACCAATGGAAATAATTAAGTAGGGAAGACATTATTTTATTCTTTTAACATGTTCAGACAGTAGTTGAATATAAAAATCAGAAATTCCTGATAAAAGTTCTGTTTTAAATAAGTATTTTCTGTTTCAGCAGGAGAGTTTAATTCTTTCAGTTGGACTCAAGTCTGGTACCCACGGTCATTTATTTCTGAACCCCATGTTGATCGGGTTTAGAGGCAGGACTAGAGCAGTCCTGAATGATCAGTTCTTAGTTCTTCCTTAGTATAGCGGTCCTTCTGGAATCTTATTTCTTACACCAAATTATTAAATAATTGTCTTTGTATGTTTTTTATTCAAAAAATAAAATGATCCTTTACAAACCAAAACACGAGAACCTAGTCTAACGTAGGCTTATGGCTCTGGTTGAAACTTCAGCAGCATGCTACAACTTAAATAAAGAATACTCTAATTATTTGAGAGGAATGAACAGGAGAGGACTCTGCACTTGTGTCTAACCTGGTCATGACTTAGCAGTAGGTTTCTTGTGACTGGACAGAATGAGAAAGAAAACTTTTGCTCAAAGGCATGGTTGTTAGGAGCATATATCGGGGAGTTGCTGCCATTTGAAATCTGCAGCTACACCTAGCTCAGTCAGTTCCTTTTAACTCATCGTTCACAATCAGTTATATTGCAGTTGTAAGGCAGAAACCCTTCTTAGCAAATTTCTATGACAACAGACATAAATCTTTGTCAAAAGCAACCAAGTTTTTCTGTATTTTAATGATTTGGAATTAAAGCAGTTTAAAATTGTCTTTACAGATTTGAAAATACCATTGTGGACTGTGTTGGACTGGGTGGATGCTAGGGTTCCGCTAAGTGTTCTAGGTTCAGGAGCACAGTAAATACACCAGGAAAAGACGCTTGTTGGCCCTGTTATTGACCCTGTTACTTTTCATACTTGTCTGTACAAGCTGTACGGTGTTGATTAAGTCTTACAAAAACCACAAAATAAAAAAATCTAAAACGGATTACGTTTTGGCATCTGTCAGGGAAAAGGATGCTACAGCAAAAAAAAAAAATGCACACTAAAACCAGGGATCACGCATTAACAATTGATAAAGGATGGTAGATAGCACTATTTATCAAACTATAAAAAAACTCAAATGGATACATTTAAACTCTAAGCTCATTAAAACTCGAGCATGGGGAGCAGTTTTCAGTGATATAGGCACCCTCCCTTTTTTAATTTTACTGGCATTGTTTACACATTTCCATAGATTTTTGCACCATGCTCCCTAGCAACAGAGTTTGGTTGGTAATTTTCACTACCAGATTGTCCTCTGGATTTTGGTGTTCTTACACAGGTTTCATATTTCTTTGGAGTACCGTCCACTACTGTGAACTTCCTGCACTACATGAACAGATAACTTTTGCACATTTTTTCTTAAACTGTACTGTTTGTAAATAGTTTTTAAATGAATATTATTATAATACCACCTTATTTGTTTACATTTACTTTGTTTTTTATATTATTCTATTTTCTTTTTATGATTACAATTCTGCTACGGTTACACACAAATTTCCCACGCGTGGGATCAATAAATTATTTCTGATTCTGATTTCCTGTAAAAAGTTTGCTATTGTGATTAGGGTTGTGCCGATGGACGATATCATCGTCCATCGTGATGGGTGAGTGACATCCCGATGGAGAGACACCATCGTGATGCCACGCCCCCGCCACGCTGCGAGTCGACACCATAAGCCCCGGTTACATGTGAAAAATATCTTGATGGGATCAATGGTCGGATTAGAATTCAACTGTGTACATGGTTCCAGAAAAATGTTTTCAGAATATAACAAACGTTCACATGGGTCACACTTTCGGTCGGAATAAATCATTCGCACATGCGCAGTAGGATTTGAAAAACCGGAAGCGGATATCAGTTCCGCCGAGCGGCTATTTTTTTCTCAAACTTTATTGAATGTAACAATTCATTACAAAACAATGTTGCCGAGCGGCTTTATACATTGATATGTCAGCTCGGTAATATACAAGACGATCTTCTAAACGTGCTTTTAATAATGTAACGATTATTATGAAACGCCTGTTCGCTCATCGTTTTATTTTTAATCCGTGTGGTCAGTGCTTTTTCTGTTGAAAAACGGAGCCGGAAAGAAGCCAGAATTAGCAGAATGCTAAAACGGGATAACAACATTATCTTTGGGTGGTGCTGCAATCTGCATCTTGGCTGCATGTAAACATGTGGGAATAACATTAGCCTTTATTTAGTCGGGACACGACTCGAAACACAAATCCACGTGATTGTTTGAACGATTTCTAAGGACTGAGCGGCCTTTCTGCTTTGAAGCTTTCACCGCCCCAAAGCGCTGTGTGTGTGCTCACGATCCTCTGCTCAGACACACACTTTTCGACCCGGTTCTGAGTTCGGTAGCCCGTTCCCCTAGAGCTGCGGAACGGATCGCAGTTCTAAATCTCCCACATACTACCGCTCATGTAACAAAGCACCCCCCTTCCCCTCAAACACAAAGCTGTAAGTCCGCGCTCCGCCGGTCCACTTGACTAATAAGAGCGGGAGCGGACCGTTTCTTTTCTAGTTTGTTTGTTACTTTTTTGTTAAAGTCACTTCCCTCAGTTTATACTGGATAATCGCAGATGAGTCATTAGTTGGGAAATAAAATAAATAAAGTAATAAAGTAAAACAACGAATAGCAATTATATAAGACCGAAATATTAAAAATAGCCCCCCCCACGACGATATCATCGTCCATCCCGATGATTGACAGCAAACATCGTCAACGGCCAATTTAAGGGACATCGCCCAACCCTAATTGTGATGTTATGAACATTATTTTAGGAAAAATACCCCAAATCAAATCTGCTGTTTTAACACAATTAGAAAAAAGATTTTATTACTAAATGGCAACACAAAAACTCTACCTGGAGGAACTTTATGGTGATATAATCTGTTATAGCAACTAGTTTTTGCTCCCCTCCTTTAGCTGATAAAAAAAACCTAACTAAACAAGATATTCAAGTCTCAAAAATCATATTAACTTTTTCTTCTTCTAAAAATTTACACCAAACTTAAGATTTTCCATTTCTTGGAACTCACGTACCTAAATGCCTTTGAAGAATGTACAAAAAGTGGTGGCCTGGAATGGTTCAACCTTTTTCTCAAGTCTTTTCACACCTTTGTTCTGCCGTTTCTTATCTTTTGTTGAAATCCGGAACCAAATAATACACAAGAGTTCAATTTAGGCCAAGATACCCCCCCCTCCCACATAGTTAGGATTTGCAGCTATGTCAGATGAGTGCTGTTCTACATGAAACAGTAGGTGACTTAACTTTGTCAACAAACTAACCGTTACAAAGGTGTAGCTGGGTTAGCTCATTTTAATCATGTTCTTCGACAGACTGTTTCACTTCACACCCAACACGCTAAATCCAAGTGGAGAAATGTTATGACAAAAAATCAATCATTATTTATATTTTCTACGGTTTGTGTCAAGACTAACATGGGATCAGTTTGTACAGTAGGCTGGTCTTGTGTCTGTTAAATAACAGCTCAAACTAAAAAAAAAAGAAAAGCCAGTTTTAGTTTTATTGGTGCCTTTAAAATTACATTTCCTCAGGTAATAGTGGTTTGTTCCGTCCTCCACTGGGGTGTGTTGGTAAAAACCTTAACTTCTTCTCAGACGACTTGGCTCTCATTCTAAAATTTTAACGAACTCCTGAAAGTGCCCAAACATTACCTTGCCAGTAAACAGTAAACTCCCTCAAATAGCATTTGTGAGGCAGACGTTACGGCTTCAGTCAAAATTGATTAGGAATGCATCAAGAATCTCCAGGCTCTGTGGATGGCAGTGAATAAAAATAAAAGCTGCTTTTCTTGTCAAATTTTGTTTTTGAAAGGCCAAAAAATATCTTGTATTTTAAAATACAGAAAGGTTTATTTATTAAAAATGAGAACAAGTACATAAAGTCCTATGAGAGACATATTCCCATTAAACTAAACTTATTTTAGATTGACTAAAAACAATGTATTTCTTTCAAAATAGATTTAATCCTAAGAAATGCTTCTCCCCTGTAATAGAAACTTTTCCTTTAGGTGGTTTGAGACCTCATTGAAAAAGTTTGTCTTCAAAATCATTTTGACTCCGAAGCAGTCAAAATGGCTGTTCCATGATTTTCTTGAATGTGTCAAAACCCAAAATCCATTATTCACGCTGGCTTGATGCACTGATTTCTGCCTGCATGTGGTGGTAAAACATGAGACTGCAGCTGAACTTCTTCATCTAATCAGTCACGTTTCAAGTTTGTCACCACATATTCATCATCATAAAGGGTTTAGCAAATGCACCTGAGCGCAAAGGAGTTTCCATCAATGCCTGGACTCTTTTCTGTGATGTACGGTACTAAAATAAGGGCCATCTAGCCTCCCTCTACAATAGCCCGCTGAGTGTTTGGTAGGTGGCATCCAGACACTAATCTTTGCTTGTGTGATCCCTACAACCACATTATGGTTGAATTTGGGGGGTAAAAAGCTGGGGAGGAGGTGGGGTGAGAAGGTTTTTCAACAGTGACAAAGTTAAACTAACAAAGGCATAAGGACTTAGGGAACAAAGTCAAAAGACAGCAATAGATAAAATGACTGAAACTCCAGAGTGGAGCACTCAAAAGGGACAGCAAATCACAGGAGAAACACCCAGGCATGATCAGCCTGCTGTGGATATGTGTCTTGTGATGAATGGCCAAATCACTCTGGGAAACTGAGGTACAAGACTGACGGGGTGTCTTTATGATTGCAAACTCAGCTTTTTCCCAGGCCCTCCTGTCAGCTTCTTGTAAGCTTCATTACCAGACCAGAAAGTTATTTTCCAAATCTGTAAATAACCCCCACAGCAGAACCGGCACATTCTTTTGAATCCACACAGTTGAAGACATTGATGTCATCAGAACTCTGTTTTTGAATTGCATTACAGTATTACATGTTTAGCAGTCACATGTTGCATTATTTATGCTTTTCTGGTCACTGAATTCTTTTTGGCTGTCTCAATCCCTAATTTACAGGAGTAAAATCGATGGATAGAAGACAGAAACACAGACAAGGACAGGTGGCGAAGTTTGTTCCTTATTTTGCCGCCTAACAGTGATTCTTTGTAAGGGAGGAGATGGCTGTAGCAGTCAGCTAAAACCCTTTTAGACTTGACACAGAAGCAAACTGAATTAAATGTGCGCAAGCAATTTTAAAAAATAAATGCGGGGTTGTACGGCTTGCCTCTCTCTGTGCACCGTGCCCTGTTTTTTAACCACAAACAAAAGGGCACTAATGAGACATTGTTGTGGTGCACCAACAGAGAAAACACTGCTTTGCTCTGTAGATTTTTATTCATGGTCTTTCTTTTTTTAACATCGATCAGTACAGCCATTTACCATCCAAAAATCAATTTTCCTTTTCTTTTGTTAACCATGCCCAATTAAATTGGTTAGATTAAAACTCCTAAATATCATCCATCTTAAAAATATCTTGTTATATAGTGATGGCAACATTGGAGGCTTTAAAACAGACAGAGCCTGGTTTCTTTCATCGTAAAAGCAATATATTTTTCAAAATCTCACAGCTTACCTTTGAACTTTGGTATTTTTAAGAATCTGAACCAAAATAATCACACGGAAGGTTGATCTGGTGGTTTGTGGAAAGAGGAGCTCCTGGAAAGCCTTGAGGCTTTGGCAGCAGTCAGCATGGTTATGAGGTATCTGTATGTCTTCAGCCACACTACTGACGGGTTCAGGTAAGAGGCGGTGGAAGCCCTCCGAGTGATGTAGAGGGGCTCTTTTAGGATTGGACATGACAGCCATGGCTGGATTTAAATATTTAAAACCGAGCACAAGAGGAGGATTGTTAATCCCGCGTAGTGTTTGTGTGGTATTCAAGGCGCGCGTGGGTGTTCAGATTGAATTTGTGCTGAGATTACTCTTGCTCCCTTTCAAATCATGAAGTTGGAATTTATGAACGATATTATTTGTACACCATTTTTACCTCAAACACAAATTTATTATGTGGCATTCTGGATTTGTAGTATTTTTTTTAGGAAAAACTGTCATTTCTTAAAATGTTTCCTTGTGTGTGGCCTTTTGCAATAATAATAAAATAAACAGCCTCAAAAGTCAACTTTGAATTTATTGTAGAATTTCTTAGTTGAAAGATTACAAATATACTAAAATAAATGTATTGCACACATTAAAAAATCATTTTTTGTATAACTTTTTTCCCCTTTGCTATGAGTTTCTAAGCCTTCGAGCTTTTGAGTGATCATCATGATTATTAAGTAGTGAGGCTGTGTGGCAAAGCTACTCTGTCAGCAGTGTGGAAAGGTGGAGCCTCCCGGCACAGACCGGAGCTTTTCCTCAGCATTCACTCCAACAAGAAGAGAAACCTCAGGAAAACCGTCACTGATAAGGCATGGGAACGTGGAAGGAGGATGGGCTTTAGCGTTCTACCTTTGCTGCACAACGGGGTTTAATGTTATTCGTTAAATCACTCCAGCATTTTTATTTGTGAAAAAAAAAACAATTGTCATACACACTTTGTCTCTTCAATTTTAATTAAGAATGATATATTTATTTATTCTGTTGTTGCTAAAGTAAAGACACAGCCAGGTACAGCCATCATTGGAATTACTAATGCCCAGAAGTGTTTGCACAAAAATGTTATCTGCAGGTATTCTGCAGATAAAGAAAAACTGAACATAAAGTGAGGTGCATTGATGAGTAAAGTGACTTTAGATGACATAAGTGGAGAAAGAATGTAGATTAATAAAAATATAAACAAAATGTAAATATAATGTATGTAATAATAAACTGTATATGTAAATAAGAAAATGTGGCTCGATGGTGCACACTGTGGTCAGAGCTGGAATGTTGTGTCTTTACTCCCTTGGCTGCAGACCCACCAGCATGAGGTGGATTTCTGCTGTGCTTCTATGACAGATGTGTGCTTCAAGGAATTTAAAGGCATGAGAGGAAATCTAGGAAGAAAATTCAGCATCTCTAAGGTCTTCTCTTTCATACCTTTTTATCATTTGTGTTTAATTTAACTATGATCTGCCTCAAATTATCCACGTGTCACAAACAGGAACACTGCTGGGTTAATTAGAGCTGTTTTTGTACAATTAGTTGTTAGAAGGGCAATGCAATCATCAGTTAATTCATGACCAAAAGATAAAAAAAAAACTAATCTGTGTTTAAGACTTGCTGCTAATTTTCCTTCAGTTTAGAGGGCTGGATAATTACACCTCAGTTTTTGTGTTCAGGTCTATTTAAGCTGAATCCCAGTTGTGCTGCTGCCAACTTTCAACTTTAAAAGAAATCCATTCGATTCTGAGACATGTAGCATCCAGGTTCTCATTTGTTGAGCACAGCAAGCAGTAATATTTCAGATGTGCACTTCCTGCTTCATCTGTTGCCCTTAGCTCTCATCTTTCTGGGAACACTGCAACTCTAAACTCTCTGTCCAGTAAACGGGGCCCTCCAGTGGGTTAAACACTGAGATTGCTAGCTGGCCATCTTCTCTGGTAATGAACCTTATCTGGATGTCAGGATTATATTTATTATTTTCTTGGAAAAACAGCCACAACTTTACAGCTCCTAATGGGTAATTAGGATTACGCCTCCCATGATTGCACAGGCTGATGCCCATCCTTTAATACTATGGTTGTTAATGCCTCTCATATACTGAGTAATGTTTAAACTGAGCGTCAGCAGAGATTGCTGCATGCTCACATGAACCCGCAGTCACCTCTGCTTTTAATTACTCGTCTTTTTTTGCTTTTAGAATGAATTTCCTCTGCACAAAGTGTGAAATGTAATCCACCTCTCCCAGCAAGTGTCTGGAAGCCTTCAGGCAGTTTTCTGATATCAGCTCTCCCAGCCCACATCCCTGTGTTAAACAGCTATTTCAGGTCTTTTTTTTTAAAAAAAGAAAAAAAAAGTGTCTTAACACACTTCCTCTGGTTTGAAACTTAAGTTCTAACAATGTGCAGCACAAACTCTGTTGGAGCCAAGACTTTAATGTCAGTGTCATTCATTGTTACAACATAGAAGCCATTAGGTGTAATTGAATTTTTTCATGAAGCTCTCATAATAAAACGTACAGTATTTAATCAATGGTAAAGCTTTCATTTTTAAGAGGTCACAGCATTGGCGTGATGTTGCCTTCAGGGGTCTTTCAGGTTCATCGTGCTGCAGGTCAGAATTGCATCACATTCGGATGATAAAACAAGAAAAGAGTTTGTGTTTTTTCTACAACACACTGCTAACACACACACACATGCACTCATCAGCCACTTTAATATAAACACCTGTCCAACTGCTTAATAACACACATTTCTAATCAGCCAATTACATGGCAACAACTCAAAGCATTTCTGCATGTAAACATGGTCAAGACAATCTGCTGCAAGACGATTGGACTACGTGAAAATGTAAAATATTTGGGATTTCAAACATGAATAACTAAAATTTTCTACAGTAAAAGTGCCTGGAAATAGTTGTCTGGATAGCCAACATACTTCTTAAGTATGGATTATGGCAAACCTTAAAATACAATGTCTCAAACATAGCATCTCTGTCAGAAGTCTCCACTTCTATATTTCATCATGAAATGTTTGTACTGATTCTCAAAAATCATACATCATAACATGTCCACATGGAAATAATTAAATTACATTTACAATTAACATAAATGAATGGGCTATATGGTTGGGAGTATGTTTATACACACCCAATCTTATCTCAACCTTTTTCATGATAATTTTTCATTTGATTAATATAAGAATAATGTGTATTTTGTCCTTCATTCATTCATTTGACTTTTCAGTGTTTTAAACTTATTTTGAAAACTGGAAAGGGATTTCAGCCGTGTTCGCTCAGTTCCCGTAAAGCTGAGAATGAGAGAGAGACAGGAGCGGTTTATTTGACACGCAGATCTGAATGACAGCTGGCTTGACAGCAGTTGAATACACACTGTGCCAGGCTCAGATGCAATGTTGTTGACCAATCGTTGCTAAGAGTGGCATAACGTCATTATTTGGGTTGCCAGATTGGTTCAGGTGTGTTGAAGGGGGGGATCATTAAAGTGCAGGCAACATTCTTTTGCACAACATTTAGAGCGCACGTTGGTACGGAAGTGCTATGAAATGGGTTGCCAGATTTGGGCTTTTTTTTCCCGCCACTTCGTGGCTCTGGTGGTGATAGCTGGGCCCTACGCGGCTGTGTAATTTGCATATAGGGAGGGCCGGCCATGGTTGTCGGCATTGTTTGTCGTGTCATTTTGTTTTTAAATTTGACTGTATTTTATTCAAAGCACTTTGAGTGACATGTGTTGGAAAAGTGGTATATAATTGAAGTTTGATTTGATTTGAAGGTGTACCTAAGAAAGTGGCCGGTGAGTGTAGTTATTTGTAGGTGAGTGTCTCCTTATTATGTTACTCAGTATGTTTTGTAAAGTGCAGATGTCACTCAGAAACAAGACCAAATCATTGTTTATTATACACACTTTGTCTTAGTAATAGTAATTAAGGATACAATCTTTAAATATTTTACAATAACTCATTAAAGACACAGCCAACCACATCCATCAGTGGAATTACTAAATGAGTTTGCTCAGGAATGGTGTCTGCAGGTATTCTGTCTTGCCATAATAACAAAGCAGCATGGAGTGGGAATGTAAGACATTGATGCTTATTGTCCAATTCCGTGCTGGAGGTGACTACATTGTCCACCAGTGTATAGTATTTAAAGGAGATGTTAATGAGATATCAACATTTTTCAATGCACTGAAGGAAGGCACTGAGGAGGAGGAAGAGTGGAAAGGCTTTTCCTGACAGCCTACTGTGGACATATGGAAGTGTTTAGAAGAGGTGGCTGCAGAGTTTCTTACTGGATTGTTAAACCAGATCTTAGAGAGAGAGAGAGAGAGGATGACTGAGGAATAGAGGAACAGGGATCTGATGTTTATTTAATTAATGAAACAGATGGACAGAGTTGTTGAAACTTATTGGAATAAAGCTGAGGAGTTACACAAAGAAGCTATGAAGTCTGGAGCAGCAGAGAAGTATGCTGGAGCTGTTCAGGACATGTATAAGAGCTGGAAGACAGTGTTGAGGTGTGCTGTAGGCGTAACAGAGGAGTTCATTTGTTTTTGATTTCAGAACATTTACAGCTCCAGCTGTCTAAGTAGTTAGATAAGACAGTCGCGTCCCTCCATTTTTACTTGTGGAGAGCGTTATCATCACTCTGCAGTAACACTCCTCCCCTTGTTAGTTGTGTTGATAGAGGAAGACAGAGTTTCTGAGTGTGAATAAAAGGAACTCTGGAGGAACAGTGAGGTTACAGGGAGCAGAGGTGAAGGAGGTGGAGGACTTTAAGTACTTAGGAGAGTGTGGCAAAGAAGGGAAGAGGAAAGCAGGTTTGAACGGGTGCAGGAACATTTTAGGTGTGAGTTGTAATTTAAAAAAAAGTGCAAGCACGAATGAAAGGAAAGGTGTACCGGTAGATATAGTCATGTTGTTGGCTTGAAGACAAGGGTTCTATATACATAAGGGCTAACCACGTTAAATCATTACTAAATGAAGTAATAATTATAATTAACCCACATCATTATTTTAAAATACTTTTGTGTATTTTAATCTTTATATTTAATTTAAAAGGCTTTTTCTCACTGCCTCTGAATACTGAGGGAGAGTGTTGGGCACCTAAAGGTGCAACAAATCTTCACTTCATGGCAGCTAAGGCTTTTTTCATTCATTTTTAGCAGGATTGTTTGCAGCGAAATAAAAATATACACAAAAAACCCCAACAACTTTTGTTTCAAGGTTTTCCAAGCTGTATCATAACCCGCTAATACAAATAACCAGACCCTTTACCAACAATTGTACAAACAAAACCACCAGCATCTCTAATTAGTCTGTTTCAGCCAAGCATCCTGTATAATGCTTGTACGCCCTTGCTTTTTAAATTTGCTCCAAATCAAAATAAATTATGATAACTAACTTGTAAAACGATAAAATGTCTTAGCATTAGGACCATATTTGGCATTTTTATTGGTGCAATATTTTAGGGGGGATTTTAGAGCCAATGCAATGTTTCCAGTGGTCCATTGTAAACACCAACAATACAGATTTATTGCTGTTATTATTCAGACTTTTTCCAGTACCGAGTTTTTTCCTACAATAATTGACGGGGTGGATTCTGGACATTAAAGTTTACCTACCTTTTTGCTGCTTTATACACAAAAATCTCCCATTTTTTGGATTAGTAACATTTTATCATATCAATTAATTTGAAGATAACCCTGTTGTGTATAATAACCTATCTCTGAACACGTTTTATAAAAAACTGTTACTTTTTAAAGGACAGACACTCAATTTATTCACTGCTGTCTTTGTGAGATCTGCCTGTGCTCATGTCTTCATCTTATTCAAACTGGCAGATGTTTTCCGTCAGCCTAGTCTCACCAGAATATGCACAACAGACATGTTTTCCCGCCATATACAAAGTGAGGTGGTGTCATGTAGTGCTGTGACGGTGTGGGATTTATGATCGTGGTTAGTGTCATGGTTAACCGCAGCCCCCCCGGCAAACAGAAAAGAGGAAGGAGCGTTGTGATGAAGCAGCAAGAGCCGTGGTGTCAGGACTCTTGCGACCCCCCAACACAAAATCCTCTGGTGCATTCAAGAACGCACACAGCTTGTAATGGAAATGCATACAATGGAAATTACTGATTACAACGCAGTAAATTTGTCGTATTTCCCTGCGAGATGGAAACGTCTGTTGTAGAATGAGGATATGTGTCTGCTGCTGAAACCGGCGCGTGTGTAAGAAGAGGGAGCGCAAGCAGCGCAAGAGGGAGTGAGAGGCGCGGCGCAGGGACTGAAGGAGAACAGTAATACAAGGTTTCTCCCAGAAGCCCTTGAAGTCTGAACACAGGACTAGCAGAAAAAGTAAATTATCAGCAAAGATGAATGTGTTTAATGTGTTTCTTATAGTTCCAAACACGCACCAAATGCAGAACTTTCAAAAAAGAAAACTTTCAAAAAAAAAACGTGCGGTGATGTGGTTATCGCCACACCCCTAGTGTCAAGATCTTTGGTTGTAAATTGTGAGATGAGAAGACAGCCCTTGGGTGTTTCAGTTCTTTACTCTGTGTCTTTTCTTCCTGTTATGTGCCCCTGCCAATTCAGCTCTGCCTCCTATGCTCTGAGTTAGCAGTGCAGCCCCCCCTGCCCCAGTTGCAGCTTATCAGTGACTGCATATAAGCCAGGGGCGGCTGTAGTGCAGGCATAAAGGCGTCAGCATTTGACCAAAGGATTACAGGTTTGGTTTCCGTTTTGCCCGCTCATGTGTTGAAGTGTGCTTGGTCAAAACACTGAACCCCACTTTGCTTCAGGTGGTTGTGGGTTGGCGCCATGCAAAGCAGCAAAGCCACCATCGCTTAGTGTATGTGTTTGTGCATGGGTTAATGGGACTGTGACCATTTGGGCCTTTATAAAGGTGGAAAAACTCTTTGATAAGTATTAAATTTACTGTTTGCCTGGAGCAAGCACATTGAAAAGAATTTGACGAGTCATCGGGGCAGATCTTTGAGAGGTATGATTAGTTGTGTATTGAATTAGTGAGGTTTGGTTTGTAAAGTGGGTTTCTTCTGTTGTAGATTGACTTGTTTACTGGGCTGGAAGGCATGACGTTTCCAGTTAAGCACCCCCTCGGTCCATAGGTGGCTAAGTTCTATTTTTTTAATTTGGGGCTGGACTTCTGCAGTTTGGTTTGCAGGTTTTCTTCAATTCTTTCTCTAGTTAGCTCCCTGATAGGCTCAATAGCATCCACAGATGAACACAGTGGGGCTGGTTTACTCCCTGCTTTTATTCTTTTAACTGAAGTTAAAGCCACCTTTTTTCAGTTTGCAGTCTTTTTTTTTTTATCTTCCACTTGGACAAATTATGTTTCTGAACTTTTTGATGTCCTGACCTTTTCCTGTGTTTTGGTCCCTTTTTGGTGTAGCCCTAGACCTCACTGAGCTGGTCTCCTTAAGGACCATAATATCCCTTTTCTGTCAGTTTCTCAGAACAGAGCAGCTTTTAAGTGATTTATGGCTTCTGAAGTTTAAAATCCTTTATATCAGTGTAGATTTTTAAAGCTGGGATTCAACGCAAAACAGAAAGGCATAGAACTCTGAAAAGGCTATTTGAAGGCTTTTTTATGGATAAAAAAAACAAAACATGAGCAGAAAAAAATGGTTCCAGCTTATCTGCTTTGCAGAGGTGATAAACCCTTTACTAATACAATGGCTGCATACTGCCATCACCTAACTGCATGAAGCATTGGTATTGAAACCAACAGGATCTCTGTATCAAACTGACTTTTCACTCCCTCCTGAAAAATGTGATCCAATTTTTGAAGCTTAAATAAAACAAAGTGCATTCCAGTCTTAACTTTCATCATTTCACACCTGAAACTTAAAAATTCTCTCCAAAAAACATTTTTTAAAGAATATTAAATTGAATTTTTCTTTTACCTGAACGTTTTACCTATTTAATTTGCTTTATTATTTTGTCAACTCTTTATCTGTCTTTTTCTTTATTTGTCTTCCTCATTTCTCTAATCTCACAATTCCCCCTAAATTATAAAAGACTAGAGGCCAGAGAAAACCCCTCTGGAGTATCACTTCAAATGAAAAGTCTATGTAAATGCTTGTAAATGTATGTTTCAGGCTTCTCCGTTTAAAACTCATGTTCACCTGTAGCTACGCAGGTTTCTACGACCGGTTTTGCCTCTACATACAAAAAGCGCATCTATTTTACATGTGTTGAAAGAGTTGAAAGTTAAACCAGGTCAAACTTTGACCTGGGACTCCGATTCAATAGTGACATATAGATGGCGTCCTTTTTAAAATTTGTCATTGGGAGAAATTGCAGGTTGTGCCTCACTGGAATAAAATATATCAAGTTATTCACATTTTGGAAAAGAACTGTGAAAGAAAAAGCCTGGACCAAGAATCACTAGATTTGCACCGCTTCCACATTTCGCACAAAAGCATCTTCCAACTGTACATGTAGGTGGTGGAGATGCATTAAGAAACAGTAAAATAGAATACAAGAAGAAGCCTCTACCTGCTTGGCCAGTTTGAACACCATGGGCTAAAAGCATGTTAAAAAAACGGCGTTTAGCACGTTCTTGAACACCCGTCATACGCTTGGTAACATAGCTTACACCAAGCTGTGTTTACACCATAGTGCCTTCAGAACTTGATTTCCTGGATCAGGCTGATCCCACCAAAACCAGGAAATCAAAGGCAGAGCTGGAAAACCGGGAGGGTGGTAGATCTTCAGGAGCGGGGTTGGGCCGCTGTCACGGTGTGGGGTGGCTAGAGAGCCGGTAGGACCCAGACGCAGAGACGGGAGGCCAACGGGTTCAGGACTAGAGGGTTTAATGTCCAACAAACAAAAGGCGCTGCAGAGCAGGATGACAAAAACAAAACAAAAACTCACTGTGGCGTGGCGAGGAACATGAAACGAGGACGCTAGGAATGACGTAAAACACACGACCAGAAGTTAATGGACCAGCACAAGAGGAAGGCAGCGACAAGACTTATATACAAGCAGGGCAGACAAGACACAGGTGAACATGATGAGGGCAGATGGGGACCAAAGGAAGTAAAACTCAAAAACGTGACAAGACAGGAAACCTTCCAAAATAAAACAGGAAACAGAACCAAACAAGACAGAACAAGAACTAAAACAAAAACCAAGACAAAGCAAACTCAAACCATGACAGCCGCCCTGCTATGAAGGATGTTTTAAGACCTCAAAAACAATAATGTGGACAAGGACATTTAAAGTGATTATAATGATATACTTAAACCAGTGTTTAGGAAACAGCTGTGCAGCTTTTCAAGCCTTGAAATTAATATTAAGGCCTGTTCTTGTTTGTAATACGATTATTCTTGTTTTCTGAAAAAACTAATCCTTGATTAAAAATAATTTCTAATATTACACTTTTAGTACATTAGCCTCACTTATTACAAACTTTGAAAATTAGTGTGAGAGTTCCTTGTTCCTCATTGAAAGAACAAGGAGGTGTGAAGATGTTGTCCACATTTCAGGAACTATGTGAAGAAGATAAGTCAAATTCCTCCTCCACTGAATATAATGAACCGCCATGCATGATCGGGAGGAGTGTTACTGCATAGTGAGGATAATGCTCTCCACAAGTAAAAATGGAGGGAGGCGACTGTCTTATCTAACTACTTACAAGAGTGGAGCTGTAAATGTTCTGGAATCAAAAACAAACGAATTATTTTGTGTCTTTGTTCCAACTTTAATCTTGAGTAAATGCACCGAGCCATGCAGTCAGTACTCTCATGTCTGACTTAATTGGGAATAAATATTTCCTGCTGTAACAAATGTTAAGTAGATCAGATCTTTTCTTTACAACATATTTTGTGATGACTTCCGCTATAAATAAAGTGGTTAAAAATCTGACAATTTGCCAAAAAATGAGAAATTAAAAGAACTTGCTCAAAAAGTATTTTTTCTTCTTTCTTTATTTGCAAAAATGAATCCATACATTTTACAGTATCTGGTTTGGTATCTCTGTTCTAAAAGTCTTTTCCCCCTTAAAACACACCTGTTCAATATTCACGGTGTCCTATGAGCCTCTTGATGTGTCACATCTGTGAGGTAGATGGAAACTTTCAAAGAAGTGCTCACTAACACATGTGACAGCACCATCTGAAAAACCCTGTTTGGGTTTGTGAAAAAGGTTATTGGAGGTTAGTTCATTAGCAAAAACCATAACAATGCATTTTTGAATGCATAAAACTGACACTTTTTTTAAACTTTATTTTTAATATGTGTTACATACATAGAGGAAGAAAATACAGTAACTGGACTGTCTTTTTTGTTTTAATATTCAATTCAATTCAATTTTATCTATAGCCCAAAATCACAACCATAGTTGTCTCAATGGGCATCATACCGGTACTTGTATAAGAACTTGAAATCAGTTATAAAATTAAATAGGTAATTGCTAAACTAAACTAAACTAAACTAAACTAAACTAAACTAAACTAAACTAAACTAAACTAAACTAAACTAAACTAAACTAAACTAAACTAAACTAAACTAAACTAAACTAAACTAAACAGACTAAGCCAAACTGGGCATCCCTGTCCTTACACCCTGCTTCATGGTAAGGAAAAACTCCTAAAAAAAACTGATTCCAGAAAAAAAAGAAGAAAGCTCAGGGATGTTCCGTAAAGGAAGGATCCTCTCTCAGGACGGATAGGCGATGTACCAGAACTCTTAGAGAAGATTAGCGTATCTAACTATACAGCTACATGTTTAAATAGTCCTGCAGATGAGCTTCATCCAGATGGAGTTGGGGGACGGCTGGGGGACGAGACGAGCCAGAGGTGAGGTACACGGCCAATGACAGGTACAGGAGCACAGATGAGCCAACTGGAATCTGAAAATCACTCTATCTCCCCGGCAGGGGAGGGGGAAAGAGGGACAACACATAAATTGCACTGCACCAAACAGAGCAATGGAGACCTAAATGATGAATAAATGATCAAGAATAGAGGAAAATAGTAATTATTTCCCCAAAATTCATTACAGATGGTAAGGTAGGGGGAGCAGTAAGTTAAATATTCTCTGATAATTAGCTAACCTGGCAACAAGTCTGTCCAAAGAGGAATGCTTTAAGCCTAACGTTGAATGTAGAAACTGTGTTGGCTCTCTTCCATGAGCTGGGAGCTTATTCCATAAGACAGGGGCTTGGTGTCTAAATGCTCTATCTCCAACTGTACTTTTAGAAATTCTGGGAACCACAAAGCAGTCCTGCATTTAGTGAGCGAAGTGTTCTGTTTGGTTGGTAAGGCACTATGAGGTCTTTGATATAGGATGGGGTCATTCCATGCAAGGCCTTATAGGTTAGCAGGAGGATTTGAACTTAATTCTAGATTAATGCAAAGCTTTAGGTGTAGAAATCCTCTGTTAGTTTAAGTAGCTTTCCACATATTTGAAAGTGTGTTTTCTCAGTTTTCATTTAAGTCAATTTTTCTATTGAGTAAATCGTCGCATGATCTCCACCCAGTCAGCCTTTCCAGGAGGGTCAACTTTGTGCTATTTCTTAGTCACAGCGTTTTTGCTTGCCAAGAGTAAAATCCTTACAGGTTAAGATCTTTATTCAATACAGTCTTCTACATTTCCTAAATACAAAGTTGTGAACTTTTTTGGCTGGTGATATCCAAGAACAGTTTTTATATCAGTTGTTACAAGATCCTAAAAAGATTGTCTTTTAGAACATGACCAAAATATGTGCTTATGGTTCCCTCCATGACTCCCACATTGTCTCCAACAAGACTGTAGAGTTTTTAGTTTTTCACTTTTTATTGGCGGCGTTTTGAAATGCCATGTAAGTTTCTTCCATGCAAATTCATTCTCTATTTGAGAGAAGACCACTGTGTGACACACACAGTCCTAATACTTATTATATAGACTGATGAAGTGTTCTTATTTCCAGTAAAAGAGCGATAAAATGCAGAGATATGCCTTGTTTTGCTTCTTTTATGAGGACACTTTTCAAAAGTTGATTAAAAAAAGTTTCATTTTGATTTATATTACCTCTATGGATCAACAGCAAGACTATTTTCCTAAACTGAAAAAAAAACGACAACAGTGTATTGTTCTGTAAACTGGAGCCTATACTTGTGAGGGTTAGAACTCGCACACAACTATATAAGACTAAAGAACAATTCCCCAGAGTAAAAATTTTTTATAGTTCAGACTCTTGTTTTGAAGACATGCTTGACGAATGCCTTTTAAGTAGTTTTTGGTGTAAAAAAGTGAATTGTTTTATCAAACTTCCTGTTTCCCCTCCTATATTTGCCACTGCAGAACGTAGAAACATCAAATAAAAGATAATACAGGTTTCACCTTGAATTTCATGCTTTGCTAAATTTTATTAATCAGAAATGTACATTATTATTATTTGTGGCATGTAAGTTGTTTTGTTGTAGTGTGAGACCATACCAGACCAAATACATCAGCAGCTCAGTCTTCACAGTTCTAAATTATTGAATCATTTTATTTGGTTATGTTGTAAAATAGTAAAGACCACATGCATGGTGTTAGATGTAAGGACTGTAGTTTTAGTGTCCTGTGGAGCCTTCTGTTCCATTATGGCACAGATATTGTTTCCCTCGAACACTGACTGTCCTGGGATTACTGGTCCTCCAGCACTTCTGTTCTCTTTCCAGACACCAAAGCTTAATGGAAAGCACTGGAGCAAGACTGCTGCTGTTCCTGCCGTCTCTTCTTCAGGCTGTTCGCCGGCTCTTTATCTTGTTCTTTTGGAATAAGGGATGTTCCCCATTCCTTTGTTCAATCTTTCATTCCTCCTCGTAAACTTTATTTGTTCTTTCTTGTTTTCCGGCTTTCGAAAGTGTGTATTGATCTGTTTTCATGCTTAGTCTTGGGTTTTATTTCCAATAGACGCTCCTTTTATTCATTGACAGATAAGTATTATGGTTGGATTTTTTTCAGTGACCAAGAGGAGATTATAATCTTACCAGTCACACTGTCTCACATGACAGACTTTCTGAGTGAGTGCACTCTCATTCTCATTAACGACGTGCTTGATTATTTGGTCAAAGACAACCTGACAAGCAGGGCTAGAGCTGTGGACGCTGAATTGCATTGTGGGATTGAAGTGCACTTCAAACCACAGGTTTCTGACTAAACTGCTCTTGGATACAGGTGGTCAAAGCTGGCAGGAGGATGCGTGAAACACAACTCTGAGCTGTTTGGCTGCTCTTATCCTCCTTAGAGGGACAATGCTTTGACAGCCGGTTGTCCTTTGCAAAACCCCAGACAGACTGAAGTTATTTTCAAGCTGCTGTTATTTGAGGCAGCTAAACAGTGCGGGTCAGTAGGTGGAAGGGCGGTGAGGGGGGAAAAAGGGAGTGCTTGCATTTCGTCGTGTAACACCTGTAGACGACAAAAAAACACAGGAGCATACTTTTTTTTAGGGTATGCATGCCACCGAAACAAATTAACCTAAAGTGCAGACAGCTGTGCGCCACTCATGGAGTTACACACAAGACACAACAGGTAAAACAAAACAGAACTGAAGATTGTGATGCAAAATGCTCATTTGAATGCACAAAATACTAATTTGGACTACAAAAAGGCTACAAAATGCTAATTTGCCACAAGAATATTTAATATGCCACAGAATATTTATCTGAGGGAACCACTAAATTATTTTTTAATGTCATGTCCAAGGCTCCATAGAAAAGCAACACGTACTTCTGCGGTCGGCAAGTTTGCATTCCTGTTGGCTGTTTTTCCCCGGGGTTCCCCCCTCCTGGGCGGGGGCGGCGGGCCCCTGCCTTGCTCCTACCTGGACCAACCGTGGGCCGGGTGGGTGGCTGCCTGGAGTGCGGAGCGGGTCTCCCTTGGGGGGTCCTGGCTCGTACCTGGGGTCGGGGCGGGGGGATGCCCGGAACTCCTGGGTGGTGGTGGGGTGCTCGTCTGGGGCTGTGGGCGTCCCTCTCCGGTGGGGCCCTGCGTTGGGCTCTTCCGGCGCGGCAGGGGGCTGCTTTCCTGGCTGGGCTGGGGCGGCGCTCTCTTTCCCTCTGCGCCTCCCTGCTCTCTGGCTCTGGGGGCCTCGCGGCGGTCCTGCTGGCCCTGGCCTGGGTGGCGGTCTTGGTCGCCCGGGGGGCGGTTGTTCCCTGCCTGTTCCCGTGTGGCGTTGGGGGAATTCCGGCTGCCGCTGCTGCTGCGGCGGGGGTATGGGTGTGGGGGTGGCTGGGCGCTCCTCCTCCTTCTTTTCACATTCCACCATCCATTTTAGAAGAACATAAACACTCACCTGAGCACAGGTGTTAGCTCACCTTTGCACTAATAGTTTGCATGATTGAATGAATGAAAGATTTCACACTAGTTGGTTTAAAGGCATAGGTATGCGTTCGTAAACACTATCTGTTTTGTGTGCATGTTGACATGTGGACATTTTTGCGGCTAGCAGGTGTGTTGATAATATTTGAGTGTGTGTGAACAGGCCCCGCCCTTTCTCTACTACATTTGAACCGTACCGTAACGATAAACAACCAGTAAACCTGTCTGCTCTATGCTGCTTCATGGTCTTACCCCCCTTCCCCTCCTATTATCACCCTCCTACCCCCCCCTCTCTCTAACGTCCCTCTCTCTTTTTCCCCTCTTTCCTTTTCCGTCCGGTCCAACACCAAAGATTTTCAAACATGATTGAAATTAATAAAGTTTGGCCTCAATTACAAAAGGGGTTTATTCAGACATACCTTTGGTTTGTCTGAAGATGAATAACCCCTCTTGTTAAAATAAAATATGTCCAACACAAGAGGCCCTCAGCTCTCATCTGTTTGCCTAGCTGTTGGACAGGACAAGTTAAAAAAAAAAAAAAAAAAAAAAAGTTTGCATTCCTGTTGATTTTTTTTTTTTTTTTGTATTTTATTGCTGATTTCTTTATGTAATTTTATGCTGTTTGAAATATTCTTAATTTGCCTGATTTTAAACTTTCTTCTTTCCTTTCTTTTATTGTGAATCACTTTGGTAAATCTACAGAGATTCTAAGGTGCTACAAAAAAATAAAGCTTCATTCATTCTTTCAAGTTTATGCCTCACAAGGTTTAGTTAAAAAAGTTTCCAGAAAGAAGAACATCAGTAGAGTCTCAGCTCTGCTTTCTTTTAGAGGTCCATTTATTTTGTTTCCTTTGTGACACATGTGTCCAAATTAAACAAAACAAAAATAAAAGCTGTGTGATGTTTCCTGAAAAAAAGGTTAATAAATGTGTTCTTCCATCATTTCTAAAATTGCTTTTGGTGAAAATGTATTTCCCATTGTTTTTATTGATTTGCTCCTGCTCATCCACAGATATTGTTTTACCTTTATTGCTGCCCCCTAAGATGTTGGAGCCGAGTGACAGATAAATCATGAATGTCATGATTAATTCAGTCTGTCTGTTGCTGCTGCAGTTTTATGCCTGTATTGACAGGTGTAAGGGTCTCAGTGCTCTTCTGGAAGCCTCACACTGCAGTCCAGTGTCGACACTGCAGTAGTCTGAAAGTATGTTAAGTCCTTTCATGGCGGCACCCTGACTGAGCATTCACCTTCACGGGCTGAGTGACAGGTGCCTTAGAACTGTATGACCTCTACCGCAAGTTTCTGCGATGACTGACACACAACATTATCCAGTTTAACTGTGCGATGAGTTCTAGACCTGAAAATGATGTGCATCGTAAAGTCCTGTTTGTCAGCATTTTATGTTTAGTATGCTGTTCAGTGCAGAATAGTTTTGCCTTTTCTTTTCTCCAACTGTGCTTGCTTATTCCTAATGGTGCATTTAATTCAAGATGTCTTTAATTCACATTCAAGGTTGCTGCAAGAACAAGTAATAAAGAATAAGGGGATCACAAAGACATATGGATCGGTTCAGGTTTTTCCTCAAATGCTTTGTTCACATCAGGCACGTGATGCAAGTTCTTGAACGCGTCTTTAGCATATGGTGTTCACCCTGGACTGTTGCTACTCAATACTAGTGCATGTACTCATAGTTGGAAGGGGTTTGTTGGAAAATGTTCAAGCGGTGCACTGCACATCTTTCTCCAGGCTTTTTCGTTCACAGCTTTATCCCTATAAATGAAAGACTTGGTGTCAATTTCGGCCGGGCACAAATCACAATTGTTAATTTCTCCTACATGATCAATTTGCAAACGGTTGGCACTTCCGTGAATTAAAAGAGACGCCATCCATACAGTACAACCTAATCAGAGTCTCTGATTGGTCAAAGTTTGATCTGGTTGAACTTTCAATGCACGTTTAGTGGACACGCGTTTTGTTGGTAGAGCCCAAAAACATACCTGAAATGTGCGTAGCTCTGCGTGAACACACGAATATGCCCAAAATGTGAATATCCGCACGTTCACGTAGACTTTTTATTAAACCTGCACTGAAATGCACGTTGCTGAGGCTGGTGTGACTGTAGCATGAAACAAAAATAAATATTTGAAGCACTTGTCTTTGCTCATGGTGGAAGCTCCACCATGAACATCAGTGAAAAAATTACTTCTTGCTATACAAATCCCTTGGCCATCGCACTCCAACTTTAAATTTAGATCTAGCATGTGTAATACTGTATGTATTGATGTTTGTTCGTTGCACGTTTTTCCTTGCTGTTACAATAAGGGAATTTACCCACTGTCGAGTCAATTCAAAGTTTTTTTTATTTCAACCTAGACTTTTCTTTGTAAAAGCAGCTGACATTAAACATAAGGAAACATCTTTTTAACTTGTTTTTGCATTTTATCCCAAGCCAGTTGTCATGATAAGAGGCACCGTGGCACCAGTCCTCTGTCACATCCTTTTTTTATATACATTTACTACATTCAACAGCTACATATATTTTGTTTTCCCTCCCCATGAGATGCACCTATAGTTTTAACATTGCAAACAGCTGGCTTATAAACAAAAATTGGACAAGGTATATGAATTTGGGGAAAGGCAGAAGGAAAACTGCAGGGCATTACAGTCATTTTCTAGTCCAATCTTGAGACAGCTGCTTACTTTATGATGTTAAAATGACTTATTACACTATTTACTAAAGAGTTGGCAGCAGAAGTTATCGGTAAAGAAAATTGTCAAATATATATTCATATGTTGTACTTTTTTTTGCAGAAAACTTCAGCCGTTGGCAAATTGGCGAGTAGTGACCTACCAGCCAATTTTAACTGCACCCCCCTTAGTACACACACCCCTCCCCCTTCAATATATACATTCCAACATAAACACACACATGCACACACATACACCCTCTCAAACACACATACACGCACACACATTTTGCAAGGAAGGTGGGACCTGGGTCCGTCTGTCCCCTACCCCTTCCCTGGTGGGGGGTGCGGGCCCCTTGGCGACGGCGGCCGTCTCCCCTGGGTGCCGGATTCCTGGGCCCGGCGGTGCTCTCTCCGCATGGTTGGGGGGTTCACATTACACCTGAGCCGGGGGTGTTCGTGTCCCTGGGGGGTGGGTCCTGGTCCTAGCCCCTGAGCCCTGGGCCCCGCCAAACTTCCAACAGTGGCCGAGCCTGGTCGGGCCATATTTACAACACCCCTTGTGGGCCCCCTTTTTTCCCCGGTGTTCCCCCGTCCTGGGCGGGGGCGGCGGGCCCCTGCCTTGCTCCTCCCTGGACCAACCGTGGGCCGGGTGGGTGGCTGCCTGGAGTGCGGAGCGGGTCTCCCTTGGGGGGTCCTGGCTCGTACCTGGGGTTGGGGCGGGGGGATGCCCGGAACTCCTGGGTGGTGGTGGGGTGCTCGTCTGGGGCTGTGGGCGTCCTTCTCCGGTGGGGCCCTGCGTTGGGCTCTCCCGGCGCGGCGGGGGGGCTGGGGCGGCGCTCTCTTTCCCTCCGCGCCTCCCTTCTCTCTGGCTCTGGGGGCCTCGCGGCGGTCCTGCTGGCCCTGGCCTGGGTGGCGGTCTTGGTCGCCCGGGGGGCAGTTGTTCCCTGCCTGTTCCCGTGTGGCGTTGGGGGGATTCCGGCTGCCGCTGCTGCTGCGGCGGGGGTCTGGGTGTGGGGGTGGCTGGGCGCTCCTCCTCCTTCTTTTCACATTCCACCATCCATTTTAGAAGAACATAAACACTCACCTGAGCACAGGTGTTAGCTCACCTTTGCACTAATAGTTTGCATGATTGAATGAATGAAAGATTTCACACTAGTTGGTTTAAAGGCATAGGTATGCGTTTGTGAACACTATCTGTTTTGTGTACATGTTGACATGTGGACATTTTTGCAGCTAGCAGGTGTGTTGATAACATTTGAGTGAGTGTGGACAGGCCCCGCCCTTTTTGTACTACATTTGAACCGTACCGTAATGATAAACAACCAGTAAACCTGTCTGCTCTATGCTGCTTCATGGTCTTACCCCCCCCTCTCACTATCACCCCCCCCCCCCCCTCTCTAACATCCCTCTCTCTTCTTCCCTTCTTTCCTTTTCCGTCCGGTCCAACACCAAAGATTTTCAAACATGGTTGAAATTAATAAAGTTTGGCCTCAATTACAAAAGGGGTTTATTCAGACATACCTTTGGTTTGTCTGAAGATTAATAACCCCTCTTGTTAAAGTAAAATATGTCCAACACAAGAGGCCCTCAGCTCTCATCTGCCTGCCTAGCTGTTGGACAGGACAAGTTAAAAAAAAAAAGTTCTTTTTAGGAAACCCTGTACTTTGGTGGATAGGATAGCCCTAGAAACAAAGGTTAAACTGAATGTAATAAAAATATAGCTCATGTCTGAAAATGTATCACCCCATATGCATACAAAACAAAGCACAACATATTTTCCAACACTTACTGTCATTATTTCTCTTTTTAGGACAGTCGTTGGGATTAAACTATCTTTTCTAAGTGTGTTTTGATGGATATTAAGAACTGCTTTGCTCAATGTGTTAAATAGTAAAATGCATTGGAAAAAAACCTCTGAAAGAATGCTTAAAATGCTATAATTACTACAAATGTCTTTTAATAACTAGCTGGTTTTTAAAGCAACCTCTTTATTGAGGTTTGTAGGGTAAACATTTTATGAATCACAAGAGCAGTCAGGCACTTTGGGTTGTTACCAACCACCGTAGAAGGATCTAGCACAGCTGACAGCCATGAGGGAAAAACAGCTTTGTGGACTGAATTATTTCTGCACATGTAGAGGACAGAGGCTTTGCTCCACATTAAGGTTGCCTCTTTTTAAATCAACTCCTAGTGCTCCAGCTGATTTGGATAGCTTTGGCAAATATCTGTGTCAGAGGTTCCGCTCTGGATTCTGTTGAGAGGATTGTTGTTTATAACCTCCTGGATGGGACACAGGACATTTGAATGGGGCTCGTCTGATGCAAATCACTTAAATAAAATGCTGACCTTGATCCGTCTGCAATTACAGACGCGTCCAGACCTCATCAGGGTTAATGAATACATTTTAACCAGGTTTTTAGAGGATTTTGCAATAATAGAGGTATAACACAAAGACTTCTTTATACAGGTAACAGTTACACCTTACATGTTTGAATTTCATTATTAAATGATTGAAATAACAGCATTAAGGATTACTGGATAGTAACAACATCAAAGCAGTGTGTTACCTCATTAGTTAACAGCAAGCTTCAAATGAAAAGGCTTGTTGAAAGATCAAACTGATCAAACATGGAAACACCACTTCAGTTTTCGTATCATCTTGTTTTTTTAATGTGCCAAGATCACATGATCCCACAACAACACAGCTGTTAGCTACACATGAAACCTAAGGGTGTGTGTTTTTATCTGTGGGAGGCACCAATGTTAACAGATTCAGTCTTGTGATAACTCCATTGACAAACCATGTAAGTAAAATATGTACTTAAAACAGCCACATCGGTTACTTTATAGATATTGAATCTGAAAGACCTTATTCCCAGCATTCATTTTTGCCTCATACATACTGTATTTTCACACCTCTATTTAGGAGGTTCCCTAATGGAAAATTACAGCTTACTTTCTCCATTTCCATCCTAAATCAAACGTATTTAAAAAGATTTTCACTGATTTGAAAGGTGCAATGCTTTTACCATGCCAACTTTATTTACCAAGCATATAAATTATCTGTGCAGACCTGAAGTGCTGTACAGTTATGGAAACAACAAAGGAATACAAAAGCAAGACATGAAATCTATTGGATGTACATTGTTCATACCCCTTGTTACACACACGTGACATAATCAAATTGAATAATTTTCAATGCAGTGACATAAAAGACAGAAAAGCCTATTCACTCTATGTTAAAAGCCAATTTAAAATTAAAGAAGACTTAAAAATGGGTACCGAAGAAGACAGTCTAACATGAAGAGGAAGATTGTTCCAAAGTTTTGGAGCTGCTGCAGCAAAAGCGCACTCCCCTTTATGCTACGTTCACACCAGCCTCGCGCTACAACTAATACCTCCAATGAAGTCTATGTAAATGCGTGTATATGTGTGTTTCAGGCTTTCGCGTCCACGCAAAGCTATGCACGTTTTTAAGTCCATTTTCAGGCTCTACATACAAAATGTTTGTCCATTGAATGCATGTTGAAAGATAAATTATTTGAACATTGACCAATCAGAGATTTGGTAGCGATGTGCCAATCGTCTGAAAATTGACCATGAAGGAGAAATTGACAATCGCGTTTTTTTGCCAGGGATCATATGACATCAAGTCTTTTATTTGTCAAGATAGAGCTGTGAAAGAAAAAGCCTGGAGCAAGATTCCAACTGTAAGTACATGCGTTAATATCAGGTAGTGACACTCCGGTGTCCAAAGTTAAGTTCCAATATCCATCCAGCCAGCCAGCCATCCAGCCAGCCATTTTCCAAAGCAGATTAATCTCTTTTAGGGGCATGGGGATCTACTGTTGGGTGAAGGTGGGTCACACAACTACACACACTCTCACTTAGGAACCATTTGGAATCCCAAATGAATCCTACAATCCATACGTTTTTGATTGTAGGAGAAAGCACACACATGCACGGGGAAATCATGTAAACTCCACACAAAAAGGTCCCAGCTGGGATTCAAATCCGGACATTGTAAGGCAATAATGTAAAATTAAGGCTTTTAAGTGTGCCTTATTGTGCAGAAAATAGAGTCACTCTTGAGCTATAATGTTGTTCTGGTTTTAGACAGATTTTTGTGTGTTTAGTTTGTGCTTTATTTTCTTTTTTCCAAATTAATTATTTATTTATTTTCTGGCAAATTGTCGGGACTGTCGGGAGCCAGTTTAGCTCGTGCTGGTTTGCGGCGCCTTCCGTCCGTGAAACCCGGGTTCGAGTCCGGGCTGCTCCCTGTTCCCTTCTCTACCTCTGCCGGTTCCAAGCCCGGTTTGAGAAGGTTGCGTCAGGAAGGGCATCCGGCGTAAAACATTGCCAAATTTACCATGCGACTTGTTCGCTGTGGCGACCCCTGATGGGAGAAGCCGAAAGTGGAAGATTTATTTTCTGGCAAATTCAGTTCAACAAATAATTGTCAGGTGTAGATTGAAACCAATTGTTCCACAGTAAAAAAACTTAAAGTTCCAGGCTAAAACCAAGTATGAAAAAATAATCAAGACATAATGAAATAAACCAATACTGTAAATAGTGATTTAGATTAAAAAAACATAGAAATCTATTTGGTTTTGCAATATAAACAAATCACATTTTTTGTTTTTTTAAGCACTGCTACTTCAGAGTGAAGATTTCGGAGTGTGTTTTATGATATTTTATACATTCTTGTCGGAAATGTATGTATTTATTTGTATTTTTTGACTGAAAATAAAAGGGTATGAAAACATTCAAGTGGCTTCTGTGATCTACTCAAAGTCCAACCCTCTGTATGATGTAGTTGTCCTCATATAATATTAGTAAAGCTGTGCACGAACCAGCCTAACTTAATATATTAAGAAATGTATATTCTATATTATTATATTAATATAGAAGTGTATGTACCTGCTGTGTTTGTTGTGTTGCACGAAATGTGATGTAAAATAGATAATATAAAAATATCCTTTCCCTGGTTTTAGTTATAAACACATATGGGATACTTTTATTTTTTAATTTTTATTTGTTATGTTTATTTCCTCAAAGGCTCTTTACTCCTTGCAGCGTCTTCCCTCCCTGCTGGGTGGTTTTGCTTTAACAAAAAAAAGATTTGTAGTAACCATTAATAGTATTAAAACCACTGAATATTTCTCTTGTATTATTTGTCATGACAAGGATGGTTTAAAACCTCAAGAATGAAAGCCTGACAAAGCTGTTGTGCTGGAGTATGGCTGTCAGAAATGCGTCTCAGTTGTTTTTGTTATGTTATCCCAGCCTCTTTCCTTTAGTGCTGACTCTGACACGCGTGTGAGATGCAGCAGAAACATTTTGCATATTGAGTCTATTAGAAAAACTGAATATTCTGTCAGTGTCACACATGAAAACAAACACTTCTCTACAAACGCACAGATCTAATGCAGTGCTTCCATCAATACTGAATCAACAGAATATTCTTTCTCCTCTGACGATTATGAACCTTGATTACTCCTCTGAAAGTAGTTCATTCTCTCCCTTTGGGTGGCTTTCTACCAGCTTTACCCTAAATCAATATATTTGTTTTAAACTGAAGCCCCGTTAAATGTAGCCACTATTTAACTTTTTTTTCCTGTTTTTTTTTTTTTTTCAAAGGGACCATCTCCCCAGTTTGTATTGGCAGTTCCACTTACTTTATAAGAATCAAATAAAATTAATGCAGTTTTGGTAGTTTATTATGTAAGAAAGGCATGTCCAAAGTCAGGCATTGGCCCACGTTCAAATTTCCACCAGCTCACAGGCCCCTGTCATGAAATCAGTAATATGCAGCCCACATCACTTTCTAAGAACTACAACTTCTTGATTGTGATCGGCTAAATTACATTATAAGCCAGTGTAAACCTTGGGATACTTTACCTGCAGTACCAAACTAGAAGAACAGATTTGTTTCTGTGATCAAAATCACAAAGGGTTTCTACTCCTGAATAAGAGAACAATTTGGTTCAATTATCCAGTTCACATTATTTGAATTCTAAAGTTTCTTCAAAATTTTAGAAATTAACAGTAGTTTTGGTAGAAAATTATTTAAAGTTATTTGTGTTCTATGTGAAGAAATGAAAATTATCCCATTTCCAAATAAATAAATAAATAAAAATAAATAGTTCAAAGGGTTCAAAGAATGCTGACCGATTGGTTTGCCCGCATCCATTTTCACCCAACCAAATTTGGCAAAACGTTTGGCCACCCCTGATATAAGGAGTTGAGGTTATGGAAGTCTCAATGAGGGGTGTAGGTTGCCGTTCAACCTGAGGGGAAAATGAAATCTTTGGGAGTAAAGTAGACACTCATTGGCATTCCTGCTGCGTCGTTACTCCCGGTCTCCTTCCAGTGGCCGGCACCCAGTGTTTTTGCAGTTCTATATTCCAGAGTGTGCTTTCTGCTGATAATAAACAGCCCGACTAGCAGCCCAGAGTTACAAGCTGAGTTACAGCCATTCTGCTCCGTCTGTGAGCTTCAAAGCCTGAGAGTGAAATCTTTTCTTTTTCTCTGTGTCACTTTGTTTTATAACCTCTGCTTTGCTTCCTGTGCTTATTGCCGTCTGGCCTGGAGTGAGAAACAGCGTGGAACCTTTAGCCCAGCATCAATGAAGAATTAAACCACAAAAGACAGCGGTTACATTTTTGTCAGCTCCCATCCACTGGAGGAGACAGTTTGACCGTGTTTTATGTATTGCAGGTTTCTTCCGTGACAACTTTTATGAGAAGACAGCCAGTGCTACATATCTAGACACCCCCAACTCCGCCTCCCTTCCCTCCTTGGTCGCAGGGTGGACCCAGAGGGCTTGGCTTGATTCCAGCGAGGAGCCGATCCTGCAGCCACCTCCATCACGTCTTCACCGCTGGGTAGCTTTCACGCATACAAACACAAATTTCCCATTTTTGGTGGAGTTTGTGGTTAAATTCAAAAACTATGTAATCCTAGCTTTAGGGAGGATTTTTGAGTATGCTTTTATGGGTCAATTATTCCAGTAATTTATTTTTTTTAACTTTAAAATAAAAAAATAAAAAAAGTGAGAAAGTCCTAAAATAACCTCAATTTTTGGTTGAGATTGCAAATCATTTCCACATGATATTACATTTAGATTTAATGACTTTTTTAACACTGGCTCCAGGTACTATCGTTTAGTGACTCATTACAGAATGTCTGAGTGTGCAGTTTTTAAAAGGAAAGATTCTTGAAGCGCCCCCAAATCACACATTTGAGGCCCAAAGTAGTGCATTCTAAATTCAAAGTCCCACTCCGATCATCTTTTGATTTATTGTAAAAGTGTTTTGAGTCTTCTTTTATTAGGATTTTGCCATTTATTTAGGCAAAATAACATTTCTGCAGAGGAGCTGTAACTCATTAATATTTCACAGAAGAGTTGTGGGCGGGATCATTGGCGTGAAGCAACCTCGCACCCTTTTTCCCTCCCCACTGTTGAGAGCTCTCTGTTTACTCACTCTCCTATAGCTATCCAGCGGTACAGTTTTGAGCCAGATTTCAGCTTGGATGAGGAAAACAAAGATGTACATGGATCTAGTCGTCTAGAAGTGGGTGCATCAGATTGGAGGGAAGCAGGGAGCTTGTGGCCCACCCAGCATAATTTGTATGTCCCAAATAATCAAAGGGCATTTTTGCATTCCACTCCTGATTCACAATAATTTGAATAATGAAATACTCAAAAATGCTATTTTGAGCCTAATGTTCATAATATATAATAGAAAAATGCCACAAGAACATGTTATAAAAACTAAAATCACAATATTTATCAATGTTGGTTTTTAAAGCCAACAACTGGACATGATAAAAGAAAAATTGACAGATGTATGGCAAACATCACTGCCATATTTGCTGGCTAAAAGGCTGTTGCGGTATATTTCTGCTGGGACTTTGTATCACAAAGTACATTTGACTGTAAGTTTAAAATATTTTATCTCAGAGCAAAGAGACGACTTTAAAGTGTTATTTTACAATCCCTCCTAATAGCCTCACATATTGTTTGGTTTGGCCTTGTACCTGCAAAGTATACTGAGCTGTTTGAAAATGGTTTTCCCTCAGTGTTTCAGAGAAAAGCCTTGGATAAATAAAGGTGAATTTCAGTTTATATCAAAGTCTTTATTAAACTTACATTCGGGTGATACTATAATTTTATTCAAGTTGACCCCAGCTCTCTGGCTTGCCCTCTTAAGTAAGCAAATTGTGCAAGTGTTATAAATGTGACCTTTCCTCTCTGAAACAGGAGTAGCTCAGTATTCAACATCTTCTATTAGGTCAAGAGAAAACATTGAATTATCAGTTCTTTGAGCTATTTTCATTGAAATTCAAGGTGTAGATTAAAACAAGGTTATGTTTTTTAGTTGCCACAGTAAAGTGATGTGCAGAGTGATTTGACAGGGATTTAACGGCAGATACCGGATTGTTAAAGTTATGTTCCTAAGCTCACAACATCTGCTTGCTTTTTACAAGTTTGCTACAATCAGCAGGCTACACCACAAATCACCACAACAGAGGCACTCAGCTCCTATCTCTCTGCCTGGTCAGAACCAAGCACTACCGTTTGTTACTGAATTACCCTGTTTTATGTATCCTGGTGCAGTTCCTCATATCACTCAATCACTCAATCAATCAATCAAGATTTATAAAGTTAGCCAGATTTCTAAGATGATAAAAAACAGTTTTAACCACCTGTTTTATATGTGGGATAAGAGTCAGCTTAGAGTCGAAAATAACGCCCAGGTTTCTGACTGTTTCTGAATCGCTTGATGAAAGTTCTTTTAACTTCAGAAACTGTTTCTCTCTCTTAGCTTCAGATAACTAAAATGTCTTATTTTTCCTGGTTGACCTGCAGAAAATTATTTGCCATCCATAATTTCACATCTAAAATACAGTTAAAAAGTGCTTCTATTGGTTTTGTGTTATCAGGAGACATAGTTATGTGCAGCTGGGTATCATCAGCATAGCTATGAAAGCCGATGTTGTGGCTTCTGATGACATTCTCTAGAGGAAGCATGTAGACATTAAAAATGAAGGGGCCAAGGATGGAACCTTGAGGCACACCACAAATAATTTTATGGACCCCAGAAAAGTGTGTGTCTATGCTTACTATAAAATTTTTCTCTATGAGATACGATTCGAACCACTTGAGAACAGTCCCTGAAAGGCCAAGACATTGAAGTCTGTTTACAAGGATCAGGTGATCAACAGGATCAAAAGCTGCACTTAGATCTAAGTGATCTAGATCTAGATCACTTGATCTAGATCACTTAGTATTAGATCTAGTAGAACTAATACTGAGATCTGCCCTGAATCCTAGCCACATCTAACATCATTAACGATTTTTAACGAGGCTGTCTCAGTACTGTGGTACCTTCTAAAACCAGACTGGTTTATCTCAAAAATTTTAACTAAAAATATTCACAGAAGCCAAAAACAGTCTACCCAACTCTTTCTTTGCCAACGCCCCCCCCCAAGTTCTTTGTGATGTAGAAACCAACACAGTCATTCTATCCTGCCCCTCTCATGCATCATTCTGCAACTGATCCCTTCGTCTGATCACTGATTACATTGACAACAACGGCAGGATCACTGAACTGCAGCCGCCTGCGCAGCTGTAGCCACGCCAATCTTCTTCACAAGTAACGATGACTGATTTTAATGTTGCTTACGTGACCGACAACATTGCCTTAATCTCCTCCTGAGTTCGACCACGATTAAATTGATCAATTAAAAATCGATCTGTTCTTCTGGTGTTTGACATTTTCTCTGACAAACTGCTTTGTTTTGCTGTGGATTGTAAAACAAAAAAAAAGGAAAAAAAGTATTCTAGTGGACTGTGTTTGGCTGGGTGGCTGTTTAAGTTTAGCTAATGCCCGGAGCTCAGTGAACGCACCTCACAGAGACATTTGTCGGCCCTGAGTTCTGTCATTCAACCTGTTGCCAGTGGTTTTAGGGGAATGAAGGAAGAAGGGGCTGGGACATGAGATGGCATTAAGGCATCCAAGGACCATAGCCCCACTTATAAATAAATAACTTAATGTTGGTGGAGGTGTGCAATAAAGGGACAAAAACATCTCTGTCCAATTGAGGAAAAAGACAGAGTGACGCTACAGTATTTTCTTTGTTATCTAGTTATTACGAAAAAACAAAGGTTGTTGTCTTGTAATAACGACATAGTGGATGTCGTTAACACAAGAAAACGATTAAAAAAGAAAGGTAGTCAAGGGTTAAGGCCATTTTCTGTTTTTTTTCCGGCTTCTGTAAATATTTGAATCCTGGCCTCAAAACCTTTATGAAGTACATTGCTTCATTTCTTATACATGTTTACATTGGAGAGATGTTTTGTCTTTTTTCTTTTTTCAACCGGCAATTATTATTTGTTAAAAATCAGAATCTGGCATTTTTAGGATTGTATTGTTTTTGATTGACAGGTGATTAGATCTAGCAGGACTTCAATCTTTACTTTTTAGAATGTTGTTTTAGGTGGGCGCCTTAAACTCCTGTCGATGTGCTGTACAGGCGTAGACTTCATTTTTAAAGGAACAAGTAAAAAAAAAAGAAACAAATCAAATCTGAATAGATGGATTTTATTTTTAGACCGAGAGGATTTAGTCTAATGTTCAGTTTTAAATTGTTCCACTTATATGCAAAATAAGGTTAGTTGGTTTGCCTGGCCAGAGAGAGAATCTCAGAGAAATGCAACAAGATTAGACAATTACAAAATTAAAATACAAACAAAAGGATCTTCAAATAAATCCTAAAATGCGCTGCCAGTCTGTGAAGAAAAATGTTGTTCCTCTTTTGTGCTCAATCCAGCACTTGAGCTGCAGTGCTCTGAAGCAGTTGGAGACAAGTCACATGACTGACCTCAAACATCATTACAACTGAAGTGAGAGAAGTGATGCAACAGTGATGGCTTTTACAAATTGAAGTTAATACAGCAAACAGCGGTAGAACAGAGAAATATGAAAATGTGTTTTCACTCTCCCCAAAATGAGGCTTAACGCTGAATAGTTCTACTGAAAATAGTTTATCAAAAGCTCTTGTCTTGTGTAGCAACTGTGTCTCAACCTGAATAAGACCATGTCCAACATGTCCAAGTAAACCAGTATACTGGCAGCTAATAATGGATCGATACCTAGTTTGGATCTGACTGCCGTTTTGTTGTGGAACTGTTCCTCAACCACTACAGCCCCAAGACCATCATGTTCATTATGGCCCAAATACATTTTATTCATGGCTGCCATGTGCTTTGGCAGCTGCAGCTTTACCACAACTGGCCAAATGAGCCAAAATGATATGGACCAAAGCTGGCTTTATTTGGCCAACCGCAGCCAGATGGCAGCCAGATCAGCCAACACCTAGCTGCAATTGGGGCAAATCTTGTTTGTGGCTACCTGGGATTTTTCGGATCAGTTTACATTCAACCTTTAATTGAGCATTTTTCTATTTTTTAACATATTGGTGGTACCCCCCCCACCCCCCCAGTTCCCCTTCTGACAGAACAACACTTTGTGGCACAACAAAAGTCTGTTGTGCGTTTGAACTCAATTTATAGAAAAACCATAACATTTTACATTTGGTAATGTTGTAATGAAAAAAGAAGACAGTAATTAGTTAGATTACACCGTTACTAAAACTTTAACAGCGTTGAAAAACGCCATATGGCGTTATTGCAATCTTTAATTTATTTTTCATTAATTTCTTTTTGATGCCTTCCAATTCTGCAGAAAAATTCTACCTTTGTTTCAGAATGGTTCAGTGTGTGACATTTTCTTTATGGTTGTCTTTAATGGTTGTCAGAGGCTTTAAGTACTTTAGTGTACTGTATGTACACGTGTACGTGTACTGTAATGTACTTTCTGCTTATGCACGATTACTGGGGCATTATGGTGCTTTTTATGAGTGCTGCAAAGCCTTGATTGAGATTCATTTGACAGTTCTGTTTACTTTCTTAAAGAAATTAGCCAGAGTCTGTCTCTCATCTAGGTGTGTCTCCCCCTCCAGACCCAATTTAATCGCTGTCTCTGACTACCTTCAGGTAATATCCTCCCACTGCCCTTATCTCTGACTCTGAAATTACAAAGCTTCAGCCAAGTCTTCACAGCAGAGCCCACAGAAGGAGTTGAGGTAACGAGGGGGAGTTTAAGGTCATAAAAGGTGGCTGCTAGATTGAAAAAAAGTCAGAGGGTTGCCTGTAGAGACACAGTAAAGTCACAGCATTTCACAGCACGCAGCTCCAACTTTGAGCCCAAGGCTGGCTGGAAAATTAGTGCTGCACATTTTTTACTCTATTATCTAGCAATTGTAGGCATTGAGGATTACCTTCATTCCTTTGCAGTTGCAGCCTGTTAAAAACTGTTACTTGAGTTTGTCAGTGCTAGAAATTTCAATCTTCACTTTTTTTCCCCCTTCGCAGTTTTTACAATTGAAGTTTGCATTTTTCATCTTTACTAAAGGTTGTTTGCATCATGCACCCTATGTTTGTGCCCCAAAGTGTCAGTCAATGAAATATGAGCTGACATCTTTTTTTTGTGTAGTCTTTGCATGTTTCTGCACAGCTGTGCCACAGCGACAATGCACAGCCAAGTGTGCATGACAATGAGCTTATTTGGCTGCATTCACACAACTGTAGATAATCAACCTCAGAGTAGCATGAAGTACAATTATGATCATGTTTCCCGGAGGTTTATCTCCCTCCAAAGCTTCGACACCCTAACTTCCCAATTGATGTGCTGACTCCTGTTTATTACAATATGTCCTCAGCAGGTTTATGTTTTGTTTTCTACATAATGGGTGGATACAATGAAAATAGCTATATATGTCTTGATAAAAGCATTTTTTGGTCTCTTTTAGTCATTAGGTTCCTGGTAGATTTGCCTCCTCGTGTGCTCTGACCCTCCCTAGGCAGGTGACATTATCAAACACATCGTCAAAGACCCAGCCCTTTCTCTTCTGGGAGCATCATGTACCTTTTTTCATTGCTCTTTCTACCTTTTAACGCCACCCCTTCACTGCTTTGTCGCAGTTAGATCTTCTTTTCTCATCTGCCTTCCTCTTTCAGTGTCTTGTTCTCATCTCTTTCCTAAGGGCCTTTTTGTTGTGATGTGTGTTGTCCCCAGGAGACTTGTGAGGCTGGCCTGAGGATGAGCAAATCTGACACCCCCCTATCATCTTCTCACTATTTTCACTAGTTTCCTTTCCCCTGTCACTTCTCCCACTCCTCTTCACTCCTTTATTTCCCATTTCACTTAGCATGTTTCTTCCCCCTCATTCTCTCTGCCTGTCACCTCTGAGGATGATGGGTGATGCGTAGTGAGTGGGGGTGGCGAAGAAACATAGATACAGAATTAGCTTTGCCCTCCCTTCATGTAATGTGTCTGTGTTTGGTATGCATTGTTTTGAATTGTAGATGGGTAGATTATATTATGCCATGGTGGGAATTTGTGGGTGGTGTAAAGGTGTGTTGCTTCTGTTTGCTGCAAACATTTTTCACAGATCAGAAAACTGGATTTTGTAGCTGTTGTTAACCAAAACGCGCTTGCATTTCCAACACAATAACTTCTTTCCTTGCTCTGTAGTAAAATCCCCCGGAAGAAAACACAGTCATATAATCTATAAAGTAGCAATTAATCTTCTTGAGGCATTAACTGTAGATATATTGCTGTTTTCCATTTAAACATTGTCATTGTGGGTTCAAAGAGAAACACAACTGCCATTCTCGAACAAAACAGAGCCATTTTCACTGAATATCACGTTCTGCCTCCAGATAGACAAGCCGCAGCACATTTCCTTCACATTTCCATCACATTTCCAGCTGTGAGAGCAAACATCCACCAGAAGATTGCAAGCTGTGAGGAGTACACATGAAGTAGTAATTATGGAAGAAAAAAACCCATCAACCCAAGAGTCCACACATTGGTGAATGTAAAACACAAGTGTTTGAGATGTTGCAACTCTTCACACAATCAGCGTGAGTCAGCTGATTTTCAAGCAGAAAAAATGTGTATTTTCACATTGCCTTTGGATTGCTTTACAACACATTACATTACTAACAAAAAGTGCTACATATCAGGACAAAGCCACTTTTTATCGTGACAGAATCCATTGGAATTACATTAATTGCATAAAGGGTCGAAGAATATGCTAGTCAAAATAAATAGTGGAACTAAAGCTCCGGTGTTAAAGGGTTAACAGAGAAACATGGAGTTTCTCACTGATGACTGCTTTAACCAAAACTGACATAATCCTGCATGTTATCTGTCAAAACAATTTGGGAAAACGATGACAGAATAAGTGACGACTTTAAAATTCAATAAATGAAGACACAATGCTAATTATATTTCTTATCTTAGTTTGCTATTTCTTTTTTTATCCTCAACATACTCACGTATTTGTTCATTTGTACATTTACTGATTTTAAAAGAAGACTGCCATGGCAAAAGCAGTGCCTCTAGGTGAGTATGAATGCACTGGATAAAATGGGCTTTGGCTTTAACATTAAAACTTAGAAAGACTTGTAGAAAGCTTGAAGCTAAAGACTCTTTTAAAGAAACTTTTTGCTGGTCCGTGCTGCAATTATCCTTTAGAAACATCGCTACAAGTTGTGAACTGCAAACCACAATGAGCAGAGTCCATTGGAGAGAAAGGCTGCAAACTAAGATCAAGGCAAGAAGGAGAGAAGTCAGCCAGCTATCAGTGCAACAGAAAAGTGCAAAATAAAGTAAAAAGAAGCGTCTTAGAAATAAACTGTCAACTTGGACTCAACAAGGTCTGAAGCACTAACCAGTCACAGCTCAAGCTACCTGTATAAAGATACCCTCAAGAGGCAGAACCCAGGAAAATAAACAGGATATTCTGCTCAGACACATCCACAGGTTGGAGGACTTTATGAGGAGTTGAGAATGAATGATGCTGAAATACTAACCCACACTACCAGTAATCGTTGGAAGCTCGTTCAGACAGCAGCCTCTCAGAACAGGAGCCATGACATTGTCAGTCATTGAATGCTGTCTCCGCTGAATCAACCGAAAGATCCAGATCTGATCCACTTATTGAAGGAACTACGTTCTTTTAGAATCACCTATGAGTAAAACAAATTAATTCAACCTCCCAAAGTCATTTTATTCTGTCTTATTACCAATTTCATACATGGATGCCTGAATTAATTATTTCTGTAATTATGATAGAAAAAGAAAAGTGTGTTCTGATGGCTAATGTCAACTTCACATTTATAACACACTTTATCTGAACAAACTCCTGGAAATAGTAAAATGTGCTTTTCTTTTTAGATTTTAAATGTGATCTGAACAACGACTGCTTCACATCCAGTTATTGAGACAAAATTATTTTGATGCATTCTCTAAGTTTGTACTTACATAAAGTACTTTTTGAAATTATATGTTGCCACTTTCTGCACCTATATAGGTTACATTTGTCAAAAATGTAAGGGTTATAACTCTGATGTTTGCTCTGCTGAAAATAATCTAATCTGGCTCACTCACAACATGAAGCCAAGCTTAAAACTTGTTATTGTGATTCTATAGGCAGCCAACTCCAGACTTCCAAATGCTTGGAAATGTTTAGGTTTGTTAAACAGGGCTGTGTTTAATACTATGGGTACAGAGCGTTAAATATAAGCCTGGTTAACCAGTGTTAATGATTAATGTATACATTTATGGAGACATATTATCATATAAAAACATAAAAGTTGATATTTGCATACACACATTAATTTAAAATGTAATGGGCTGTAATAAACAATAATAATGGAGGGGCCAAAAAGTCACTAAAACAGTGACAAAGTCTCCAAGTTGACAACACTGCACAGACCTGCTTCCACTTTCTCTCATATAAATTAATGAATAATTCAGTCTTAGGGTGACAGCTTGTTTATAGTTTGATGGTCAGTTTGAAAGGTACCTTAAAACAAATGCCCTGAACTTATATTGGTACTAAAATGTGTTACGAAAGCTGAAAAAATTCAGAAGTAGAAAGCAGCGTTTATGGATGACGATAGATATGGCAATCCTAGTTGACAGCAACATCAAACTAACTGCCTGTAGAACCCGAGATATAGCCTCTAGGTGTTTACAATTTCTGTGAGTTTTGCGTGCATTGACCTTTTGGTGAACCGTCTGACACATTTGCTGCTGGGAAGATCGGCAACTGTCTTGTCTGTTTGTCACACTCTAGAATAATCAATTACAAAGATTTGGGAAGGGAATTATCGAGCACATGTGATGTTTTGCTGTTCTTCTTTTCCAAAACTGATGGACCTGTTAGGGAGAGTGTGAGGATCTGTAAAAGCTTTTAGCTGCATGTGCCTTCCCCTAATCTGTATTTTGCATGTCGCCCCTGTTTCTGTGTACAGTGTGTCTGGTGTGAACTGAGAAAGTTAGCAGGATAGTGCTTGGCTAAAATTATGTCCACACCAGCAGGCAGCCATTGAGATAACATTAACAGGACCTGACATTCTCTTCGTCAGAGACAGATGCTTGCTCCAGTTCCCTCTGAATATTAGCCTCTCCTCTGTACTCGATCCAAATTACACTTCATCTCAGCACAAAGACTCTTGCCTCCCACTCACTCACATTGCCTCACTGCACCAAGAGCCACTCTGTGGGTAATTTTAAAGCTGATATACCTATTTCGAGGCAGTGGGATCAGGAAAGCGTAAGTTATGGTAAAAGCAGGTTTTATGTTGTATTCAGACTAATTAGCTTTAGGCACACTCCGTCTTTTTGCCACACTGATAAATGAATGACAGGTCTTTAGATTAATCTAATGTGGATTCTGTAAAAATCCAAAGAGGAACAGCATCTTCTGGAAGGTGCAGTATTTAAAGTCTGCCTTTTTTCTTAAATGCTCAAGACATTGAAAGAAAAGGAAATAGTATTGAGAATAAAAGGAATTATCACCTTTAATGACGTTATCAGTGTGGACTTTTTCACACAAACATGACGCATTGTTCAGAAAAAACCCAAATAAAAAGGGGTTTACTGTAAATTGTTGAATTCTGTGCAAGTTCAAATATAATCATAGAGATTTGTGTAAAAGAGAACTCCAGGCGGTTGTGTAGGTTAGTGAATAAGTAACTTGAATGGAAATGGTCATCATTTATACATGAGCAGGATGTTACACAGATGTCACCAAGGGCCATTATGAGGAAATGTGATTATCATTTATGCATAAGTACCATCATTGTGTAAGAACAGGGCTAAAGAAAGTCATTGTTTTAAAGAAGATAAAACAAGAGCAGTTACTCTGTTCTACTGGACTACCAGTCAGCAAGGATGTCTGTGGTAAATGTAAAGTTTGGATTTTTACAGCTGAACCTACATCTGCAGAAACTGAGCAGGTTCTGATTTAGCCGATTAAGACAATAAAGGAAAAATAGCAGCAGGTTAACCCCTTCATGCCTGACCTTTATTCCAATTATATAACGCAATATTCTTTTATATTTTTTTGTTCAAGGTGATGTTGATGTTGCAAATTAGCGACATACAGCATGAAGGTGTTAAATAAAATAAAACTAAAACAAGTCAGCAAGTTATTTTTTGAATTGATTTGATTTGAAATTGGGAATAAATTGCTCCAATAATTCTCACCATTTGTGTAGCAATGGTAATGTTAGGTTGGGGTTGTGAGGGGCTGTGAGCTTTATAATATCATAATAATTCAGAATCAGAAATACTTTATTGATCCCACACATGGGAAATTTGTGCGTTGCCATAGCAGCTTGTAATCATAAAAGGAAAATAGAACAATATAAAAACAAAATAAATGTAAAAAAATAAGGTGGTGTAATAATTTAAAAACTATTCACAACAGTGCAGGCAAAATTGTACAATAAAATCATTAAATCCTATCATACATAATATTAATATAGTCATAATTAAAAGATCACTTGGAACGCGTTTTCAATCTGGGGATGCTTTTATACATCAACAGATGATTGGAGTGGGACTTTAATGAATCAAGGAGACATTTTTCACAATTAATTCACAATTAATTCACAATTTTCGATTTGAGGTTGAAAACCACTCCTGTGTTATGTCCCAAATGTGGTAAAGAATATGGGAGTGAAAACGAAGAATCAAGGTGATGTTGTTGTGAAGCTACAAATAAAGAGGAAGTTTGAGTGGAGAAATGGATCAACAAAGCATGGCAGATTGTGGGAGACCACTGTCCGCTTTGTCTTTAGTTTGGCTTTGGGCCCGGTAGAAGCTAAATTGTTTTGGAGCAGAAGAAAACACAAAACGGCAGCAGTGTGATCAAAGGGCCAACTGTCTATATCAAACTTAAAGTAATTGCTTTCCGTCACACAATTGTGTGTCCTAAGATCAATTCAACAAATAAAATGGCAAACTTACTTCAATTCACAGCAGGTTCTCCCACACAGAACATTTTTTTCTACAGACAAGTGTGTTTTAGAAGAACTTTTACAGCTTTACTTCCAGTTCTACCCAAAAGGTGCCTCGTGAGTTTATTAATGCGCTACTTGAAAAGGTTCTCTGCTCATGTTTATGATTTTCACCCACCACAAATGTTGGAAATGAAATGTCAGACACTTATTAATCTGAACTCCCTGATGAAGGCATTTAGCTTTTCTCATTCAAGTTTCAGTGCATTGTTGTTATAGCTCAGTCTGGTGCCTAGTTCAAATGTTTACGCCCTCTCTATCAGAATTAACTGAGAATACATGGACCAAACTTATTAAACACAACATGCACATAGTTTTTTCTGTAACACTTGTGCTATCCTGGGCACTTTGACATTGGGAGTTGGGTCATCTAGACCCACTAGACAGTGCTCTGAACCTTTTTTCTTCAATGATTTGTGATCTTCACTGGTGTCCATGGATTACATGAAATCTTTCCACCTTTATCCACCTTTGTCATGGTAGGGAGAACACGTCAATGTAGGGGTGGGGTCATCTAAGATACCACAAGGGTTAAAGGAGTTTGCACCTTTGCTCATAGAGCTGATTAAACTGGAGGATTAGGGTTAGTAAAAATTGATTTTTAATTTGTATTGATTAGGTGTCTCTGATTTCCATATAAGGGCGTTAGCCTACGTCATCTTCCACAAAGAAAAGGAAGAGTAGCCTGTGCTTGGAAAAATGATCACAGTTCACGTTAGAGTCACAGCATGACACAAAGTTAAATAAAATACAGAGGCAAAATGGTCCCAGAAGCTCATCTAGAGATTTAAAAAACACAAAGGCACAAAAAGCGGGTTCATTGCACTGACAAAATGACTCTGGGACATCAAAAATGTTTCAGAAATGAAGATATCACATGTATTTTTTAAACTTTGGATAAACATGTTTAAACTTTAATGTTAGTATCTTTTATGGACATGTATTCCGTCTTTTGACAAATTTCAAACATTATAGACTGCATCACTCTTCACCATGAAGATCTTTTATTTTGGCGACTTGTAAAATCTCATAAAACACTTCAATAGCTTTTAAAACCGTTTGGACCCTGAAGCCACGATTGAATATACTGGTAGAATCTGTGGTTGATGAATTATTACATCCCATACTTCATGCCACAGAGACTGTTATCATGAGTTCCAGCTGTAAACGAGTGGATGTGTCTGAGAAGTAGTTCGTTTTGCATGTTTGTGATGACGTCACTCTGATGTGCTGTGATCCATTAGTGGAGTGACAGAACAAGGACTCAGTTGGTGAACTCATCGATTATTGTGTATCCAGTTGTTGCATATGCAACGAGCAGACGCTCAGGAAATGTTGGACTGAGTTATCGTGGTTTCGTGTACATCTGCTGCGCATCCGCCTTCGTTTAGAATACTGTTGGCTTTTTCACAATTAAGACCCCTGTCATTGTCAGGCTGATGAACATATGGTGTTCCAGGGCTGTACATGAATCCTAATTCAGTCACTGAATTGGCCTTAATTAAAGGGTAGTTAATCTTTGCTTTAAGTACTGAAGACAGATGAAAAGAGTGCTCTGCAGAAGTTAGCTTGCTTGTGACTTAGCAGTGCCTCTGATGGAGGTGGGCGTCCATATGTGGGATTGAGGACAAGTCGGCACAACTCAGAAAGGGTCAAATAAAAGTAAGAACTGACATAATACAGATTTATCCCTTATGCCATCCAGTTTTTGTATATGAAGATATTTCAATGAGATGTGAAACTGTTTCAGCATGTCAGTTTGTTTTTAACCCTTGTGCTATCTTAGATGACCCCACCCTTCCATTGACGTGTTCTCCCTACCATGACAAAGGTGGATAAAGGTGGAAAGATTTCATGTAATCCATGGACACCAGTGAGGTTCACAAATTATTGAGGAAAAAAGGTTCAGAACACTGTCTAGTGGGTCTAGATGACCCAACTCCCAATGGTAAAGTCCTTAGGATGGCACAATGGTTAAACTTGTCCACATCCTACTAATATGTTTATGCTGCTCCTGTCGATAATTTAGATTCTGTAACCCCAACACATAAATCAGAAAAAAATACTAACGAGGCATTCACCAATGCTATTCAGGAATGGAGGCTGTGATGTAAAGATCCAGTGGTAACCTGAATGGATGTGTTATGTCCTGGAGGGTTGAAAACAGCAAAGCATGGCAGAAGCTTTATTTGTTTGTTTAGTAAACTCTATAGTCAAATCCGGACTGACATTTTTTTCATGCTGCCTGAGTTTGCTGTCAATGCTGTCCAAGTCCCAAGCTCACAGCAGGATTTAACACAAAAGAAAAGTGCACAGTTGTAGAAACAATTCCCTAAAATTAGATTTACAACATTTTTGTTTTGTGCTTTGATTCAGTGCTATTGCTTTTTGTCAAAAATAAAACAGGTAGACACTACATTAAAGAACTGAGTATTTTTTTTGTTTTTTGTGTCTGTGGAAAAAAAGAATTTTTGCTGTGGCACAACATCCTTTGTGATGGTAAAGATTTAATTCCTAAAAGTTGACCATGGTTTTAAATCCAGATGTTTCTGGTCTAAATATAAGTTAAAAGAACAGAGTTCTTCATTTGAATTTAAAGTTTTGTTTTTTTCATGGTAATTGAATTAAAAATAAATCTGGTCTTATGAGGAAAAATGTTTGAGGTTTTCCAGAATTAAAAAGACAATTTTTTTTAGTAAACTAATAATAGATAGCATAAAGGATTACTTTATTGCAAAAGTTTGCATGTTAGACATAACATTTTAAAATCAGGTTTGTGTTAAGTCTTCTTAAAAATGTGACCACAAACAGAGGACTGCGTCACGCGTCTAATAAAATGCTGTGAGAGGGTTGTGAAAAAGAAACTGACTGTCGAGTAAACAGCCTTGCAGCTTTGCAACATAAAAAAGGTGTAATTGGAACTTTTTTTCCCTTAAGAATGACAATGAGCTCACAGGCCACAACATTTTAGCCCATTACTGCCTAATGTGAATTATCACTCTTATCACACTCAAATTGGGCTTCAGGACTGAATGGTTTAGCAGGCGCGGACAGTGGTTGTGTCTCTTAAAAATAATGGTGTTAGCCAGGAGCATGCTGAAGTTGACAGGCACGAGCTGAAGATGTGTACCACACCACACTGTAACTCTAATGAACGCAGTGTTGTGATTTGCTTATAAAGTGGATGGTCAATTCGTCCGGTCTACAGCTGAGCAGAGCTTAACTATAGGTTTCCGTGTCGTGGTGGGGTCGATGAGCAGGCGGCCCGGGCGCCTGTGATTGAGAGCTTTGTCACAGCGTCTCCAGTCAGCGCCCCTGACAGACTCCTTCGGGGGTATGAATAATGTACACAGTGGCTCTGAGTGATGGGTGGTGTAATAATGCCAGGCAGAGTGGCGTGACTAGAAAACCTAATGATGGCAAACATCTTAACAGCCTGTGAGCTGACACAAACACGCAAACTACTACCAAGTTTAGATGAATCTCGCTCATTCCTGCTCCCTGAGCGTCACCTGTGAGATACTGGTCATAAGATATGGTTTGCCCTCTTTTACCTAAAGTTTTGAGAGAGTTTCCAAATCATGTTTACAGAGAGAGAAGTAAAAATAAACCTAAAGCAGTATCAACTGGCACAAATCACTTAGCCCTCTGGTATTCACAGTTCAACCTTTTTGGAAATCATTATTTAGCAGACAAAGTGTAAGCTGGTTTAGTGTTTATGTTGCATTCTGCCATTTTGAACTGTAAAAAAGTGAAATAAAATGCTTCATTTTCAAAAATAAAAATATTACCGATGATGTCTCTGATGTTAATTAATCTCACAATCTTTCAGGACTTTTATGCAGCCTCTGTAATGCTGCATAAATGCATGTAATGCATCAATTGAACTGAGGTTGTCAGTTCAACACCCTTCCTGTTTAAATGGCTGCATTTTGATTAACCTAGATTAACCTTTTAGAACAATAGATTTTGTGAGGACTTCAAATTGGGAACAATGGTATTAGTAGTACTATCCATCGCCATTTTATTTCATTTACTGTTTTAAAGTTGTTTATCAGACATGAAAGTATGAAAGGGACCAACTGCAGAGGACAGCATGATGAAAGCAACAAATACCTTACATTTCAGATCACTCCTTTTGACCTGAAACGACATTGTTTACAACAACAGATGAAGCTTATGATCCTACAGGTGAATGATGCAATGATAAGATATTTCGTTGGTATTGAGTTTGCAGTGAGTCCAGCTTTGTATCGACTGAAATCATTTTCCCACAAGTTCACTGGTCAACTCTTTTGGTCTGAATTGAGTGATTGTAAATTCATTTTCTCTTTTTGTTTGTTTGAAAAGTATGTGTGTGAAGATTGCTGCACTCATTGGCCAGAGATCATGATGGTGGGGCAATGCAATTTTAGAAAACACTTATTGCTCGCTACATTCATCGCAGGGATGCTTGTTTTGTTGTAGTTGCGCTTTTTGAAAGTTGTTCTGACTTGTTAAGTCATTTTTGACAAAGTCTGTTGTCTATTTTACAGCATACCAACCAGATGTGATGAAGCATCATCTGGTTAAATAAACAAATAAATAACTTAAATAACAAAATTAAGATTGAAATTGTGTTTCCGAGCATTTCTTTATTCCAATCCTCAAGAATCTGGAGCACACAGGAAAAAATGGCTGTTGGAATAAACTTGTAGCTGGTATGTGGGTGCCACAATCACAAGCTCCCTGTTCCGCTCCATTCAGATGCATCCACTTGCAGACAAATAGATCCATGTACGTCTTCGTTTCCCTCTTGGAAGCTGGCATCTGGCTCAAACCTGTACGGTCTTCCTTTGGTTTCATGGCTGTTTTTATTTTTTCCAGCTACAAAGGCTTGTTGGTTCCAAAACGTCTGATTAAGTCTGCAGGTGAACTGAGGACTAGTTTGTTATTCACACTGTAAGCAAACCAAAGAAAAACATACCCAAAGCCACCTCCACAAATGGTTCTCGTTCCTGCTTGTTTTTTTCTGGACCAGGGCTTGCATGAGTGCATTCATGCCTGCACACTAATGCTGGAAACAAACTCTGGTCTGTTTTTACCAAACCAAACAAAATAGCTGTAAATAAACCCGAAAGCCCATTATGAGGTGCTGTCCAGGGCTAGGTGTGTGTGTGTACACAGCTTGAAGACAAAGTCTTGCTGTGATTTTGGGAGAAGTTCAGAGAAAGTTGCTTTCCTCAGAACACTCAGCTTACAACAGCAATTGTGCCAGCAAACTATGGCATCCGTTTCAAGTTTTTCCACCTCCATGCTGTCTCAGTCTCTTCCTTGCTCCCTCTTAGAAAATACATTTTCTAAGTGAGTCATTTTCTTGGAAATGTTCTGGATCTTGAGAGAGCGTTCATCCTCCAAGGGGACAGCCCTTGATGATAACTGCTAAACTGCTAAACTCTCTCTCCCACTCACGCATTTTCTTTGATCAAATTTTTCCCTTTTATTCTTCTTCTCACCTTTTTTTCAGCATTGATTTCCCCTTCCTCCTCCTACTTTTCTTATTTTGCTTGTCCATCTTTTTTGGTCTGTTATATAGTGATGATGTTTGTGACAACTGTGGGATAATGGGAATTAAAGAATAAAACAAAGAAGCATTGCTATTGGCAGAATGATACCTGTGATCATTGGGTTGAATGAATGAAAGGGCTAGAGGTCACAGGAGAAGCAAAAACAAAAGATTGTTGCACATTATTGTGAACAAGGTTGCTTCTGGGTTGTTGTGAGGGTCTCAAACACAAACTTTTATTTTCATCTCTGTGATCTTCAAAGCTTTTAATCTTCTCTTGAGAAGTGCTCACTTTTAAAAAGGCTTTTATAGATTTGATTATTATTTTTTTTTACAAATAAATGCCACTTTGAAAATTGTTTTGCGCAGGATTTTAATATCTGGACTTAGAATAAAAGACTTACCGGTGTTATGGTGCCTGTCAGTCTCCTCCCCCTCCCCCTCCTGCTCTGCACCTGACTCCACCAGCTGGGACCTATTCACCTAATCACCTGCTTCAGCTCTTAAGGAGACTCAGCCTCAGTATTCGACGCCAGTTCGTTGCCCCTTATGGTGACTAAACCTGGTCTCAGTCTAAGTTCACGTGGTCAAGTCTTGCCTCTTTTCTAACTGATCTTTCCCTGCCTCAGGATTCCAGCCTTCAATTGTCTCCTGTGTGGAAGTCAGTCCGAGCCCTCCAGAAGCCCTGTGAAAACTTCAAGCTCAGTAAAGCCGCTCTACTACCTCCAGCCACGCCACAAGCCACTGTCCTCGCCAGCTTCTTACCAAGCCATCACCATCTCTCCTGGAAAGAAAATAAAATCTCTTCCTTAACTCTCACCTACCATTGTCCTCATTCTGGGTTACAGCATCTGGGTCTGTCCATCCTACAAGTCATGACAGAACGAACTGGCCAAACTCCTGACCCAGCTGACCCAGAAGGACTCCGCCACGCAGTTAACCAGCAAAGAGCTTTCCTGGAACTGCACTCCAACGCCATTTCTCGCATGTCTAAAATTCAAGAGGATCTACTTTCACGACTCAATGGTATGATGCAAAAATTGACGGATTTACCTGGACAAATGTCTAACTCTGTCACCACAGCAACTCGTCCTTCTTCCGGCAACACTTCCACTAACCCTCCCGTTCCGACCCCGGAAAACTTCCGCCTGCAACCAGAGCCATTCTACGGCGACGTAGAAGCATGCAGCGGGTTCCTCCTGCAATGTCAGCTTCTGTTTCATCAAGCTCCCAGGTATTACTCTTCTGATCCCAGCAAGATCACTCTCATTGTTAACTCTCTGAGAAATAAAGCCTTGCAGTGGGCCCAAGCTTTTCTGGCAGCCAATCCCATAACCCACCTTCCGTTTGAACGCTTCATCAATGAGTTTCGTTTAGTGTTTGACCAACCAAAGAAAAAAAGAAGAAGCTACCAGGAAACTCCTTGCTCTCAGGCAACATAATCGCTCCGTCAGAGACCACGTCATTGACTTCAGAATCCTGGCGGTGGAGGCCTGCTGGTCGGACCCGGCGCTTCACGGCGTCTTCTATCAATCCCTCAATGAATCCATAAAAGATCACCTCTGCATGCAACCTGAAACCAGCAACTTTGAGGAACTAGTCTCCGCTGCCCTGCGCTCAGACACCCGCCTTCGGGAGCGCCAACACGAAAGACTTCATCAGGCACGTAAGACTCCTAAACCCGTGCAACCTGCTGCTGACGCTCTTTTTCTCCCTGCCTGTGCTCCAGAACGATCACACAGCTCTCATGAGGAGCCCATGCAGATTGGCCTCTCGAAAATCTCCGCTGAAGAACCCAAAAGACGCAGGGAGGATGGTGCGTGTTTTTACTGCGGAAACCAAGGACACCAGGTATATCAATGCAAAATGCGTTTAAACTCCAGAACCTTTCCGCTAGAAAACAGGCCGCGTACGGGTGCTTCTATTATCTCTGCTAAAGACTTTCTTTTTCTCCCTGTCAAGTTATGTAATCGTTCCAATGTTGCCAACCTTCAGGCCCTTATTGATTCTGGCGCTGAACACAGCCTCCTGGATCACAGTATTGTTTCCCGTCTCTCGCTCCCTGTAGAGAAGCTTGACTCTCCAGTTAGAGCTGCCGGTTTGGGAGGACAACATCTCTCCCTCATTACCCATCGCACTAAACCCGTACTGCTTATCACCTCAGGTAATCATAGAGAAGACATCCAATTCTTCATTACTCACACCCCCCACACTCCCGTGGTTTTAGGGTTCTCATGGCTTAAGAAACACAACCCACAGTTCGATTGGGCTAATCCCCGTATCATAAACTGGAGTGAGCTATGTCTGGCTAACTGTCTCCGCTCTGCTGTTTCCTCCATTGCAAATCATGCTAGCAGTCAGTCGGAAGACATTGACCTCAGTAATGTTCCTGAGTGTTATCACGATCTCTGTTCAGTTTTTAGTAAGTCCAAGGCCGGCTCCCTACCCCGTCATAGACCCTACGACTGCGCCATCCAGCTATTAGACGGTGCCACCTTACCCAAGGGGAGGTTATTTAATCTGTCTGGTCCCGAGAAAGTTGCCATGGAAAAATATATCCAGGAGGCACTTTCTTCGGGACACATTCGTCCCTCTTCATCTCCCGCAGGGTCTGGGTTTTTTTTCGTTGAGAAAAGATAAATCCCTGAGACCTTGCATTGATTATCGCGAGCTTAACCAGATCACTATAAAAGATAAATACTCCTTGCCTCTCATTAGCTCGATTTTCGACTCCATCCAAGAAGCCCGTATGTTTTCGAAACTCGATCTCCGCAACGCTTACCACCTTGTACGTATCAAAGAGGGTGACGAATGGAAAACTGCTTTCACCACCCCATTAGGTCACTATGAGTATCTGGTCATGCCGTTTGGGTTAACCAACGCCCCTGCCGTCTTCCAACGTCTCGTCAATGACGTCCTCAGGGATTTCCTGAACCAGTTCGTTTTTGTTTACCTTGACGATATTCTAATCTAATCCAGGGACATCGCCCAACACAAGAAACATGTCAGATCTGTGTTACAGAGGTTGTCCGAAAACCAACTGTTCGTCAAGGCCGAAAAATGCGCATTTCACACCACCTCTGTTCCATTCTTAGGTTACATTTTTGAGGCTGGCAGCATCCGGCCAGACCCTGGTAAAATTGAAGCCGTGTCCCAATGGGAACCACCGACCACGCCAAAAAATTACAGCAATTTCTGGGCTTCGCCAATTTTTATAGGCGCTTCATTAGAAATTATAGCTTCATTGCTGCTCCGCTCACTCAACTCACATCCACTGCTAAACCCTTCATCTGGAACACCACCGCTCAAGCCGCCTTCGACCAACTTAAGAAACTGTTTGTTTCCGCCCCCATCTTAATTCAGCCCGACTCCAACAGGCAGTTTATTGTGGAGGTCGACGCCTCGGACTCTGGGGTTGGGGGGGTTCTATCTCAAAGGGAGGAGGGCACGAACAAGCTTAAACCCTGTGCCTTCTTTTCTAAGAAGCTTTCCCCGGCGGAGAGGAACTATGATGTAGGCAACCGGGAGCTACTCGCCATCAAGTTAGCTCTCGAAGAATGGCGTCACTGGCTGGAAGGAGCGGCTCACCCCTTCATTGTTTGGACTGACCACAAAAACCTCGCTTATCTCCGTTCTGCCAAGAGACTTAATTCTCGTCAGGCCCGTTGGTGTTTATTCTTCGACCGCTTTAATTTCACCATTTACCGACCAGGATCTCGCAACATCAAACCGGATGCCCTGTCACGCAAATATTGCTCATCTGAGACCACCTCCATCACCAACATCCTGCCTTCCACCTGTGTGGTGGGGAACCTGACTTGGGACATCGAGGCCAGAGTGATCCAAGCCCAAGGTGAGGAACCTAACCATCCTGTTCCCCCTAACGGCACCCTTTATGTTCCCAGTTCCCTGAGGTCAGACGTCATAACCTGGGCCCATTCTTCCCGCATCGCCTGCCATGGGGGAGTCCATCGTACCCTCAACCTCATCCGCAGACGTTTCTATTGGCCCACCATGAACAGAGACGTCAGGGAGTATGTGGCCGCATGTCCCGTCTGCGCTCGCTCAAAGTCTGCTCACTCGCCACCGTCGGGGTTACTCCAGCCTTTACCCACGCCCAGTCGACCGTGGTCCCATATCGCCGTGGATTTTGTCACCGGTCTCCCTGATTCTCAAGGTCACACAGTTATATTCACGGTTATCAACCGTTTTTCTAAGTTCTGTCACTTCATTCCACTCCATCAGCTCCCCACGGCCTCTGAAACCGCAGACATTCTGGTCCAGCACATCTTCAGACATCACGGCATCCCATCGGACATTGTATCTGATCGCGGACCACAGTTCATCTCCCAGGTGTGGAAGGCCTTCTGCTCTGCTCTGGGAGCCACAGTCAGTCTCACGTCAGGTTACCATCCTCAGTCCAACGGCCAGGCTGAACGTGCTAATCAAGAGCTGGAAGCCTCTCTCCGTTGCCTAGCAGCTGATAATCCTTCTGACTGTTCAAAATACCTGGTTTGGGTCGAATATGCACACAACTCACATCCTTCTTCCGCCACAGGAATTTCCCCGTTTGAGGCATCCCTCGGGTTCTCTCCACCGCTGTTCCCGTCCCACGAACTCGACCTGGCTGTGCCCTCGGTGCAAGACCACCTCCAGCGATGTCAACGCGTTTGGCAACAGACCAAAGCAGCACTCACCCGCACAAAGGAGAGCAACTGCCGGACGGCGAACCGTCACAGGGTGGTGGGACCCGACTATCGACCCGGACAGAAGGTATGGCTGTCAGCTAGGAACATCCCTATTCAGGCCACATCTCGCAAGCTCGCCCCCAGGTACATCGGTCCGTACACCATTGACAAGATCATTAACCCCTCCTGTGTCCGCCTCAAACTCCTGGCCGCCCTCAAGATTCATCCTTCCTTCCATATCTCTCAAATAAAGCCTGTGTTGGACAGCACCTTGTGCCCGCCTTCCGCTTCCCCACCTCCCGCCCGTATCATTGACGGCGCTCCAGCTTACACGGTCAGTCGCATCCTTGATGTTCGGCCGCGGGGTCGCGGCCATCAGTTCCTTGTCGACTGGGAGGGGTACGGCCCTGAGGAGCGCTCCTGGGTCTCCCGCTCCCTCATTTTGGACCACACCCTCATCACGGATTTCTACCGTGCCCACCCGGATCGCCGCCCTGGACCGCCTGGAGGCGGTCGTTGAGGGGGGGGTACTGTTATGGTGCCTGTCAGTCTCCTCCCCCTCCCCCTCCTGCTCTGCACCTGACTCCACCAGCTGGGACCTATTCACCTAATCACCTGCTTCAGCTCTTAAGGAGACTCAGCCTCAGTATTCGACGCCAGTTCGTTGCCCCTTATGGTGACTAAACCTGGTCTCAGTCTAAGTTCACGTGTTCAAGTCTTGCCTCTTTTCTAACTGATCTTTCCCTGCCTCAGGATTCCAGCCTTCAATTGTCTCCTGTGTGGAAGTCAGTCCGAGCCCTCCAGAAGCCCTGTGAAAACTTCAAGCTCAGTAAAGCCGCTCTACTACCTCCAGCCACACCACAAGCCACTGTCCTCGCCAGCTTCTTACCAAGCCATCACCATCTCTCCTGGAAAGAAAATAAAATCTCTTCCTTAACTCTCACCTACCATTGTCCTCATTCTGGGTTACAGCATCTGGGTCTGTCCATCCTACAAGTCATGACAACCGGTAATTCCACTAGTCTCAGTTTGGGAAATCCTAACAGATCAGTGGCTGTCCCTTAAGCTGCGTTGACACCGAACGTAATTCCGGCGTCAGAGGCACCCATTTTCAATGTTAAGTCAATGTGCAGACATGCTCAAAGGTCCTGTAGTGCGTTGGTGTGGTGTGCCATTTTGGCAGCTACGCGTTGTGAGTGTTGCGCAGCATCTAGAGTTCCAATATTTGAGTTTTGGCAATGCCGACAAATCACATCAAATAATCGGGGACTCGGGTTTGGCGTGTGATGTGTTGATGGCGCGATCAGCGGGTGGAGTCCATTATCAACATGAAGGAGAATCTGATAAGATATAGAGTCACTGTTTCCATAAAGCAATGAGGCTAAAAACCTTTGAGCTCCTCCCACACACATCTGAAGCATCAAGTTTATAAAAACATTTGTCAAGCAGTGAATATGCTGCACATCGAAAGAGAGGCGTCCGACGCGAATTTGATGCTTAAATTAAATCTGAATGCGTTGGGTGGGAACGCAGCATTACAGAGGCTACATGATAAATTTCCAGCAGTTTAAAACAAGCAAAAACGAAGAATTTATTTTATTGCTAATCTCCCAGAAAAAACACTGTCTAGCCTCTTTTCATGCACATTTAAAACTGTGTCTAATAAATCAGTTTTAAATGACAATCAGATTACTTTTGTGATAAGAGAGGACTTTCTTTTGCATGACAGGCTTGACTGCAACTCAAAAGTGAAAAGAAGATTTAAAAGATTATAAATGATTTATTAGTTACTGAACCTGTGTTCACACATGTCTCTCTTGGTTTTCTGTGTCCTGTACCTGTCTCCCACAGGCCAGAACACATATTCTCATACCCCCCAAGTCTTTCTTCTATTCTCTCTTACTGATGGCTGCATAAAAGCTTGATGTACCACAGAGGACAAAATCCACATCTGCATAAAGGCCTCTGCTTCGATTCTTCAGAGAGACTTGCTTTGATAGGGCTTTGCTATTTTTGTGCTCCACAAATACCTTCCATGTCCCGTTTTCTTGCTTTTGAAAATCCTCTCCATTTAATCCAGTTACTCTCACTGCAGGAGGAAAATAGCACAGCTCTTTCTCTTCGCCACTCAATATTTATTTCATCAAATGATTTATAGTCCTCAACCTGAAAACAGGTGTTAATGACATGCATGTGGTAATATTTTCATTCTCTATCACAGCTTTAATGATGGTGTTGTTTGCTCAGCGAGGTACCTCAGGGTGGTCTTTCAGCACGTTTTATGAGCCTGTTTAGACACTTGATTAAAGACTTGCTTTGTTATGGGACTACTGAACTGTGAAAACTACACAGTGAGCTTTAACTCTTCCTTTTGTCAAACCTGGATTTAGTCTGTGTGTCATGTTTCAACTGTAGATAAGACTTGAAGCTAATAAATGATAAAAGACTGCAATCTTTTATGTGGTTGTTTTTTTTTTTCATTATTGATTAACTCCATTAGATGACAAAGGAAAACAGGGACGGAACACTTCAGAAATGCGATTTATTTCCTTCAATCTACAAAACCATCAACCTCTTACCTATTATGTCATTGTTGCTTTAATTGTTTACACTAAAACCACAACATAACTTTTATCAGTGTGTTTTTATGGAAACCTCTGGTTCAGGGGTGCTCCAGAAAATATGGCCACTCTATATGCAGCACTACAAATATCTCAAGAAATATTTGTAGTGCTGCATATTACATAAACCTCTGGGGAGGATAAATAAGAAACTACCTGTGTGGATGCCAGGTCCCCCGTGAGATCTCTGCATAGGTTTAAGTAGGGATCAGAGCATAATTATTTCATGAGATCTTGTCAGTGTCAGCTTCAATGGATTGTGTGTGTGTTTTGATGTCAGGGTGAGTTGGCACTAAGAGGGCAAGGTATGCTGCTCAGAGGTTAGCAGCAAATGTATACAGACATCTTGACGGCTGATTTGGTCTTCACTGCCAGCCTGGAGATGAGCTGTGTCACCTTTGAGTTAAAGACTGGTGGGAGTTTTAGATGTGAGCTGGCACCCCGCTGCGGCTTGGACCATCTGTGCAGAACTGAGCATACTTGACCTGAACCCATGAAAGCACACGTATGTCTGGCAGATGTTGTTGAACCCTGTTTAGCTTTTATGATGAGGATGATCAAAGACTGAAATGACGAGCCACCGGAACAAGCAGCATTATGTGTTGCCACAAACCTCTGTTGAACACCATTTTTTTTTTTTACTGTTCAAGTTTTCTCTTTTAAAGTGCCATCTATCAAGTTACAGCCCATCAAAGTCTCTTCTGCAGCTTTGACACAACTTTTGGGAACATTTGGAGAAGACGAGGGCTTCGAAAATGTATAAAACTTCAGCAGCAAGAGATTCATCTGCATTTATCACTCATGGTTTCTCGAATCAAGCTGACGTGAAATAGGACAGGAAGGTCAAACGCAGCCAGGCTGCCCTATCTGTGATGGCTCTCATTATTTATGAACAAACCTCACTGACTGCGCCTGATTCCATCTGATCTCTGAAGGTCAGCAGGGATGAGTCTTGTCGCTGCTCGGATGAAAGACCAGTTTGGATTACCATGTTGGCACACTGTAAGTTTGATCTTGTTTTTATTTTCTAAAAGACAGCGATTGATTGTTTAATGATTAGTGTGTCCTGGTGACTTGTTGCTATTGAGTTAATGGTCTTCCTGCAGCACCTCGGTGTGTGAAATTTGTGTTTTTGGCATTCGACCTATTCCCTAAGGGAGCTTCAGACTCAGCCATTTTTCTGAACCATTTGGTGGTTTATCCCTTAAATCGAACCAGTAATGCTGAATGCCAAGCATGGAGCCATTTGTAGAGACATTTATATGACCCAGTCGTAAATTTGAACTCCTGAGTCCCCAGTGTCAGGGCATTCTACCACTAGGTCACAGAGCTCAAAAGGGACTGTTAATGGTCAGAGATGCAGGCGGTAGTAAGGGGGCTGTTGATGCCAGGTTCACCAGAATGCAGCAGTCAGTGCCTGAAGATACCAACACAAGAGAGATGTGGAGGAGAGGAGCGTAGGGGGACAATGTCTTCAATAACCATGACCAGTTCCATGCCATGCCTTTACCCATCCAGAAGCTGCAAAATTGCAATGCAAAAGAACATTTGCTTTAATAATCTATATAATTAATAAGAAAGGAACTCTCTTGTCCTATTTTGTAGTACCTCTGCCTCTTTTTCCAACAATGACAGCTGAAACTTCTACACAAAGTTGTCTTTTAGTGAAAAATGGACACACAGCAGTTGCTGCAAGCATGTTTTACACTATGTGGCTCCAAAACTAATTTTTCCCTTCTTTATTTATAGTTGCTCTAATTGACAACTGCACTTTGTAGCATTTTAGTGAACCTTGTTATTTTCCTTAAAAGTTGACATGAAAATTGCATACTGTCAAGGAGGAGCCATTTAAACTGACATGTGACCATTTCATCTTCAGCTTAAGAACTGTCATGCTGCTTTAAAAACTGTCAGACTTGTTTGTGATTCTAGCTTTTAGGTTGATTTGCACAAAATGTTTTTTGTCTTGTCCACACTGTCTAAATGTTCGTGAATATCTGTATTTCTTCGTTATTAATGGGCACGAAGTCCCTCCTCGAGCTCCTCTTCTTAATGGGTTTCCTCTTTTATGCATCACTTTCACTTTCATTCACCTCTGTGGGAGGTGGGTGTCAGAAAGCCTGAACTGTCTAAAAAAATTATACATTGAATATCAGTTAATTGTTTTTGTTCCCGTCCAAGTTTCCTTTGGGAAGATTGAAATGCCCTAATGCTAGATATCAGAGCTATTTTTGATTATTAAGTGTATGACAAGGAATGTGTGGGACTTTGTTGGTGCTTATTCTTCTTATGTTATCCTTGTAAAAGAGCTGGAACAGCTAACACTGTATTTTGCATTTTACTTTGTAAAACATGCCAGGATCCTCAGATTAGCAATGACAAAACCTGTTTGTAAGACTATTTGCTGTCACAATGCCTCTTTTCTTCATAGAACAATGTACTTCATTTGCTAATTTTTCTATAAAAAAAAAAAATTGCATAATTTTTTTTAGAAAATTTCGAGGAAAATCGTTTCTAAGATTTTATGAATGAATGTTGCACTATTTTAGTGAAATTTTAATAAATAATGATCAATTCTCTTTTTTTTAAGCAACCCTAGCTTTCACACGGCAATTTTAGGTGCAGTCACATCATGGGCTGTTAAAATAGCAATGATATAGGTAAAACTGGCTTCTTAACAGCCTTAAAATAACTTATGCTGTCCTCATTTTATAATGCAGATTTTACCAACACTGGGATTTTCTTTAAACTTGAATTGAGCAGAAATGAAATATAGTTTGATTTTGTACTCATCTTAGTTTCTCTCATTATGCTTTAGTCTTTTCTCAGATTAAAATAATGCTCGTCTAGTTGTGTTGTAAATCTTGGAACCCTACAATGATCAAACTATGCATCCCAGCCTGCAGGCTTGCCAGATTTATGGTGGTCACCCTCAGAACACATTTTATCCCCCGCAATTTCACTGGAGCTCTAAAGAAAGACGGTTAAGCCCGGGCAACACAAATCATTGCACAAAAAAAGCAGCAGCTCAATTTAAAATCTGGACAAAGGCAACAAAATGTTGAGTTTTAAAAGGAATCAAAAGGGAGGAAAACAAAAGTCAAAATCGTTGTGTCTTTTTAAATCTGTATAATACCCCCTTTGACTTCTTATCAAAGGACAAAAAGAATCTTGGTAAATGTGTGAACCACCAAGGTCCCCTGCAGCATTATTCTTTAATTCAGGCACGTCGTTAAGAAAAAGTTGCGTTACATTTCTTCTGCTCTTGCTAGCCCCTAAAAGACTGATGGTTCCATTGTTATGTGGTTTGTTCAGCCGTGGCATTTCTTAGACACATGAGTTATGTCATTTTGTGGTCTACTTGTGGCTCAGCACCACACAATTGTTTATTTGTGCTCAAAAACTTTTTCATCTGAAAAAGATGCTTGTATTTGGAAGGAATCATTTTTCTTTCAAGTCATTGAGGTTAAGCATTTCCACATTTGAAACTGTTCTGTCTGTAGAAAAATCTAAACAGAGACAAAAATCCCAATTTTATTAAGATTGAAAGGTATTTTTTTCTTTAAAAATGCTCCTTTATAAGCCATTGTTGGGCACATGATGAGTACAGTCTTTATAGAGATTCCCAATGTTTCTTGGATTGATACAAAAAATTGTCATTACTTTGGCTGGATCTTGATCCCAAAATACTGAATTAATTGAATAATAATAAAATCAACTACCGGTACATTAAAAAAATATCTGTTCTGTTTGATTTCCTATTTGAGTGGATTCAGTAAAATATTTATTTTTCTAGGTTTTAAAACAACTTTTGACTAGAAAATATTATTTTGTTCAAACTTAATCCCAGAAAAGTAAAACTGTTTTAACTTCTTGACACCAGAATTCTTTTCCAGTAGTGAAAACATGTATTTTTTGCTTTCAAGTAGAAGCTAAATGAAGGTAATTTTGGAACCAAAGGGGTTGGATGCATATTCACAGCATCAAGGGGTTATTAAAATTTTTATTTTTTTTCATTTAAACTATCAAAAAAATAAATTGCATGAAAACATTCAAGAAATTGTCGAAGAAAATCGTTTCTAAGATTTCATGAACCAATGTTGAAATATCTTAGTGAAATTTTAATAAATAATGATCAATTCTCTTTTTTAAAGCAACCCTAGCATTCACATGGCTCATTAACTTTTGTTTTTATCGACTCATCAGAGCAGATTAAAGAGATCTGCATGCACAAATAACAAAAAAGCGTTATATCTTGTAACCTTAACAAGTCTCTGGCTCTAATAATGACAACTTTTTTTTCCTGTGAAGATCATAAAACAGCTCCTTCACCTGCTGCCTCCATTAATGAAAACCACACCATCAATGGAGCTTGAAATCTGGCAGCATTGCTGGTGACAGTTCTTATTACCATCTGTAGTACTGGAATTCTGATGAAGAAAAATAAAAAAAATGTGGTTCAATAGTTATAATCTAATCTCTCCCTGAAAGTCCCTAAATTTTTTTTTTTATATATATATATATATATAGTCATGAACTGGTGGTGGAGGACCCAAAATACAGGAGACCAGGATTGGTGACGGGAAATAAAAAATTTAATTAACAAACTGAAACATGACAAAACTATGGGGAGAAACAGAACTGTGACACAAAAAGCAGATGACCTGACAAGGAAGAAACAGAAACCAAGACACTTAAATAGGCTGAGGGTAATTAACTGAACTGAAGACAGCTGTGGATCATGAACCTGAAACTGGAGTGACTGACAAATAGAAAACCAAAAACATGACAAAGAACAAAACCAGAGCACTGAATCCTTATAAAATGATTTTTAATTAATTATACAAGACAACATAATGAAACAAACAAAAAATGCAGGGGTCTGGGCTAAAATGAATGAAAATACAAAAAAGAATAGATAGTTTGTGATAGATTGTAAGAATTAGCCATCTTCACGTATGTACAATCTCCTTACACATACACAAATTACCCATTTTAATTTGACAAATTTCTTCCTTGAACTTAATGATATCCCCTGATGTCCAGAGTCCTTGAACTGGGTCAATCAGACCACAGAGGGTGGGAATGTGAGGTGTGGGTAGTGGTTGTGATGTCAGCAGGGATTGTAGTCTTAGCAGTTTGCTGAAGGGTCATTCATAAGTACACAACAGGAACTGTTTTGAAATGGTGTGACAGTGGTTTCTTAAATTGATCAAGATGCTGCAGAAGTGAGTTTTTGGCTACAAAAGACAGCGCAGTCAGACAGAATTGTTGGTTTAGCATCACTCTTATATTTTATGGAGGACAACTCGGTGAAAAAAACTCATTAAGTAGCTGGATTTATCACATAATTGCTTCTTATATCAGAGAGGCTTTTACCTGGCTTGACATACAGCCGGTGAGTTTACTTTTGTCTCTGACTTTAAGTCTGTTTGATCTTATCCATGAGCTTTCAGAATTTTACAGACCTGTATGTCCACTTAGCTCTTCAGTTGTGTATTTACTAGCTGTCCTAAAGTACACAGTGTAAGACATGAGGGGATTGAGTGCTTAAAGTGGAAGAACCCAAACTATGGAACCCTGCCTCTGTCACATTACTGTACTCTGTTAACTTCTGTAAGGCTTTTAAAACACACCCAGAAGCCAGTCTGTCTGTATTTTTGCATCTGCCCAATTTTCAGTAAACTGCATGTCATGGATGAACACAAACACCATGCCAAAAGGCAAGTAGCAATAATGTTAATACTGCACTTCTCTAAATTTAGAAATAGGACAGTAGCAAACATACTTATTTATATTTATCCTTTTTGAATGCTTATTTGGCCTTTTTTCAAATCTAGATGTACGGTTTCACAACACTATTTCATTTGAACAGAAATTCTTTACAGAATTCCCTTTGAATGCTTGGGAGCCAGTTTAGCTCATGCTGGTTTGCGTGAAACCAGGGTTTGAATCCGGGCTGCTCCCTATTCCCTTCTCTGCTTCTGTGCCGGTCCCAAGCCCGGATAAATTGAGAGGGTTGCATCAGGAAGGGCATCCAGTGTAAAACATTGCCAAGTTAACCTTGCAACTCTTCCTCAAAAGAGAGGTTGTTTCACTGTGGCGACCCCTGATGGGAAAAGCCAAAAAAGAAAGACGAAGATTCCCTTTGAATGCTTACTGTCCTGTAGATCCAGTACATTATTGAATTCTGCCTCTAAAGAGGCAAAAAACGGGAAATCTCATACCCTGAGAAAACTCATACCCTGAGAAATGGACCAGTCATGAGGGAGCCTGTGTCATTGGGGTTGGGTTATTACCTGAAACCACAGGGCAACCAAAGCCTAAGCGCAACTATCAATGTTTTACTTTCCATTCAACAGGAGGTGCTGTGGGATATTTGCGTTGGTTTATTGTCCACCAATAACTTAAAAGAAGAACAGGCTGGAGCACAGAAATAAAAAACCTAAATCAGTAACTATGTTTATTAAGATGTTGTCTCCTTAGTTTTGGCAGTCCGAAAAGACCATACACATTTTTACTGAGTTTATTTTCACAACTGCTTAAGTTTTATGAATAACATTAGTGAATAGTTTAATATAACATAGCAAGAATCACTGTTAAACTGTTGCCCTGTTTTACTAAATGTTTCTGGAACACAGTAAAATTCATGCCTGAGTAAAAAAAAGCTGTGATGTTGATGAAAAAACATAATTGGACAGCAACCTAAAACTACAATGCACTAATACTTGCATCAATAAACTGTGCATTTTTTTATACTGTACGAAAAATTGAACCATATCAGATTTTAAGGTTATTGATAAAAAAACTGTGGGAACCTTTAGCAAAAGTATACAATTGAAGTTTTTTAATTAATTATACTTGAGTATAAGTATAGCAGGTATAGTCATTATGTATTGCTAAAGTATTTAAATCCATCAAAACACTGCTAAAATTTAAAAGCTATTGGACAGTTTTAGAGTAAAATGAGCAGCTTTTCATTTTCAAACTTTAAGCTGTTTTACTTACAAATATCTCTTGCTCTGGTGAAGGGTAACATGTCTGTTAACCTATCAGCAGTCATCAGAGATGGGTTGAAGAGCACTGGACTACACAGCAGTTTTTTAACAGAATATACATTTATACCAGAAACTATCAAAAGTAAGAAAACCTGATTGTTTGTTGTCATCTTTGTCAGCTGCTATGTTATCTTAAATCTGGCCCAGCTGTGGTATTTTGGCATTTAGACCTGTAGGCCAATGTGGAAAGCCTGAAATTCCAATGCAATCATGAAATCTCTCTTTGTTTGCTTCTATGTTAGTTTTGGAGTTTGAGGAAGGAACTTTGGAAGTTGTTTCGAGATTGTATGTTATGTTATTCAGTAATATATTGTTTTGATGGTGATGGGTATCACAGCCCCTGTGATGGATGAAGAACCTCTCCAGGGTCTGCCCTGCCTTGCATTTCTGCTTTGTGTTGATGGATTACTGCATTTCCAGTCAGTTGAGTTCATTTGCTTATCAAGCAATTCTCCTCACTTTTAATCTGCCTGTATGGGCTGAAGGTGCAGCTGGATTCTTTCTCCGAAAAATATCACTTTGTTTACTATTCAGTCCTATTTAACATAAAAACATATTGGTTATAATGTGTTTCATATCATTCACAGCATGCTTTTATCCAGTAGTACAAACCTACAGGGGGAATGTATTTTTCATTAGAACTAATTGGACAAATGGGAGTGAGATAAACTCTATGTTGTCCAAAACAGGCAAAAAAAAAGTTGATTTACAAAGTAATTGTATGTCTCTTCACTGTGGCTGTTCAAATGTTCTATTACAGATTAGACTTTTTTCAGGGTCCACCGCCCTGACATCTGACACCTGTTAGGGCATTTATTTTCTCTAGGCTGCAGCTAAAATGGCTGTTTATCATTTAACTGCTTCCACTGCTTTATCATTGCCCGTTATCCGAGAGCGCGATGGAACATGCAGTTATTTTCCAGACTTGCTCCACACCCATGGGAAGGGGTTTGAGTTCACTTTCTGTGAAGATGTATATTCAGGAGCTCAGTTCTTCACATCCTGCTCTGAGCCTTCTGCTTTAAACCGAAAAAGACTTTTCTTTTGGGAATGTGTTCAGAAGGCCTTCCGAGGTTCTCTTTTCCCAACCCGATTCGCAATCCTGTCCCAGGTGTGAAGGTACACAGCAAAGGCAGAGTGGATCTAAACCAGAATATTTTCTCCTTTCAGTAGAATTTCTGAATTAATCAGAAGTCCATGAGCAGACCATAAATCCCCTGCAAAGGGGATTGAGAAACGGAAAGTTAATGCAGGTCTGAGTTTTAAAGCATCAATCTCACCTGAATATTTTAAACTTCCTTCCAGTATTGTTTCTAAATCCATTTTAGAAAAAGTTATTTTTGTTTACCACTCTCTTGCTGTCCCATTTACCCTGTAATTACCCCACAGCAGCATGTTGATTTTACTCAAAGTTTGCAATTGATGCCTAATCCTGCAGGACGATTGCATTAATTTCAACATTTTAAACCTTTTACGCCTGTTACTTTTTCTATTTACTTGAGTTTGATCACAGAGCATATAGAATATATGTCAGAATTTTTAAAAAATCCTTATGAATAAATTAATATAAAAGGAAAATTTAAAACTACTTTACTCAAAAGCTGCCATCACTGTGGATTTTTGCCCGGCCCAGTTACATAATGAGGCAAGAGAGCGTATGTCCCAGTGATTTGTGACAAAACATTAATATTGTATTTTTTATATCTGTTGTAGTGCTTGTCAGATTTGAATGTCTGCTGTTTGATTTGCATCCCCTTCCTCATTTGGGAGTGCACTACTGTTCTGCGCCACTCTTTCGCTGTCAAGCTAACTTATGCTGTGAGTTCACATCCTGCTCTTGACTACAGAAATGATTATTTATTGTCATCTTTTTATTGGACAATAAATACAACGCTGTCAACCACATTCCTGGGGATGAGAATGTCCGCAGCCCCGTCAGTAAATGGGAAGTGACGAGGCGGACGGAGCGGTGAGAGTGTGGAAAGTGCAAAGTGTCACACCAGAGTCTGTCAAAAAGCTTTTCTGGTTCTTTTAATGAGATTCCTGCTTTAAAATGAATCTTAGTGGAGTGTCAAGGCCATTAAAGCCCTCTCTCTGTTGATTCGTCCTGTTGGCTGTCTTTATTACACCGGACGTTCATCATTAGTGCAAATTAGCAGAGTTACTGTGATTTTTCAGTAAGCATGGCTTCTTTTTCTTTAGTGTTCAAGGGTATTTCTCTTAGAATATAGTCCAAAAATCATAGGGTAAATTTAGTCTTACGGTGTATCCTGAACCCATTTGGTTCGCTTAAATTTCGCTTTGTTTCCCCCGATAATCTGGGACAAATTTTCAGTCTGAATTTATCCAAGCAGACCCTGGTCCGGATCAAAGAACCGCTCTCTGACCCATCTTTGAAAGTGGTCTTTATTTGTTTCCAATCCCAAGGTTCAGGACTCAATCCGGACCAAATTAAGCAAACTGGGTCCGGACCAACAGATTTTTCCAGTCTGAATACTCCCTCACTCATGAGCTTACCTTCATTAGATGCTCTAACCAAAGCTGTGATCTGACTGTCCTGATTTCACTTTTACGTAATTAAGAATGGCTTAAAACACTGCAGTCTAATGATGAGGCGCCATTTTTGCTGAACTGAAGTCATTGGGAGATTAAAAATGTAATTCAAAGGGTTTGTTAAATATTGGTGTAGTTTGACAAGCGTGATGCATCCAATGCAAATCGGCAGATTCTTGTTACAGTTTTTGTTTTGCAAATACACATGTGACTTTTTTGCAGCAATCAAGCTACTATGTTGGACCTGTCAATTCTGTGTTATGGATTATAAATGTCCTATGATTGCATTTTGATGAACAATATGCTTAAGCTGTTAAACAGGTCTTTTTGCATCTCTGTTTTCAAGCTAAATTGTGGACTTTAAAAAAAAAAAAAGCTTGAAAAGGCTGCTCTTTGTTGAAGTTCTTGCATTGATCATTGTGATGTGCTCTTTACATATGTCAAAAAACTGAAGCCAGCATAGAAGTAATAACATCTAGCATTTCCAGAAAAAAACACTGGAGGTGGTTTCACAAAGGAGCAATGTAAAATTTAACTGCGAAAGTCAAAAAGTCCAGCTTTGCACCCAAATAAACCTGCCTTCTTTCCAAAGCTTTTTCTGTTGTTTTATATTCTGTTCTTGGCAGCTTTGAAGGGAGGTTGTTTTTCAAAATTAAAATCCTTTATTATCTTCTAATTTCTTTTGTTTTCTTCATTTTTAATTTTTTAGAAGTGATCTCTTTTAGATATGCCTGTATCAATCCAGGCTCCATTTTGCTGTTCAGAATCCTGTGGGTGACATCAGAGACTCATGTATGTAGGTCTGTAGATTAAACCAGTAGTCTCCCAGTTCCTCCCTGAAATGTTTGACATTTATTGATTTTAAATGTCTGTTTTGTTTAAAGTAGCAAAATTACTTATTTTAACATGACTGATTGAGCAGGAATTTGTCATTGTTTGATTTCTTTCACTCAGGGTGTAGATAGTGGGATGATAATTTTTTGGTGTTGCAAGGCACACACTTTGGACAACTTCCCCCCCTGACCTATAAATGGTCATTTGCTTTTATGTTTTTTTAGATCAAAGCTAAAATCTTCTTTATTTAGAAGAAAATCGTTTATACTTGCTTTAGTGTTTCTGAGTCACTTCATTATCGGATGTATTGGAAAAGTGGTTGGCTCGGCCTTGGCTGTCATGTGGTGCTTTATGAAAATGTAAATGGTGGCGCATTTGAACCTGACAGAGTAGGGATTTTATTTACAATCTTGCTGTTACTATTCTGTATATAGTCCTTTTATATTTTAGAATAAATTTAACTGAGCATTAAATCTACTGCCTCCCACCTGATCAAATCTGCGTCAAGCAACATAATCTGAGACAAAGCCTTTAAGTCCTCTTCCATTCCTCAGTTTCTTCCTTGTTCAAGTTGATTTCTTCCCTTTCTTTACTTTCCACAAGAATCAAGAATCAGTCAACATTGAGTTTAGACTGCTATAGCAGTACCTATCAAATTTTATTTATTTATCTTGGTTTTCAAGTCAAACATGAAGCAACAATAAAACGTTTTTATTTTCTTTGGTTTATCAGCAAGGGTCCCAGTTTGGCTGTCAGTATAATTTTGTTGAACTCTGCCTGCTGATTTCAGTGCCATGTCTATATGTCAGGCTTCATCCTGTTTCACTATTTTTCCAGATTTACCAGTTACAACCACACAGTTTGATGAAGTGCACAAAAATCCCTCCTGTGCACAGATAATTATACAGATAGATAGATTAGATAGATAGATAGATAAATAGATAGATAGATAGATAGATAGATAGATAGATAGATAGATAGATAGATAGATAGATAGATAGATAGATAGATAGATAGATAGATAGATAGATAGATAGATAGATAGATAGATAGAGAATTTCCGTTGTGTGGTATCCATCACACAAATTACACATTCAAAAGAAGGAAAAAAGGAATAATGAAAATAAAATAAAGCAAAATAAATACAGTACTTAAAAATGCTTCCTATTTTCCTATTATATACTTGGGATAAAAAAAAGTCTGCCGAACCTCCTGTGCAGGGCAGTGAGATAAACCTTTGACCACTGTAAGATGAATCAAAAATATTAGATTGTGTCATAAAATCAAACAAAAACCAAGCAGGCAACTAAAGATGAAATATATGAACACAATAGAAAAGTTGCATAGCTATGTGTGTATAAAAAAATAGAAACACGTTTGCCTAAAATCTTAGCCTTATATTCTCCTGACTGATATCTTTTTTTCTTTTTGGGCAGCAAGTGTGTTACACAACATTATGGTGTCACGAACAAAGTCTCCAGTTCACATCCTAGCTGGGTCCTTGTGTGGAGTTCTCATGTTCTCTCAATGATAGTGGAGGTTTTCCAGGTTCTCTGGTTTACCCCCAAAGTCCAAAAGCATGCTTTAGGTTAATTGGTGGCTCTAATTGGCCTGTGTGTATCTGTGCGTTGGTATGTGTCTTCTACCCTGCAATGCACTGGCAAACCGTGGAGCACCCTGCCCTCACTCTTCAGCAAATGACAAACCTGTCATCTCCTCCTTGAAATAGCTAGCCGCAGACTTGACATGGTGTCGTTGGGATGTACATCACCAAACTCTGAATATTTGACTTTAGGATACTTAAATAGATCAATTTCAAGCTAAGTATCTTCAAGTATCCTCTCCCCAGCTGTACAGTTTTTAATGAAACTGTATGTGAAACTTCATGTTTTGCCAAATGTTAAAGAAATACATCATAACAAATCGTCAGCAACCATTTTGTCACGATGCTGACTGTGGGATTTGCATAATCAAAGCAGCAAAAATAAAATTAATATTTGTTCATGATCTACTATATACCTTTCTGGATGAGGGGGTCCTAGACAGCTGGGGGCACACAGCAAAACTAAAATCTTGCTTGGCAAATAAGTTTTCTTTATCATGCCCTTATTTTTTTAAAGGAATCATTCATTGTCTTGAGACTTTCTTTGCACACGCAATTTCTATTCACAACCTTCAGTTTAAGGATACATTGCAATTCTCAGAATTTTGCTGTTTAAAGTCTATTGACACCGTATTTTTCCCCAGATCAGACTTTTGGATGAACATTTTAGAAGTATGTTGTAGCAATACATTTTTGATACTGGAATCTACAAAAACGAGCTTCCTGTAAGACTTTTGTATTTCATAATCTGTTATGAGAAATTACAGGATCTTTTTTTTTATTTGTTTCTGTTGTTGAAAAAGGTAACTGCTGACACAAAGTGAACACAATTAGGTGTTAAAGTGGCATGTTTGTTCCAAAGGGAGATTCTTTTTTTCATTATAAAGCTGGAGTTTGATGGGTAATGAAACTTCTGGCTGGAGAGAATAAGATTTCAAGCGTGACACTGTGTGATGGGAAAATAGAAAGAGATGGGTAACAAGAGGGCAAGTGAAAGTCGTATTTCCCTCCAAGAGCCAGAGGCATGAAACTTTATGGCCTTTGTGTAAAACTTTGTAAATGTTGAAAGCAGAAATGTGCATATTCCTTTTTCTCTTTTCTAGTTATGAAGCTGTATGTTCATCTTTTTTCTATAACCTCTAAACTCATAGATTGCATTCACCTGCATTGGCAAGACTTTTCCCTCCTTAGTGAATTGTGAACTGATGCTGGGTTTGTATAAAAATAGTAAAGCAAAGTTTGCTCCATTAAAAAAATAACAAGTTTTAAACCGTTTTTTCAAAAAACCTGCAGTGTGCAGGCAAAGGTCTAAAGAGTCCTCGACGTGCACACAGCCTTGTGACACTGTCTTGTTTTATAAATATCATTTTGAAGGAGCTGAAAGACTTTAATGAATAGCTGACACATCTGGCCTCCAGCGTTTCCAAGGTGCTTCAAACACTTTACTATATGTTTGCAATCAAAAAGAAATAAATCTGTCGTGAGATTGAAGATTCAGAGAGAAAAAGTTTGACAGTTTCTTTTGCTCTGCAGGGATGTATGGAATGGCTTACAGTCTTAGAGAGTTTTGAGCATGTTTTCTTGTTTCTTTGCTGTGAATGTGTGTTCCTTTGTATTTTTACAGTTTTCATCGATAACACATCAATAGTGCTTATGTTTTTTGGTAAATATCCAAAGCCAATAGAGCTTCTACAGGAAACATCACGGAATGTGCTTGTGCTTTACCTCCTTATCCAAAAGCAAAAGTAAAAGTAGAAATGGAAGACTGTGTGTGTGTGCATGCACTCATTACTGTGTCCTTTAAATGGAGGCTGGTTAAGGGAAATATGTCAGTAGATTTCACTGGTAGACATCTATACAATGGATGAAAGATCTTAAGAGAATTGAGAATCTTTGATGTCACCAATTTTCATGAATCACAATATTTGGACTTCCTATAACACCTGGCCCTCATCATCTTCTAAATGTGGTCATACTACACACCTATTCAGTCAGTTATAAAGACTTTTCTCATCATTACTTCAATACAAACACTGTAGTTGTTTCAACTTGTTCCAGCATCACGGATCATCTCAAGCCTCGTCGGAAAGATGCTGAGCACCCCATATCTTCTGAATGTCATTCTGGTTAATCCATAAGTCTATACACTTATTGGATACCCGTAAAAAAATTAAGACTGAAGTGGGGCGGGACATTGACTGAAGTTTACTCCACCCAGCTTAACACTGTTTTGAAAATGGGTCACTGACACGACAGAGAAAATTGGGAGTTTTGTTGAATCCACCAATAGGTCCATCCACCTTCCAATCAGAAAAGCACAGCTCCAAAAGAGCACACATTTGACCAAAAAGTGGGGGTTTGGTCACCGCAGAAGCAAGACAGTGGTTTAATCTGAAATGAAACCTCTTCAAAGTTGAGGAGAAGTTCCTGAAATAAAGCACCTATGTACAAATATTCACACTTTTGCACTTTTACTTAATCTTGAATAGACATGCCTCCTTCAATCAAATCCTCTTTATTGACATGGCGTCTTAGCAAAGCCACAAACGAGCAAGGTGTTGTACATTAAAAACACAAAACATTAAAAGCAACAATTAAAAGGTTAAAAAAAATAAAATGTAAAATTGTAAAATATAAGGAACATAGTAAAGTAACACTAAAAAAGGCAAACATGAAAACAAAATAAAACAGACCAGCAGAGCAGACTTTCATGCTGTGTGAAAAACTCTGGCTATGTAGATGACTATTGAGGCTTTTTTTTCCTGCCATTGATACACCATAGTCATGGTGGCTTTGAGGACCAAATTAGCACGGAACCTTTTGAAAAGCCTGACCAGTCTTGCACATTTGTGTTAGTTATCTCCTGCTTTTCTTGCCAATGGCTAAAGTTTCCCATCTCTTCTACATCTTAAGTGATGTAGTTGTGGGTGTAAAGCATTACATTTTGTTGGCTTTCTCCTGCTGACAGAAGGTGTTTGTTGTTACAGCACGTAATTAGTTCTATTTCAGTGTAACTACTCCATCTGTGACAGAAGAACTGTGTAATTTAAGAGAATGAGAACTAAATAATATGACTATAACATGTATGACTTTTTCTGGTTTTTAGACTTGAACGTTGCCAGTTTCGCTAAATCCATAGTATTGTCAGTACTTTTTACCATGTAAAAAATTACCAGAATCAAAAATTTACTATGACAACCAGACCTAGAGAACTTGTTCATGAGTTTATCTCTAGCAGGTTAAATCACAGCGGTGGTTTGTGGACCCAGTAAAGCTGCTGTAAAGCAGTTGCGATTCATCCCAAACACTGCCGTTGGAGTCTTTGCTTCTAGTGCCTCAAAGATTTGACTCTTACAGTCTCTCCATGGCTTAGCACCAACGTAAATCAGACATGTTGGCTCACCCTCGGATACTGAAAAGCTCAGGAACGGTACTTCTACTGGTGTTTAGACACAGGACTGAACATGGAGAACCAGTGCTTTTAGTTCTATGAAGCTAGCATCTGTAATAATCTTTCTGATGCTGTTCGACAAACATCAACTGTGACAAGGTTTGAGTCCAAAAGCTGTTTTGTTTTAAAATCAATGAATGAATCAGTGAAAATGAAAGTCTTAATCATTTTTTTTTTATTTCTTATCGTAGTTTTAAGTTATTTTTCTTTAAATTATGGGTTTTACTTTTTCATGGTAAATTTTGTTTCTGAAAAAAAAAACTTTTAAATGAACTTGTGTATAAATTGAGCTAGTCAAAAAAATCTCTTTTCTCTGAATCCAGGCGTAGGCTTTTCTAACGACTCATGCTGCTCACAATATTATGATAAAAGTGAAGTTCTCTTAGTCAGGAAAGAAATTATAAATTAAATATATATAATGTTAGCTACATCCTTTTTGTTGCAACTCAAAAACGGAAGACGTAATTATAATGGATAGTAAAGACATGGATCGATAGAAAAAGTTGGTAAAATTGCAGTTTTTAAATCTTCCGTTTAAAGGAATGAGACCTTTGGTCAAACCCCCATTGTGTGTCTGGACTGAAAGATGGGAAAGGAGTTGTTCTACCAAAACGAATCAATACTACTTTTTGACCTCTGTAAGTTGTCCAACAAAAGGCTTGCTTTGCTCAGTTTGCCTCTGCCTGTCCTTTAAAGGCACATATTTATTACACAGGTTTATTGCAATTACACACAGTATTATCAAATTCATTAAATGTGTATTTGTGCATGTAACTTTAAACCTAATGATTTTTTTTATCAGCCATCACTTTGCTATGCTGCTGAAGTCTTCATCTGTGGCTACATTCACACCGCACTTAAGCGACGACTTCCAATCCGCATTCAAAACTCTCACGTTCACATGTACCTACGCAGATTAGTAAGATCTTTTTAGGGCTCTAGATACAAAATGCCTCTGATCATAAGTTAAAAATTAAACCAGGTCAAAGTGGATTTGGTAGTGACGTATGAATGGTGTTCCTTTTAATTCGCAAGTGCCAACCATTTGAAAATTGATCATGGAGGACAAATGAATAACTATGCCTGGATGGAATTATGATACCAAGTCTTTCAAATACCTGAATAGAGCTTTGAAAGAAAAAGCCTGGAGCAAGATTCATCAGATTTGCACCGCTTTGACATTTCCCACCAAGCCTATTCCAACTGCATGGCAGACATGTGCTAGTATTGGGTAGCAACAGTCCAATGTGAACACCAGGGGCTAAATGTGCATTCAAAAGTGCACATTTAGCCCCTTTTTTAACAAATGCAACATGCCTAGTGTGAACGTAGCTTGTGGAAAATGCTTTGAACCTTGTGCTCTAATGGATTTTTGGTCCATTCTTTATTAATACAAACCTGAGTTCTTTTTCTGTTTTCCCGACAACTTAGAAGTAACTGGCAAGCACCATTTTTAGAGAGTGAGCTGAAGGTCATCAGTAAGATGGCCTTTTCTTTTCAGCCAAATGGGTGTGGGGTAGTTGTAGGTGCAGGAATGCATGGAGACAGAAAGCTCTTTGAGTGCTCCTAGTGGATACGTCTTCCTCCATGACCGTGTTTGTCTGTTCCCTCCTCATCCTTTCCACCTCCACTCCTCTCTATGTTTCCATGCTTCCAAGCCGTCCAACTTTTCTTGGAATTTTCTAACAACCCAAGCGGCTTATGGAGTAAATAAAAGCAAATCTCGAACAGTGGCAGAGGATCAAGTGAGTGCTCTTCAGGTAAGCCTCTTTAAAGACTTGCACTTATCAGCACACATCCAGTAATGAGAGTAAATCCAAGTTTTTGTCATTTAGAGGTATTTGACTTTGATTAAAATCAAGGTGTACACGAGGAGAAGCAGCACAGTCACCTTGATCCTCTGATGTTTTCTCTGCACAAAGTGCCTATTCTTTTTGTTTATAGAATCCAGCAAATGTGTTATCTTTTATCATCTACAAGCCTTTTGATTAATAATTCAGACTTCTCTCTGGAAAATATCCCGGCTGATCTTGTCTTGTGTGTACAGCAGTAAAAAGAGGAAACCTGGAAAGGCGAACTACATTTCAGGTACAGTAATTGGGAAGCCGTGAAATTAAGACTTCTGCCAGTCGCAGTCATGGTGAAGATGGGGAGTTGTTGCTGTGGCAGCAGGAGAAATATTCTCTGTGTCACTTTGCAGCACATCACTGAAATCTCTGCTGGTTTTTGGCATCTCCTGTAAATCCGTCGTAGTTGCGCTTCACTGCATGATGCCACATCCAATCATGACTTTAAATATTGCATGGTAAATGCTTTGAAGCATAGGATCTCTACTTTTTCTCTTATATTCTAGGCTGATGTATGGCTCTCTGATGCAAATGAACATAAAGGATAATATGAATGCTTGAGTGCAATTGACATTTTTCTTCTTACAGAGTAAAACTTGGTTCTGTTGATGGCAGTAAGTCAGTACTTGTCAGTGATGGGTGGACTCTGAAAAGGTCACAAATTTGGTTCTGAACTTTTACGGCCACAACTTTTATTTAATTATTATAATTTTGTTTAACCAAAAAGAGCTTGAATCTGGAAGACTTTCTATTTGCCAACAACAAGGTTCAGCCAAAGCCTTTGACCTCTAACTTTAGCTGGAATGGTTTGTAGGGAGCCTGGGAAATGTATATGTGGGTTTCACCAGGAACAATGTGAGTATTGGTGTCTTTTAGACAGCAGTAATGAGCATCAATGCAGGGTGTTTGGAGGTTCCCTCCTAAAAAAGGTTTGAAGCTCATATAGTCTTCCAAGAAAAACTCAATGTGGAGCTACTACTTCATGTTGGAAGGAGACAGGTGTACTTTTTACACTTATCAAGAATGCCACCCTGATTCCTGATCATTGCCATGTTACGCGGATGTCTGGACCCCATGGCAGATCTTAGGTACAATGGAGAATTGGGAATGCTTCTGTGTGGTCGAGGGGGGTGTCCTGGCATCATGGCTTCAGAATGCTGCCCTCACAATCTAAATCTAAAAGTGGAAGATGATAGAATAGATTGCTTTTTTTGTTTTTTTTGTAGATTTGAAGGTGTTCCTCCAAATTTAGAGGTGTTGGTTTATATAATCAATATAAAACCAATTGTAGTGACAACAAAACTATTAGCAAAACTGCAGAGAAGGAAGCTGAATGTCTGCTCGCTGACAGAGCTGCCTGCCTCTTTCATTTTCTACTCACTTTACGGACAAACTTTCCTTAGAGTTGTTTCCTCCTTTTTCTATGTGAATGAAAGTCGTCATTGTTGAACCCTATGTCACATCTTGAAAAAGCAAACAATTATACGTCCATTTTACTCTCACCCTTCATTGTGTCTTGTGTGGCCTTATTTCCAAACAGTGTGGCAAAGTGTGTGTGTTTGTGAGGGGGGTCACTGACTCATTACTCTCAGATAGCCTGGAACTCAAACAGGACTTCGAAGTGCTAACATTGCATAACATCTCATAGGACTTCTGATTACCAGTGAGAGGGGAGACAGAGATAGAATGTGTAGTCTGGGAGAGATGCCACTGTACAAGCCACCACTACACGAACAGAAGCTTTTTTAGTTTAAAAAAAAGAAGAAAGAAAGAAAAGTGAAGAAAAAAAGAATTAAGGGGACAGGAGGACAAAGCTAATAAAGATTCATGTGGAAAAGAAAAAAAAATCTAGCTGATGGGAAATTATGTGGTCTGCAGAACACGCAGAAATGGTAGAAGTGGGAAAATAAATGTTGAGCAGAGGGGGTTATATGTAGTAGAAGAGGATAAAGAAATTGAACTAATGCACTAAAAGCCCCATCTTTCCCTCCTTCTCTCTGGGGAGTCATTCTCTCGAAGGTTGACACAGTAAAAAAAGTTGTACCGCATCTTTAGCACTTCTTAAGTCTAAGAACCCAAGCTCAGGAGAGCATCCTGATAGGGAGGCAGTTAGAAAAGCCCAAGAATCTCAGCTAAAAAAAGGACAATGTTAATTTAATGTCACCTTGGACAGTAATGAGTCACAGCTGCAGACATTTTTGTTTTTTTACTATTACTGTGCAGAGTGAAGGTTCAGAATACTGAGTGGAATGATCTGGCACAGCACATGTTCTGGGAAGACCTTAGGGGTTTCAGATTTGGTTCAAAATGTCAAATGTCAAAATTGTCTATTGTCTGCAATCCTATGTAACTATTGGTATCAATTTGATACACCCATTTCTAAGACACCTATCCCATGATCCAAACTTTCTATAAAAAACAATTGTATAAAACTTGGTCCATGTTTTCGGTGCTGTAGTTCATCATCATTCCACTAGAGGCAGTATGGGGCTTTTCCCACTCATTTCAAAATGGCTGCTTCTATGAAATCTCAAAAACACTTGGTGGGAAAACCTTTGCATATTTTTAAATCTTTATGGAGAGCAAAAAACATCTATTGTTATTCATTTGGTTATTTGTTGTATTGAAAGAATGCAATATTTGTTGATAATTAATTCTTTATAATACAGTTAAACTGTTACAAATATGTGAATTAAATTTGAGACAGTGGGTAAATAAGGTCCCCGCCCCAAAATAAACCTCATGTAAATTTGTTTGCATCTTAAGTTATAATTGTTGTGACCAAAATCTTTCCAAATCACCCAACATATCATTAATGATGCGTTTCATATCTTTAAAAATAACTCTTCTAAATGTTTTGTGTATTTTATCAAAGGGTTTTAAAAAATTCCTTAATTCTAAAAAAATAGTGATAATTCTGTCAATGCTTTGATATAGTGGATTTTACAGGATTAAGACAGCATCAGCTTCAGCCAGTGTCTAAAAGATTGACATTAGATGTGATCACATGGGTTATTGGTTTTACTACAGGGACGGATTTTAGGCCAGTTCCTGTTAACATTTGGAATACGATTAAGTCAGTTAACTGTTTTTTCTAAAATAAAACCTGGCAGTTGATGGACTGCGAACAGTTAGACCATTGTTGTGATTCCAGGGTTTGCTAATGCAGTTTTAGAACCACTAGCAAATTAAAAATACAGAAAAAGACAAATCTGAGCATCAAAATATTCGGTAGACTTCACGGCTCTTAGGTCAAAGCGTTTTTTTTGTGTTTTTTCTTAATACACTGGCTGTTTATTTAAGCTACAAAGTGACACCCTTTCAAACTGAAGTAATTGAGATCTATGCTGAAATGCACGATACAATAATTCCAGCGTGATACCTGTTACATCTTGGTTTTAACAGTCTTCTTGAATTTTTCTACGTACACTTTAATGCACACTTTTTTTTTTAAAAGAACACGTTGACTTAAGCTAAAGCTTTTGTTTTAATTTAGGTAAATCTTCATGTTTAATCATATTACTCTTTTCTGTTTTCATATACTCTGCTTCTGCCACTGAAGATGTCATGCATCTGTTCACCAACCGTTCTACAGAATAGAGACAAGTTACCGAACATTTTGATTTATTATGACCTTGAAAAGCCTCTTTTGCTGTGAATAATGCACCATGTGAGTTGATTTGCACTCTGAATTTGGGTTCTTTGATGTTTTCCCTCTTTGTTTTGTCGAGGGATTTGCACCTCTTTAAGTTGACCCTTCCATGCCCTCACACTCTAAAGTTCTGAAAAAGGAGGCTTTTTTGTATGTGTTAGTTTTTGGAGTTTAATGGAATGGAATAATGGTGCAACACAGATGTTTCAGCTTTATTTCCCCAAAAGATATCAATTTTCTTAGTATATTTTGGTGTGTTGTAGGACTCTGAACTTTAAAATTTGTTTACTTGTAAAAGTACTAAACAAGTACTTACTATACAAGCATATGCCATTTACCATTTACATATTTTCATGTAAGACAATTATCTAGTTATTGCTGTGCATAGTTTTTTTTGTGTGAGTGCCTCTTTCTTTGAAGTTCATTTTGAGGGGTTCTGCCTCTTTTTTTTATTATTTGAAGAATCATTACTATGCCATGGAATGATTTTGACCAGAACTCGGTCTCATTTCATATTTTATCATATTTGATATTTTATAAATTAACTTTATTTGTATAGTCATTTATTTTATCGCTGGTTTTCATAAAACACAAAATGCTTTGCATGACCCAAGTACAATAAAATATAAACACACACAAAAAAAATAAAAACATAATAAATAAAAGGGAAACACGGAGAATTGAATGTCCTGAGTTAATTAATTGGTCATCGATTTCTGTGTAAATAAAGTAAGAGTGTTTGAATTAAAAAAACACATAAAAACGAAACACAAAAAACAAACAAACACAAAAAGAACTTAATAAAAAAACTAACCATTTGTGGTTATTAATTAACTATATTAAAAAATGAAGAAATTGATGTAAATAAAACAAACACTTGGATGTGGTTTCTACCATTTATATATTTTAATCTAAATTAAATTTGTTTGCATATATGATCTTACCTTGAGACCACAACACTAACCTGCTGTGTCTTTTTTCTGTGTTTCAGCTGCGGGGCGGCCCTCGTGGCCGGGATGCCGCTGTGTGCCTTGCCAGTCCACTGTGGACGGTGAGGGGCAAGAAGAAGGGACTGAGTGCCGGAGACTAAGAGGAGGCGGCCCTCACCACACACCAGACATGAATCTTTGCTGGAATGAAATCAAACGAAAGTCCCACAACATTCGGTAAGAAGACAATTCTCGCTTTTGGCACTAGAATATCAAACCTATTAATCATTTTAAAAGCGTGAGATCGTTCACAGAAAAGAACAATTTTGAATCATTTCTAAGGGCAGAGAGTACTGAGGAGGTAGGCATTAAATGTTGACAGATGTGCTTTTTGGTGTTTGGCCTGCAGAACCATCAAACGTCATTAACAATGACACTGAGAATGTGAACAGCAAACAAAACAGGAATACATTGTGGTGTTTGCTATTTCTTAAAGTTTGTTTGATCGGACTAAAGTGAAAGCATAGAGAAAGTCAGACCATATAAGGAATCAAAGATGCGTTAATGAAATGAGCTATCAATACATCGAGGAAAGAAATCAAAATCATCATCTGAAGTGATTTCAACCTGTCTCTGTAGCTTTAAACTGAACTTTAAAGGATGCATTGTAGCAATAATATCCATTTCCGTCGTAATCCATAGACTGTCTCCCTCAAAACAAGAAGTTGGTCAAATAGTTTTTGGACTGGATCTCCAAAAATTGCATCAAGATACTCTGTTTGTTGTTTGTAAGGTCTTGCAAATTGTGTTACTGCCCAACCACAACGAGTGTCTGCCCTTTTTTTTAGATACTTCTGTTAAAATTGCAGCTAAAATCTTCCTTACTATTTTTAGGGAAAAAAGGAGTGCCATTGCAGACACTGATGCACAAATACATAGTAGCGGATGTTGAAGCTGTTTACTGGGTGCACACAAATTGCAAGCAACATTTAAATATGGCTGGCAGCTGTTAAAAGAAGTCATGCTTTTTTTTGCTCTTACCATTAAAATAAAAGTGTGCTTTTCTCTTTATTTCATATGGACAGATGTGAGACAATTGACAAGTTGACAGCGTGGTCTGAATGAAATTGCCTGTCTTTATTTTTCATACATATCTACATTCTGCTGGGTGCAATGCGCTTCACTGCTTCACTTGCAGGACAACTAATGACACATTAATTTGTATTTAGGTATTTTTAAACACTGTTTACTATTACCACGTTATACAAATTATGATAACTGTAACAGTAGTAATTTTTCTAGGTTCAGAACTGTTAACAGAAATCAGTGCTTCTCATTGAAACAGCAGCCAAATGTGAATTATATAAAAACAGCATAAAAACATGTAAATACTCCAGTTGCTGCAGCACATGTAATACAGATCACTACCTCATTTAGATTAAGATCTTTTTTTTTGGAACACAGTGTCCATGTAAACAAAATAAATGAGCTAATTCCAGGTAAACACTAAAAATTCATAAATGAAAGTGTGGTTAATGAAATCAGTTTGATATTTCAAATGCACATATTCAGTAGTTTAAGGTCCACAGAACTGTGGCCATCTCATATGGATAGAGAGAGAAAAAGAGAAAAAACGATAAAAATTTGAGGAGGCAGTTGATATGAATGCTAAACAAAGCGAACAAAAATTCAATGCCCAGTGTCACGGAAAAATCAATTAGAGGCAGCCCTGGTGATGAGAAGCTCTTTAAACCAACAAATACATAAAACATACACATAGCGTAGCAGAGGTGAGAGAGAATCCCAACAATTTCTGACAATGTATGTATCTATAACACAGAAGTGTTCAAAGACGAGGGAAGGAGGAAGTACGTACAGTACGTCTTTCAGGATTTTCTAAGATGATATTACCCAAATTGCAGTCCACAGAGGGCAGTTATTACTGCACGTCAGAGACTGGTGTCTACACGGTTCAACGATAGTTCAAGTTCATTACCAGAAGAAAGTTTAACGAAGGAAACACTCAGATGGTAACCTAAAAGTCCTATAACATCAGAACAGCCTTCATCAGAGTCAGATCACACCATCCATCATTGTTAGAGCAGCAGTGTTTCTTTGTTTGAACTGCTATTAATGTCCCAGAAACCTTCTGGGAGAAGTTCCTTTGGACTCATTAGACGAAACAGATTGTTTTACAGGGACAGTCTATTTTATGTTCACAGATACAAATATTACTAAACATGGAAGAGGGTTCATCAGCTTCTGAGGCTGCTTTGCTGCATCTGATGCAGGTTATTTTGAATCCAAGCAAGAGCCATCCTGAAAGTAGCCTCTTGTGAGCTCTAAAGCCTATGAACCCTGTAAGAGCTGAGAAATTGTGTCTGGAGAACCTCCTGAAACCTTAAAGAAAATAGGACTGTTTGTTGATGATTAGTGGAAATAAACAATTGCTGACTGGTGCTGAAGTCTTGTTGTTAGTCACTGAAATAATTTGATTATAACAAAAGATTGCACAACAACATTTTAAGATAAGTCCAGGCATGTTTCATTAATTATTTCAAACCGTTCTGCTAAACACTGATTTAACGACATTGTCGTATTTTTCAGTAAAATTGCATGTGTTAATGATCAAGGTATTTCAGAAACTATGATGGATTGGTCTCCTCTTCTAAAGTTAGACTATGAAAGTCTTTGACATGAAATTTTCAGATGTTATTCTCTAATGTATAATGAGAAAATCTCCAGACTTCCTGCATAATTTCTCTCTTTTTTATTTGATTGGCATCCGTGTTTGGACAGTTTGGCCCTTAATTGCTAGCTTGACCCTGATGGAGCCTGGAAGTGGGAAGGGGTAAATTAAAAAAAAGATGGTTGTTAAATTGGATAAGACAGTTTCCCCTGCAGTCCTGCTAAATAAGATCACCATGCACGACCTACAGTGGCTGTTTTTATGCATATCTGTCCTCTGCCAACATCAGGCTAAGAGAAAACACACATGAAAACAGTGGGACATCAAAGTAGAGAGAAAAGGAGCTAAGAGGAGGAACCAACAGTTGCTATTAAAAAAATCACACAGGAAAGATGCAGGTAACTGTGATTGGCAGGAACGAACACAGTGCGTGATTGAGAAAAGCCTAGTTGATCAGCTGTGAAGCTGTAAGGAAAAGCGCTGTACACAGAGAATGGTAGGGTTTGATGCCAGCTGCCTGATGGAAATAGACAACAGGTTTTCTGATCGCATTAATTAACTAAGTCTTTGTCTGAGTGAAAATCAAGATGGCTTGTTCTCTGTTCTTTCAACTGTCTCACATGAGCCCTGAAGCTCTGCTGTATTGTGCCTTGACAGAGGCTAATTTAAACCTTGGCTTGATACTGTAGTCCTTATCTCTAAAACATTCTACAGACATGAATCTGTAATGAGAAACTGCAATGCTGAGATATAAATGCTAATACGAACATCTTTGTTGTACTATATTTAAAAAGGGTTAAGCGTAAAATACATAAAAGTTTGAATAATCTCTTTTTTTCTTTCCTTTGGTATGTTTCTTGAGTGGCACTTTGAGATGATACTGGTTATAAGCTACAGTAGTTTTGGGAACTTGGCTTGACTCACATGTACATTGAAGCCCATTAAAAATTTTAATAAAAAACAGACTAATGTATTTCAAGAATTGCATCTAAAAGACTTAACCCTTTAAGCCTTTTTCTTTGAGCTACTATAACTCTTCAACTGCTGACGTAATTAATGCAGCAAATTCTGAAACAGAGAAAAGCAGCTTCACACTAATATGCAATACTTTACAGTAGGGAAATGCTTTCACAACGCAAATTAGTTGATTCTGTTGCATTGAAAAGTAGCTTTGTGCCGAAAATGTAAAGTGTTGCATAACGGCACAAAGCCAATAAGAAAAGCCATGTTTCTCCGCATCAGAATCAACTGATTTACAATGATAACATACACGGTTGAAAATTAACAATATGGCGAAGAGTGTGTACTGTTTAGATGTGACCGGCAACAACTCCAGTCTTAAAGGGTGAAAATGTGTCATTTGGAATGTGGTGCTGATATTTTCATCTCCAATGTTGGCGCAGAATGTCTTATATAAAAATTGTTTGTTCAGATAAGACTGCATATCTGAAAAAAAGATTTTTAACCTTTTTGTTTAAAGTGTTTAGTCATTCAATGTGCAACCAGTATACTGAACCACTGAGTGAGCTCCCTTCTTCAGTTCTCTTTTTCAATTCAGCTGCATGAAAGAACAGACTACAAGAGCCAATGTCAACTTTCTCAAGCTCTGAGAAAAGCATGTATTTAAACTCTGAATAATAGATAAAAATGGAGTATGTGATTCTTTCACATGGCATCGTTTTCAAAGAGATACTTTAGATCTGATACTCTCCTTTTTCCTTGAGGTAAGTATGGATAATTTTGATCTCAGCTACTTTTTGAGTTAAATGGGAGAAATTGACATCAATGAAGTCGATTGATGATTTTCTCCTCAGCAGATAAGACCAGCTGATTGCGTTGATCTGGAATTTTTTCTGAACTCTTCAAAGAGGATTTCTGTTTGTTGCTTGGATGCAAAAACATTTCACTGCTTTTGAAGTAACGGACGCGAAATGTGGTTCAGAAATTCATGTTACATTCAGACCAGTTATGCCTGATTGCAGCCTTATAGAGCAATCCACATGGATGACTCCTGTCTCAGCTCTGCTTCCCAAATGAATGTGATAGTCTGCACTGTGGTGAGAGATGCTGGGACTTGTAAAAATTCAGTCCCCTTTTGTTTTGTTGAGTTATGTTCAAGGTGACCATGTGGTAGGGTCATATGTGCTGTAGGCAGCATCTGAATGCTGTTGAGGCTCATTACTGAATCCTCACTTTCACTTAGAATGGTATTTAGAAGAAATACCAGGTGTAGGTACAGCAGAGCATTTTTTCTAAGCTGTCTTACAATGAAGCTAATTAAATTATTGATCCCAAGGTACCAAAATAAGACATGATCAGAGTGCCACATAGTATAGAGGCCAATCCTTTGGTATGCAGGGAATGCCCACAGGGCTTGGGGTGGGTGAGTCAGTGGCGTGCTATGAATTTATAAGCTGCATTTCTCAGATAGCTGCAGAAGGCCAACTACCCACACTCAACGTCTGTTTGAGGTCAAGAGGAGACCTTTAGAGTCTGTTGGATTCCCTGTCTGTCTTTGTCAGCACTTGGGTGTTTGTCTCCTTTCGTCGCTGTTTCTGCCAGTTGGTGCCCTTTTCATTCAATGTCTGTTTCACTCCCATTCACTTTCCATTCCAGCCTTGGTGCTCCTCCCCCTCATTCTCCTCTTCTGCTGTCACTATGTTTTTTCTTAAACATTTTCCTTTTTCACATACATGTCTTCACAATGTGTTTTTTTGTTTTTCCTAGCACTTTCTTGCATGTCTGATCTTGTTGCAATGCACCCTTGGTGTTTCTGTGTCCCATTTTTCCCATATCTTCAGGAAATTTCCATACAATGCCTTTGAGACTTATGGAGCTTGTGTTACACGTTGATGATAATCCTCAATATCCAAGGTGAATTTAAAACCTTCTGCAGCAGACTTGGGGAAGCCAGGAGCTAGCTATTTAAAAAAAAATGGCAGATGTATGTATGAAAAATGTGTGTGTGCTCCAAATTAGTCAAATTAATTGTGCGTGCATATGGTACTCGTTCATAAGCACTTTGAGCTTTTTTTCTCTTTTGCTGCATATCCAAGAACTATAAATAATAATAATAATTATTATAATGATATAATAATAATAATAATAATAATAATAATAATAATAATAATAATAATAATAATAATAATAATAATAATAATAATAATAATAATAATAATTATTATTATTATTATTATTTTGTTTGTATGCAGTTTGCGGCATATATCTCGGTTTGTGTGGCCGTTAACCCTGTACTACCGGACCTTTAGTTGGTGGTAAAGCTCTTTCAATTACCGTAACTCATAAACCATTTAGGCAACTAATATAATTCCAATGGTTTCCGAAGCTGAGAAAAGCAGTTTAGAGATGGCATCCAACACTTTATAGTAGTAAAGGGTTTTATGCAATTAACAAAATTCCAATGGACTCTGACACTGAAGCAGATTCTTTGTGCTGACATTGCTTTAGCACTATATGTTGTCGTGCAAAGCAGCTTTTCACTAACATTATCCTTTTATTCCAGCCTTGCTGCTCTTTCTTATCGATGAAAATTGGTTTTTCTCTTTGTAAGAGTCTGTTGGAATTACTTTAATTGCATAAACTGTTGAAAAGTTACAGTAAATCAAAGCGTGTGTGTTTTTCCTGTTGCAATGGTTAAAAATATCTCGTCATTTATTACTATAAGCAAAAGCAATGGTCTATTTTTCTATATAACTTCATAACTCCATTCCATATAATTTCACCCTCCATAGGCAGCAAATACGGTATAATTAATTTCTTCTTCTGTTGATTTTACATTTTATAAGCTCTAATAAATGTTCTTCTCTGTCTAACAATTAGCAAAGGTCACACACACAATTCCCTGTCCTCTTTATGTTCAACGCTCCCATTGACGTTGATGACACTGAGTAATGACTGACAAACCACAGAATGAATCTGTGAATAGCAATGAATCAGTTTCAAGACAGTGAGCTTAACATCAAACTCTTTTTCCAGTGATTAAACAAACCAGCGTGGAAGTTGGAGCCCCTGGCAACATTTGATAAAGAACAACTTGGTGTGCATGTGTGTGTGTTTGTACAAGAATAAGTGAGAAGAGCACTGAACTGTGATAGGTTACCAGTCATTTAGCGCTGCACAAATCAGAGTTGGTTGGCACAGATTAGAAACAATAGTGGGCTCAATGTTTTTAAAAAACGTTTTGCTTTTGTGCACAGACTCTGTAACTCTGTCACACTATCCAGAACAAATACGAGACGTTTTCTGAATTGGGATGTCATGTAATGTTTGACATAATACAAGTAGAAATAACCTACATATGTTTGAGGTATGAACACTGTAGGGTAAAATAAATTTACAGTCATAGTGTCTGGCAGTGCAGTTTGAGTGAAGATAAACCTAAAAAAGAACTGCTTTTTATGTTGAGAAACAAGAGAGCGCCTGCAAACGTTTAAATGAGCTGAAAACAGAAAACTAAAATAAACTTACTGTTCATTTGACATTTCTTTGCATGAAAGTTTTTTTTTCATGTTTTTTTAAGCATTTATTATAAACTCATCCAATGCAAGATTTGCTTAAGTTACCTACACCTTTCTTTGATCACACAACTGTTCTAGATGCATTTTGTAAACCTCTTTCTCCTCAACAATAAGTACATATTTTAAGATATTTGTTCATATTTCAGTAAAGAAACAATTTTTTTTTACATTGCTTACTTATTTTATTGGGCATGTCTATAATAGAAAAGACATTGTCAAGCATCTTTTTAGATGGATCTTAATGACGCCTGGAGGGTAAAGCTACAGGTTGGGTGGAAGTCTTTAGTTCTTCTTTTTCATACTGAAAAGCAAATTTGAAGAGCAGTTCTGAGTAAAACAAATTTTGCTTTCCAGCACTCCATGAACAAACTATTATATCATAGTTTCATAAAGCTAAAGGTTCACAGTCCTGTGCTTTACATACAGTGCATTATCACATATTTTTTTTCACCTTTTAATTAAACCTAAACCTTATGCCTTATACTCAGAGTCAAAGAGAAAATGGTTTAATTTGTAGAAATACAAAAGTAAAAGTAACTCAAAAGCTGACAAGTTCTTAGGTTGCAATCCTTAAAAGAAATGAAAGTGTAAAGTGAGAACAGTATGTTAGGTTAAGAGAATGTCTTTAGAGGACAAAAAGGCAAACACTAACAACAATTGTGTCATGGCTACAGAACACTTTTCGAACCCAGATGCTGGAACCCAGAAGAAACACAGCGGGAGGCGAGCGTTGGCGGGTAAGAGTTTTAATACGAGGAGCAGAGAGCAGAACGTGAGCAGGTCCAGATGTCGGTTCCGAACTGAAAGACAGAAGTAAGCGGCGTCACTGGTGGATTTCTCCGTAGGCCGATGTTGACGAGGGTGGAGACACTTGATGAGGCAGAGGCTCGTGGTGGGACCGCAGGAGAGGACAGACTGATGAGAACGGCTGGGAACTGATTCGAGCGACCACTCGTGGTACTGGATTCCTGAGGGTGAGTAGAGAGAGAGACAGGTTTAGTCATAGGCTTGACGTAGCGAAAACGAACAATAGCTTGACTTGAGGACCAACTATGCACCATCAGGGGCAACGGACTGGCGAAGACTGATGATCCTGTGGCTCCTTATGAAGGCGGATGAGGTGATGAGGTAAGTGGTCGCAGGTGTTGAGAATCAGCAGCCAAGCGGAGAGGAGAGGGGGAGGAGGCCGACAGAGGCACCATGTCAGTACCCCCCCTCAACGACCGCCTCCAGGCGGTCAAGGGCGGCGATCAGGGTGGGCACGGTAGAAATCCTCAATGAGAGAGGGGTCCAAAATAAACGAGCGGGGAATCCATGAGCGCTCCTCCGGACCGTAGCCCACCCAGTCGACCAGGAACTGGAATCCACGACCCCTCCGACGGACGTCCAAAATCCGGCTGACGTCATAGGCCGGAGCGCCGTCGATGACCCGGGCGGGCGGTGGGGAAGTGGACGGCGGGCACAGAGGACTGTCCTGGACTGGCTTGATCTGGGAGATGTGAAACGACGGGTGGACCTTCAGGGCTTTGGGCAAACGAAGACGGACACAGGTAGGGTTGATGAGTTTGTCTATGACGTAAGGACCGATGAATCGGGGAGCCAGTTTCTTGGAAGATGCCTGAATGGGGATATTGCGAGTAGAGAGCCAAACCCTCTGACCTGGTTGATAGTCGGGTCCCACCACCCTGCGACGGTTGGCGATCCGGCAGTTGCTCTCCTTGGTGCGGAGGAGAGCGGCCTTCGTCTGAGTCCAGACGCGTTGACAACGCTGGAGGTGATGTTGGACGGAAGGCACTGCCAGATCCAACTCCTGGGATGGAAACAGAGGTGGTGAGTACCCTAGGGCGGCCTCAAAAGGAGAGATCCCGGTGGCAGATGAAGGATGAGTGTTATGGGCGTACTCTATCCATACCAGGAAGGTGGACCAGTCCTTTTCATTCTGTGCCGCCAGACAGCGAAGAGCTGCCTCCAGCTCCTGGTTCGCTCTCTCCGCTTGACCGTTCGACTGGGGATGATAGCCTGACGAGAGACTGACCGTGGCCCCCAAGGCCGAGCAGAAGGCCTTCCACACTTGTGACGTGAATTGGGGGCCGCGGTCGGAGACAATGTCCATAGGGATGCCATGGTGGCGAAAAACATGGTTGACCATCAGGTCAGCAGTCACAGTGGCCGTGGGGAGTTGAGGAAGGGGAATGAAGTGAGCCATTTTCGAAAAACGATCAATAACAGTGAGGACGGTAGTGTTACCGTGTGACGGGGGAAGACCTGTGACGAAATCCATGGCCAGATGGGACCAGGGCCGATCGGGAGTGGAGAGTGGATGAAGCAGACCTGCCGGAGCTGAGGATGAAGATTTCGATCGGGCGCACGTGGAGCAGGCTGCGACATAATCTCGCACGTCCTTTTCCATGGCAGGCCAATGGAACCTTTTGCGGATGAGGTTAAGAGTCCGGTGAACCCCCCCATGGCAAGCCAAGCGGGATGCATGCCCCCAGGTGATGACCTCGGACCGGAGATCAGCTGGGACGAACAAGGTACCCCTGGGGACAGGAGGGTGGTCAGCATTGTCTCTCAGGGCTTGGAGTACCTTGTTCTCGATGTCCCACGTGAGGGTTCCGATGACGCAGGTGGAAGGAAGGATGGTGGCCGGGGCGCGTTCTGATGGACTGTACTTTCGGGACAGGGCGTCAGGCTTGATATTTCGGGATCCGGGTCTGTAGGTGATTACAAAATTGAAGCGGTCAAAAAAAAGACACCAACGAGCTTGCCTGGAGTTGAGTCGTTTGGCTGAGCGGAGATAGGCCAGGTTCTTGTGGTCTGTCCACACGATGAATGGCTGTTCTGCTCCCTCCAACCAGTGACGCCATTCCTCCAATGCCAGCTTGATGGCAAGTAGTTCCCGGTTGCCGACATCATAGTTTCTTTCTGCTGGTGATAGTTTTCGTGAAAAATAAGCACAAGGTTTTAATTTGTCAGTTGAGGCCTCTTTTTGGGAGAGGACGGCACCCACACCGGTATCAGAAGCGTCCACCTCGACAATGAATTGACGAGATGGGTCAGGTTGGATGAGGATGGGTGCGGATACGAAAAGGTCCTTCAGTTTATCGAAGGCTTGTTGGGCTTCAGTAGACCAGGCAAAGGGATGAGTAGTGGAAGTAAGGCGTGTGAGAGGAGAAGCGATGCTGCTGTAATTCCTGATAAATCGCCTATAAAAGTTGGCGAAGCCTAAGAACTGCTGAAGTTTTTTCCGTGTGTCTGGAGGTGCCCAGTTGGCGACGGCCTCTATCTTAGAGGGGTCAGGTCGGATGCAACCTGCCTCGATGACGTAGCCGAGAAACTGAACGGTTGGAACATGAAATTCGCATTTCTCGAATTTTACATAGAGTTGGTTTTCCAAAAGTCTCTCAAGCACGAGACGTACGTGATGTTCATGCTGGGCCTGATCATGGGAATAGATGAGAATGTCATCGAGGTAGACGAAGATGAAGCGATTAAGGAAGTCACGGAGAATGTCGTTGACCAACCGCTGGAAGACTGCAGGGGCGTTGGTGAGGCCAAAGGGCATGACCAAATATTCATAGTGCCCTAAGGGGGTTTTAAATGCAGTCTTCCATTCGTCGCCTTCCTTGATACGAACCAGATGGTACGCATTGCGGAGGTCTAATTTCGTGAAGATACGGGCTTGTTGAAGAGAGTCAAAAACAGACGTGATTAAAGGCAAGGAATATTTATCTTTGACGGTGATCTGATTTAGTTCGCGGTAGTCGATGCAAGGCCTGAGTGTCTTATCTTTCTTAGCCACGAAGAAAAAACCAGCCCCCACAGGGGAGGAAGAGGGTCGTATGTGACCTAACGAGAGCGCTTCCTGGATGTACTGTTCCATGGCGCTTCTTTCGGGACCGGACAAGTTGAACAGCCGCCCCTTAGGTAAAGGAGCGCCAGGAAGGAGAGTAATGGCGCAATCGTAAGGTCTATGCGGGGGAAGAGCGCTAGCCTTAGATTTGCTGAAAACTGCTTTTAAGTCGTGATAACAAGACGGAATGGAAACCAGATCTACAGAGGCGGGACTCTCGGTATCTATGGGGGGAACACGGGGAACAGCGGACAGTAAACAGTTTGCAAGGCAATAAGGACTCCACTGAGTGACAGATCCCTGAGCCCAGTTAAATTGGGGATTATGTAATCTGAGCCAGGTGAACCCTAACACTATGGGGGTATGGGCGGACTGGGTGATGTAAAACTGAATTGATTCCCTATGGTTACCTGACGTGACGAGGAGAATGGGCTTGGTGCGATGGGTAATACGGGACAGGTGTTGTCCCCCGAGGCCCGAGGCTTCAATGGGGTTTTCTAGGGGCTCTGTGGGGATAGACAAGTGGTCAACTACACGAAAGTCAATTAAGCTCTGTTCCGCCCCAGAATCTACGAGGGCCCTGAGATCATGAACTTGGCGATCGAGGCATAACTTGACAGGTAAATACATGAATTCTTTACCAGAATCTGTGGCAGATAACTCCCCTCGCGGCCTGTCGTCTAGCGAGGGGCTGGGAAGTTTAAACGAACTGGGCATCCCGAGACTAGATGGCCTTTAGCCCCGCAGTAAAAACAGGCTCCAGCTTCGCGTCTTTTGCGCCGTTCCTCTTCTGACAGCCTTGAGTGGCCGATCTGCATGGGTTCCTCCATAGTCTTGGAGGGGACAGGACACTCAGCAGCATACAGGCCTGGATCGATCGGTGGAGCGTGGATGGACTTAGTCGGGGGACGTGGAGCCGGATGACCTCGTTCTTTTTGGCGCTCACGTATCCTAACGTCCGACCGGAGAGCGGCGGACACTAACTCCTCAAAGGATCGTGCTTCCGGTTGAGAACAAAGGTGGTCTTTAATTTGTTCATTCAAGGACTGGTAAAAAACGCCTTTGAGGGCCAGATCGGGCCAGCCAGCTTCAACCGCTAGAATGCGGAAATCGATGACGTGATCGCTAACAGCACGGTTCCGCTGTTTGAGTGCGAGCAGCCGCCGGGTTGCCTCTTCCTGTTTACGAGGTTGGTCGAATATCAGGCGGAATTCGCCGAGGAATCGCTCGTAAGACAGGTGAGAGATGGGATTGGCAGAGAGAAAAGCTTGGGCCCACTGGAGAGCTTTACTTCGTAGAGAATTAATGATAAGGGTGATCTTACTGTGGTCGGACTGGTAGAATCGGGGAGCTTGTTGACATATTAACTGGCACTGCAGCAAAAATCCTCCGCAGGCTTCCACCTCCCCGAAGAAAGGTTCCGGTTGGAGTCGGATGTTTTCGGTTGCGGACGGCACTCCGGAAGCGGAAGGAGCTGGGACGACAGGAGTATTGACTGTGGCAGGTGAAACCTGGGAAAACTGGCTGGTTAGTTCATGTAAGGTCTGGGTCATACCATCGAGGCGATGAAAGAGATCCTGCTGGGCAGCCGCCATTTGCGACAGAGCGTCCGCTTGACGTCCCAGCATAATGCCTTGTTGGGAAACGGCTAATCTGAGTCCTTCTGGGTCAGCTGGGTTGGGATTATGGCCAGTCCGTTCTGTCATGGCTACAGAACACTTTTCGAACCCAGATGCTGGAACCCAGAAGAAACACAGCGGGAGGCGAGCGTTGGCGGGTAAGAGTTTTAATACGAGGAGCAGAGAGCAGAACGTGAGCAGGTCCAGATGTCGGTTCCGAACTGAAAGACAGAAGTAAGCGGCGTCACTGGTGGATTTCTCCGTAGGCCGATGTTGACGAGGGTGGAGACACTTGATGAGGCAGAGGCTCGTGGTGGGACCGCAGGAGAGGACAGACTGATGAGAACGGCTGGGAACTGATTCGAGCGACCACTCGTGGTACTGGATTCCTGAGGGTGAGTAGAGAGAGAGACAGGTTTAGTCATAGGCTTGACGTAGCGAAAACGAACAATAGCTTGACTTGAGGACCAACTATGCACCATCAGGGGCAACGGACTGGCGAAGACTGATGATCCTGTGGCTCCTTATGAAGGCGGATGAGGTGATGAGGTAAGTGGTCGCAGGTGTTGAGAATCAGCAGCCAAGCGGAGAGGAGAGGGGGAGGAGGCCGACAGAGGCACCATGTCAAATTGCATTTGCAGTGAAGCTGTTATAGATTAAACAAAAATGAAAGACAATACCAGAGCGGTTCCATATAAAATAATTTTCTCAGTGCAATTGAACTGTTTGATGGTCATTTCTCAGGGACTGTTCCACCATCAATAACTGACCAACAGCTCATTGATCTGTTCGTGGATTACTCCGACCGATGACTATTCAGTGATCAGCACTGTCATCTTGAATCACCCATTCTTTGGTTTCAAAACCCAAACTTGAACACAAAAACGTTGAGTTTTATTATGAAGGATCTGAATATTCAAAATGCCTGTTTTGTAATTTTTCTAAACTGTATTGGCAAAGTCTGCCTTTCATTAGCTGCTCATTGTGCTTGCATTAATGTGCATGACCTAATCAATTGTCCTTGATCCTTAAAGGATTTATTCCAAAACAAGATTTCACACATTTGCCTGCACTCCTCAGTCCGGTATTATGTCAAAACCCTGTAGATATACAAGATGGAAAAAATACCCACAATGTTTTGAACTGTTTCATACACTCCCATGCACTTAAACAATAAAACTGCAGCTCCACTGTTCGTCCCCACTCTTGCATAAACAGAAACACACAGCTTCTGATTGACAGCAACTGCAATTCAGACACACACAACCATCTGCAGTGCTCTACATCACTGCTCCGCTGTAGAAGTCCCACACAAAGCATAAAGCACTCAGCGTCAGCAGCGTTTCCTTGTGCTTCCCATTTGTCATCTTTTATTATTTCCAAGTGTATCTTCTTTCCTCAACACTCATTTATTATCTGCTTCTGGGCTGTGTAAAAGAAAAAGAAATAGAAATCTTCCTTTATGTTAGTCTGTGCACTCTCCTACCTTTCTTTGTAGCGCAATGCAAGCACACTGATAATGTCTTCAGCCATTTATTTTTCAGAGTAAAGAATTGTTCCCCAAATTGCAAGACTTTAGTCAGACAGGTACATTCTATAGACATAGTTTTAAAAGTTTGAGAGGCTTTTCATTATAATTTGCGATAGCGAACAATGGAGACTAAACTGTTATAGTTCAAAATTAAACAAATTTCTTCTTATCATTGAAGCCTAATGCAGTTTTACTTTTAAATTTTTACTGTATTCTTTAAAAAACTTAATAATTTGTTCTCCCATGGGATGGGAAGTTGTTACACTTGTTCCATTTTGTCCTAAAAAAAAGGCCAAATCAATTGCATTTGCCTAAAACATTACATTGAAGGTGTCAGTTTTTGCAAATACAAAACTTTTAATACAGTATTGACATTTAATAAAATACATATAAACATGCAGTCTTACTTTTTGCCAAGTCTCATTTCATTTTTGTGCACACACTATAATTTTCATTTATAACTCAAGTTAGGTTGTTGTAAACCAAACTCCAGGGTAAAAATTGGATCAACAGTTTGCTTGATTATTTTAACTCAATATAAAAATCAGGAAAAACATAAATTTGTTAAATAAAACCACTATGACCCAAAAACATTATTGCTCCAAAAACACACCCCAACATTATTAACCCAAGTATTTTAAGAGTGCAGTTTAACACATTTTATTTGGTCCCTGACCTCACAGCCAGAGGTTTGCATGTTCGCCCTGTTTTCTCCAGGCATTAATAAATCTCTGTAATCGTTGACAGTTTATTTATGACAACTTTTAACAAATCAAAATACATTTTTCTCCCTGTTGGTTACCTTCATTATGGCTTAAAATACATTTTGCTCTGTGTCTACTTTTGTGTACATAAAACAATTTATGACAAAATTGTTATTAATAATACTAATGACAACATGCAGTGTATTTAATTGTTTAGAAACCTCCATTCAATGTTTTTTTTTATGTATAAAAACAATTATTAGACATGGAAAACTCCCCACTACTCTACTTTTGCACATCTAGGTTCATGCATTATGAGGTGGTTTGGGGGCGCTGTCAGGGCTTGATGGAAAGAAGAGTTTCAGAAATGATAAAGACAACATTACTTATGCAGTCTGTAGCACAGTGTCAGCAGTTACCATGGTTTCAAGCAGCAGAGTTAAGATATGGTTGCTGCTGAGAAAATCGTCCAGAATGGTACAGATAAACAAATGTGATGGGAGTAGGTCATCCTAACCTTGCCAAGTCCTTATCATGCAAAAAAAAGAAAAAAAAAAGTTTTTAAATGCTCCTATTCCTTCCTTTATGGCACAAAGTGTGCACACTGTGCTTGCAACTGTTGGTATCAAATTCCAGTTTGGGCGTGTTGCTGATATCTTTTTTGAATGTGAAAAATGTGCAGGTGAGATGTCGGAGTTGCAAGCCAACTCCTCTCTGCTAACTGTAGCAGTGCAGTACTAGTACTTTATTAGATTGTCTTTGTTGTTTTACTACAGATATCATTTCTGCAAAAATCCTATATTAAATGACCAATTTACAGGAGATTAATTGAAAACAAAACAAAACAAGGTTTGACATTGCTTAGAATAATATAAAAGTGGTTTTATGGTTTGAGTACATTGGTTGCAAAGCTGAAACTTAAGCCATCACTTTATAAATAACATAAATTGATGAATAATTTGGATGCATGTCTTATAGCAGGACTGGAGAGAAGACAAAAGGAAGGAATAATGTTGTTGAAAAGAGGAGTCATGTAATGCCAACTGATGTGTGTGGCCTGGTTTATGAAACTATAGATTCTGGCAGTGCATGATATTTTTTTTCTTTGTCTTCCATCAGAGGTCACCACTGCAAATCATCTGTTTACATTTAACCTTATCCTCTACATCCTCTTCATCCTCCTCACTCACAGAAACAAGTCTCATGTCCTCCTTTACTATATCGACAAGCCTCCTCTTTCGTCTAAGCCTATTTCCTGGTAGCTTTAACCTCATCATCCTGTTGCCAACATAATCACTGTTCCTTCTCTTACTGAGTACAAACAAAAAACTTACCGTAGTTTGAGTTCTCTGCATTAAACACTAAATGATCTAAAATGAGCTGTTACTCTGATGGATTCCTTCCTGATCCTATCCATCCTCATCACTCCTTAAGAGAACCTTAACATCTTAAACTCTGCTGCCTCCAGCTCTGCCTCCTGTTTCTGTCTCAGTCTCTAAACCAACAGCATGACTGCTCTCACCACAGTCTTCTATACTTTTCCTTTCTATCTTGCTGATACTCTTCTCTCATAAATTACACCTGAAACCTTCATCCACCCATTTTAACCTGCTTGCATGCACCTCTTCACCTCTTTCCCATACTCTTTGTTACTCTGGACTGTTGACCCCAAAATGCTAAAACAGTTGAAAGTCCTTTTCAACTGCAAAAATCCTCCACCTTCCTGACCCATGTGCCCTGTAACTTTATGGTTCCACTTCAGTTCCTCTCATTAGCTGCGTTTTCATTGACTATGAAATTGGATTTGCATTACACAATTTACCTAATGGAAAGAGACGTATCGAAATTGACATATTTCATAAAACTACAATGGAGACACTTTTTTTGAATTAAATAAGTCAGATAGATAGCGATGGTAATGCGCTTCTTTGTAGGAACTGGCAGCCTTGGGCATTGCACAGGGGGGGGCCCCCAAGAGGTCCCACAGCATCACACAGCTCATCAAAAGTTGAGCGAGTCATGTGGAATTGTTGGATCACCAACCACTTTTTCCCAAGAGGGCTTCACCCGTAGCCGCTCCCACGTGTAAGTGCTTGCTGCTCCATGGCCTGAAATAAGACGCCGATGTCTCCTTTGATAGATGATGATGAGCGCTAGTGTCGTGGCCGAATTTTGAATGTATCTGCTTTAAATCATTGTTCACATCCATCGGCAATGTTTTTGAATGACTTATTGCGTGAGTTGGTTTGTGTTTTGTCGCATAATTGTAATTTAATGGCAAAAAGTGTAATAGCGAAATTGTGTTTTTTTCAACATTTGCGGAATTTTGATAAAGTTTTGCACATATGTGTTATACAAACGCAGCACAGATACTCTGTGTGTTAATTGCTGCAGCTGACCTTCATACCTCTCCTTTCCAGATCAATCCTCAACCTCTCTGGATGTCCCTTCACCTGCTCTCTCCTCTCACTACAGATCACAATATCATCTGCAAACATTATAGTCCACACAGATTCCTATAACCTCAGCTGTCAGTCTGTCCATCACCATAGAAACAAGAAGGAGCTCAAAGCTGATCCTTGTTGCAGTCCTGCCTCCACCTTGAACTCCTTTGTCACACCAACAGCACATCTCACCGCTGTCTGTCAGACCTCATACATGTCCTTAACACTTTCTGTTGACACACTATTAATTTTATCAGATATTTCAATTCCTGCAGATGACTCTAGAAGATATACTTCTGTGACGGTTGAATTTACACCGTACCTGGGCAGATTGCTGGAGAAGAAGACAACCAGGCAAAAAAAAAGGCTTAACAGTCTCAACAGCTTTGTGTTTGTTATTTTTTAAATCAATAAAATTCTACTTAATCAAACTTTTTTAAAGCTTAACTGCCCTCTACCTGAAGACGTCAGATATTGTGTTTCCAATGGGGAAGAAGTTCCCCATTGTGGGATAAATAAAGTATCAATTTTCCCCCCCTTTTAAGACCAGATCAATGTGTTCAATTATGTTTATGCATGACACCTTAAAATGGGCATGTACATAATTTAGCTATTTGTGTGAAAATGCACCAGTCAGGAAATTGGTTTTGTGGTCTCAGTTTAAAAAATGTCAAATTGTAACAAAAATGTAACAGTATTCAACCATAGAAACAATAGAATCTTCAAATTTTCAATTATGATTATGTTGAGGTTTAAAAAAAGTGTTATTGCAGATGACTCACAGAAAATCAATAGTTTAAACAAGAACAAAAATCTGGAATATTTGAGTGGAACATCAGGTTCACAGGTAAACCTGCAACTTTTGTTTAAAAAAAGAAATGAGACAGATGAAGAATGTTATGACTTATTTGACAAACATGGACAGAAAATGCCTTAATATTTACATTACATTGTGACAATCTTTACAATTATAAAGTATTAGTCCTAAAGTGGAAAAGTAAATGGTATGCAGGTGTTACGTTAACATCTGCTATTACATACAGCTGCATTTTATACAGACAGCAGGAAAATATGGACAGTCTTCTTGTTTTGCAAAACAAATACTACAAAGCTTAAAGACAAAATAATTTTCATACTGAAGACCAATTTCTGTGATTTTTCTCTTACATGTTTCAACTTTTTAGCCTTTTTTGTGTTTTATGGTTAAAACCCAATGACAGTAACATTGAAGTAAAAACCATGACACATTTTAAAAACTGTAACAACCACAGGTTGCTGAGTTATTTTTTAAATATTACAATAAACAATCAGCTCTATAGGACTCAAACTCTTGTTTTAGTTCAAAACTGTAAAATAAGATGTTGTTTTCTGAGAGATTCAAATGACTTGACACTATCAGTCATCAGAACTTTAAAAGTTAGGACCTTTCAAAGAAGCAGCTGCAACATGCAAACAATAAAAATACCAAACCTGAGAAAACCATGCACATGACCTTAAAGCCAGGTTTAATCAACAATATCTGATGTGGTATGGCGTTCAGAAATGATACCTTGTCTTTCAAATGATGGACATACAGTCCTGAACTTTCCTTCAAAATCTTTCTGCACCAACCATGAGTGAAGTGACAATGTGACACGATGTGTTGCTTTTTAGATTTGAAAGCATACCCTCTGAAAAAACTGCAATTATTCTGTTGAATCAAAAATGTACAGTTACTTAAGAACTTTTGCAGTGATGCTTTATATGCAAAAGTGGGGAGACAAGGCCATTCTCAAAGGATTTTTCTCAGCCCAGAGGCAAAGGAACAGTAAACTTCAAGCTGTTTATTAACAAAGAAGAGATCTCCACACTGAGGTCTGAGATTTCAGCCAGACAGATTTCTATTACACTATTTTTGTTATTCTCAAACCACAGCAGTCAAGTAACTTAATATGGGTGGGGGTTAGTTAGGCAGCTAATACTGGTTTCAACTAAAGGTTGGGAGAACTGATTAAGAAAAAACAAATCGATTTGCCCCAGTCCCTTTTTTTTACGGTTCAGACAGTATGATCACAGTATTGGCAACATGTTTCACAAAATAGAATGAAAACTGAAACTATTCCCAGTTTCTGGCAACAAGAACTGAGTATTAGACATGAAGGAAAGATCAGCTTTAAATGTTTTGTATAATATTTATATTTGCTTGTCAGAGGCCAGACTCTTGATTAGCTGCTGGCACAAGTAAGTTGGCGATTGGTTCATCAATATAGATGGAAGACTTGTGGAAAAGGTTGTAACTTTAGTTTATTTGTAGATCTAGATGTGCATCCTCAATAAGAAAGGACTTTCACATCCGTATATGTTATTTTACAGCCACAAATTGTCTTTACACAAGGGCAAATGGGTGTTGCACCAGCATAAAATAAGAATGTTCTTGCAGGTTTTTCTGTTTTGTCATATTGATGCAGGAATTTTGTTTGTGCGTGCAAAATGCAAATACACGTGGGGATTTTCTGACAACAGTAAAATACTATTCCCAGAAATAAAACTCCATATATAACTATCCAGGAAGATGCATCAGTGATTAGCATGCAACATTGATTCACATCTGCAAGAACAGAATTTCAATGAACACAAAGCTCACAGTTTGCTAAACATATTGTCTTTTTTTTTTTACGCATTGTAATTATGATTCTTCACCACTGCTACCAGAGCGGATAAAGCCGGTATCAGTTTGGTGTCATTTTCACAGATGGCGATTTGAACCTCAGCTGCTGCAGAGGAACTTCATGCATCTCAGATATTGAGCAGAAGCTGTCATCCCTTTAGATATTTGTCAAAAGAAAAAAATGGAAAGAAACTGCCTCAAACCTTGATTCCAGCTATTCTCCCACTGTTAAGTCAACTGAATTTACCTGGTTTTAAAGCAGTTTAAATGTTACTCAGTGTGTTATCTGTATGCCCACTGTACTTAGATGATCTACTAAGAGCAGGTGAATTTGTTGGTGACAAATTAAAAATCGAGAGCAGTTATTTTGTATTTGCCTATAACATTTAATTCTGGTTTATTTTCTAAAGGAACCACACAATTCCCTTACAGCAAGCTTTAAAAGCAGGGACAGCAACATCAATATAAAACCCTGAAAAGTTCTACATCTGACACTTCCCCAACCATTCTGAAATGCCAGCTCCTGAATTTTAATGCCATATTCCTGAGTTAAATCCATGAACATTCTCAAGAAATTGATTCGACTAATGATTCAGTGCGATTTGATAAACATGGATTTTTTTTTCAGATTACCATCCAAAAAACAACTTTGCTTGATGATACGTTGTGTTTTCATGTAACTTGTGTTTTAAACGTAATAAATGTGTAGCTTTTAATAATTAAAGCATAAAATAATTACATTATAAAATGAAAGGATAAAATGTATATATATTTAAAAAATAAATAAATAGAAATAAAAAGTATATCAAGAATGGGCAGAAGCTGTTATTTTGCCTTATAATACTACAAGAAATTGCGTATAAGAAAAATTTATTTTTGGATTTCACAACTAGTCTTCACATCTTGTGAGTGGTCTGTGAACTGAATAATAGGTCTTTTTTAACAGTCCAGGGGCATTAAAGAGACCGAGTGGGTGACTCAAAGCTGTTTACTGGCTCTCTAGTCTTGTTCGTTTTTTCGGGTTCAGATGGCTTTTGTTCGCTCTGCAGCGTGGTTCAAACTCTGACTGTACAGCTTTGCCCTTTCACAGATTTGTTCTGCTAACAGTTTGCCTCTTTAGCATGTCAACAACTGCTGTTCTACAAATCAATTACTGCCCCTAAGCACATAACCACACAGTGAAAGTAAATGCATTTTCACTTTTTTATATCATTTCCATAGCTTTTTGACCCCCTGATGATGAACATGTGATCATAGGTTGATGCATCCAAGAAGGATTTGGGTGATGCAGAAAAACGAATCCAAGTTCAACTGACTTTTAGAACTGTAAAGCCATCCTCAGCATTTTTAAATCTATTCCTTTCAGGGTCTCTAAAGAGCATAACGGATGTCAAGTTTCTTTTTTTAATGATAGGGGAAGTTCTTTTGCTTTGGTTGTAGTTAAATATTCCCCAAATCGCCAGGTCCTTTGAGGTTTCTGATGTATTTATGGATTTAAGACCAAAGTAAGAATCTAGATGCTGCAATAAAATATTTCTCCAAGTGCCCCGCAAAAATCTCAATTTTATTGATGTTTAGTCACTCACTGAAAAAAAACTGCTGAGTGATTGATTTAAAATATTTGTCAGGAGAAGTCTTTGTCTCAAACAATCCTTTTTTGAGTTCCTTTAACATTTTCTTCTTGATGTTGCACCAGACCTTGTTTTTGATTTATCTCAACTTTTGTAAGACAATTAGTTTATGAGTTTATAGTTGTTGCTGGATCCTTTTAAAACTGTTCCATGTAAAAGCCACAAGGATCTGGAGGTTGAGCCTTCTCTTTGTTGTGGACACAGACGCGGAAACGACTCCCCGAAATCATGGTTCAGTAACCCATAATTACCAATGACATTGTAATCAACCATTTTTGTCTACATTTAATGAGGCTAAGACAAGGACCAAACACATGTTCATGCTTTTTCAGCTCACCCAAGAGGAAAACAACACAAAAACATTGTTTTCCGACAGATTTTTTCTTTTCAACTCAGTTTTTTTTAATTTATTTAAGGTAGTTAACTATTCTTTCCACCTGTTCAAAAAAAAGCATCTTTTGTATAAATGCTCTGATAGTTTTAAGCTTTTTGTGTTGACATTTTACATTTAAGTTTTAGTGTCAAACTAAGTAATGTACACTCACCGGCCACTTTAGTATAAACTACTGTCTAACTGTTAACGCAAATTTCGAATCAGCCAATCACATGGTAGCAGCTCAATGCATTTGGCCATGCAGACATGGCCAAGATGATCTGCTGCATTTAAACTGAGCATTAGAATGGGGAACAAAGGTGATCGAACTGACTTTAACCGTGGCATGGTTGTTGGTGCCAGACGGGCTAGTCTGAAGATTTCAGAAACTGCTGATCTACTGGGATTTTTACCCACAACCATCTCAGGAGTTTACAGAGAATGGTCTGAACAAGAGAAAACTGGACAATAGAAGATTGGAAAAATGTTGTCTGCTCTGACGAGTATCCATTTCTGCTGCAACATTCAGATGGAAGGGTCAGAATTGGGGTGTAATGGAGTTGGGGATATTTCCTTGGCTCACTTTGAACCCCTTAATACCGACTGAGCATGGTTACAACGCCACAGCGTACCTGAGTATTGTTACAGACCATGTCCATCCTTTGTGTACCATCTTCTGATGGCTACTTCCAGTAGGGTAAGGCGCCATGTCATAAAGCTGAAATCATTTCAGACTAGTTTATTGAACATGACAAAACCGACAAATCTACAGCAACTGCGTGGTTCTGAGAATGACAGTATGGACCAAACTCTCTGAGGAATGTTTTCAGTACCTTGTTGAATCTATGCCACAAAGGATTAAGGCAGTTCCTATAGCAAAAGGGGATCCAACCTGGTACTAGCAACCTAATAAAGCGGCAGATGAGTATAGTTAGTTTTACACTTGTTTTTTTACCAAAGTATTGAGGCTCTTGGTTTGAAGCTGCCCTAATGGAGGAATATATGAGGCCTAGGTTTGCTCCAACTTAGGACAGAAGCCTCCCTTCAATCCATCTTAAGTGTGTGTGTCTGTATTCACACCTGCTACGGACTGAAAGGCTGTTTTTCTGTGGCCAGGGGGAAAACAGTTCTCTCATGATTCAATTACCACAGTGAGTAGGGGCTTAAGGGCGTAACAAAAGGCTAAAGGACATCATGGTCTGCTTCACTCAGGTTTTCTGGCAAACGTTTAAACACAGCAGGGTATCAATTCTGTCATGTACTCTTACAGCTTACAGCTCTGTATTTTTCCCCTGTGAGTCCTAAAGCAATTCTTACATGGCTTACCACAACTGGATTCCCTGAAGTGTTACCTAATCTCCCATGTGTCAGAACTCATCTGTGCCAAATTCAGTTTGGAGAACGTTGACTTGAAGTACTTATCTGTCTCCAATATGGCATTTCTGAAGATAGCAGCCTAATACGAGAACTTTGAGATAGTAAATTGGTGGTTTTAAACCATTGCAATCCTTACAGCCTTTAGATCTTTTTTGACATTTTGTTGATCCAATTGAAAATGTTTTCTTTGGAAGAATTACATTTCCTCAACAGACTTTTATTACTGTGACACATCACTCCAGTTTTCCCTATTTGACTAAATCTGGAATCTAAATGTTGTTTGTTGTATGGAAAAAAGGCTGTAACACTGGTTTTTTCACTGTATTTCCACGCTGCCTCGTCTGTGTTGCAATGTGCTGTGGGTTTGTCCTTTGCAGGTCCAACCATAGGTGCAACGCTGTGACGTACATAATTAAAATAAACAGGGAAACTTTCCCAGCGCTCTCTTTGTTTCACTGCCAGCTGTGCCACTAAAAGCAGAGCTTCACGCTAGCGTCTCTCATTCTGGTGGCAGGTGGCAAGTATATACAATGTTTTTGTTTCTTTGTCTTGTAGCTTCCTGCTTCAAACTTGCAGTGATAACCTCTTGCTCTCTTTCACCTTTTAATGACAATCCTGTGTCTGTCACTGATAGAGGTAATGATTGACCACTTGCAGGTTTCTTATGTGATGATATATTTGGTGTATAGGATTTCAACTGGGTTTGGTTTAGGTGTTGTCCAGCTTTGTTAATTTTTTTCTAAAAAAGCTGATTTTTAACACTTCTACTTTGCTGCTAAATGTCTAAAGTTGTATGTAAAAGTCCAAGAACAATGTTGAAGGATCTCTGCTAGAAACTATACATTGGTATAAAAGATCTGACAATCAAGTGTCTTTATTTGTGACTAAATTATTAATGACCCACTCCAATGAAAGTTGTATTTAGGTGAATTTAAGCTTTTTTTGTGGCATTTTTCTGATGATGGGGGACATACATAGAAAAAACAAGATTCAATTTGCATTTTTGAATATTTCTGTTTTCAAACTGACATGAATCAGGAGCAGCCAAAAAAATGCAGTTTAAAAATTGAGCTTGTTTGGGACATAGAGAATATGCTGGGCACCTCCCCCCCACGTTGGAGGAGGGGGATGCTCTGCGAAGCTTGATTTGCAGCAAAGTAGCTTTCTAAGAAAAAACAGTGGATGCCTGTGTCAGTCTGCGTTTGTAACAAACATTGTCAGATTGGTCCTGAGTGTCACAAGCCTCCCCAGGTCATGGGTCTTTTAGGGACCTCAGATGTAGTTGTTGATTCCCTTTTGGCTTTTCCCATCAGGGGTCGCCACAGCAAATGAGTCGCATGGTAAACTTGGCAATGTTTTACGCTGGATGCCCTTCCTGATGCAACCTTCTCAAAGCAACCGGGCTTGGGATCGGCACAGAAGTAGAGAAGGGAACAGGGAGCAGCCCGGAGTTGAACCCTGGTTACACGGACGGAAGGTGCTGCAAACCAGCACGAGCTAAACCGGCTCCCCTTTCAGGGACCTCTGATCCCTTTGCTAAACACAATCAAGTTTCATAGCCAAAGAGTTCTGTTTTGTAATTATGTAAATAACATGGACAGAATGATACAAACTCAAATAACATGAACCTAATGACAACAGTGGATGTGCAACTCAGTCTGGTCAAACGTTCATCCTTTACTAAAGTTTTTGAGGTTACAACAGCTATCAGCTGTTTCAGTGACTGTAGCTGCTAACTGTTAAGCTGCTCTGATCTCGTGGAGTTTCCCACTGAGTCCAGAGTCGACACATTTACACAGTAGGCTCTTCCTTCTGGGCCTTACCTATAATTAACATCAATTAGGATAACTAGGGGCTTTTAACAGTAACAATCAAATCAATACATAGTGCAGTCCACACATACAATGTATTAAACATTTACACAACCCTTAGATCATCAATAAAATGTCAACACATTGTGAAGTTGATCTGGATCACACCTCGCTCTGCATGAGCCTGCTTGAGGGACTGATCAGTTTACCCATTTACTTAAACAAGGCAGGCTTGTGGTACATGGTCGACAGGTCTACCACTGTGAAATGAACACCCCAAAGTCCCGCCGCCTGCGGTCATGTGTGAGTGCTTCCGACACGCCATCAAACAGACCAGCAAGAACACAGGGGTGTTTGCGCATGTGTTTCCATGCATGGAGAAGATGGTAGCTCCCACCTCTGAACAGTACAACTGTAATTTATGGAGTTACAGGACTGTCAGTAAAGACTCTACCAATCAAAAGAGACATGCCTCAATCCAGATGGGCCCCAAAACTACAGGGGTAATTCGAATGAAGCAAAAATGATTGGTTTCAACTTTTGAAATGATCCAAAAATCTGTGTTTTACTGCTGTATGTCATTCAAAGTGATTTAAAACAACACAATATTCAAACCTTGAAGTGAAAGTAATACAGTGAAGCTTAAAATTATTTTGAATTATTTTAAATTACCTCCAAGTGTCTTCGTGAAAAAAATAACACGAGTCTGTCAGAAAGTAAAAAGATATTGGATAAGTGTGAAAAAATTGTTAGCTTCTTATAACAACTGAAAAAGTTGCATGTCCAAAGCCTGAAGTAAATCATGATGTTTTTGTGTACGTTTGGACTACATTTTGTTGAAATGTTAGTAAAATAAACATTTCTTTGTTTTGTTTTTTTACAGTTTCTCTTATGCAAGCCAGCTGTATAGATTCTCATTAAAAAAACATTTTAGAATTGTGTTGTATTTACAACCCTAAAGTGCTGTCTTCTATCACAACTCATGACTATGTACATCTAAAATATTAAAATAAGGACTTACCTTAAGAAAATAACACTGGCCGTGACAACAATCTGGATTTCGGTTAAACAGTTAAAATCAGTGAAATATTGTATCCACGTTTTTAAAAACATATTTTATTTTTCTGTTGTTATTAACAGAACATTTTTTTTGCTTTTGGACACAAAATCTTCTTAAACCCATTTTTCTGCATTATCTGATGATCAATTTTGTATTTAGGTTTAGGTTTTTCATAAAACTGGTTCTGAATGACTGTGTCGGCATTTTTCATGTGGATCTTTGTGTTCACATACCACAAGTATCCAACTTTTAGGCAAGTATCTGTGCTCTTTTAAGTTATTTTTCAATTTGTAGCAGCAATACCTTTGCTTCAAACATTTATATTGCAGACACAGTGGTCCAAAGTTCTCAAAACATAATGCTGGTTTATATTTTGCAACAACAGTAAGATGTGTTTTTCTTCCAGGGCTGCCAGAACACAATAACATCATTTATTTCTTGCAGCCCCATGGTATTAAAGTTCTTGCAGCTTGTTTTTGACACATAACCCAGCTGATTTTTCTTCCTAAACATCTGTGTTTTTTCTTCTTCCCATGGCTATTGCATAGTAACATAACACGGTCTTTATCTTCTAGATCTTCTTCTCTTCACTCAACTTCCAAAATGCCATTGCCATCATACTGCTGCTCTTCTATTGTTCTCACAATGTTTAGTGCATGTGACATGCTCTGCAATGGGTGACTCTTATTTTGTAAAAATGGCAATTGGACAATGCAAAGCTTAAAGATAAACCAATCAAAAAATATGACCATATTTAAAAGTAAATGTAAGCTCAAAATCATGTGGCCTAACGAAAAGTTCTTAAAACTAGCCTGTAAATAAAAATATTTATATATAAAATTTGATTGTTCAATATAGACTCGTCATTTCACAGTCTGCCTCCAGTGGTCTTTTATAGATGCTAAATATTTTACTTCCTGGTTGATGTCAAATCTGGGAATGGATTATATTCATTTAAACCTATATAACCATTCATATCATATTTGATGCACATTTTTAAACCTCTTATCTAATTACCTGATCGTTTGCAGATCACTGCTAGCTCTGCAGAGAAAGTGGTTGTGTGTTAGCCTGGGGGCTGTGCTGGCAGCGCAGACTCTTCTTAGAAGGGGCTGTTCCTCACTTATCTACGTGAGAATCCACAATGTGAGAATCCACTCGTTTTCATGGATTGGATGGGCTGCTGCTCAGAGTGCAAGATTTTAGAGGAATACTCAGAAATGTGTGAAAGGATCAAAATATCATTTTAGGGTTGTTGTTTTGGTTTGTAGAATAAGCATTACAATCCACTTAAAAACTAAAAAAGCTGATTTGTATGATAAAACCAAAATTGTTGAGAGTAAAAATTTACCAAATCACCTAAAGTATCATACAATCGATATCTAATAAAAAAAAACATAGCATGTGGGTTTAAAAAAGATTTAGGTTTAATGAACATTTTAATTTAACAAAATAAAATACCTTTTTTTTATGTAGCAGCTTAGCATTTTATGTAGCAGCACCTAGAGCTAGGTTGGCTTCCTTCCTCTATGGGTAGATAATCAATCGTAAAAATTATTTTAAAAAATAAAGAAAGAAAAACTGCAACTGACTTATCAATTTGTGCTACTGCCATCCTGTCCAGGTCAATCTTGTAAAAGACATTTTAATCTCAGTTTTAATCGGTTGCGCACCTGGACTGGTTCCTGACAGATTATAAAACATGTGACCTAGAGTTTTTTTTTTAAGTTTTTTTTTTTTTTTTCCAAATGGTGCTGCAAAATTCAGTGAATGGTTTAGAGTTCAAAGCCTACAAAGGTTTTCTTTTTGGATTTATTGGGTGGGGAACTTTCAGTTTTTTGATAAACAACATTTAAAATATCTAATTTAAAAAGGATGAAGATGAACATATACATTGAATAAAGAACAAATTAAAGTTTTCAACATAATATATATATTTTTGCCTTTTTCATTGATGTCCTGGGTGTCAGAATGAATCCTGGAAAACTCTTCTGAAAAGCATTTGATTTGTGTGTTGGAAAATGTTTGCTAAATCAGCTCTGTGTGTGCATGTTTGCGTGTGTGTGTTGGCAGGGCGCGGCTGGAAGCCTTCTCTGACAACAGTGGGAAGCTGCAGCTCTCCCTTCAGGAGATCATAGAGTGGCTGACAGCCAAGGACGAGGAGCTGTCGGACCAGCTGCCCATAGGAGGCGATGTGGGGGCCGTCCAACACCAGAGGGAGTTCCACCAGGTAAACCGGATCCCAGCACTCTTCAGCAAAGTCACTGCAAATGAGGATCGACAGCTTCTCCCCAACTCAGTTAAAATGAAACCATTAACATATGCACCACAAGAGCACAAAGTCATGCAGAAGAAGACTGAGAGTACTCCTGTTCCTGCACCTGTCAGCTTTGAAGCTTCACATCTGCATCCAAAGGGAAGCAATATCACAAACACCATGTTGCTAGATATATTGATTTACACAATGTGTGTGAAGCTCCGAGTTTCCAAGTGCAGGGATGTCACAACCAGTGTTTGTAGAGTGCCTCATTTTTTCTGTTCTTAGTGTCAGTCAGCTGCTTGGAAACATGAGCACAGTGACATACTGCAGGATTTATTTTCTCTCTGAAGAAGAGAGCTGGACTAGTCCACTTTGAGTCCGTACAGTGGCTAAAGTGTCTTTTTTTTGGTAGCTATTTAATCTCTTCTAGATATTGATTTTGTAGTCATTGTCCAGTCTCTGTCAATACTGTATGGATTGCTCATTTTTTTTATTTTTTACAAATTCTGCTATATTTGAGACCACTAGTTGTTGAATGAGTGATTCCCAGAAGTTGTTCATACTTCCAGTCTAAAGCAATCTTTTTCCAAATTTGTTGATTTGAAAATGGAAATAGTAAAGTTTTGCAGTCTCGTTTTTAGAATACAATTTGATGAGAAAAAAATATTTTGGGATCAATTTTTATTCCTAAACCCTTCATTATAGTAATTTTCCTTTAAAAATGTTTTCTTAAAAAAAAACAAATTCAGTCTCGATTTAGACAACAAAAAGAATTAGTTGTTATTCAACAGGACTTGAATGTTTTCTGGAAAGTAGTAGGACATGTACAATGATTTCTTTTTCCCCTTTTATTCAGGCTTTTTTCAGGCATGAGGTAGAGGGATTAGTTGTAGTTGTATTTTGAGCTACACCCACACAAACCCTCAATCTATCAAATGCAGCCATTATTCTGAAAGACTTTCATAAATTGGTAGTAAGTTACTCTGATTAATACTGAGCCACTTGTAGATTAGTTTTGATCCTTTATATTAGCACTCGATTGAGATGTGTGATTTGAATAAAAATTGACAACAAGCTTCTCTGGTGTTTAGCCAGTTAGACTGACTACACATTTAGTGTAATATTCTTGTCATAATTAGATTGTAAAGCTTTATGGAAAATCAGTTAGACTCACTGACAGACCTGTCAGGTGTCACCCCCCCCAGAAGATTTTAAACCTTTTAGGAACAAATGTGCTAACAGACTAAAGACTTGCACGCTGTCTATCCCTCATAGGTCAGAGTTTCTTTGACTGCATGGATAAAATGTGCTGCCATGTGTTAAAATAAAAGAGTATTTTACAAAATATGTGCTTCTCACCTGGTTCTGCAAGCAGTAAAAATGTCCTCTTTAAAATCCCTGTCAGTAATCCAATAGTCATTCAAATGTATGTTTCCCATTTCCTGTGTGTCCCATTATGTTCATACTGAGCACTGAGTTTATATTTTATGCTGAAGATGGATACCGTAGACAGTCAGCCGCCTGTTTCTGTCTGTATCTTACACCACGTAGTACAGTACCGGTATTTATTGAAAAAAATAAAAGGGGAAACGGTTTCACTTTTTCCATCCTGGTTATGAAAATAATTCCCTAAAGATGAAAACTTAAAAATGAAAAGGTCTGATGCCATCCTTAAAAGAGAAATAGTGTTTTCTTTAATAATACTTTGAAAACATTTGATTTACTTGTTGGCATTTACATGGAACATGCAGCTTCCTTGTCAATGTGATACAGGACCCCCTCAGTCGAACCCATAACTGCAAACAGTTCTGACCAGTTGTGCAACAATAAGACATATCTAAAATTCCTGCTGGAGAGAGATAAGAAAAAGCTTTAAGCATCAGATTGTATGTGTAGAACTCATCTCTCAGACTAAGCAGCAGCATAGTATCTGACTTTTCAATCAGAAACTGCTTTTTTTTTTTTTACATTGGTGAAGTGCTTTTCAAATCTCTTAATGTTTCCTCAGGTCTGTGAGAAATCAGTTCTCGGATCATTTCCTGTGCTTAAAGCAGGACAGCGTTAAATCTTTAGGTTTATTTTCTCTCTCTCCTAATTTTATTCTGAATTCATTTAAATAACTTTAGCAGAAGACATCAAGTCTACATTAAATTTTGCAATCTGGTTTTGGTTGGGTATCCCTTTTGTGGTCTGTCCTGACCACATCTATCACGGTCTGGGTTGCATCTGCAACCAGACACGTCAGGGATAGACTGCAGAGAATCAGCAGATCTGCTGAGAGGGTTATTGGTCCCAACCTTCCTTCCATTCAGGACCTGTACCAGTCCAGGGTCAGGGAGCGGGCTGTTAGATTCTCAACAGACACCTCACATTCCAGACACAATATTTTCAATCTCCTCCCGTAAAGATGCCGTTTCAGAACTAAGTGTGCCAAAAGCACTTGGTACAAAATCAGCTTCTTCTCGTGTACCGTCACTGATGAACTCTTGACCAGTCACAGAATGGAACATAAACATGAGAACTGTTACACTGGAAAGCTGTTGTATTTATCTTTTTTCTTTATGTATTTCATTATTTCGTTTTTTTAATTTTTACACCAATATACCTTGCCTTTTTTGCACATGAGAACATACAACAACAAAGGTAAATTTCTCTGTCCGTTGCCTCAATAGATTTAATTTCAATTCCCTGTCATCACAGTCAATATTCCTTTTATTCATCTTTCTCAGTTAATAAAGAGATTAAAAAGATTTTTATTGTAAGTTTAACAAACATAAAGCTCTTAAACAAAGGAAAATGTTCAAGTCATATTTATGTTAAAAATGAAATCCAGACTATTTATATGAAGTCATCTTTAACTCTAAATTATTGCTGCAACTCTCTATAACCTTTTTTAAGCTGCAAAATAGTGGATGTGCCACATTCTGAACTGATCTTACTAAAAAACATCGACAGATGTTCTTCTAATTTACTTTGGTTATATTGTAGATGTTGAACTGATGACTTTTTATTTTCTAACCACAGTTTTTATTTTTAATATAGGTGGTTCATAATGTTCCTCCCATTATTATTATTAGAAATAACATTTTTAATTCAGTTTACAGTTTCTGCAAATTTACAAACTGACATGATTTCTCAAGGAAAACCCCCTAAACGACTCTTTCCTGCACCAGTTCTTTTACAGAATGCTTCTTCCAGCAGCTGGTAGGATTAAGAAGCTTGTTGCCAGCTGAACACAGTAATCACTAAACTACTTTTAAATTGGATTTTCAAGATCACATAGGTATCCTTCATGCTTCAGCAAGCACATATGATCAGGTCAAGGCTCTGTGATCTAAGCCATTTGGCTTCATTTAGGGGACTTTTTGAAAGAATGTTTTTTTTTCTCCAAAAGCAAGATTACCAAAAAAAAACCAACAACCTCAAACAGCACTGTTAGCTTCATAGACTGTAACTGTTCTGTCCTTTTTTGATGAGTTTCCTCCTCCAGTGAATCATCTTTTATTGATCTATTAGAAGAATAAGTTATTGGAAATGATGGACAGATGTTTGATGTAATCTTTGGGCTGCAATAACTTCTCAGGAGAATGTTTGCAACAAACCATCTGGCGCATCAGGCTCAATGAAAACACCTGCAAAAGGATGGTTATACTAATTAACTCGCAGTCGCTCTGACCATATGTTCATCCTGCTACTGAGTTCCTCTACCTGGCAAGCTGACTGAAGTCTTCAGTGTTTTATGTCAGCTCCCCTTTGTTGAAAAGTCCAAAATAAAAGCCTCTTCTGGGGTTATGAAATCAAACGGTGTAATGATTACAGGAATCCCAGGATGTTTTTAGGAATAAAGAAAAAAATGTCAAGTTCTTTTTAATTAACATGCTGTACTCTGTGTTCAGGGAATCTCATAAACAATGTGGTTCAGAGAGGAATGTGTTTATGTGTTTGTCATATCAGAATCTTAAAGATGGTCAACCAAAAAAACACCAGATATTGTTGCAGCTACACCATAGGCCTCGTCAGAGGTAAAGTTTTTTAAATTGAATTAAACAATCTAATTTAAAAAGCAAGCAAGAATAAACAGGTTAGTTAAGTTTTTGTGTAATAAAATATCCTTGTCTTGTCTGACAGGTTGCAAAAGCAGAGATTCTCTTTAAATCCTTGGTAAATCAGTAAAGAAGCGAGTATCTTGGGACTCTTTGTAATCAAATGTATGAAACTACGCAACACATGTTTAAGTGGCTATTTCCAATGAAAAGTCTATGTAAACGCTCATAAACGTGCTTTTCAGGCTTCTCTGTTCAAAACTCTTGCATTCATATGTCGCTTTGCAAGTTTTTACGACTGTTTTTAGTCTCTACATCCAAAACGCATTAAAGGCGTCTAACCAGCTAAATCAGGTCAACCAATCAGTGACTCTAAAACTCAACAAACTTAGACGAGTCTGGGGACGTCTGTGTTTGTTTTTCAAATAAAGATAAGCCAATGGTAGTTGACAAGATTGTAATCCATATCCGCCGTTGCAAGGATGCTACCAAAGAACCAAACCGTTTCCATTTTTGAGATTTGAGATTTTTGAGATTTGCACCGCTTTGACATTTTGCAATAACCCTTTTCCACTTATATGCAGTAAAATGTCACTGACCTTCCTTTCTTCTCGTTTATTTAACTTCCAACAAAACTCCACTTCTCCTCTGTGATTCTTTTGCTGCTCCTAGCATCTGTTTTACCAAGATTTCCCGAGCAAATCACAGATGAAAACTGCCTCTTTTTAAGGACAGTCATCATGTTTCATTAAATGTAAATTATTCATCTTAAGTGGATTTATTTAGGTGATAATGGGAATGTTTTTTATGTCAGTGTAAGTTTAAATCATGCATGCATCTAAGATGGTAATGCAGAGAGGGATTGTGTGTTTGCGATTGATATGGGTGTGTGTGTGTGTGTGTTTTAGATGAATGAAGCAGCTTCTTACTGTGAAGGGATTCTGTGGGACTTTTGCAGCTGCAGAAAGTTATCTCCTTTACCTGAAAGGGGAGTGAAATGAGAAAAAGAAAAAAAAAACATTTGTGTCAGAAGCACATTGAGAGGAAGCATCCAGGGAGTTAAGGAAATGCCATCAACGAGGTTTAACCAAGTCAATGAAGCCATTTCCTCACCCTGGATTTTCCCCATGCTATGCATAATGTATCTTAATCTGATCTGAAGGCTTGGCTCTGAATGTTCCTCCAACCAAAGTTGAAGTCTCTGAGTGTGAAATTTAGCTGGAATTAAAGTTTTAACATGACAGCTGGCTGAGGGAATCCATGTCTCAGCGCTTCTTTGGGCAGCAAAGTAGCTAAAAAGACACTGGGAAGAATAGAGAGCTGGAGAGGATGAAAAGAGGGAAGGATGCAAGGTTAAGGGGGGAAATTTATAATTGGAGAAAGAGTGCCAGACAGCAAGGTAAGAAAGACAGACAGCAGGTTGACTTCATGACTGTTGCACTGGGAATCTTATCTCACACAGCAGCCCTCCAAACTCACACGCTTTTGCTTATTGCAGCTGCTGTTTGTGAGGGTTTTATAAAGGCTTTCTCTTTAACTCTCTCACTGGGTGTTAGCAGGTCTGCTTGGCTGTTGTTCTCTTCTCCTACTTGCATGACCTACTATTTCGAACAAGTATTGTAGATTTTTAGCAGCAATTGTAATCTCTTTATACTGTAAGAGGATTGAGAAGGCAAGCGTCACCTAAATAAATTACTCTGAAGAGAGAGAATGTCTCTGGCAGGAAGTCTCACTCCTGCAATGGGTTTTGTAAAGAACAAAGATTAGTGACGGGAAGAAAGTTGATTAAAAAGTCTGGCCTCCTGTTAACATGAACTGCAATGTAAGTTTAGTTACAGCAGAGCATTTAAACTCTTAGCTAATTGATTCTTTCATGCTTGGAAGGATGATGACCAGATCTTTTAGAATACTGCATCTCCAGTTGAACACGTCGACCATATGAGAACTGGACTGAGCGATCCCTCCCCCTCGCGTTCCAAATAGGAAGTACATGCTGGCTCCAAGAAGCCAAAATCCCATGGACTTCTATTTAGAAACAAACAGCTATTACTTAGCCATTCTATTCGTCAGAATAACCCGAATACCTTTCAAAACACGTTCTTACAGATCATATTTGTTTTTAAATGTTGTCTGTATACAAGCTATAAACTGACCAATCAGATGCTTCAATAAAAGTTTGCGGTTTCACTTCAATCATTCAAAGAGTTTGATTGAAAGATTATCCCAAACCGACTTTGAAATGGTAGGGGTGTGGCCGTCCAACACACTCACTTCTGGGGCGGCAGTGTGGGGGCGGTCGACCTCTGATCGGAAGATTGCAGGTTCGATTCCCGCCTTGCCCACACACGTGTTGAAGTGTTCTTGGGCAAAACACTGAACCCAACCTTGCCTCCAGTGTTCGGCAGTGGAGCCACTGCAGACTGTGACTGTAAAAAGCGCTTTGGGACTTCGAGGAGGGTAGAAAAGCCCTATACAAGTATACACCATTTAGTTCTGATTGGTGAGAGTGGTTGCCATAGAAACAATGACTCAGACCAATTCGGGCAAATCCCTTCTTACTGATGTTATGTGGCTCCAACGTGACTTTGTCCGTATCGTGAAAAAATGGCGACTGAATTGACTTTATTTTGTCAGAATTGGAAATAGGTCACATCTATGGGTGACGTCACTATCATTCAGTCCAGTTTTCTTATTCAGTCAATGTTTGAACCTCAAAACGCTCCACCCAAGGGTTTTAGGATTCACCTTTACACAAGAAAGAATCTACTGACCAAATGATTGTTATAATACTAACTAAAAAATAGCTCTAACAGTTTGTGAGCATACATCCTATTTTTACGCTTCCATATTAATCTGCTTCCTCCCTTAAATTCTGGTCATTTAACTAAAAAGAGCCAGCAGGTAGGAATGTTTGTTCTTCATCTGCTTCAAAGCAAGGCTCAGATTCTCTGCTTCATCTGCTAACGTCCAGTTTTTTTGGTTAAAACTCGTGCTTTTTCTCTGTATTTTGGCTAAATGTGTCTACAAAACAGCTTATATGAATACTATGAGTATTAGCTAGTAGTAGAGCTAAGCATTTAAAGCAAAGCCATCATATAAAAAAGGTAAATACTTTTAATGCTATTTTTTTATTATTTCTCTGCAAACTCAAACAGAATAAAACAATTAACTTTCCACTGGCATTTTTCCCTACTTTTCTTATTTTGTAGTGCATAAAAGACGATTCACTCCGTCACATATAGGTCATAATTACCCATGCTGCACTTGAACTTTAGAAAACATTTTGGCTACAAGCTGATGTTTTGTTCTAATTAAAAAAAAAAAATTCTTTTAGAGATCACACATGTGGCTTGTCCAAAAAATAATAATAATATAAAAGTTTTTCTAGCTTACTTTTCTTTCCTGAATAATTGTCAACCTTTACCTCCTAAATCAGCAGTTTGGTCTGAGAAAAGTCTAAATTTTTAATTCTTGCCTTTCTGTCCATCTCCAGGCGTTCATGGAAGATGTCAAGTCTCGCGGGCCCTTCATCTACTCCATTTTAGAGTCAGCTCAGGCCTTTCTCACTCAGCACCCCTTCCAGGAGCCAGAGGAGACCCTGACTGATGGAAAAGGTCTGCTCTCTCTATGCTGAGCCAACTGCTGTTACAGCCAAAATGTCACATTCATATTCCCCATGAGCTAGCCCCCTGAGTTCCTTTGATAAGGCCCATGCAGGTGAAATCTCCCATTAGTGGTTATTAGTGGTGAACTGTCCTGGTGTCGAGCAGAGCTTGGAGACAGAGTCCAGGTCAGGACCAATTAGCTCCAGTTTACTGGCTCCACAGAGTCATCTGCTTGGATTATCAACATAGTGTGCTTGTCTCTTTTTCTGCAGTTTTATTTTCTCTCTTTGATTAACATTTGGCTCTCACTGTTGGCTGATTTTTCAAGAAATACTTCAGCGTTCTCCAATTTATCAAATCCATGTTTGAGAAAAAAACATGAGTTGATCAATTTTGTTCTCCGATTGATTTTGCCCTATTTATTTCATACGAAGAAAAACCTCAAGCCTTGGCTGTCTTCCCTCTGCTGCATTGCATAACTCACTTTTCCCAGTCTTGTGTTTTGTATTTAATCCAACCCCCATGTATCTGTCTGCAGAAGTCTCTCCTCGTCGGCGAATCTTGAACGCGAGTCGTTCTGTGTGGAAACAGGCAAACGTGGCCAGTGACCTGTGGGAAAAACTGACAGCTCGCTGTGTGGACCGCCACAGGTCAGACATGTTTACCTCTAGCACAGATTATATGACATGAGTTAATGAAACTGGATGGTCACAGTTAGACATGGTTTCAAGATGTAAATCAAGTCCCACTTTATAGTTAAATGATGCATTTTATGCAATTTATTTAACCCGTGTTGGAAAAAGATATATTGGACCATACATTTTCACTTTGCTGTTTTGTTATTTGAATTATGATTTATTTTTAAAATTGATCAGAAATGAAAAAAAAAAAAAAAAATGTGAAAATTGAAGATCATTCATCTTCTTCCTATTTGTCCCTTACAGGGTCACTGGGCTGCCGGGGCCTATCAAAAAATTGAAGATCAAATTTTTTTAAATGATAAAAACATAATAATTAAATCTGCTTCTCGTCCAACAAATGCATGTGTTGTACGATTGTTTCCCAAGTAATTAAAAAGAGAATAAACCCATATGATCTTTTGCTATGACAGTTGAAACTACCATTTTGCTTTTTTCTCTGTCACATAAATCTGAGGAACTATAATTCATAATTGATTTTGATTTTATTGATTTATTTCAAGCATTGTAGTCAAAGCAATAAAGAATTTACACATATTTATCAAATTCATTACAGAAATGATGAAATGCATAGATTAAAAAGACAGAAAACAAAACAAAAATGTCACTTAAATCACATTTGCTTAATTAAATACAGTGATTATTAATTAAAGTATAAGTAGAGTTTGATTTATTGCTTTCTTTGACAATTCAAGTCAAATTATGTAAATCAGTTTTTTCTTTTTTCTTTTTTACACGTTTTCACTTTTTATGTGGTTCCAGTTGACATTTTTTTAAAAATTATTTAGAAAAGAAACACTGTTGATTGTTGGACACCTAAAATAAATTAGTAGAGGCTTTAAACACTGATTGATCCTCATACATTTCAGTCAATTTAAAACTCTTGTATGTAAAGTTTATCCCTGAAGGTTATCCATCATTCAGGTGGAGTTCTTTTGATTCTTCAGATTCGTCATGTCAAACGAATAGTTGCATCTTATTCCAGTAACTTACGCCGTCAGTCTGCAACACTCCCAACCAACTTGGCATCAGACACACGTTCCTCAGATGAGAAATAAAAAAGAATCCACCCTACAAGACGAATCAGGTGACATGAGAAAGATATTAAAAGTTACAAAACTAAACTTTATATTCTTCAAAAACATGCAGACACATGGAAAGGACACTGGAGCGCCTTTTACAGATCCAGGCGGCCATGGAGGAGCTGGCCGGGGCGCTGGAGCAGGCAGAGGGGGTGAGGGATGCCTGGGAGCCTGTAGGCGACCTCTTCATTGACTCTCTTCAGGACCACATTGATGCTACCAAGGTGAACACAACAAAACACCCCGCAGTACACATTTTCTTTCTCTCAATACATGTAGGCTTCAGAAACATCATCCTCAAATCTGACATGAACTGGTTTTACCTGCAGAGTTGTTTATTTCTATCATTAGCGGAAATGGCCTCAAGCTATTCCTAAATAAGCATTGAGACTCACTGACACAAACATCAAAACTGCGACATCTAAGTTTTTTAAAATAAAGAAAAAGCTGCAGTGATGTGTTACTCATAAATCAGTGAGACATGTAGCGTGCTGTGTTGCTTTAAATGTTTGTTTTGTTTGTTTCTTTCCTGTCGCTGTGATCTGACAGATGATGACAAGTACTTCAAAATGTTGCAGTGAGATGGCAGGGGTTACGATCCTCTGTGAATAGATGCTGTTCAGCAAATGACAGGTCATTGGTGAAGTCATTATGGGAGCGCCGCTGCTGCCTGTAATTGTGCGGCACTGTTCATTATAAGCGAGCGCCGTGTTTGGACCGCTGTCAGAGAAGGCGCATGACCAGCTCCGCCGTCAGAGAGGTCCTGTCAGTTATTTTGTGCTCCGCTGCCTCACTCCACTGCACATGGATGCACACACTAAGAGGTGCAGCTTCAGCCACTGGTGACACAGTTTGGACACTACTGGTAAAAACAGCTGAAAATAAGCTTCATTGTTACCTGGACTGAGCTGAGAAGACATTCTCTCCTGCACTTGGTTTCAAGTCAGGCTCGGTTCTTGTGGCAGTTGGGAGTTTTCACTGTTCCTTCTCAATTTCTTTAATACAAGTTTTCCTTGTTTTTATTTAACGGGACACTGCTAATTTAGATTTAAACTTATAATTGCAAAAAAAAGTGACACGTTTTATTTTGTAATTTACATCTTGGTTTTGCACCAAAGTTAAAAAAAAAACAAAAAACTTTTTAACACTGGAGACATCTAAATAACACGCACTATTTGACTAACCGTTTATACAATCGTTGTAAATCAGCTGATTGAAACGCAGAGAGAAGCAACTTTTCATGTGGGTTTTGCACCATTTACTTTTAAAAAAGTCACGGAATCAGCTGATTTTTTGGGGTTCAAAACCCTTAGCAACACTTTTGAAAAGTTAAGAAGAAGAAAAAATTCAAATTCATGTTGCAGGAGAGGAAGTCCCTGCAATCATTTAACAGAAAATCCAGAAGCCACCATGACCCATCTGAGAAACTTCCCTGTGAATCCCAATAAAGACAGAAAAAAAATCAACTTACAACACCTTTCAGACTTTCAGATCACATTATTATCCAATGTCCCATCTTAAAGTTGAGTCATGGCATAAAAATCATCTAAAATCATCTGGACCTTCTTAAGTCCAGATGCCTAGATTTAACTTCAAGACGTCACCTGGATGAATGAGAACCTTAACTGACACTTTCATTCATTGCAACTTCCAGGCTTCAATGTTAATGTATAAGAAGAGTCTTTGTCACACTTATAAACTGATGAAAGTCCCAGAAGCAAGCATTCAACCTACCCAAGGAATACTTGGGTTGTTCCCCAAGAGATAGAATTTGTGTAAAGTCTGAAATTCAGTCATCATTACTTTCTAAAATCTATAATTATGTTGTAATTTGTAATAAAATATGGATGTTCTTCAGATCTCATGCCTTTACCACCGCTGAAAATTGTTAAAAATGATAATTCACTTAAAAACACATAAATAATCAGCCTTTGCCTCCAACTGTGATCCAAGTTGACTGAAAGGTTCAGCGAGAGGAGCATAACTGTAAATTGATGAAAAAATGTTTGCCAGAAACACTCATTTCAGTTTGGTGCATCTTTTTTAAATGTTCCAAATAAAATTGCTGTTTTAAGTTAAACGTACATTAAGATAGTTTTATCCAGTTCACATTGACTACTGCTTCTGACGCTTATCGTCACTCATTCTGTCGTCCATATTTTCCAATAATCCCATGATCTGTCATGGTTTGGGTTTCTTTGTATTGGTTTTTGCTTTCCGTCTTGTTTCAGTCGTGTATGAGTTCTGTTTCCTGTTTTATTTTGAAAGGTTTCCTGTTTTTTCATGTTTTTGAGTTTTACTTCCTTGGTCCCAATCTGCCCTGATCATGATCACCTGTGTCTTGTCAATCCTGTCTGTATATAAGTCTTGTCTCTGCCTTCCTTTCGTGCTGGTCCATTAACGTCATTAATGTCTCATGTAATGTCTTTAATGTCTCTCATGTAATGTCTCTTCCCTGACTCTCATGTCCATGTCTTCATTCTATGCCCACAGTAAGTTTTAGTTTTGTTTCCCTGCTTGGCAGCGCTTTTTGTTAGTTGATTAAATCCCTTGCTCTGAAACCGTGTGCCTCCCGTCTCTGCATTTTGGGTCCTTCCTGCTCACCAGTCCCCCCCAACCTGACATGATCCTAGTGAAATCGAGGCTGTAGCTTTCTACCAAGCAGGAAGTGGGAAGCTTCATCTAAATGACTGAATATAAAGCATAAATCTGTCATCATGATCAAGGTTCATTGTGCATTTAATCTGTGATGGTATAAATGTGCCATATAAAAGTGATACCATCAATCACATGCCAGCTCAAGTACACGCCGGTACACAACACATTAAACATATGCCTGAATTTATCTGTCTTCTTATCACAGGATTTTTCTCACATTAAATATTTAAATTGGAGATATTTCACATTTTTTTTTAAATTAGAAAAGCAAGTTTTAAGAATCATTTTTAAACCGATTTTAGCTATGTTTGTGCAAAAGAAAGCAATCAAATAAAGATCCAACAATGTTTTCTGTTGTAAACAAATAAATAAATGAACTGATTTATGTTCTTTGAGGAAAAATGATTCATTCACAGCTTTAGTAATTCTTAGGAAGTAAACATAATGATTAAATTCAGCTATGATTAATGTTAGCATATTGCATTATTTCTGTTTGGAAAAATCGTTTTCTGTTCTTTTCTTCTCATTTGATATACACTGAGAGCCAACAACTTGATTACCTATTATTACAGGAAATAATTCTTTATAAAAGTCTTTCTTTACACATTTAAGTTTGTCTGAAGCTTTCATAGAGTGTACACACTGCCGATTGATTACAGTGAAATCGCATCTTAAACTGAAGAGGATTATATGGTGAATTTAAGTTTAAAAGCTTATATTCCAGTTATATATTGACAAAGCTTGTTTGTGTTTCTTTTGAAAGCATCAGAGCACTTTTACATCAATTTCATTTAAAGTTTATGTTTTCATGATTTTTCTGCTTTAATTGTGTCTTCAACACAGCTAAAAGCTTTAGGAAACTATTTATTTGATTAGTGAGAGAAAAAATGGAAAAATGCTGATTGTTGGGCTAACTTCTGATATTTTATGTTAATTAGCACAGTATTTTGTTCATTTTTAATGTTTTGCTCTCCGTTTACCATGTGTTGCTCGATCTTTCTCCTGCAGTTGTTCAAGGAGGAGCTGACTCAGGTAAAGGAGGGAATGAAACACATCAACGACCTGGCTCACCAGCTGGCAATCTCAGACGTACATTTGTCCATGGAGAATGCCCGCGCTCTCGAACATCTCAACAACCGCTGGAAAGTGCTTCAGGTAGAGTTTATTGTCCACTTTGTGTCACAGTGAACAATAATTTACTCTACACACTCTACACTATTGCAAAAAGTGAGCAATCTCCCCATGTGCCATCCTGAGGAAATTAACTGTAAGCAGCATTATGTAAGTTTTTTCTTTTCTTTTGATTACTTTATTTGACAAAGTACGATTTACAATTATTTCTTCTTTCAGCTTCACTAAAAAATAGCCTCTTTATTACATTGCATAAAAAAAATACTTTTAAAGTTTTTGTGTGTGTGTTTTTTTTTCCTATGTGACAGTTTGTCTTTATTTACAGCTTTGTAATCTCAGCTCCTTTAAGGCTTAACCTGTCTTCTAGTAGCTGCTAGACCAGGACGTCTATCACAATGAGCTCATAGGTTTTAGTCTCTCAGTTATTGATTTATTCAGCTGTATTTTTTCATTTCAGTTTAGAGGACCTCAGTCAAGGGTTTGAGAAAATCATTTAGATGGCCCTCAATAATTTAGACGTGTGTTTAAAGTCAGCCCATGGTTGTGTTTCCTAAAAGCATTTTAATTAATGTTTTAAAGATAAAGAGCTGTTTCCCAAACGCCTGTAGCTGAGGACACAACAAGAAGAAATGACTTTAGAATAATGAGTGCTTTTTAGTGAGTTGGGGGGGATAAAATCTTCAGAGCAGACTGAGGAATACAGAAGAAGAGAGACTTTTGCTCTGTTTGGTAAACCCTCTATGAACTCATTCACTTTTTAATGTTTTAAGTTTGGGCTTTGGGAAAAATGTTATGATTATTTTAATGCAAATTGTGGAGAAACTTGGCACAGTTGTTTTTTTTAAATTTGAGTTTATTTCATGATAATTTTGCTTATTGTGTCCAAAATTTTACAGACACACACACACACACACACAAAAACTAATTATCAAAGCAGTAAAGCTAAAATCATCATTTTGTTTTTATTTTGCACAAACAAAGGATTTTTCTATCAAGTTATTAGGATGCATGTTTAAGCAGAACTCAATGATTTACTTGATGGGGGTCTTAGTTTGCATGAATAAAATGTCAAATGTGTTATTTGAACTTTTTGACCAACATTTGGAACTTCATTCTGGCCAACAATTGAAAGTTTATGGTTAAAATTATATTTTTAGGGTTGTGACTGATATGTATAATAAGTAATCATGACGGATTATTTCTACACTAGGAGCCCATTCTGAATTCTAAATCACTTAATTCATTGCATTGTGAAAGCAAGAACATTTAGACTGGAAAATAGTTTCTATCCACAAGCTATTAGGCTGCTGAACCACTGAACCACCTTACTTTCTCCACCCTCACTGGGAAATATGCACATTTGTACAAAATTGTTAAGCACCTGTGCATATAGTAGTTTATGTTTATGTACTTACCTGTCTTTACTGCTTTTGCTTTGTTCTTATTCCCATGTTTTTAAAGTTAGCTCTGGAAACTCATGACAACAAACCTATAGAATATTGAATTGCTGTTCTGCTCCAGCAGTAAGTAGATCAGGGAGAGGTGGGACACATGCGGGGGGTATCTGTTGGAGACAAGAGATTGGAAACTCTGAGGTAGATGAGGAACATCCAGGTTGCTTGAACAGAGATATAGAGAATGTAGGTTAAATTAAGAAAATGTTAAGAATTCTTCTCAGATTAACAGACCCAAACATTTTTAAGACTTATCAAGCCAAATAAGTTGAATCAATAGGTCTTGAGTTGAGTTTTGCCCTGTGCTTTTTAACAGCATTTCCTGTTTGTTGGAAAATTTGACTTCTTTGTGTTTATTTTTCTGTCAGGTTTTCTTCCTGGCAGGTTTCTGATGCAAATGTTGTTCTTCATCTCTTTCTCGAGGTTTTTCATTGTTCAGGGGAACTTCCTAATGTTTATTTGTAAGTGGTTGTTTACCAAGATGTTTTTTTTTTAACCAATGTTGTAATTTAACTTTAGCAAAAACTTACTCTAAATTCTAAGTGAGGTTTTCTATGTTTCTTTCTTCAATGTTTAGCTCATTTACCAGTTTCCAACTAAGAATGAATCAGAATCAGAATCACTTTATTTGCCAAGTACAGCGCATCTACAAGGAATTTGTCTTCAGTTACTTGTTCTCTTGTGCAAACTAACAAGGTATAGAAGTGTGAGGGGTAAGACAAACAAAAGGATAAATAATAAAAAGAAGGTAGAACCCTAAGATAAAGCCTTGTAGCAAGGCTTGAAAGAATTTGAGCTCAGCCTGGATCTTGTAGAGCTCCATCTTTTCACACGGCCACAGCTGGGTTCATATCGGTCCACAAACCAAAGGATGGCTGCTGCTGTGAGCTGCTTTCTATGCTCATAGTATCATTCCCAGAATTGACGAACCCCTATACTGGCTGAGCATGAGACAGAAGTGATAGCAGGATTGTTTTACTGACATTTTATCTAGCAACAATGTTGCTGACGGTGGGTCTGCCATTTCTTCTTTAATATCCACTCTATCACCTCAGCTGGAGTAGCAATCACGTTGGTCTGTTTTTGACCTGAGGTTTCAGTAAATGCTTTGGAAGGGGGCAAATTGTTTTGTAGGTTCAGATCGTGTTCTGTAAGAAATTGATTGTAATTCACTCCTCTGAAAGAAAAACTACTGTATTTCAGGAGAAGTCCCAAATTGAATGATTCTGTTTTAAATCCCCTATAATTCCTTTCATTTGGTTTATTTGAGCATGATTGTTTCTCTTTTTCTGGATGGAGATCTGTGTTGTGATTGTGTCTGTGAAGGTTTTAATGCTAATCGTGTTCGATCAGCTTAATTTTTGTTGGTTTTGTGTTGCTTCAATCAGATTTATACGATTTTAATTTAGAATGACAAGTTTGGAGTTTAAATTAGGCTATTGATCTGTGATAAGAAAATGTGTTGTGTACACTGTTGTTCATTTTTTGGCATATACTTTCATTGCAAGTCAGCTTTTACTGAATTGCATAGGTATTTTGGCAGAGAGTTTTGCGACGGATGCCCTTCCAGATCCAACCTTGTATTTTATCCGTACTGGGGACCAGCACAGGGAGACTGGATGAAGGTCATTGGGCCCCCTAGGAAAACGAACCCTGGTTTCCCATGCGCCACTCCCACTTGCTGTGCAGCTGCTAAAATGTGTCATGTACACACAATTTAACAAAACAGTTTGTTTTAAAATAACTTAACAATGGTAAATCTGAACACATTTTTCATTTAGCATTTTTGGTACAAACATTAGGCTGCATGAATTTGGTTTGACTTGAAGGCACACTTTGGAAACTTTGACCTTCTAAAACACCTTCAGTTTTCAAAACAGAAGCTTTTAATTATTTCTGAGTTGATTAACTGTCATTTTATCACATGCCCTTCATTGGTGCAACCCACAAACAACGATACAATGGAAAAAAAATAAGGTTACATGGGTCTCTTGTGAAAATGAAACCATGTGACTCATTGAGACAAACCTATATACAGAAATGAAACATAAAACTGAAGTTGAGAGTAGGGGGAACTGTGTGGGTCAGTCATAGCACAATGAAAGGTTCAACACCACAAATTTTGTCTGTAAATTGTACAATCAAAATAAGCGTAATATTTCAATTTTGCATAAGAATAGATAAAGAGCAGATGCTTGTAAAACAGCTTCCAACATTATCCCCACCAGCGATGTAAACTATTTTTCCAAAGCCCTCTTCAACATATGTGTGCTCATAAAATCTGTTTTGTACATTTGTGAAAGAAACATATTATTTAACACCCATCTCAAGACTTTTGAGTTAACATTCAGCATTTAAACACAGTTGCACTGCAAAACACACATGTATCACATGCCTTTATTTTGTAGCACAGGATGGTGCTCCCTTTTTTTAGTCACGACCATATATGTCATGGAAAAAATGATGACAAAGTAAAGTTGTGTGGCTTTTTTTGGCAGAGCAGCAACTTAAATGTGTGAGCTGACCAAACAGAGGAGACATTTATTACAAGCTGAGTTATCCAATCTAAAAAAAAAACAATCAACCTGCAGATCAACCTCCGGCTTTGATCATCAGCAAGAAGCTGTGATCAATGTGTGCTACCTTCCAATTCCTTTTATGATGATATGAAACCCAATAATCCCTGCATCCGGTCACAATTTTTCACTTAACTGTCGTCTGTACTTCCTTTAAACCACCTCATGTTCTACGACGCCTGCCTGTCATTTCTTAGAACAGAAAAAAACAGAATAGCAGTCCTTTATTTTAGGAACCACCTTTTTTAATCAAAAGGACACCAAAAAGGAAAATTAGATCAATGCTGTGATTGTGCTTTAATCTGAAACATTACACATGAATGGAAAAGGTGATCAGACGTGATACTGAGAGTCAGAAAAAAAAAATGTTTAGCAAGGAAATCATCAGAGAAAGACATTTTTATCTGATCGTTTTATTATTCCAATGAGTAGTTTCACTAATAGCCTGAGCCTCTGTATTTGGTGGCAGAACACCACATGTCTAACACTGACTTTTGACAAGAATGTGTCAAAATTCATATTCTGATCATAGATGCAGTCTGATCACTGCAGAGTTTGATGCCAAAGTAAACTTTGCATGATTTTATTTGATGTCTAAGTCACTTGAAGGCAAAATCTTAGTCAAAAACAGTTCCATGACAGTTTATCCACTTTATGCTGTATTTTATTGTATGTTTTGTCAGATCGTTGTCAGTTTGAGGAAGCTTGAGAACTTGAAAATCATACATAACCACGAGAACTGGACTGAGTCAGTGGGACGTCAGCCATAGATGATTGACTTGCTTCCAGTTCCAAGAAAATAAAGACAATTCATTTGCTATTTTTTCACAGTTCAGACTCCGCCATGTTAGAATGAGACAACATCAGTAAACAGTGATTGGTCTGAGTCAGTCTGAGTCAACATTTCTATGGCAACTACTCTCACCAATCAGAACTGAGCTTGTTGAAGTCCACACTTCTAGTCCTTGTAGGCAGGCTTGGGAGAATCTGTCAATGGGGGGGCCAGTGGGCACCTTTTATTGAGGCACCTAATTGACCAGTTGAATAACTTGGATTTTTCTTAGCCAGCAGAGACCTTCTGTTTAAAGAGCGAAGGGGGAGGGGTCACTCAGTCCATTTAGCATATACAGTCAATTGTTCCTCCACTAGTTGTTGTATAAAAGTAGAGTCAGTGTAGTTTTCTGGTGCTTACCCATAACCCAGTGGCTTCTGTAATCCACTGAGGTAGAAAATCACAGCAATCTATAATTCCTTGGAAATTTCTTGGTGCTATTTGTAGGTCTGAATCTAATGGAACAGCCTGGTGATTTACATCAGAAAAGTTCAGATCATTACTTTAAGCCCAGACACTAACAGAAGGAATGCAGTGGGCTACTTAGGGGAATTCATATGACTTATTCTTAAAAACCTTTTAAAGATTGACCTGAACTTGCCCTGCTCTCAGTGCCTGGCTCCAATAGATGGATGCAGCATTCACACAGGCATTTGTGTAACTGTAGGATTCCTTCAAGCACCGGCTGCATCCACGAGCGTCTACAAGCAAAACAAGCCCACTCAGCTGTCACTTAATGTTGGAACATTCTGTTCCCATTAGATAACCTGCGTAAAACCTTTTCCACGGCCTGACATGTAGCTTTAATAACAGCTGCATCCTCCTCTCTCCTCTCGGTCTGTCTCCTCTAAACACATTGATTTAGGGCATCTTGAACACTCACTGGAAATTAGCTTTCAGAATACCCTTGGATTACCTTCAAAGCTCAGAAATCCTCCACGATGACAAAGTTCACATAGAAAAGAACAAAAGAGTGAGCCTGCTCCTGCAGGGCAAGCAGGTTTCACCTATCTAACACTCACAATGCAGCTTTGACTCTCCTCCCCAGGCACTTTCACAACCATTCACACCTTCTATCATGTGACCAAAACAACTCGCATGTTATCCACGGTGGAAAAGAACCCAATTGACCTGCAGGTTTAGGTCAAAGACACGAGTGAGCACAGCGGCTGGCGGCTCATACTGCAATCCTCAATATTCAGAAAACTGCAGAAGTCCGTCAGATGAGCCTCGGTTTAATGTTATAGATCTAGGAAATACAGAGGATTAATTGTACTTTTTTTTTAAAAAAATATCGAGGTCTAAACTTTAGGAACTTGTGATGTCATTTGCATATTTTCCACACCATAGGGCGCAACAAATTATTAGGCACAACATCAATGAATAGTCTATTTCGAAATGATGTCATGAAGAAGGCGCACCAAACCACAAGGTGCATTAATTGAGCCAAAAGAGTCAGAGATAAGTCCATCAGTCAGACTTTATTGACTGCGTTCACAGTAACTCTAGAGCTTGTTTCTAACACACTACACGTTAGCCATGTTAGAAGTGTTAGCAGCGTCAGCGTATTCACAGTACATGTAACTCCTAACCATGTTAGTAACACATAAAATAAATGTCCTACACCAATCCATGTCAGCCACATGGGCTATTCACAATAAGATACAAATCAAGTCAAATTTATTTCAAATCAAATCAACATTTACATTAAATGAAAAATAAGTCTACACACGACTTTGAAAATGCGATTTGAAAGGGGAAAGGAAGAAGCTTATGCTTCTAAGACTCCTATTGGGCTTGTAAGTGTGCCTTATAGTATATAATTTGGATTGTTTTGCAAAATCAGCCTGCTGTACAAACTCATGACCGTTTCAGTTACACCTCATTTTACCTCATCCATTATTATGAGGGAAAGAAAGAAGAAAAATGGGAGGAAATGCACAGAAAGAAGATTCATTGTGTCATATTAATACTCCTTTGCTGTAGATAAAAATAGTCTTCTTGCTCTTAACAGAAAAGTTCCTGCTGTGCCTTTATGCTTCAGCGAGAACTGAGTCCTCTGGGCTTTGATTGGGGAACTAAGTGAAAGCTTAACAACCTTTAATGATCAATAGGGCAGTGTGATTAAAAGGATTTCAGTATTTGTAGTCACCTTCTTGATCTATAGTTGCTGTTGGATTTTCTCTAACATCCGGCTGAGTTAAGGCTACTTATGTAGACACCAATGTTTTTTAATGGTTTTACAGCAGAAGGGCTCAAGGTGAACAGAAGACAGCTGGTCTACTCTTTGTAGCACATCATTAGTACCAGACCAAAAAAATGCTGAGATGTGGATTTTAAATGCAACCTTTAGGGTAAACAAAAATCTTTTGCCAAATTACATCTGAAAATATTGAATCTGTGGAAAATCCTCGTCTTGTTTCTTTTGGCTGCTCAGGCTTTTCATACATGTATTTCTCTAAATTAGATTTGCTAATATGAATATATTTAAGATAATTTAGTCATCTGTCTTCCTCACAGCAGCTCGAATTGCCTGTATGACAAATTGTACAACACATTGCAGTTGACAGTAACGTCTCGCAGCACATTTACAATGCTCTGATTTAGTCTTAACCGATTCAAATGGCTCTCCAGTTTTTATTATGTGGTTGGAGAGCACTCATTGATACAAACAGAAAAATGCCAATTTATCACATTGTGTTAAAGCTTCTTTTAAAGGTTGAACAGGTTTTTCTTCTTCTCATTTTCCGTCTCTGTTTGTACGTCTCTTCATCTCACAGCTAAGAGAAAAAACATCCTGATTTCTGACACATTTTGGCAGCAGCTGAGAGATTTATGAGCTAAATCCAATACTTTTAAAATAAACAAGGATTATTCACACAAAATACTGTTTTGTGGGATTTTTTTTTCTTTTTTCACAAAGGAAATGGCAAATGTAATTGTTTCAATTCAGTCTCCATGGGTATTGATGCAACTTATTTGAAGCTTTGTGACCTCCATGTTCTGCTTTATTTCACCCCCCCCTCCCCATTTCTTTCCCAGACTGACAGTGCAACTGTGAGCGGATGTCCTCATTTCACAGATTATATTATTTTGTCATTTCTGCCTATATTCACTGCTTCTCTTCAAAGGCATCCACAGAGCTGCTGCAGCGGAGGAAAAAGGCATCATTCACTTCCTGCTTTTAACTCATGGAGCACAACCAGGTGGTCTCTGTGTGACTTGTGGGAATTCGAGATATAGAGGGGTGGATAGCGGTGGCTTCCTTTGATTTAACTTTGTGTGTTTGTTTGTTTGTTTGTCCTCAGGGTTCCATAGAGGAGCGGCTGAAGCAGCTCCAGGATGCACACAGAGACTTTGGCCCTGGATCGCAGCACTTCCTTTCCAGTAAGAGACGCCTTCCTCCTATTTGAAGTCTGTGCCTGGTGTTGCACCAGGCTGTGACACACTGTGCCAAGGCACCATCTCCTGGAGTGTGTGTGTGTTTGTGGAGCTGGAGGGTGGTGGTGGTGGGGGTGTTAGTGGTTCACAAATTAAAGCTGCGATGAGGGCATAACATGTTTTTTTAGATAAATACTTTTCATAGGATTGAGTCTGTGTATTGGGTTAAAGGTGATGCTATACAAAATGTTATTATCTTGTTTTCCCCAGTTCCAGGACACATGGAGCGGAGATTCGCATTTAAACATTCTGTCCCTTTTCTACCTGCTGTTCTTCAGTGACTGTAGAGAAGCAGCATGGTGACTCAAATTTTGGTTTAACTTTTTAAGACACTGCAAGCTGTAGGTCTTGTATTAAAGCATATCAAAAGTAAAAATGTCTGATCATTGGACCAAAGTCGTCCCCAACAGTAAATTTTGTTCTATTCTTCAATGAAGACAACATCAAATACCTGAACTGGTGTTTTGTTGAGGTTGATTTTAGAGAGATAAGTCATGATGAGAATTATCCACAAAAAAAAAAAAAAAAAGCTTGTTTCATTACAAAAGGAAAAGCTCTTCTTTCTGGTCAAAAATAGGCTGTCAATGGATGCTACCAGATTCCTGAGGTGTAAAAAGGTCAAAAAGCCTCAAATGACTCTAACAGAACTGTAGCACTGCATGGGGTCAGCTCACATTGAGGATTTGGTTTTGCAGAGGACGGGGAATGGTAATTGCTGAAGGGCTCAGTGTCTGAACTCCAAGGCGTTTACTACAACTGACCTTAAAGGGCAAGAAAAGTCTTCTCCAATGAATTTAAAACTGAACTGATGTGCTGCAGGTGTTTTGTCTCTGGAATAAAAACTTGAACTTATCAGGCCCATGGATCAGTGCGATGTCTGCAAGAGAAAAAGCATACATTGGTTTAAAAAAGCGTCTCTAGTGAGATGCAGCATTAGTCCTCTGGCTCAGCCATGCGTCATCTTTTGCCGTGAACCTGCGGCTGCTGGTGCTCGAGAAGAATTCAGTCAAGTGTCAGGAACTTTTGAATCAGAACACCATAAGGGAAGGTTCCAACAGAACCTGAAAAAAAGTTCCACATAAATTACAAAGAATGTGTAAAAACAAAAAAAGTAAAATTGAGATATAAATATTCATAAATTGTGCAATATCTTTCTCATAATGTACATCACATTGTGATGATAATAGTGATAATGGTCCCAGGTGCATAATGGATGTGTGTTCTTCATCATGTTGATTTTTGTCTGGTGCTCCTCCTCGTTCTGTCTGTTCTCTTTGATCCTCGACTAAACCCCCTGTGGTTCAATCTGCAGGCCGATTAAAATGCTCCAGCACCCACGACTCCTCCTCCTCCTCTAATCTATTAGGCTGTGCCAAACAGACCAACACTCTGCGGAAAGCCCTTACAATAGACTTGTCTCTCTGGCTTCACTTCGCCTGCCGTACAGGGGAGCAGCTCTGTTAAGAAGGCCTGAATGGACACTGTGTCTGGACACGCTGTCAAGCACACCACACAATGGCATTTCATGCTTGACATGTCCAATCTGAAATTGATTTTCCCTTTCTGTGTTTGCACAGGTTCAGTGCAGATACCGTGGGAGCGTGCCATCTCCCCAAACAAAGTGCCCTACTACATCAAGTGAGTGCAGCTTCAGGGTCAGTGTCTGCATTGTCCAAATAAATGTGCTTTTTTTATGGCAGGTTAAATAGCTGGATTCACTTTAGGGTAATCAATATATTGTTTTTGTGGTAAATTGATTAGACCGGAGCTGGGTTGACTTGGTGCACTTTCTGCCTCTATAGGCTGTTAACTCACATTTACACCTTTTAAAAACTTTAAAAACTTTGAGCATTTACAGTATGTTTCCTCACACAAATCAAAAATCAATCAGCGACAGGTTTGTTCCCTGAAAATGTATATATAGGGATCTTAATGAATCACAACAATTTCAAGGGAAGAATAGCTTCCATAAATGGCATCCAATGGATGTTATCTGGTTTTATTCTTCTGATATTCTTTTTGCAGATGAAACCTGCATATGCCACCATTTAGACAAAGAGCTACAAGCAAGTTGATCAACATATTTGGATGCAACTTATTATTTCTATCAAACGCAGAACTAATCAAATCAACTCAGGAACAGGAACGTCCTTGCTTTAATTTTTTTATTACCAAAATAATAACAACCATAGGCACTATTTTTGTGGAAGATTAACTGAATAGTAGTGACTTACAAGTGTAACCATGATGCTTTTTATCCCACATCTTTATCTCACATCCAGATCACTCAGATGTCTGAACACAGGTTCGTGGAGGTAAAAAAAAAACAGACAGGAGACACCAATTCTTTTTGGAAATACCATCAAAATACTGATCAATGAGTCAGTTAAATGTAGTAAATGACTATGTTTTCCATGCACACCGGTGTTTATCCTATTTGGCAGCTCATCTGAAATAAGGTCATGTTTGGAACAGTATGAAATCAGTAAAAACAATGATGAAAATGCAGATTTTATTTCTTTACGTAAACAAAAAGAACAAGAGTGTTATTTGCAGCTAAATGAAGATTGCCTCTGATAAACTGATGAAGTTTTCCAAACAAAACAACAAAAAAAACTCTTTAGTCTGTATTTTTGTCCTTCAGTCTGTATTTTTGGACTTCAGAAATGATAAGCAAAGCTTTCCTGTGCAGTTTGTGCGTGAACGACAAGCTAACAACCCTAAATATTTTTCTTGTTAAATTTATTTCTTAATTTTGAAATAGTCTGATTTAGTGTCTAATTATGTCTTATTTAAAAAACCACAAGGAGAAAGAATGTTCATGAAAGCCACAGACTTGATATTTTTCAGAATGTAATACAAAAACAAGGATATTTCTATTTTTAAGCTACTGCATTACACACAGACACATCATTTAAAACATCCATTCTGTTTGATGCTGTTCATTTGGATCTTAATGTCTTGAAAACATAGTGTAAAAGGCTCCACACTTCTTTTTCCTATTCAGCGACATGATTTACAACATATGGAAGACCCAAATGAAGAAGACCAGAGGCAGACCCAAAAAGGAAAAAGACTTATTCCTGACAAAAAAAGAGAAGAAAGTTCTCACTCTGACCATTAGAAACAACGGACAGATGGTGAATAAGCTAACAGAAAAGACTCCAGTGATAGGAACTTGTACCTGGTGTGAACATGACAAGCAACAATGCTAGACAAATAAAATGTTAAAAAGTATAAAAAACAACAAAATAAAACCAAAAGCCTAGATGATGTCATTTAGTACATTTTCAACAAAATTCATTATAGTTTTATGACATTTGAGAAAAACTCCCAATCACATATAAAATAACAATATCCTTTATATGGTTTTGACTGGAAAGCCTATTTCCTGCTGACACCTGACACATATTTGCCTATTGTGTTCCCAATAAAATAATGGGAAAAACCACTGAAAAAAGACAATCAAGTGAAAAAAACTTCAACTTGTTAGCGTGTTCGCGTGAACATTATAAAGCTGTGTGGAAAAAAAAGGCTGTTTCATAAATGAATAAAAACAAAAAAAAAAAAAAAGAGGATATATGTCCAAAACTGGTTTACTAAAAAAAAAAACAACGAACCCCAAAACTTCCTGCGGATAACTTTTATTAATAGTTTCAATAAAAAACTTCCTTTTGGACAGAAATTACAAGCGGAGAAACTTTATCTGTCTAACTGAAAGGTCATTGGTTCTAGATAATCCCAACGTAAAATGTTAGAAAAAAGTTTAATTTCTTGAAGTCAAACACAACCCTCTGCCTCCATTTTTTCTGACCTTTCCCATTCATTAAACATTTAAGACTTCATAGCAAATCATAATAAATAAATAAATGTAATATAAAACATTGTTTTAACCTTTTCTCCTTATTCACTGTACTTGATTGTAATGTTGTTGTTTTTTTTATCTTATACAAAGGGGTTAAAGTTTTTCTTCTTCATATTCAAGACTTTAGATGGTTTGAAGATACAAAGTAACATAGAGCTGTAAGTTTTAAATATATTACTCGGTTATAGCCTTACCATGAAATATGGATTCACATAAACTGGGTAAAAATATTATTTTAAAACACCAATGTTTTGATAGCTTTAATGATTTTCAATTGAACTGACTGTCACAGTCCATGAGCGCCACTCGTTAATGGACTGTATTTATATTCCAATAGAGAAGGGAGGTGTAACGGGTCCAAGTAACACTCCAATGGGCAGCAATTGACATACGCTTGCAATGGTAAAATGGGGAGTGCAGGGCTGAACGGCCCCCGGGTCCTGAGAGACTTCCTGCTCTGAGGTTACTCATTTATTCATGCTTGTCTTTTTATTGGATCTGTTTTACAGCTGATGAATTTTTTTGTACAATTCCTTCGAGAAAGCTTTTTAGCACAGGGTTAAAAAAGCAGATATAGGTATCCCTCGTACATTTGATTCAAGCAAAAGCATGTTGTGGCTTCAAAACACATGAATAGAAGTCCTTTTTATCATGTTTGACACTTGTATGCTCTTTCTACACTTAAAATCTCTTGGCTTATGGCGTAAGCTGTTATTACCTTTTCCTCTCCTTGGTTTCTCTCTTTTTCTGTTACTTGCTGCCCTTTCTTCTCACTCCTTTTACTGCTTCACCTGCTCTTCTCTGCTCCATTTCATCATTTGTACTCCATTTTTTGCCCTGATCTTTCTGGCCCGGTAAAATGAAATCATAAGATGTTTTTTCCTTTTTTGTTCAATTTTTTTTTCTAAAAGCCACCAGGCCCAGACGACCTGCTGGGACCATCCAAAGATGACAGAGCTGTACCAAGCGCTGGGTGAGTTGAGAGGGTTCTTTTGCCCAGGACTCTTACCGAGCTGAAGGAACACCAGCAGCGCGATGCCGCTGGGCTTCTGCTTTGAAGGCGTTGTCACTCAGCTCATTAGGTGAACTAAATTTTACCACCTCAGGGACTCTATTTCAACTGCCGTTAACCTGTGGGGCCCAATTAACTAGGCTGTGATTGCCTCCTGCTTAACCTCTAAATAATGATAATTAAAAGACATCACGTTCTTTAGAGTTTATTTCGTCTAGCGGAAAAAAACTTTTAGCGAAGAGACGGTTTATATCCCATGCTCATACATGAATACTCAGATATATTTATCCATGATATTATGTATTCAATAAAGTGCTAATGACTCTTTCATCGATGAGATAAACAGGAGAAGGGATAAGGCTGAATTCCTCGATAGGTTCAGAGCAAATTAGAGTTTCACTTGCCTCTAATCTCCTTTTTTCTCTTGCCTTCAGCGGATCTGAATAACATCAAGTTCTCAGCATATAGAACGGCTATGAAGCTGCGAAGAGTTCAGAAGGCTTTGAGACGTATGTACAGAATTTCATTTTAAGTTTTTCCATCTGCTGCATGTACGGGCTGGTGATATGTGGTTATCTTGTAGCACCAGTAATTCAATGACATGCTCTCTGTTGGAGTGAGATGGAATGATCAGCCGTAGCATGCCTCTGTACTGTGAAAGAATCCTTGCTACTTCACTGTTTTGCTTGAAAATGTTCATGCCTGCTCCTTCTGTTCCCATTGAATCAAAGAAACGAAAAACACACTTTTTTCTCATCACATTCCTTCCTCATTTTCATCATTGTCAGGTTAGCTGGCATACTGCAAAAGCTAGCTATTATTTCAATCCATTGAAGGTACAAAATAGAAGGTAATTAGCATTTGCTGCTTGGCTGAAGATTGATTGGGTTCCTCATTAGGGTCAACACCTTCCTTTTTTTACTTTTTCAAAACTTTCAACATCAGATTCCCAGTTTTTCACAGTGCTTGTGCCTTAAAAGTAGGTGCATAGTTGTTCATTCATGTTCAGTCTATTTTTTTTTTACCTTGCTGACTTCCTTCCCTCAATTTTACATCCTGAATAGGTCTAATGAAAACTCAGCATGCATGAAAAACGGCTGTCAGCTCCTCTTCCTCTTACCTTCCTTTACACTCTTATCTCCCTCTGCTCTGGTCTATGACTCGATATGGTTACAGAATTTAATTGCCAGCCTTCCTTGATAGCTGCAGATTCCTCATTCTTTCTCTCAGCACATGTGAATGATTGAGCAGTGCCACTCTCCTAAGAACTACATTTTCAGAGGATTCCTCAACCTTGACAATCCTCCTCTAATCTCCTCTCTCTTTGCTACCTCATTATTGTGCCATCCAATTATAGCTGGCATAAATGTGTCCACTGTGGGGGACGGGCCATCAAATTATTTTAGAAGAAAGAAATCAAATTTGTGGCACCACTCTGGAAACACAGACGCAGGACTTAAGTAGCTAAAAGGGGTGAACAAGCAGTTCAGTTGATGGTGCTCTCATTTGCTGAATGAAAATGGATGTTTGTGTGAAATTCAATTCAGAGGCATGTATTTGCTAACAGGTTTTGGAGCCAAAATGCAGCTTTTAATGTATCCGTGGCTGTGTGATTAGCTGAAGTCAAACGATGCATTAATCTTACTCCAGAAAGGGAATGAAAGTCTTACACAGCAGGAAAATTCTATTTCCAGGATATTTCTGCCTTTTAACAGGAATTTGTTTCCTGTTTAGTGGATTTAGTGTCACTCAGCGGCCTCTCCGAGGTGTTCCGGGAGCAGGAGGTGCAGCAGGCGGAGCGTCTGATGGATGTGGTGGAGGTGATTCATGGCCTGACAGCTCTGTATGAGAAGTTGGAGGAGCAGAGGTCTATCCTGGTCAACATTCCTCTTAGTGTCGATATGTGTCTCAACTGGCTGCTCAACGTTTACGACAGGTGGGTCCACTGTGACTGATGCCTTCAGAACTTTATCAAGGGAGAAATCCCGACTAAAACCATTTGTAAGAAATCTTTCTTTTTTTTATTACATTCTGAAATACGGTCGTTCACGGTTGTTAACAAGAGAACAGAACCAATCCTGATCTTCTGTCCTGTAAACTGAGGATTTATAGTCTCAGTTGTCCATTTTTGGTGCAATTGTGGTTCAGTTGTTTTGCATTTGGAACACCTTGTATTTATTTTAGATCGGTTCAGTAATGAACAACCAGCGGTGACTGATATCACAATATGAAACAGCATTTAAGCCCCAGATGGGGCGCACAAAGCCTGCAAACCTTTTAACTATCCCATCAACAAATAAGACACATATGGGATACATTCAACAAAAATATTTAGAGCTGATAGCTTTGTAAATATCTGTAAAAATAAAAAAATAAAAATAAGAACTGGCAACAAAGCACATATTCTGTGCTTTGTTGACAGTTCTTATTTTTATTTTTTATTTTTGCCCTGTGACAGACTGGCGACCTGTCGTGATGGATCCAGCTTCGGCCAATAGTTGCGGGGATAGGCTCCAGCAACCTTTTGATCCTGAAACGGACTAAGCAGGTTTTGAAGATGGACGATGTATCAAATTTTTTTTTTTCCTTAGAACTTGGTTCAAGTTCAACCTTTGATGGTTTTAAAACTCAAAATGTTGTTACTGGATGGCTCCAATATTGCTCGCCATTTTTGTTGCACCATTAACGATAGCTTGGGGGTGGAAGGGGCTGTAAGCTTTCAGAACAGATGAGTGATGGGAAGTAGGGGTGCTCTTATTCCACACCAACAGTCCTCATTTACTAATGAACTGCTGCCACTCTGCAGAAACTGTTCTAGAAAATAGCACAGATGGTTTTTTTGGTTCAGAACGTAATAATCATACTTAAAAGACCACTGGGAGCGCTTTTAAATTAGAAAAAAAAAAGATCAGAGTGGGATTTTGAAAGATCAGAAAAGTTTTCTAATGTCTGTCCTGGAAATTTCATGTCAAATCCATTCCACAAAGGTGCAGAACCACACTGTTTGCATCCTCATGATGCAGCCTGTGTTTTTCTCTGACAGCACGGAGCACAATACTGCTGAGTGGCAATCCTGTCTGTCACTACAGGAGAAATGTAGATTTTTCATGGGTGGTTGATTTTAATGGAATTTATCTGCACTGGTGGCTGTCTTTCTAACCTGTCGTAGACTGGACTGTCTTTTCTTTCAGGTTGACTCACATTCAGATTTCAAATAATGCCTTTTTTTCCTTCACATCTTTCTTACTCTGCCCGGCAAAATATTACGTTGCCATGAATTATACATAGTGTTATTTGTTGCGTGATGTTTTGCATACAACATCATAGAACCGCATACATGGGAAATGCAACTCAATTTGAGCCAAAGCAGTTTAGAATTGTGTGAAGTTCTCCACATGTATATGAATTAAAAATACTTTTTCTTTCTCTTTTTGTCTACATTTTCTCAGCAGTAACTGTCACTGCCTTGTCAAGCAAAACACAAACAACATACTTGATATAAATTATACTTTTTCCCATACTTTGTACTAGGATTTGAAAACTTACAAACACTTTTTTACAGGAGTTAAAAAATTGAATGATGATATAAACTTTGCAGACCCTGCGATTTTTTTCTCTAAAGAATATGTCTCATATTAGTATTTATTGTCAGTGATTGTAATCCTACTTCGAAATATAAACATTGTTCCTATTATTATTATTTTCACCATGTCCTGTGACAGTATAGCAATTGCAGCAGAAAGATTTTCTTTGCTTGAAATCAGCAGCAAAAAGGCTTGAATGTCAAAACACATTCAAACTTAACACTAACCAATAATTTGAAAGTTGTGGGAGGCAAAGCTTTCTGCTTATAAAGAGCAGTTTATTGTTTTTTTTGTTTTTTCTTTAAGAGAAAGTGTAGCTTTTGCACTCAGCAAAATTAATGAAAATCTTTTTTTTCACCCGTTTCTTTGTTTCATAAGAAAACAATTCAGCTCTTGGACTTTTGCTTTCCCTTTAAGACTTCCGCCGACTCCAGCCAAAACAGAAAAATACACGAGAATGTCTTTAACATTATTCGCAAATGTTTTACATTATGGGATTGTAAAATTCAGTAAGCATCTAAAAGTACAGTAGCTTGGGAATTTAAATCTGCAGATTACATATGTTTGTTAAAATGTAAGTCATTTCTATATGAATGTTGTCATTTATACAGTAAAAATTCCTTTCGAACCCTGTTTTTGTACATTCTAAGTAAAATCTAATTCCCTGACATCTATTTAATTATATTGTAGCTGTCTAGTAACTTGATACATTCAACAATGGCAAAAAAGGAAGAGAAAAACACACATGCTAATGCTAGGCATCTTTGTGTGCAGTCAGAAGAAGTAGTCTTTCTGTGTCATTTATAATAATCAAAAGTGCGCTTCAGCGAGACGACAAGAAATTTTTTTTATTTTTTTTTTAGGCGAATAAGATTATTTCTCAGGGTTTTTTCAGAGTGTAGCAGAAATATGTCCTAATCATAAAGCTTTGAGGGATTTGTGATTTAGAGCAATGCCTGATTCTGTTTTTCTGTTTCGTCTAAGAAAGAACTGCTTTTCTGTGATCTGCCTTGGCATGATGTTTACTCACGTAAGCCAATGAGTCCGAAAGAAACAGAATGAATGATGAGTGGCTTTATTTTTTGCAGGTTTTGTGATGACATGTTGAACTAGAAGAGCAGCAGTTCTAGAGAAGAGCAGAGAAGCAGCAAGCAATCTAAGAGCAAAAGCACCTTTTTAAGAAGAAGCTTGGCATATTAGTAAACGAGACAAACGTATTTCTGATTAAAAACTGAAAAAAGAGAGATTCTGCCCCTACTTTAAAAATATGTTTATATTGTTAAAGGGTTTACTCCCCTTTTAAAACTGGAGGCTTGCATCAATTTTCCTTTTTAAGACCACATCTTATTTGCTTTTTTTTTTACTTAAGATGATTTTAAAACTTGTTTTTTATGTTTGCTTTCTGACATTTAAAGGTTTTGTAGGTTATAGTGTGGTTGATGCCAGTCTCAGGTGCTGCTTATCGCAGCTGGGATAAAATAAACTTAGCTGAGCCTTTTTCCTGTTAAAAAAGACTGTTTCTAATCCCACATTGGGGAAATTCCAGTTTTAAGCACCACCAAAAAGCATTAGAATGCTGAACAGAAAGCATATTAAAATTAAATATATGAAATAATTAAAAAAAAAATTGCAAGAAATTATAAACCTACAAATGTTACCATTTACAAAGGATTTCATAAAAACCCTAAGGAGGTAAATGGCATTTATCAAACCTTATCCATGTCGGTAATGCATCACATTTTCACATCATCTATTGAAAGCTTTCAGATTTTTTTTCCACGAGGCACTCGTAGTATTTGAGATGTAAGGTATTATCATCCAAGATGCCTATTTTTCTGGGGATGGTGTAGGGTCTTGTTGTACAGACATTTATAAAAAGCAACGCTTGCTCAAGCTGCGATACCATGTTCAGGCAAAGAGCCCGTCACCCCTTTGAGACACAACAAAAACAAATTATCTTTGACCCCAACAGTCACACCTTTGTTCCCAGGCGACTGTTTAATGCCGCGTCCACAAGGAAACCCAGAGCACACAAACAGAGGACTAACTTGACAAGTGTAGCAAGTTTGTTTTTCTGATTTACTGCTCACTAGTGACTGACTATATGAGAGGCTTCTCCCTTTGCGTACATTTCAGTTTGATTTTGTGTTTTTTTTTTATTACTTTGAACGAGGTGACATCAAATACCAAATATTGTTGACCTTTGTAAGCGTCACAAAATGACTGTAACTGAGATGGATGGTGGGTGGGGTCACACCATGCTTTGGTTTTCATTTAGGCAAAACAAAGCCATTTTCTTAGGTTCCTCGCTGTTGTCATCTTGGTATGGCTTGACATCGGCACACTGGTGTTTTCCAAAAACAGGCCAAAAACAGGAATGAGAGTTTGTAAAACATACCCACCAGTGTGTTTATAGAGTGGAGGAACTGGCAGTCTCTTTTTAATGGTTAATGGTAAATGTATATACTTACAGTATATAGCGCTATACTACCTTCCTTGAGGGCCCCATACAGTTCATTTACACACTGATGGTGGTTCCGCTGCTGAACACTTACACCAACCTATGACGACCAGGAGCATTGTGTGGTTCAGTGTCTTGCCCAAGGACACTTCGACACATGGGCGGTCAGGATGGGAACCAAACCTGCGATCTTTGAGTCAGAGGTCAACAGCTCTCTGCACCATGGCCACCCCTGTGACCCTTTATCGCAACTGCTTCAAAACTTGCATCTACATCTGATTGACTGAATCTCCTGTTTTCATTCAAACTGAGGTGCTGGTTCCACTTCCAATGAGAAGTACAGGTTGAACAACACATTCAAAGTTATAGAGATGGATAATAATGATATTTCTAGCTGTGGTCTCTTAACTCAGCATTTGTCAGGCTGGTTTGCAATGGATCTCTAAAGTCAGGGAGCCAATGAACAAAAGAGAATGTTTTTTCAACCAAAAAAACGGGTCCAGAACGTTGCATTGAGGTGGACAACCTTAACACCCCAGGAACTCAACAGACAACTTGCAATCAAGAAAATAACTGACCCAACAGAAATAAATAAATCAAACAAACGGCATTTCAGTAAGGGGAGATCTTGAAAGTGTGATTGAAAAATGTAATAGTGAAGCATGAACAGTTAGTCTCTTTAGTGGTTGGACTCTGGGCCAGAGACATCTTGCATTCTTGTGATGACCTCAGACTAAGTGAGAAGACCCCAGAGCCCAGACGCTGATGGTGGTTACGGCCAGAATGCGCCGAATCGAAGAGCCAGGAGGAGAACGGGGTGGAGGTGGGCCAGCGAAATGTATGAAATGCAGATAAACAAAAAACAGTGAATGTAAAGGCAGGAATTTTATTGTGATTGGCTGTGAGCAAAGTGAGCACTTCAGCTATTGGCTCGGAGTAAAGACCAATTGATGAGTGATGTATGTGAAGTGAAAAATCAGCACAGCTGAAGATATGGTAGATTTTCCTTATCCAAATTGCACCAAAGCTTTACTTGTGTAACCAATTTGCAAAAAATCAGCGAACTAGTATAGAGAACTAAGCAAAATTATGTGACCAAAGACAAATATACACAGACAACACCCATTGGATTCTTCACAGGAAAAATAAAGCCTGAAGTAAGACAAATAAGCTGACTGTAGTTCAGTCTGCCATCCTCAGATTGTTAAAAAAAAGTCATTGGTAAATTGTAAAGCTTTGATTCCACCCACATGCCAATCAAAAGATAAGCTCCTAAAAGTGAACAATTTTTAGCCCAAAAAGAAATCCTCAGTTGTCTGCTTTGAAAAATGGCAAAACCTCCCCCCCCACACACACACACATACACACCACCATTGTTGTCTTGATGATAAAAGAATCCTCAACACTAAGCTGTAATTACATTCAAGTTGGTGTAAAATCTGTTTGTCTTACGCGGGAATTATTTTGAAATGACACCAGGCTTTCACCAAAAAAAGAGTTTTGGTGCAACAACTCTAGCATTTGCGTCTTCCTAGTTTGGGTCAAATTTAAGAAGGTTAAGGCGTGGCTTTATAATGACACACTGCAGAGAAGCAGTGAGCAGTTTTAGAGCATAAGGCTTCAATATGAGCTGCTCTGCATGCACTGTGATTTACTCCAGCAGGTGTAAATGCATCTATGTCTCAGGGGGCTGTTACTGGCAGAATGTGCATCAGGGATCTGTTTCTTACTTAATCATTCAAACGTTCATTTGATTACTATGGGTTCTGCCAATGCAGCTCATCTTGGCACAGAAGCTTGTTTGACTGAGCAGCTCAGAAAGGTGAAGGTTTGTCGCTCTTTGGCCAATCTTTACTTCTCTATTGTGTTTTTGAAAATAAGTGTTTTGGTCTTTGCAAACCAGAAACATTTTTGGGGCCATTTTTAAATCCCATGTAATACTGTTTCAAAAAACAGAAAAAACAACAACTAGATCATTGGTACAGTCCAATCTGGACAATATATAGTTTTTAATAAATCTCATTTTTAAAATGTCTCCATCAATGGTCTACATAAATGACCAGCACGTTATCCTGAGGAATCAATGGAACAATCCCTCAAAGTGAGAAAGCACTTTGGAGGATGACCTGTTTGTCTTTTGCCCAACATAGACTGTAGCAGTGTACTGAAGTTTTTGTTAGAATAATTTCTTAATAGGTCTTAGTATTTGGTTTAGTTGGAAAATTAAGCAAGCGGTGTGTCTTATTCTTTTTTCTGCATCTAGAGCAGGGGTCGGTAACCTAGGAGACAATAATAAAAACTTTATCTGCCATCTGTTTGTATTTATCGGATTTGAAAATGAAAGGGTTTTGAGTGACAATCTTTTATCACAATGACCTTAATTTCCTCCATGGCGTCATAAGGAAATGGTTCATTCAAGCAACGCTGTTACTGTGACTCCTCCCACTTAAATAAATACTCCTGCTTCTTTTTAATCAAACCTTATAGTTTCACACAACGCACATTACTTTCCGTGTCAGCCTTCATGAACAGGCGATTTAAATTAATCTGCACTGTAGTATTTCAGTTCAATTCAATTTTATTTATATAGGCCAATATTACAACAATAGTTGTCTCAATGGAGTAGGAAATAAAATAAGTTTGCCGTGGTAAACTAAAAACGTAATAGTGGCCCTGTGTCTTGAAACTGTTGTCGGTGAGATGACATGTGGGGCGACATAAGCGATTGTCAGTGGATGGAACGTGAGCGCGTGCGTCAGTGGAAAAAGCGCGAAACAGATCTGCAAGCTGCTGCATATTTTTGGCGTTGCGGCAGCTGACTTTTAGTTTTAAGTTCAGTTTGTTGAAAATTAATTAAGCAAGGTCAGATTATACTCAGACTTTTTTTTCTGTTCTGCCAAATGTCAATATGAAATGTGAGTTTTAAAATGAATACTACAGCTGATTACCACTTCATTTACTGGTGGTGAAAAAAATGAATAATGATACTTATGGAGTTATTTCAGTCTCAATAATCAGAAATGCACACAACCGGTTTTACAAATACACACGCTCCGATTCACAAATGTCATTTTATGCAAACGTGAAAAATAAATTCGGAAATACACACCCTGTGTTTCACAAACACACACATTGTGTTTCACAAATGCACACTAAATGTTTTACAAATGCACAATAAGTGTTTCTCACAAATGTGCACACTGTTTTTCACAAAAACATTTTAGGAATTCACAATAAATGTATCAGAAATGCACAGTAGGTGCTTCACAAACGTGATTTTTAGGTACACATGTGATCTCACAGATCATTCGAATTGCAGAATGTGCATTCAAAATCCCGTTCTCGTTTGTGAATCTCCCCGTGTGTGTGAGAGATTTTTCTACGGTGAATATTGAGACTCATCTGACGGAGCGGGTCGACTAATCTCACCATTGGCTAGTGAATCTGTCAATCAAACTCATCGGCAAAGCAGGCGGGTTCGCTTTTAGCCAATCGAATGGCCCCTTACACTTTCTCTACGCTTTCTGCAGGTGGCAAAAGCCCCGCCCATATTTGATTCTGTACCAGTCGGTCGTTAGCGTGTTAGCTTTAGCATGGCTTGTCGGTTTATTTGCCTTCGGTTGTCAAAAATTACTGGCTTGTGCAACTTTTCAGTGGACCTGGGAGCAAGGCAACAGTGGTTGAATGCAGTTGACAGAATCCATCGAACTCTGTACTGGTCATGAGATTTACAATCGACGTTTCACTCGGGATTGTTTGTACGTTATTCTCTTAGCTTTCATGCTAGCGTCATTTCAACACTCAGACACGGTTTTGATCATATGAAGGTGGAGGAGAAAAATCTTCAACTTCCACAGGTGTTGTGGAGAAACTGGCATCACTTTGCTCCGTACCACGCAGTGGGACTACATTACCTCAAGTTCATCTCACTGTCAATCACAGATACCCAACACACCTCCCCTGCTCAGCCCGAAGTCACTTTGCTGGACCTTAATTTTATTTTTTTAATAACTCAAATGTCATTGATTTTATATTGTAACCATATACATATACACCTCTTCGCCAGGTCACCCTTGCAAAAAAGATCCTCATCTCTCTGGGTTTTATAGCTGGTTAAATACTACACAACAAAAGATGGTCATAGAACAACAAAGTGCAAACATTCACCCTTTATTGCAGAGTAAAATTCAGTGAAAACATGGACAGATTAAAACATCAAAATTTAAGCAAATGTGGGATCTCTACTGATTTGAATTTTATTTAAACTGGAACTAATTTTCATAACTTCCTTACATACAATGAAGTCCCTTGAACAATACAGCAGTATTGATTTGAACTCTGTCTTGCTCCCCTCAGTCTCTCTTCTTCTGTATGTAATTATGTCACCTAAATTAACTTCTAAACAAACGGGACAGTAAAGATGTAGGTCCACTCCCAAACGGTGTGAATTCCACAATGGGTTGATGTCGTCTTGCAGTTCTAACATTTGTGGACCCAAAAGGGGACTGTCCCATACCAGGACATTGATCCCAGGATGAGGTTCAGCCATGGATCCACTCTCCTCCCATTCAATCTCTGGAACCAGCATACCCTGACAAAAAAAAAAAAAAAAAATATATACTGTTTATGAACAGCACTGTTTTTTTTGTGTTTTAGATTATGTAGGAACAGTGACCGACTAATAATAACTTATATTGTTTCTAGCAGGCAGACCTCATATCTCCATAACTGTTTTTAATTTGCAAATAAGTGACTCTTAACAAAGTAGTGAGATTAGTACAGCTGATGGCTCATAAGGCCATGCATTGTGATGCATTTTGAACTTGCAGATGTGCTATTCTTCCTACTTTAATTAAAAAACCAAACAATTTAGGGAAATAGTTTGCACCACACAACCATAATACTTTTCATTCATTTTTGATGAAAATTCCTTGTAGTCATTGTGATTTCATTATACTGTTCTTGATACTTTCCACTTTAGTCGAACTGCACACAAATCAGTTGCCCAGTACAGTGAGATTAAATAAAGCAGGGTTTTTCAACCAGTGTGTGTGCCGCGGCACAATAGTGTGCCGTGGGAGATGGTCAAGTGTGCCGTGGGAGATGGTCAAGTGTGCCGTGGGGAATTGCCCTACTTCACTGATCTAAAAACATTTCCCACCTCCAGGAAATCAGCTCTTTGTTCATCCAAACAGGCACTGATAAAACACTGAGTAGTTAGGAATATGAAAGATCTTAAAATGACTTTTTCTTTGTGTTTATTTAATTCTATAAAATACATTTTGATAAGGTTGACAGTACCGTGATTTAGCTGCAGCTATAACCTTGTAAGGAAAAGTCCCGCCCCTTTAACTGTCTCCGCCAATCATTCTTGAAGGCTTAATCACATGTCATCAGAAGTGGTTAAAGTCTTCACTTCCTTGTTTTTAATTCTGCTGATAAAGTCGCTCAGTTATAATTCCGGTGTCAGACCGTGGAACAAGTGAACAAAGGTTGAAAAACACTGAAATAAAGCATTTACCCAGGGATCAGAAACAGGGTTCTGGGTCAAGCCCAACTGCCACAGCTGATTTGGTGTCATGCTTTGCTCCGTCCTGATTGGATGGGTGTCCCACGCGTCACTAAAGACATCCAAACTGGCCTGAATGCGTGGTAGGAAAATATAGTGGCAGCAGAATACGTGATGTTACTGATATTGAGCAAGTCTTGGTCCTCAGGAGAGTGCAGGATGTTGTAATATAAACCAGTAACAGTCATGAAGACATCACACCAGAGGAGCTCAATCCTGTATTTGGAAAAAAGCAAAAAGAAACATTATATTGTCAGATTTATTTTTTATACATCATTCACTTTTATGTATATATTAAAGCGTCTAAAACTAGGTTCAACTCACCGTTGATTGTGTGTACACTTTTGCTGCAATGAAGCCGTTTGTGTCAGTTCTACGTTCTGTGAGCATCAACTCAGCTATGCCCACGTTTTCTCCTCCGTGATCTCCTCTCACCCTGACGATAACATGAAAATCATGTCTCAAACACATAATTACAAATGCATCGCCAATACGGTACACATCAATTTAAAATGTAATGTTCTTATGTATGATGCCAATAAGTAGAATTTCTAGGTTAGATAAATTGCAGGAGTGGGTTACATGTATCACTGGGGAAAAAATAATCGAGGCGTGAGAGACTGTTGAGGGGGGGGGGGGAAATGTTATTCATGAGGGGAAAGAGTTTTAGAGTTGCCTTTGTTTTCAGAGGAGTCTAAAAAAAGTTATTTTATTTTTGTACAAATAACCAAGTACTTATACTGCCTGATATGTGAATGAAAGATTTCTTTATGAATAACATGAATACCTCAGAGGTAAGCCATAAACGTTCACAGCGTCACTGAAGAAGGGCAAGTGGGTGTCTGCACAGTTGTTGTCTGCCATCTTCAGGTGCAGGATCTATGGAATACAAGTACAAATACTTTCAACTGACAGATATTTACAGGGGCAAAAATGCTAAATTCCCAATTGACAGGTAAAACAGTAATACAATAGGATGATAAAATATGAAATAGAATAGAATAGAAAGGTATTTAGGATGTCACACTTCAGCAATTCCTAGAGAATAAATAAAAACACGACAAACATGGATTAGTTCATTTAGCTGTCTTGAGATTAAATTACATAATTTTCAAATATTAGAAAGGGGAATTTTTTAAAACACTCTTGCTATGATAACTTGAGCTTGTAGTAAAGAACAGCTTTAAAAAAAAATCAGAGACAAGACTCTGATCACAGGAAGCCTGTGTGTAATACTTACAGTAACTTCTACTCTAATCACTGTTGACAGCAGATTTCTCCCGTCCGCCCTTTCTGTGACTACTTATCTACTACAAAACAGCCTAAAAACATAATGTTCGGGATTCTTGTCATTACGTCATTGGAAGTAAAGATACGGGGAATTTAGTGGCTGTCACTCTGACACAATCTCACAGGGCTGGTCATCACAATACGGGTTCTAACGTTAGAAACTTAATGAGGCTTCTTTCATTCAACAGTGGATTCATGTATGTTATATTTAAAAAATGCCGTTTTCATGAATGTCATATGAATTAACTTTGTTGCACATATCCACCCCGTCTTAAAGTCTGGGTTGTGAAAAGACTGTGTCTAACTTTAACCCGGATCGTGTTTACATAAAGGCAGCACACGGAACAGCTAACTTACTAGCTAGTTAGCATAGCATCAGTGTTTAAACAATTCCCGTCTCTAAATCAATACTTTTTATTAAACTTTCTGTGCTGCTGTAAATCCGGCATGTTTTCCCCTTAGTTCCTTATGAATCATGTCAAGAACCTACAGATTGGCTGTATATCTAGCTTGAACCGACGCGCTAGTTTAAACTTCCCTCACACTCACAGGGCAGGCAGACACAATTTGAGTCGAAACCCGGCTAGTTTCGAGGCCCCTGGTTGGTTGTAGTTACTCGTGTTGTGTGAAGAGCTGGTATGCCAAGTATAAAACTTGACAAAACCATCATAAGTCCTCCCCCGCTTTCATAAAAAATATGACCGAACAGGCTAAGCTAAGCTAATTTTGCGGTGGGGGTACTCTGCAAACGACTCGGCTGAAATGTTCATAAAGCATTCACACATGTCACTTGGCTAAGGAGACCGCTTCAACTTAGTATTCAATAACATTACAGGACGTACAACGAGGGAATAATAATCAATTAAGTGCATTACTTACGGGCTGAGACTGATCCCGTTCGGAAGAACTCTCCGCCATGTTTGCCGCCCGCGTCCTCCCAACTGCTGTGCTGAACAGCTCCCTCCCTCGTCAGTTGAGAGTGAAGAGTGTAAGGGGCCATTCGATTGGCTAAAAGCGAACCCGCCTGCTTTGCCGATGAGTTTGATTGACAGATTCACTAGCCAATGGTGAGATTAGTCGACCCGCTCCGTCAGATGAGTCTCAATATTCACCGTAGAAAAATCTCTCACACACACGGGGAGATTCACAAACGAGAACGGGATTTTGAATGCACATTCTGCAATTCGAATGATCTGTGAGTTCACATCACATGTGTACCTAAAAATCACGTTTGTGAAGCACCTACTGTGCATTTCTGATACATTTATTGTGAATTCCTAAAATGTTTTTGTGAAAAACAGTGTGCACATTTGTGAGAAACACTTTTTGTGCATTTGTAAAACATTTAGTGTGCATTTGTGAAACACAATGTGTGTGTTTGTGAAACACAGGGTGTGTATTTCCGAATTTATTTTTCACGTTTGCATAAAATGACATTTGTGAATAGGAGCGTGTGTATTTGTAAAACCGGTTGTGTGCATTTCTGATTATTGAGACTGAAATAACTCCATAGTATGATACTGGCCAATTGTGGAAATTATATATAACTATAATTGGCAAACTAACAAAAAAGTAAAAACATTATATTTTACATGCAATGAAAGCACCATGACGTAATTAACTTACATTAAGTTGCTCAAGCCCTTTCTCATAATGTAAAAGAAAACAAAAAAAGAAGCCAAAAGCGTAAGCTTATTTTTTTCATGTTTATGTTTGTGAAGTTCTTAGAAATATTGTTGGTATTTTGTTCTGACGTATCTATATGTATCCAGTCTTATTGCTGAAGGTATGACATATCACAAATGCAAATAAAAATATGTTTTTATGACATATGCAAGCCAGTCATTACTATTTTGAGACACACACATGGTCAGAATATTTCATCCTGCTCTTGCAGTGCCTTTATTTACTCTGAATGATCTCTAATACAATTTCACACTATTTCACTGACCTGTATTGTGCTTTTTTGACCCATAAAATATCCTCCAGCATGGCTATGACTATGTATGAATGTATTATCACGACCCAGTAGGCAGTGATTTGAGTTCTTTTGCCTTTCAATAACCTTTACCTTGGTACTTGTGTGTCTTTGTTTTCTCTTCTGTAGCGCTCGGAATGGCAAAATGCGATTTCTCAGCTTCAAGATGGGATTGGTGTGCTTGTGCAACGCTGACGTCCAGGAGAAATACAAATGTAAGTGTGAAACATGTTCCTGTAGGTGGAAGCCACTTCGAAACTGCAGAAAAGTCATCCAAAACAAAGCAGCCTTGATTGTCGGTGACAGATAAAGACGTGCACTTAGAGTAATGGAGGAAATGGCTCTGCTGCTACAATGGAGAAAGTGCTCTTTCTCTTCATGTGCAAAATGACTCCAGAGGCCCCTAAAAAGATTACACGCCAAAGACACCATTCATGCACTCTCCTTGTTCGGCTTAAATTTCTCATTTTTAACAAGTCTGCTGGCAAAGAGCCAGACACTGATGTGAATGTGCAGTTCTGGGCTCTTTTATTCCAAAACCAGTTCACGAGTCTTCCTGCAACCTTAGGAAAAATGGTAAATGATTGAGGTGATTACAGTAAAACTTGAAGCAGCTTGTAGTTGATATGGATTTGAAGCAACAGCCACAAACTCATTTTAGGATTTTGTTATGCTCGAAACACCATCTGTGTGAGACTAAACACTATAAAGACTTCTCTTCAAACAAATGGTTTCAGATTCAAATGAGAGCTTACATTTTGTTAAGGATTAGAAAAGATGGTTGTTTTCTAACTAGTTTTAAATTTTCCTTTCAGTCCTCATAGATTTTTAACAATTTACTGATTTTCTCGATTGCAAAATAGGTTCATTAAACAAGCAAGTTTTCATTTTGCTTAGAAATCACTGTCTGTTTTTCTTTAATTTGTGCTTCCAAGCTCAGTGCATAGTTTATAAAATTTAAAACTGCACATTTCAGCTGGTACATGGTGGAAAAGTCTCCATAAAACTTATTCAGGAGCATCTTTAATGTCAACTACTCCTCAGTTCTAGTCATGAAACTGAATAGAGGTTGTTCAACATATCGGCATTAAAACCAAACTTTCTTCCCGTGAGAATCAAGAAGAAATGGTGGGATATATTGGGTGTCTATACAAGCACCGTGCAGGAGACCCACACTTGTATATTTCATCTCGTCAGTGACAGGCATACTCTAGCTCAGAAAAGAAGTCACAGAAAAGATACTGCGTAAGCAGCTTTTTTATCTTTAGATCATCACCCAGGTTACGAGTGCGGGTTTTATCTTGCTCTGTAAGTTTTTCTCCATGGAAAAAAGATATAATGAGAAAAATAATAACGCAAATTGTTAACAATTCATATAAAAAGACATTTTGCTTATAGGATTTGACATCTGATTACATTTATGGCTGCATTTTGAATTTATATTTTAATTTCAATCTGAAAAGCCTTGAAAGCAGCAGTGATTGAAAATCACTTTAATAAATGTAAATACAAAATACACACACATACCACAGACATACCATATTGATCATAACGCACAGAATTCAGTTTTAGTCCACGTTGATAGTGTAAATATTCTGCTGCTGCACTTACTTGCATCCAAATAAATCTGTGAGGCCTACTGCATTTTTTTATTTAACCTTTATTTAACTAGGTAAGCTATAAAGAATATGTTATTACCGTATTTACAACAACGACATGGGAATTTGATAGATATCTGTGTGCGTGTTGTGCAGATTTGTTCCGTCAGGTGTCTGGTTCTGGAGGTTCGACAGACCAGCGCCACCTCAGCCTTCTGCTCCATGAAGCCATCCAGATTCCCCGACAACTGGGAGAAGTTGCTGCTTTTGGCGGCAGCAACGTGGAGCCAAGTGTTCGTAGCTGCTTTCGCATGGTGAGGTCATTTTGATCTACTTTACATGCAAACGTGTTCCGTCACCCATTCAATAAGCATCACAGAAGACAAAGTCATATATTGGACTCTTTTGTTATTTTTTTCTTTTATTTTTTTTGGCTTGCAATGAAAATGGATAAAAAATGGGCACAAACCATTTATAACACCCCTTTTGGTTATTTTTATAATATTATTATATTATAATATAGTTATTATTATTATTATTGGTTAATACTATAATAGACATTGGCTAAACACCATCCCTTTGAGTACAAAACCAAAATAATTCATTTACCTTACTGGGCTCTCAAGACCATTGAGAACATCAAGTAGCCCTAACGTGTCTCTAACAGAGCCTTAAGAGCCCAAACCTGCCAGCCCCAAGCCTCCTGCCTTGCTCCGCAACACCACATCTGAACGTTCTCCATCTTCCCTCTTACCATCCGACGCGAGCCATTTTGCAGTTTAACCCAGGGGCTGCGGGCTGGAAACGACCTCAAGGCAAACTCCGTACTCGGTGGACAGACTACATTGCGGGAGTTGTTAAATGCGATGAAGGATGCTGAGCTTCTTGCACAAGACCGGAAAATATGGAAGACCCTTGTATCTTTGGTCGGCTCTACGCACCGGGAAGGGGCATCGCCCCCCCTCCAAGAGCCTTGATGATGATGATGATTAGTTTTTGACTTTTTTGCTTGTTCCCTGTGTTTGGGCTCTTACATTGTGTTTTATTAAACTGAATGCCCAATTTTTTTGTCTTTGCTGTCAGGCAGCTAAAGACTCAAAAGCCAAAGCTTTTGAAAAGCAAAGGAAAAAAATAAATAAATCAATCAACCAATCAATCAATAACTGGCCACTTAAATAGGTACAAAAAAAAACAAGATAAAAATTTTGACAAACATAGATCCTTCAAAAGCTGAATAAAATGAACTTCCTTCTGACTTGGGGGTGAATCACAATTGTTACATCATGACGTGGTTTAAAGTTATTAATGTACACAATGTAATTTGATTCTTTGAATGCAATTATATCCCAGACCATTTTTGAATAATTTTAAACTATGTTTTTTGTCTTTATAAAGGATTTTGAATTTAATTTAATAACTTTTCTCCTGAGTTTTATTGTTAGTATTTATACCTAGAACAAGTTAGTCAGTTTACAAAATATTCCCATGGGATCCATGTGTGTTTGACTTCTGAAACCTTTCAGATTTTATTATGGTGTTTCTGGTTGATTTTGGTTAAATAGTGCTTTTTCTTCAGGACCTGTCCTTCTCTGCTCTCCTTGTGTTTGTGCCTCACACATCTCTTACATTTTAACATTGTATTACTTGAGTATGGCAGATGTCTACAGATCACTGGCTTGCATGGTGAAGTGTTTTTGGGAGGATAAAGGTGAAACTCACCACGCCAACAAATGTCATGGTAAAATTAACTGTATAAGGTGTGGAATTTGCATGACTGTGCATTTGAATGCAGTCTATAATAGGAATCACTAAAATGGTGGGAGTACGGTGTAAGCACAGGTAAACGCTACCTGCATGGCGTTTCCGCCTGACGCACCTCCGACGGTGCCAGTAGGGCAGCTGCAGGGTCATCAGCCGGGAGCCACCCTTCATTGATGTTTCGCTCCATTAATCCCGGAACATCTCGTGGTGGTGGCGCAACCGCAGAGACGTCTCCCTGCCGCCCCCTGCAGCTGCCCTTAGGACCCATCTTTTCCCCACGAACTGTCCTTCCTCCTCAACCATAGCCAGAAACTGGCTTTTTCAGCCTCCTCCGCCAAGTCCTTGGATGCCTTCTTCAATTTCGACCCAGTCACTCCCATCTTCCTAAGGAGGAGCTGGGTGGATGTTCCAACAAAACCCCTGCAGCCGACCTCCGCCGGGCAGATGATGGTTGACCACCCAGCATCTCGGCACTCAGCTACCAGCTCTGTGTATTTGTCCTTCTTCCTTTCATATGCAGCATCCATTCCTCCCTCCCAAGGGATTGTGAGCTCTGCCAGGATTACTGCTTTGGCTGCAGAGGACCACAGGATGATGTCTGGTCGCAGAGCGGTGGTAGTTATTTCTGGTGGGAACTTGAGCTGATGGTCGAGGTCCACCCTTAAGTTCCAGTCGCATCCTGGTGTTAGCAGTGATGTTGTCCCTCTCTGGTTGGTGTTCTGTGCTCCAGCCCCTTCTCCAACAAAATGGATCAAAGACGGTGTCTTCGTGGGAGGATCTTTAGCTGCCTCCATCCTCCGTACTTCCAGGACCTCTGCCAGTTTCCTCAAGACCTGGTCATGCCGCCATCTGTACCTACCCTGGGCCAGAGCTGCTTTGCAACCGGACAGGATGTGTTGTAACGTCGGGCTTGGAGTCTTGCAGAGATGGCAGTTTTCCTCTGAGCCAAACCATAGGCTCAGATTGCTGGGGCTGGGTAGGGTGTCATAGGTGGCCCGGATAAGAAAGCTCAGCCTTGCTTGAGGCATCTTCCATATGTCAGACCACCCTATGGTCCTATTGACCACGCTTTCCCATGTTGTCCAACGCCCTTGTTGTGGCTGGCTGAGTGCTTTAATCTTGTACTGGTTTTCCTCGCTCCTGGTCACCTCTTCAATTACCAGCTCTTTCCTCTCACTTCTTGTGGCTTTCGACCAGAACTTGGGGGCTGTTCCCCAGCCTAACCCAGCTCTGCCGGACTGCGTCTTTCCCACGATTTCGTTGTGCTTAAGCTTGCTGATGGCCTGGTCAAAAGCCTCTTCTGCCTTCCATTTGCTTCCGGTTCGGACCGGTGCCTTGGTGTTTCTTACAACAGGGTCGGTTGAGTCTCTCAGCTCAAGCACAAGCCTTGTCTTCTCCTGTCTGTAGCCTAGGCTGATGGGCTTCAGTGGCAGCTGAAGTGTGTTTCTCCCAAAAAGGCCTGTGTTGGACAGACCTCGAAGTAAGCCAAGCCACTTACGGATGAAATTGTTTGCTTTGGCATCCATCTTTGCTACTGTGTATGATATAAAATGTAATGACATTGCCTTTTATTCCCTGATTTTTTAGTTCATCGTCTAGACTCCTGGACTCAGTTTTAGCTGACTGGTCAGTTTGTTTCTGTGTGTACTCTGTGTTAGATTTCTTGACCTAAATGATCAGTTTGTGGAGGTTTATTGTTTACCTCCTTCTCGATAGTGGAACAGAAAAGAATAATCTGGAACTGAACATGTCCGGTAACATGGTTAGTTGAAAGTGTTAAAGCCTGCAAAAGAAAAAATGTTATCTCAGAAAAATCTTCATTTTAAGTTTAACAGCCTAAAATACATTTAGAGGACGAACAGATCGTCATGGGTCATTTAATTTGATAGATTTTTTTTCCAGAAACATTTTAAAGCTGCAGTTTTCACTGTGCTGCTCTCCTCTGCTGTTCTGGGCATGCTCAGTGGAAGGTATCCTAGTTCCAGGTGTTCGGTATGCATGGAGCTTCCTTCTGACCTCCCACTGGGAGAATAGCTGGCTACTCTGCTAACTGAGAGGAGCTCCTTAGTCCTCTGGAGACTCTTCCCCCATGCACACCTACAGTTTCATTGTACATGCACACGTACACACAAATTTATGGTGTTGCTCTGCTTGAGCAGTGGGGGGGGGGGGGGGCCCGGGGGAAATCAGCCTCTTAATGCATCTGTGATGCAGACTTAATGAGAATTTAGCAAATCACTGATTCTTAGCACTTGGAAAGACATTCCTTTATTAGGTTGACTTCCCTTTACCTCCTGTCTGAATTTCTTAACAAGTCCTTTGTTAGAGCCAGGCTACATGAAATCACACACAAGTAAATACACAGACGTCTTGTTTGTAGCTTTTACTTTGTTTTTGGTTAACCATAAAATGGTATCTTTTAGTTTTGCACCCTCTTTTCTATCACTTCATCCTCTTTCCAGTCAAATCTTAAAAACACACTCAGAAAGAAAATGTGTTTATGGTGTTTTTAACATATTCTTTTGGCATTTTCTGATAATGGAGGACATATATAAAGAAAATGAAGATTAAAACTGCATTTCTGGATATTTCTTTATTCAAGTTGTTGTTAATATGGAGCAGACAAAAATATGCCATTTGATAAAGATTGTAGGTGTGACAGAAGATACAACAGCAAGCTCCTCTCCATTTGAATGGATCCGCTTGAAGACTAGATCCATATACGTCTTTGTTTTTCTCATGTGAGCTGGTTTCTGGCTCAAAACTGCACGACTGGATGGCTCTGATATTGCTCGACATTTTTGTTGGACCAGCAATGTTAGATTAGGGGATGTGAGAGATTGTAAACAGATGGATGACAGGAAGTAGAGGTGGGCTTACTCCGTGCTAAAAATATCCCAATCATAATTAAAAGACCACTGGGAACGCTTTTACAACAGATCAAGAGATGAGCAGAGTGGGACTATGAACTGTGTTTTTGTCAGTAATGTATGTTCCTGGTCTCCTGCTCCCCTACATTTGGGTTGTTTACAAGCTTTTGTAGGTCTTTACCTCTGTTGTGTTCCAGGCTCCTGGGAAACCCTCCATCGAGTTGTCTCACTTCCTGGAATGGATGAGCCTTGAGCCCCAGTCAATGGTTTGGCTGCCTGTCCTCCACCGTGTGACTGCTGCTGAGTCAACCAAGCACCAGGCCAAATGCTATATCTGCAAACAATGTCCCATCAGGGGATTCAGGTAGATGTGGCTTTTTGTCTGTTTGTTTGGGTTGGGGGTGGCATCCAGAGGGAAAAGAACTGTTGGTAAAACAAATATTGGACATTAGATATTTGTTGGTAGTGATTAAAACAAGTATATTATCCATTAGTGCAATGTTGTTTTAATTAACTGACAATATTTTTTTTACTAAAAAAAAACATTTTCGAGGAAAAAAAGTTTTATAGCATCCTTAAAAAATTCAGTTTTTATGAAAACATAATGTCCTCAAGGTGTACATCAAAAACATTTGCACTGTGTCAAAGAAATATGATATTATAGATAAATATATGTTAAAACTTCTGCCTTGACCAAGGATGAGTCAGTGTTTGGTAACACAAAGATTAACACTTTAAAACTTTTTTCCTTGAGCTAACTTCTTTTTACCTCTGAAATTTGCTTACAAAGATTCTAAACAGTCATAAGGACAAAAAAAGAAAATAACAATTATAACTCACTAGCAAAGCTGTGACTGAAGTCACAGACAGAACTGGCAAAGCCACTGACGCTGGTGCCATGCCAGTTGCTAATATATCCATTCAACTGAACAACAAAGGAGCATGAAAGCTCTACAACTAAACAATCGAATAACAAGTCAGTTGATAAAATACAGCCAATATCAGTACTGACTGTTTTACTGTCAACATCATTGATTTGACGAATAGTGATATTTTTATAGTTATTGGTTTTAGCAACAGAGTAGAGTCACACTGGAGTCTAGAAGGACACTTTTAGGAACAGATTTTAAATGTTTTAAACTAGTGAGCAGCTTGAATGTTTGTTCACAGCATCAAGATATGAACCAAAATGAGTGAAAAGTTTAATTTAATTCCAGGTTAACTTAGACGTCACTCAGAAAAATGATTCTGTAATTTTCAATTAAAATATTATTTTGGTGGTGGTTTTGGCAAAAGAAAAAGAAAAAAAGAATGTCAACTGTTTTATGTTGGGTTGTAAAGTAATTTGTGTTTTAAAGTACTGTAAGTCAGAATAGTCATGTACTTGCTGTGTGATATCTGTCTATAGACTTCTATCACACATGTGAGCACCTAAAATATGGAAAAACAAAAAAGGGTGGAAGGTTTCTTTTTTAATGATTCAAAGCATTATTTTTTCCAGACAAATGCTTATTTAAAATGTACTTACATTCAATAATAATAGGAGGAAACTGTTTCTCAGTTTAAATAAATATTTTAGCTTAAGTCATCCTGCAATTTCATTATCTGAACATGAATACAAATGAATTCATGCATACTTTAGGAGATTTTTTGTTTTATTTGAACTCACCTTGAACCGTTTGGAATCTGCAAATTGAACTCTCAGTGGAAAAAAAAGATGTGGGTTCTGACAACCGGAGAAAAAAACAAGAAGACATGCACATCTCCACTCTGCTACATCCAGCTCTCCTGCAAACACCGTTTAAGCCTCTCTGCTATATTGATCCTGACAGGTATCGCAGTTTGAAGCAGTTCAATGTGGACATCTGCCAGACATGTTTTCTAACTGGCCGCACAAGCAAAGGAAAGAAGCTGCACTACCCCATCATGGAGTACTACACCCCAGTAAGACAACCATCCCTGTTACTGAGTGCCGCCTCAAAGCAAATGGGAACTCCCTCTGTGTATAATGTCTGCAACAAACACAGGACTCCTTCCATTGAAAAGTTTATATTACATAATCTAGATGCATAAACAGTTACTTTGTTTTTTTGTTTTGTTTTTGCCTCAGCACACAAATTTCAAATGCTGCATGGGGGCAAACTGTTGTAAACAAGTTGAAGGGGATTGCAGTGCAGGGAGATGAACTCTACTAAATTTCTTATTGTAGTTATGAAACACACAAAATCTATGTAAGACAGGATAAATCATGGCAAGACGGGGTGGAGTCAGAAGCAAATAGAGCAGTAAAAAACAAAACAGAATCCAAGTGAAGAGATGGGTTTGTAGTTTTTCCTTGAAGAATCTTTTAGGATAAAGGTTTGGCTGGGTAAAAACCCACCCTCCTCCTGTAGTTTCATTCTCTTGTCATCCCTTCTTCCCCTTCACCCACTGCAGACAACCTCGGGAGAAAGGATGAGGGACTTTGCCAAGACTCTGAAGAACAAGTTCAGGTCAAAGCAGTACTTCACAAAGCACCCGCAGAGAGGTTATCTTCCAGTGCAATCTGTGCTGGAAGCTGAGAGCTCAGAGACGTGAGTCCCACAACACTCACTCGAACATACCCCTGTTGATGTCTGCTAATTATGATTCTGCTTTGCTGAGGTGGTTTAAAAAAAACTGCTCTGCGTTTAGATAACGCAACACCCCTCATGTGGTCCCACGGTGACCAAGGCCACGTTGCTCACTGGAGCAAGTCTGACAGAAAAGCAAAAACAAGAACAATGAGACCAAAACCCAAGAGATCGTCATGAATCATATAGCCCCAGGCACAGCAGTACCCAGGAGGATTTACTTTGAATAGAAGTCAGACGTTTGCCTTGTTAGAGCACTTGCTTGTTCACCTTTTATGTTCTGGCTAGTTTTAGGTCACTCGGATCAAAGGCTAAATGGTGTTAAATCAGACATCAAGGAGGATTTTTAGCGAAAAGAAAATTGGTAAAGGTTAAGAACTGTGGTTAGTTTGGCTGTCCAGCTGAAGGAATGAGCCGAGTCTGTCTTTATAGCAGTGGATATGTGGCCAGACAGCAGGACCAGATTGAGATGTGAGGAAAATGTTCTTGCTCTCCCAGTGAAGTTTCAACCAACTTTTCTTGTTTTAGGGAATACAGTTGTCTGAGCTTTAATAAAGAAGTGTAGCAAAAAGACAAAACACTAGTTCTGTGTTTTATTCTTCAAATATCTGGAATTTTGACAGGATTCACCTTTGATACAGTCTGCCATGAACAGAACCTAATAGAGTATTAGTAATAGAACGGAAAACAATGTTTCTTTTCTGATTCTATTCTTTAATAGCCTTTTATTTGTTTGATGACAATTGACAGCACATTGTTTATTGTTTTCTTTTGAAACTTTGGTTGCTTCATGGTAAGAACCTCTGTATGACGAGCAATAAAGCAAATAATGATGTGGTTTATGAGCAAGCAATCAAAGTTGTTTTAAATGTCAGATTATTTGTTTTGAGAGTTAAAACAATGTGTTTTCTTAGACCGTTTTTTAGTTTGCACTCAGGTGCAAACTAAAAAAGTGAATCCTGTATCTCCAAATGACACGGTCTTTATGCACTTGCAAGTGAATTGTGTTGTGGTTCACTACAGTCTGAGCAATAGTGATCAAATAGAATAAGTGGTGTAAATGCTGTACATTTAAGTTCAAGGGAAAAAAGTAAGTCGACAGCTTCAAATGTAGCTTTGAAACCTAAACAGCACTTGATTAAAGAGAGACATATGGTGACTTTTTATTTTTGTCTATTTTAACTTCTTAATAAAAAGGATTTCTTTAAAAAAATTGTTTCACAAGGTTGATTTATTAGTTTTAAAGACAGGTAATAGTTTTAGACTCTCACATATACTGAACAAAATATAACCAATACCCAGCAACTTTGCACAGCCATCAGAAGATAGGGACCAACATTCCAAAGGCCAACCTGATGAACTGAGGACAGTTGGTGGTCTCTGACCCATTTTTCGGAGTCCCCAGATCCCCCCAATAAAACAAGACAGCACGTTTCAGAGTGGCCTTTTATGGCAACCAGTCTAAGGCACGCCTGTGCAATAATAACTATTAGTACTATAGTGATATTCATGAAATGGCACACCTGTGAGGTGGAATGGATTATGTCAGCCAAAGAAACAGTGCTCACAATCAGATTTAGACAGATTTGAGAGAAATAAATATTTTGTGTATGAATAGAATGTTTTAGATCTTTCAGTACATTTCTTGACAAATGGGAGCAAAAACAAAAGTGCTCCCTTCATATTTTTGATCAGTGTATAATGTATGGGTATAATCTTATTTAAAGCTTCTTCACTCTCTTTCAGCACGAGCTACAACTGCTTATTCTCAAGAGTATACAAAGGATCTGTCTTAACAAAGCAAATGTAATATGACAATAAATCATCATAATGAAGTTTAGATTACAATAAAAAAAAGCAGTTATACATATATACACCCGGCTTGCTCTGGAAGTATAACAGAACCCTAATTGTAAAAAGGAAGCCTGTCAAAAAAAAGACTCTCAGCTTCCATTTGTTTGCTCAGCTGCCGGACGGAACAAAAAAAAAAGAATTGGGTAATGCAAAGATTTACCACCAGATTCAGAGACATTTTGAAAAAAAGAGTGGATGACAAAACTAAATGGACAAATCCCATCCCCACACCATCTGCTAGTAGTAGTGATGTAAAGACACAGCAAGAAAGAGACATATTTGCTTTGTGTCTTTAAGATTTTGATTAAAAAAGCAAATACAGTGCGTCATAATGTGCCAAACAACTGAAAGACGTCCACCAGCATGTGGTTCTTTTTAATATGTTGAGCCTATTTCATGCACTCATTATAGTTTTAAGTGACAGGAGGGATTCCATGGTGCAGAGTTTGTTAGAGGGGATAATCTTATGAACACATCAATCATGGTCTCAGCTGTGAAGGCAGCTTTTAGCATTCTCCCATTGTAGAACAGAGATGAGATTTTGGACTTTGGATTTGGACTTGCATCACACCTGCTTGTGTTTCACTTGCTGATACTTGACGTCTGAGGTTGAGCTTGACATTTAGGTTGGGATTCGTTTGTTGCTTAATTTTTTAGCTCATGGCTTAGTCACATGTCCACACTGGTGCTGCAGGTTTTTGGGTTGTCTGGGCCCACGGAGGGTCATAGACAGGTGTGGCCGCATCTTTAAGGGGAGCCAAGTGTGTTTTGCAGTTCCCTCCAGGCACGTGAGGTCACCTTAAGGGACGTCAATAAAATGTACTGAACCATTGTTATGCGTGTGGTAACTGTACTGTGTAGTACTTGTAAGGATACTGTAGGTTGCACGCACGTATGGTGTGATGCTGTCGTACGGTGCACTTACACCACACTCTAGTCATAGTAAGGTGCACGTACTTTCTCCTCACAGACCGCACACAAATGCTGCACGAACGGGGTGTGCAGATGATGCCTAAGTGCACACAGGATGCCCACACAAAGTACGTTCCTTATTTCTAATAGTCAGGCTGCAAGCCTAGGGTATGTAACAGATGCGCACTTATCCCTTGAACACCAATAACAGGCTCCTAGTGCAGGTTTTGAAGGGGTTAAAAAAATTAAAACTCCATATGATGTGCTTGCATCTTGCCTACTTCACCCTTACTTATCCTTATGTTCGCCACAACGTGTCGCCCATAGAAAAAAATGTGCACGAACATTTTTGCTCTAAAAGCTTACTGAGTGCTCTATGTGACAAAGACAGCTGCGTGCCCTACAGGTTTGCCCATTTTGTCCCCACAGACAGCCTGAATCCACCTGTAAGGGCAGTTGTGACTAAAGGGATTAAGTACATCACTGTCTGTGTTTTTTATGTTCTTCTTGTGTTCATTTTGATGCATTTTGAAATGTTCTGGCAGCACATGACCTTCTTTTGAACAAAACAGACTTATTGAACCCAAATGTTGCATTTTTTTGTAATTGATACTATATTTATCCTTTTGCATCTGTAGATTTTTGTATTGTCAAAAGCTTTTCAGTGAAGTTTTTTGTCTCTTTTGTATTTGAGGTATTGACTGACTTCCTGTCTTCTTCCTGCAGACCGTGCTCTTCACCAAGGCTGCCTCATGCTGACACGCACAGCAGGATTGAACATTATGCAAGCAGGTATGCGCCTTATAAAGCTCCACTAGATGTTCAATAACTACTGTACGGCAGTCCCCCCCTCCCTCATTTTCCCTTTTCTTCCACCTTTTCACTCGTCCCCTCTCCACCCCCCTCCATATGGTCTCTGCTCAATCACCTTTTAGACTTTGCAACGCACTGATTGCGGTATTGATTTTGTGGTGCTCGGCGCTGCTCTCTGCTCAGGATAGAGGCAGCTCTGCCCAGCACTTTGCTTCACTCTCTTTCTGCACATCAACACAGCAGAGCTTTAGTGCTCATATGCTGTTGTGCAGGGGTTAGAAGGATTTAGCGTGCGTAGTGGCTTGTCACTTGTGAGGGCAGCGAGCCCAGTGGTCACCTGGGAAATGTCGCTTAGAATTAGTGTTTGTCTGACGGGTTATAAACGGGGCACAGGCCTGGACTCCCACACTCCTGGCAGTTCTGCACCATGGGCTGAGCTGGACACACGCAGCCCTTTCCAGTGAGCCGGTAGCACTTTATTAGGAGTGTGTGTTCAACTGCTGGTGAGCGTTGTTCTGTTGTGCATTACCACCCTGCAGGCTGAACACAGTGCCAAAACAAATGCAACTTACACCATGGTGCAAGCGGGCACAAACGACCTCATTGCCCCCACCCTTAATTCTCCCAATTTTAAACTCATCTCTCTTTGCCTTTTTCTTTATCTAAATTTTTTAGATAAAGAAAACTGAACTCTTTTCCTCTTTTAAGTTTCTCTAAGAAGGAAATGTCTGTGTACATTAGCATTGTGACAAAGCAGAACACCAGATATGTGATTAGTAGAAATCTTAGCTGTTGACAGAGTTCAGAAGAATAAAGCTATCAGCCTACAGCTGCAGGATTTACTAAATTATTAATTACTCAACCCAAACTTGAAACATGAAAGAAAATTATTGCTTTCATTGTAGTTACATCTGAATGCACCGCTGATAATGACTCGTGTCTTTGTGAGTTTAATTATCCCATAAACTCATTAAAAGTTATTTTTTCCCCTTTTTTGCCGCTGCCTTGCAGCAGCTGCAGCTGTTCTTGTTTCAGCAAAAGCAATTCCAAGGCGATCCATTACTGAATCAGCAAACCAGGAAAATTATGCTGGTGAAAATGCAATTATGTACAATGACTTTGCATGCACACATCAACTGTCACATGAGATAAAGTCCGGAGGACAGAGTTTCTTTTTTTTGTGGCAGTTTTTACATTGAGAGGAAAGGCATATTTTCCATCATGGAACAGTTATGCATAAAGCCATATGGTGTGGTTTTGTAAATGAACTGATCTGTTTTTTGTTTTTTTTTATTAAAAGCCTGGTTAATGTTGAAAGTAAGATACTGTAGATGTGTGCAAAAAACAAAACAGACTTAAATGTGTGTTAATCCTGTTTTATATTGTGCTAAATATACAGTAATCCTCTTTTTAAAGAAGGACTGTGCGACTGTTTTGCAAAGTTGCAAACAAATCATATTCTACTGCCATGTCTAACTATAAATATACATTTCTTAGTAAGTAATATAGCTGGTTGCCTTTTAATTAGAGTGTTTTCAGCAATTTATTTGGTTGTAGAATAGCAAAAAGGAAGCACTGCTGTTTATTTTGTTCTGGGCAGATTTTCTTATCACAAGCTAAAATGTAAAAAGAACACAAAAGCACAAAAGTGTGTTTCCCTTTAAAGCCTTTTATATTCCAAAACTCTGAAAAGCTATTACGGAGTTTTAATGTGGTTTTCCATTTATCTCAAAGGAAATGGAGTTTTCTTTTTTCATGTTTGAGGTTAGAACAGCCAGATTTGCAGTCATGTCCAACAGACAGCTTCTGCATCTTCTGTTCTCTCTATCTTTGCTCAGCTACCCCCAACCCTCCCCGCATCGATGCAGGACTTCATTCCTTTCATCATCACCACTGCTTTGACATCTTATAGAAGATAGATGAGAAGAAGATAATAAAAAAAAACCTCTCGGAGCTCTATCCTCTACTAGGATTTCTTCTCCCCAGCATTGCCTCCTCTGTCTCTCCCATTTCTCATTTCCTCTCACATCCATTTAAATTCATTCAAGAAGCTAAGCACACATGTGCACACTCCCTCCGCTGCACACCATTTCCAGTCGCTCTCTGCCCTTTCTTTTCTTATATGCTGTTGTCCCCCAACTGAATCTGTAGGTTTGAGGAGCTTCGCTGACGAACAGCTTCGTAGATTGAAATGCGGCTTCTCAGTTCTTAGGCCACTGTGAAACAGACGGGGATGAATCTCGCATTTCTGTGCATCGGTCTTATTGGAAAATAGAGAGAAATAAGACGTTGGCTTTTGGCAGCCACTCTATCAATCACCTGCTCTGTTGTCACACCTATGTCCTTCTCATAATGCCTCTGTAAGAAAGATGGTGGCTTGGTGGAGATGAAGAAGGCTGCAGCAAAGTTTAACGTTTGATGGAGCATGTGTGAGCTATATTCAATTCAATTCAATTCAATTCAATTTTATTTGTATAGCCCAAATTCACAACAACCGTCGTCTCGATGGGCTTCGTATCTGTAATTGAAAGATTGAAACATAAACTCAAAAGGATCATGAATACATAGAGTTCAATAGGAAAATACTAAATTGAACTAACAAACTGACTAAGCTAAACTGGCATCCCTGCCCTTAGACCCCCCTGAGTTTGCTGTTCTGCTTTCAATCCCAGAGTGTGGCATTAACATGGTAAAATGTTCATTGCAAAACTTACCGTTTAATAAAATTTTTGTCTTATGTCTATCAGGAAGTCAGTCACAATTGAAACTTTTTTGTAAGTCACATCATAATAGTCACATTTTTAATTGAGGTTTTTAAGTGCAGGAGCACAAAGGGACATTTTTTGATGGAAAAAAAGGTACTAAATAAGGACAGAAATTCACTAAAACAATTTTTAATGCTAAAATTGATTCTAATAAAAATAAATGACGGTGCAGGATGTCGGCTATCACGGCTTTAACTGTGATTTAAAAAAATACTACTTTAGCTAAGTACCGTAAATTCCGGGCTATAAAGCGCACCCCATTACAAGCCGCACCCTCCTATTTTAACGTGCTCAAATGTTTTTGTACATACACAAGCCGTATTAGTATACAAGCCGCTGCCTCGATAAAGCGCGTCCTGACTACCAGAGTGTGCATGGCTCATTACCACACTGTGGGCAGGTACTGGCCTTGTCTCAAGCTCATGTATCTAATTACACCCACATCTGAAACAGCATGGACCTCTATTCTGTTCACAAGTTCCTCAGTTATGGGTTTTTTTATTTGATTTTTTTTTTTTTTTTTTAACTTATTGACAAACTAGGTATCATACATAAAATTACTAACAGTAACCATATAATCAACATTACATCCCTCAGTTATGATGAGGAAATTTACATCCGCGATCCCCCATTTTCCATGAGTCTTAGGGGCTAAAGGCGGGGCCAACGCCCGGCTCGCCACACTGTTGTTCGTGTTTAAGAATGAGCAAGGAGCAGCAGTGCATGGAGGGGTGAAAAGGAACAGCTCTCCTTCCACTTGTGTCGCGGCAGCATTATGGTACTAACGGGGCTGGTTAAAAAACATCAGTAAAATAGCGCGCGCCTCAGCGCGATACGCGCGCCTCAGCGCGGCGCGTTCGTCAGAAGCTTCCTTTCACAACAAACACTTGTTGCTCCCCGGACGCCTCTGCGCTCCGCGCTCGCCAAGCGGGCTCCTTGTCTCCCCTTCCTATCCCCAAAGCTCACATGGTGGCTGTGAGCTTTTCAATGCAAAATTCCGCTCAGTCAGAAACCGTAAAAACGACCAAATGGATTTGTGTTTCCAGTCGTGTCCCGACAAAATAAAGGCTGATGTTATTCACACATATTTACGTGCAGCCAGCCGAGTCACTATGACTCAGAGGTAAATACACTTCTGAGCATGCGCTGTTCTCTCCGTCACGCAGCTGACCGGCATTTCCATTTACTGATGGGGGATTTTTTCACGCTGCTTTTAACGATTGCTTTTAACTTGAAAGCTTTATCATATTGTAGCGGCGATCAAGTGCACGTTGGGTCTAATGGCACCAAAGGATTCTGGGATGCGGCCGGGCATGCGTGTTTCATTTTGTTGAACCATGACTGAAGTGTCTAAGACCTGAAGTGACGTCCATGCTGTTTGGCTGCTCAGAGGTGTGTTAAAAAAATGACCTTTGCTTGGTGGTGGAAGGCGCATACAAAACCATTCACTGAGCCCAAATGTTCGTACATGGCGGCCGCCAATCAAATCCATAAATTAGCCGCGTCACAGAATAAGCCGCAGGGCTATGAGCGCAGGAAAAAAGTAGCGGCTTGTAGTCCGGAAATTACGGTACTTACTTTAGCACAAGAAACACATGGGGAGACTTTGCACTATACAGTAAGGACAATGAAGGACCATTATATTTGAAAGGAATGCATACATTCATGTTTACTAGCCCTTATAAGTTAACTGTAAGTCTCTTAGATGAAAATATAGTCAGTGTTCAGCTAAAAGTGTCTGAGGGATCAAACAGCGTTAGTTGCTGCTTATGTATCGAATTGAATTTTTCAAAAGATTGAATTTTTCAATGATATTTATTATGAAAAGAATGAATAAACCATTGTAAATTTCTTTTAGTGTATGTATATATATATATATATCTATATAGATATAGATAGATAGATAGATAGATAGATAGATAGATAGATAGATAGATAGATAGATAGATAGATAGATAGATAGATAGATAGATAGATAGATAGATAGATAGATAGATAGATAGATAGATAGATAGATAGATAGATAGATAGATAGATAGATAGATAGATAGATAGATAGATAGATAGATAGATAGATAGATAGATAGATCAACAACTGCCTATGACTATGTTCTTCTCCCGAACAAACACACCTGCACTGCGGGCTTCAAAAGAAGAAAACACTGCAGAGCGGAGTCAGGATGCAGCGACTGAGTCTGAAGAACAGTGAAATACACCTGAGTTACTATTTGTCCCACTGTACTTTGTATTTTATTCATTATCATTTTACATTTTCTCCCTTTAACTCCCAATTACTCGGGTCGCGGTGGGCGGGGCTTATCTCCGCGATTTGAAGCCTTCTGTTCACATCGATGATTAAAATTATTATTATTAGACAGTACAGCACAGACGTTATTTGTTAAAAAAAACGTTTCTAAAGTACTTTTATTTGTGAAAACATATGCTTGAGCCTGTAAAATGGTTTGTTCTTTCTTTTCAATGTATAATAGAGGATTTAATTGTTTATTAATTGAAAGAAAAAACAAAGGTTTTTTCACGGATTTTGCCCATCACGGGTTCTTTTTGGAACGTAACCCCCGCGAAAAACAAGGGTTTACTGTACCCACAGATGCACACACCTATTCCTGCTTGCTGGCAGGCAGCAGATCATAGAGCAGGGCTAGAAGCGCTGTCCGTTGTCCTGAAAGGTATCTTTAGTTTCCTCACAGCCTCTCAGTCTTTCTGCACTGCTGTCAGTGGTGCTGGACTGCAGTGCATTCCTAAAAGGCGTTTTATGACCTGGGGGCTTATAGCCAGTGTACAGTCTTATCTGCTCTCCTTTTGGGCTTGGTTTAAAAGCGTGTACTCTAAAGCCAAAATATTTTCTGTTCCACAGTCTTAATTTTTTTTTTGCTTCCAGTTGCCTCTCTAAGTTTAGTAGGAGTCACTGAAAAGCCAGAGGCCATACTTGCTCTACCTAAAAGCTTAAGCCTGCAGGTTTTTTTTGCTTTAGTGTCCTGAAACGTTTTTCTAAAGGTGTGAGAATATTGAGGAGCTCTGCCTTTCATGTTTGCTTCTTCTACACATGTAGAAATGTGGCTGACTCTTTGTCCTTTACATGTCTGCAGACTGGCAGAAATGGAAAACCAGAATTGTTCATTCTTCACGGACAGCCTGTCTCCTGATGAAAGCCTGTGAGTATGCTGTGCCTACGCACAAACAAAACCCCTGATTACAACCTCTGCTTTGTGTGTGTGTGCACTCTGTCCCCGGGGACATGGGCTGTTTCTGCGTGTTTATGTGTGCGCTCAGGCTTGTAGATCTGTGTTGGACTGTGAGGGAACGATTGGGTAATCACATAAATAATCAGCCACATAATAAGAATGACCCACAGAGAGCAGCCTGCACACACTCCCACTTCATCATCCACATGCCTGCTGCAATTAAGGTCTATGGCTGCGTGAAGATGGAATGGAAACAGTGCTTGTAGAAGCTGGCCGGGAGGGTATAGCAGTGAGAGGAACTGGGATGTTTTCATGTGAATGAGGCAGTGGCTCCTCATTGCAAATGCAGAGAATGCAGGTTAGGGGTTTTTGAGATCATGTTTTCCCGTCCGCCTCTCATTTCATTGACAACAACACAAGCTGTTAAATGTGTCTGTCTCTGAAATAGTTTTCCCTCTTTCATGGAGTTTTAAAGTCAAGGCTGCACGGCCCTGCAGTGCTGTGCAAAGTGCTGTTTGGTCCTGTAGGCTTCCAGATGTGTTTGTCAGGGTGTGCATTAAGTGTGCTCATTATGCCTCTTCAGAAGAGTTTTATGTGTTCACTGAGGGAAAGTTGGGACTGACATTACCCAGAAAACAAGTTTTTAAGCTGAGGGGACATTTAGGATACTTTGAATCCTTTTTTAACTGCAGACATCTGTGCTGTTTAAGCCTGAAACTTTGTCTCAAATGTGTCTATGAGTGCATCCATTTTCTTCATGCACTCCATTAATGTGCCTGTATGCACGACAGTCCCCGCCTGCCATGCATCAGTGCTTGTCTTACCTTCTGCTCCCGTGTCCTGTCGTGTCTTGTATTCAGTGAACGTGTCTGTATGTCAGTATCTCTATTTGTTTTGCTTTTGCATGACTACACGTTGCTGAGCTATAGCTCTGCCTCTAGCTGGTGTTTTTTTCTTGCCGTCGTACTGTTTGCAGTCATAAACTCGAATTAATTGACTCGAATCCTCTACCTGGGGCATTACTCTGATTTTGTTGTGGTTGACAGGTAACAAATCGAACGCCAGCCTTGAATCACTAACTTTCTGGTCAAAGTCTGGACCACCCTGTCTGTTATAGGTGGTCCATAAATGTCTGAAAGTTTGGGTGAGCAACCTGCTTTCCTCTCCGGAGACAGAATGTTGTGAATTTCTGTCAACTTAAAGTCAATATATTTTATGTAAAAAATAAAGTAGCCAAGAGCCTTTTTGTTCTGAACAAATCCAAATATTTTTTACCATATCATATTATGCACATGTTATATGGCTCTTTGGTTTTACCTTATTTTACATATTGTATTGAAGTGTGGGGAAATACATATGAAACTAATATAATGCCCTTAATTCTATTACAAAAGAGAACTATTCGAATTATTCACAAAGCTAAATTTAGAGATCACACAAATGAACTTTTAATTAAGTCAGGTTTATTATAACTCAAAGATGTAATTGAATTGCAGACCTTATTAGTTATGTTTAAAGCCAGAGATTTACCTGAAGACTTACAAAAGCTTTTTATTTTTACCACAGGAGATGAAAATCATTGGAGAAAATTTGATTTCAAACAACAGATTGCTCGAACAACACTAAAGCAAAAGTGTTTGTCTATAGCGGGGGTAAAAATGTGGAATTCCCAGTTAAAAAGTTGTCAAAACATTATTAAATTTAAATGGATGTACAAAGCTAAACAAATTAGATTGTACAAACGTAATTGTTGAATGGAATGTTTGGAATGTATGTACTAAATGAAAGGAATGTATTTACTGTGTTAATTTGAACTGTATGTGGTGAAATCTGAGCACAGGTGATGGTGTGATAAATGTAAAGATGATGAGGGAGCAGACAATTATAAGAATTATAAGAATGGTATTCTTCAATTCTGCCTCTTTCCAATCATACATTTTTTTAATATTGTAAGTCAAACATGTAAACATAATGGATAATCAATAATTTTAATGAAAGGAACAAATGAATGAATGAATGAATGAATGAATGAATGAATGAATGAATGAATGAATGAATGAATGAATGAATGAATGAATGAACAAATGAATGAATGAATGATCGGTACCGAATAATCTTTAAAAAAGGCCAAAATACTTAGATTCTTATTTCATTCTTCACATTTTTTAAACAAAACAGGGATTTTGTTGTCGTCTTTGGTGTTTCAACTCTTTAGGTAGTGGCTGCAGCACAAACACAGGCCCCAGATTCATCACATTGGATGCTAAAGTACCAACAAGGTGTGAAAGATCTCTCTGTTATAACATATAACTTCAGTTTCATTCTAAAAATGTTCTTTCAAAAAACTCTAAAATAGATTAACTTAAAAAATTTGTTAAATTGTGTCTTCCTTCATCTTTTATGATCTCCATCCAATGTAAAACACAGGCTTTATTCTGCTTTTTATCCAGTCTACCCACCTTTCCTTTTTTGCTTTTGATTTAATTTTCTTGCTTTTTTGGACCTCATCCTCACCCCCCATTGATCTTTCACTTACTGCCATGCTTCAATTGCATCAGAGTTTAGAGGCTATTACTTGAAGAAGCTGTATGATCCATTACTTCCTGTGTAGACATCCAGGTTTTTTCACATCTATGGTAACCGGCAGTTCTTAAAGGACCACTGTGGAATGCAGTTATTGTAGATTTCAGAGTAAATGTTAGGAATTTGAAATCATAAAAGGGAAACCTGGTTTGATGCATTTCCTTTCTTTGGTGGCCAAGTTCTTGCACGGTACAAAACTTTTTTTTTAAAGGACAAAGGAAAAGAATAAAAAATGATTACAATTTTTTTTTTATTGAACAAAATATGAAACATATCAGTGAAACAAAAATGTGACATGACAAAACAGCTGACTAGTTTTGGTAGAAATTAAAAAAAATAACAAAAAAGTAAGAGCAAAATAACATTACTATAAAAAAAATGTATCTTTCAAATTTAGTTTCAACCACGGAAAACACAGAGAACAAAATTCACGATTGTCCATAAAGTTGAATAACATATTTTATTCTAATGCATGGAATGATATTAAAAATATTAGATATTAATTATATCTTGATTAACAAAACTGCTATAAGAAAGTATGACTTTCATTTCAGTTTAAGTTCCTTTAGATGTGTTCTTAAAAAAACTGTAAATAGATCAGTATTTTTTTAACTGAAATGTCAAATGTTCAAGGTTTTATAGCTGTTTATTACTTTCTGTGTTGACATGCAGTACAGACCAAAGGTTTGGACCCACCTTCCCATTCATTTGAATGAGAAGGGGTGTCCAAACCTTTGGTCTGTACTGTATTATATTTGGTGTTTATTAAATTTATTTTGTGTTGCAAAGAAGATTGCACCTTTTAACATGAATTATTAGGAGAACCTTAATAGCTTTGATTTGGAGGATGAAGTATTCCAGCCACCAGTGTCCCTCCCTGCTGCGTCTGTCAGTGTCTGGTTCAGTGCCCGCCTTGCTGTCTGCTCTGCTACGCTGCTGGCTCTGCTTTGTGCTGCTGGTGGCTGTGTGCTGGTGGCTCAGTGTGCTGTCTCCTGTGTGGGGGACTCAGGGATGAAGATCAGTACCTCCTGCGTCACTCCAGCCCAGCCCTGGATCAGGACTCGCCCTGCGGACAGCACATGCTGCTGGCTCACCTGGAGCACCAGGACAAGGAGCAGCTGCAGCACACCCTGGCCCGCCTGGAGAACGAAAACAGGTCTGTACGCTCGCTGCAGTGCAAACCCATATGAGGTTTGAGCCCCTCTCCTTCATTAGTTCGTCAAATGTACCCCACTGCTCGTTAAAAGAGTGGAAAATATTCAGTCACCTCAGAAAGTTTTATAAGCCCTATCATGGCATTTACATTTATTACAGTAATGCAAAACACACAAAGTTTAACATTATATATTCATCTGTGCTATTTACTGTGTTTCAAAATCTCTTCCACCATTTGAAGACCTCCCCCCCACAGAGAGAAAAACACTCTTAAAATCTCATTAAATTTCATGAACTAAATAAGAATATATAGCAAACAGTTAAGTTTGTAAAAAGTGCAACAAATGCACCAGACTTCACTTCTTTTCTTTCTTTCTTTTTTTTATTTTGGTGTGTAGATGACGTGTACAAACGAACCTTCTGGAACACAAAACACTTCCTTCCTTTTGAATTTGTTTACTCCAGGCACAGACAATTTTCATAAATGAAGCTAATTCAGCTTATCCTATCTGCTTTATTGCTTACCAGAGGCATTCATTATGCAAATGATTTATATGAATCATTTTCTCCTCGTCGGTTCAGCTTCGACCTTTCTGGACCCACAGCCAAATGCTGCCTCACATACTCACGTGTGCCCTTTGGCAGTCTGAAACCTTGACCCAGTTTAGCATTTCTACCAAAGGTTTCTGCTGATATTGTCTTGTGAGTTTTGTTGGTCCTGTTTGCTCGATAACAGTGTTTTGAAAACAACACAAAGGACTCTTAAGTTTTTAAAGAACCCAACTGTAAAGTATATAAGAAGGTAAAGGTTATTTTAAATCCAACTTTTATTAAAGTCTACGAAGAGTCATTTGTTTTGTGCACAAGCCCCAAAATCTGTTGACAAATACCTGATGAGCTCTAACTCTGTGTTCTTTTTTCTTTTGAGTGGAATGTTCATTTGTTGATCACTGTGGTTAAATATCCCGCAAAAGGTAAACTATGACAACAGATGCTAGTAATGCTTTAAAACCCCTCACTACTCACTTTTTCACACATACATGAACATTTTCTCACTTTTCTCTCTGGTGTAAACTCTTAAAGTTCAAACCTTCATAGATAATAAGTCCAGTATCACTGAATGAAAACAAAGATCTGCTCACAGTAGAACATTTATATAGATTTGGTTAGCTGAACTTATTCTGTACAGGAGACATGGCGCAGAGGAGGTTGATTGACAAGGTCAACAGCCAATCAGAACAAAGAACACAATGCAATATTCATTTTTAAAAGAAAGTGTGCAAAATTGCACAGAAAAAATTGAAATGACAAAAGCGATGTTGCGAGAAAACACTACAAACAAAAATCTTGAATGCACGTGCAGACCTTTGCTAAAGGTTTCTCAGTTCCTGTTAACCATGGTTAGAGATTTCTTTACATGAGCAGTTTTAGCCAAACCTTAAGCTTAAATTTATGTTTATTTATTTATATGGCGCCTTAAAATGATCTCAGTCAAACACAGCATCGTACATTGAAAGCTCAAAAGACAATAAAAACGGCAAACCAATTAAAGATAAAAAAAGTATAAATAAATGACATGAAAATGTAAAAACACCAAATAGAAGCAAAGCAAAATGATAAAACAGTAAAACACACCAACAGAGCAGAGTCTCATGCTTTGTCAAAAGTCTGGCGATAAAAATAAAAAATAACTGGACAGTGAAAGATACCCGCAGAATGCTCAGCGGCAACGCGTTCCACAGCTTTGCTGCACAGACTGAAAATGCTTGTTCCCCTCTGAGGTCATTCTTGGACTGTACAGATCTGTACCTCCAGGAGAAGCTGATCAGCAGACCTGAGGCACCAGGTTTGGGTGTAAGGACAGAAAGAGGCTGAATTCTGTCAGGCCTGCTTCTTCACAGCCTATGTACATCCCATTTCCACATGCAACCAGCAAATGGAGAGCTTCCAGCCTACCTCTAGCATACCTCTGCAGTTCTGCTCTCTTCAGATCATGTTGTCCTGTTTGTTGGAATAACAGAATGGTTTGAGGACTGTGCCAAGCAGTTGGAATCCATTGGTGCCCGAAAATCTCTGTGGTTTAAGAACGAGCTGCTGCTGCCTGAAGTGCGGGAGTTTCAGAGCAGAGTGGGAGATTGACACACTGACTGGAAGACATCCAGAGCAATGATGTCTGTCTTATTGAGGGGAGAGCCAAGCGACAAGGCAAAGCTCTTGATTTACCAGATGATTTACGTCCTAGCCGTCACCTAAGGTCATCAGCTCTGGGAGATCCCTGAAAAAATTGGATCATAAATACACCTGTAGAAATGGAGAGAACACTGTAGTACAGAACCGGCTTTGGGTGAAAGCACTGTTATTCCTGATGAGACGAAGTCAGGTTTCCTCAACAGCTGTTGGCCATGTTTCCTCTGAAAAGAAGCCTTGGGGCAGAGCCAGGACCCAGGACAATTGAAAGATTAGATGTTTGAGTTTTGGAAATGCTGAAAAAAGCTGTAGGAGGTGGCTGAGGAAAAGGTCTGGGCTTTCCTCCCCCACCATTTCCCTCATTGGGGGTAGAAGAGAAAAGGTGGAGGGATGAGCGCTAAACATATTCCAATTCAGTACTATTCAGTAACCAAAGTAATCATCACTTGCCCTTTTATACTTCAGCACAGTCCCTGTTCACAACATTGTAATGTAGGCAGCAGAATACATTATATTCACAATGGAGATGCCCACTCTCCACAAGGTTGATTGTTAATAACACATTAAGGCTCTCCAGGTTGGTTAAAAGTGTTACATTTTACAGCTAAAGTGAAATCCTTCTGAGTAATTCATATTGTTAGGTTATTATTTTTAGAAAAAATTACATTTTATATCAGAAGGTCTATGAATAATTGCATGAAGTTGTTTCTGTTTTACTCCTGAGAGGTTAACTGGACTGTTTTCTTCGTCTGTCCTCTGGGATCTCAGGGTGCTGCAAAGCGAGTACAGACGTCTCAAGTGGAAGCACGAAGAGGCCGCATCCGTGCCCATGCTGACTGAGGCTGGAGAGGACAGCCTGGGCTCGCCCACAGCAGGGGGGCAGCAGGATGAGGAGCTCCTGGCCGAAGCCCGGGTCCTGAGGCAACACAAGACACGGCTGGAGACCCGCATGCAGATCCTGGAGGACCACAACAAACAGCTAGAATCTCAGCTGCGCCGGCTCAGGGAGCTGCTGCTACAGGTACTGCAGCAAGTACACAAGTACTACTCAAACTGGGCTCCAATGCTCTTCTTTTTCTCAATTTGAAGGATTCGGAATCATTTGCTATTCAAATTAACTAAAAATAAAGTTGCCCTCTCACTAGTTAAAGAAAAACAATCTTAGATCTACAAAAGTTAGGATTATAATAAATAATCTTACATAAAGAACAATCTTGACATGCTGTAGTAATCCTTCAGGCAGTGTCCTGCTTTTTAATCCTTGTGCTATCCTAGGCACTTTAACATTGAGAGTTGGGTCATCTAGACCCACTAGACAGTGCGCTGAACCTTTTTTCTTCAATGATTTGTGATTTTCACTGGTGTACATGGATTACATGAAATGTTTCCACCTTTATCCACCTTTGTCATGGTGGGGAGAACACGTCAATGTAAAGGTGGGGTCATCTAAGATAGCAAGGGTTAAATCCACCAATTAAGGAAGGATACTGATGAAGACTGTGACAAAGTTTACATATAATCTTGAACAGGCTTTTTTCGCCTCTTGTTTGGGGAAACAGGGATGAGCTGCTGCTTTACCCTAGCAAGTTTTTTGCCACCCTGCTAAATCGAGATATCTGCAGGATCTTCAAGATTAGCTGCTTCCCGCAATGTTTTGAGAAATCGTTGGCGTGGTCATGAATGTAGACGACGAGGTATGTGACGATAGTCTAAGCTGAAAATGAGCAAGTTGCTACAACTAAAAGGGACAAACTTTAGCAACCTTCAATTTAAAACAAAAATAATACGAACTTATTTTTACCATTTAAGGTGACAATCTCTGGGAAAACAGTAGAGAAGGATTCTTAATTTAAGATCTTGAAGAAATGTGAAACGAAACAGAAAGTTAATTCAAGTCCTAGGAAACTAAACTAAAAAACTAAAAAGATTAATATTACTAAAGTGTGTGTGATAAAACCCTAAAAAGAGGCACAAACTGCTGTTTTCCCCATCCTGTCCTACTGCATATTTTGTCTGCATATCTTTGATTTTACACTCGTGTTCAATAAAGATTTATCTGTCCTTCAAGATCAGCATCATCAGTGGAAGACAGCTTTGTGGTGACTGCAAACAGTGACTATCCCCAGATTTACCATGTGTTCACAAACAAGAAACAGCCTCTGCTTTTAGTTTTTACACTCTGAGCATTTGGCAGAAAGGGCACAACGTTCCAAGTTTAGCACTTTTCTACATTTGTATGCGTGTCTGTGCACGCATCAGGTCCGAACAGTCCTTCAAACACATTTATAAAAGTATAAAAAATCAGCAATTCTGCACATGACGCAGAATAGTGCTAACTATAAAAGACGAGGCTGAATTTACTCTGGAACGTCACATTTAAGGATTCACTGGATTAAAGAAGAGAGTGATGAAGAAACATTTAGGGGAGTTGGAGATGACTCATGCTACTACAATGATGATGTGTAAATTATTTACAGCAAGAGTAACTAAATTGCACACTGAGAGGATTTAATGGGGAGATGAGACAGGCACGAAGGGAGGCACAGATTGCAACATTCTTAAAACAGAGAATGGACAGTGACGTTTGTTTAAAAAGACATTTTTGTTCAAAGCAAAGCTTCATTTTCCCAGAAAATAGCGTCTACAGAGCCGTAACCTTGTGCTACCTTAGATGACCCCACCCTTGCATTGACCTATTATTCCTACCATGACAAAGTTGGATAAAGGTGGAAAGATTTCATGTAATCCATGGACACCAGTGAAGATCACAAATCATTGAAGAAAAAAGGTTCAGCACACTGTCTAGTGGGTCTAGATGACCCAACTCCCAATGTTAAAGTGCCTAGGATAGCACAAGGGTTTTAAGGCTGAACTGAAGGACATTTTCCACCACTGCAAATAAATTACCTCCGAAACATTTTACTGTGCAACTTAAACAACATAAAATGCTATATTTTTACACAAAATCCACGAGTTTGTATCTAAATCTTTCCTCCCCTCCTCAGTACTTTCTCATTCATCTACCCACCTAAAAAAATGACTGTAATCTCATTCTGTGGTGTCACAGCTTTCCAAACGTTTGACATTACATTCATCTTGTATGAAATGATCCTCGGGTCATTTTGTGACACTTTGGTGATATTTGGACAAATGCGGGGTTAGAATGATTATAGATCTTTCCTAAATTCAGCCCAAAGAGGATTCAGAGGCGAACGGATCTGAACCGTCGACACTCTCCTCTCCTGTGTCTGGAGGAGGTCACCACGGAGAGCCAGCAAGCAGGGAGACGACGGACACAGAGGCAGCAGGTAAGTAACCTGCTGCAAGTCTGATGCATGCACGCTAAAAAAGAGACCTGTTTTTGATGGCTGTGTGGGTGTGGGTCAGGAGAGGACGTGGAGCAGGAACAGGACACCGTGCTGCAGCTCCAGGAGGTCATCGAGCAGCTGAGAAACGTCTTCCCTTCGGAACCAGGTGAGCATCTTTTGGTTCTGCACATCTGTTTTCAGAGACACTCCCTGTTTGATGGCCAGCGGGGAGCGTGATTGATGGAGGGGAGAGTTAATATGAAGTGCTGCAGGTCGATAGTAGGAGGCAAGACAGGGAGATCAAACAGCTGATATGAGGAGGAAGAGCAAAGAGACAGACCAAGGCAGCCTCGCTGTCAAACATTCTATGAACTGTCCAAGTACATTTAAAAAGCAATTTTCTGGGCAGCCCAAATCCTGTAAGTGAACAAAGAAAGGGATTATCATAATTATAGCCTTCTCAGTTGCAGCCAAGAACATTTTTCTTGGTCTTCTGCATGTGACTTTCTCAGTTTTCTGTTTGCTTCTGTCTCCTAATTTCAGGCACCACGTCACACATTTAACGCTGCGGGTGCTTCCAGCAGCAGAAAGATGACCCAAGAAGGTGCCAGACAACAGAGGGAGGGTCTCCACGCGGCTGATTTAGGGCCACAGCGAAGCAGGCCCTGTGACGGCTGCAGCGGCTGTGATACTCAGTCACTCCTCCTTCAGACTGACGTGCACTAAAAGGCTTTCTCATGCAAACTGCTAGTGGCTCACCGCTGATGACCTTCAGCTCCTGTGCTTTCTTGACTTCAGTTGTGTTGATGAGCCAAAAGGAGCGGATGTTAGCGGCTAAAAGATTGGGGATCAGCCAAAACACTGTGCTTACCAGTATCTGTGTAGTCATTCAGAGATGTGAAGCTTTATATCAGTCCACAGCACAAATTTAACCCTACAAAACATTTAGGAGAGTGAAAGAGTGAAGGGTATCTACCTGTACCTTAGAAGTTTGTGTTTCTTTTCCCATGAATGTGTCATCCTGGTTGTTATGTGTGAGAATCCACCCTTCACTGACTGATCTCATGTTGGCTTGTGGTGGACGTTTTAGTTTCCAGCAATCCGCAGAAGAAATTGCTTGCGAGAATGAAAAATAGGATCAGTTAAATTCACGACAGCCAAAGTGCCCGCTAACACAGCGCCTCTGTACGCGCACACTGTGCTCTGCTAATCTCCTAAACCGCTTGTCACTCCCATCGCTCTCACAAATGAGCTCTTCAGACACACCACACATGCTGCTACACACAGCCACTATTTACTGAGCCCCCTTCCCACGTTGCGCACAAGAGCACGAGCGATGCAAACAGCCCGCATGATTAATAACACGCTGTTCTGCATCGCACTTTCAGATTTACGAAGAGCCATTTCATTTCTGCAGGGGTTATGGCAGGCTTTCACTTTCAGACATTTGAAAGCGTTAACTGAAGTTTCAATGACGAAACGAACGCCGATAAATATTAACGTCTGCCCTGAGATCTTATTCTCCTCCTGCTGTGCAGAGAAAGAGGTGCAGTGTGGGTCTGCCCCGCTCTCTGCATGGCCAATTCCAGAGTCCACAGGGGATGCTGGAGGCACACCGTCATCACGCAGCCTGACTGACATCATCCATAATAATCCCTCATTCCCTCTGGAGGCTGAACAGCAGCAGCTATGGACTCTGCACGTACCTAATTTCCTTTGCTAATGAACACTCATTTACAAAAAAGTTACGTTTGTGATGAATCTGCTTTCATCAAAGTGCAGGGCGTTTAGTTCTGAGCATAGCACTGTCAGTTAATGCCTTAAAACCACACTGAATCCAAACGTTTTTTAAGCATTCCTCAGATGTTTGTGGGTTTCTGAAAGTGTCAGAACGAGTGTGGATCATTATGTGGGCTGAAAGTAGCTGAATAAGACTCAGAGGGGTGCAGCTCATGATGTTGGGTATGCTTGTAGAGACCAAACTATGGGAAAGAGATGAGTGGAAGATAATAATAAAAAAAAAACAATGCAATGCATTTGGCTTGAGGGCTGGTGGGAAAGGTCCTCTTTGATGTGCCTGCCACAAATAAACCTCCAGGAGCAGGACTGGAGTTGGCCTGAAAGAGTGAAACTCTGATTCTGTGCATTTTCTTTGCAATCACGCCAAGTCATTGCCAGAAAAAGATGCACATTCACTCTGAGAGGTGCATTCTGAACAAAGCAGGGCTCTCGAAAATCAAATACATAACTTTGAAGGCCATGTACTGCATTCATTCTTGAATCCAGGCATGCAACGTTCACGTTTGACGCCATCCTGAGAGTTTTCATTTGGTTGCTAAGAAACTGTCCCCAAGGACGCAGCTCCACAGGTTTTTTTTTTAATCTTTTTCTTTTCTAACCATAGGTGATGCCATTTTTCTTTTTGCAAACACTAATAGCCTTAAGGGGAGCAAATAAAAACCTATTTCTTCCTCTATTTTCTCCTGTTTTCATTGGGCTGCTGAAGATCTTCATTTTGGTGGAACCTTTCTATGCATCCGCACCCCAGTTTGTGTGTCACTCATTAGCTGGAGCACAGAGCTCATTGTGGGAGAAAAAAAAAAGCCATGACAAGCAGTGTTTATTCATCCTCATTTATCTACGGGTATTTACACATCTCATTACACAATAATGATTACCCATCACAGCCTCACCATGCTCTTGTAAGTGGGAGCACAAATGATGTAGCCGAGGAGTCATTTCCCCCACGTGTCAGCAGCTGTCAGACTTACTCTAAGACAGCTGACATAAATACATTAATGATAGAATTATCATTTACAGTTGGTCTCTGCGCTTACACTGATTTAGTCTCATTCCGGCGTGATCCTTTCATAATCTGAGGTCAGATCCATTCCTTTCAAAGGCTGACTGCATTAAAGCCACTCACGCTCAGCCTGACAGTCCCTGCTCCCTGTGGCATGACAGAAGATCTGTGATTGGAGATAAAGTTCTCCACAGAGGCAGAAGTCACCTCAGAGAGCTGCTCTGCCAGGCTTCAGACTGCTGTTATCGTGCCAACAAAGCCGCCTTCACGCCACGCTCCAGCCTCCTTTGCATTCACTAGAATGTAACAAGGTCACATGTTTGTCGCATAAATAACAGGGCAGAGACACATTTAGGATTACAGTTTCCTCTTGTTAAATTTATCATTAACATTCCTCAATGTTTTCATTTAATCCTTTTTTTTTAGTTGTCCAGAACTCTGTCTTTTTCTGGGATTTTTATTCTGAGGTTTTCTGAGGAAAGGCTTTTTACTGTAATAATAACAAGTGGGTTACCGGCTGCTTTCTACTCTTTGTGTACAGAAATAAAACTTTGTATTTGACAAACCCTTTTGTTGTCTTTGCTTTTGTGTGAGAGCACTGATTCCTATAGATTACATAATGAAACTGAACTCAGAAAGAGGCCGTCTTTGCGCTGGTCTGTTATTTTTGTATGTGTGTGTTAATATTTGGACCTGAAGGGGTAAATCCACCATTTCCGCTGCCTCGTGTTCTCTTTGATGTCATCAACATTCAGGAACTTATTGCTTGGATCTGCCTCTTCTTCCCGTCTTACCACCGGAGCGTTTGCCTTTTGGGTTTGTCCCCCCTGCGCTTGGTGTGCCGGTTGACTGACATTTGACCTTCTTCTTGCCTTTATCTCTCACTGATCTTATGCTCACGGAATTATCTTTGGCTGGGCTGACGGCTGCAGAGTCACTATCTTTGCCTCTTGAGTGATTATCTGCTCCACTCGGCCCAACTTGAGGATCCTTGACCATCTCTATGTTTTCTTTATCTAAGCCCTTCTTACCCGCTCTCTCATTCTGGACCTCTTTCTCATCTGCTGCTGCGTCATCCTCATGACGGCACTTTCCTTCTGAGTTTTCCTCCTCTTGAACATTCCTGTCCTCTGTCTTCTCATCTTGCTTTTTCCCCTCTGTGGTTTTAGAGGCACATTTTGCATTTTTCTGTCTGGCAGCACGTTGGACCTCGCTTCCATCATGCCCCCACTTTTCCTTTGTTGTGTCCCAGTAAGTCTTGTTTTGGCGGGCGTGCATGGCTCGGACGCTTTCCCCCATCTTTTTCAGCTCCTGACGGACAAATGGCTTGAAATTAGGGTCCAGCTTCTCCACTAGAGCAAAGTCTTTGTGGGCTTCGTCCTCGTTGCACAGGGCGGCGTGTGCTCGCGCCCTCTGGTACACCGCCTTGAAGTTATCTGTGAGGAGGAAGAGTGGAAATTACTGACATTTATTTAGATGAGTAGCAAATATCAAACTTTTAAACCGAATGCTGAAGGAACTGAAATTCAAATCAAGGGGGAGGCAGAAATTTCACAGCTTTAAAATAGGCTTTTCGTTTTAGCCTTAAATATAAATAATTCATGAAAAACAGACAAAAAGGGTTCATTATTGACTGTGAAGTCTATAGAGGGTTGCTGTGGGAACAGAATTATAATCTGTAATCTTCTGCCAGGTAAAACAAGAGAAAAAATAGCTTGAAGGTTGCTGCGGTCAGATGCAACCTCAAAGGGAAATAATGGAAAAGGCTGCTTCCATCATTTGTGGAAACAACTCCACAAATGATGCCGTTTATGTAAAGGGCTTTAGTTTTAGAAAAGATTTTTGTTTCGTGTTTTCTATGATCCTACCTGTGTGCTTCTTCAGGAGCTGGTTATTCAGCTCCACCACTCGCTGGTATTGTTTCAGCTCCAACATGCACTGACTGAGGTTGAGAACGACTGGAAGAGACACCTTCTCCAGAGACCGCCAGAGGTCGCCCTGCTCGTCCACCTGCCCGCAGACGAGAAAGCCGAAAGTGAAAGTGAGAAAGGAGTTCATTAGTGAGGTGCAGCAAAGTAAAAGAAGAGCACACCTGTGCTGTGACAGTGAAATCTCTGCTATTTTTATCACTTTCTCTGTTTTTCCACTCAAAACCCTGCATTCTAAACCACAGCTGCTCTTCAGTAAAGCATAGATTTGAGTACAGTTTATCCTGGCTGATCTGTGAAAAACAGTTCTTTGGTGTGGTGCTTGTTCAGGGTGTTTACAGTCATACCCGGTCTTTCAGCTCATCCACGTATTCCAAAGCTTCCTTGAACTTGAAAGAAGCTTCTCGAAAGCGCCTTTCTTTAATGAGGAGGTTTCCTTCGTTCTGCAGAGACGTGATCAGCTGTAACATCTGCTGCCAGTCCTTCCCCTCACTTTCATCACGGCTGCTCAGACTGACGGCAGAACAGCTCTCTTCCTCCTTTCCTCCCTTATAAGGTGCAACCTTATTTTCTTTGTCTTCCTCTGTCTGAGTTTTATCTGCTGCGTCTTGTGGTTTGTCCTCGGTGGTTGCTGTCACACCTTCAGGGTCTTCTGGTTTGCTCGTCTCTTCCTCCTCTTCACTTTTTCCCTTCATTTTCTCCAGCTTGTTCCAGTAGCGCTCCTTCTCCTCCCAGTACTTCTCCTTCATGCGCTCGGACAGAGCCCTCAGCTCTCGCTGGACGAGCGAGGACAGCGTGATGTCCAGTTGGGCAACCATCTTGAAGTCTCTCTGGGCTTCTTTTTCGTTCCACACAGCAGTGTGAGCTTTGGCTCTCTTGTAATATCCTTTCACACAGTCTAGAGGAGGCAGACAACAGAAAAATGTCCAAACTATTATTTTCCCAGTCATGATAGTCAACCGACTTACAGGATGGACACAGATCAGCTAGAAAAAGGAGGATTTCCTTCAGTCATGTTCTCAAAGTGGAATATTTCTTTACCAGCAGATGGAGAAGGGAAAACTGTCTTAACACACTAACATAATTAAAGTTTTAAAAGTAAATGATCAAATCATGTGGGTGCTGGAGGAGTTCTGCCACAGTAGTCTGGAACTATAGAAATGTGTGTCAATGTTGCTTAAGAGCAAAACAATAAGTCATTCACTAGGTCCCCCGTGTGGTTCTGGGATTTTTGCTCACCGTTCTTGTGATCATTGTGACCCCACTGGGTGAGATCTTGCCCCAGATGGAGGGAGATTATCAGTGGTCTTGTATGTCTATCATTTCCTAATAATTGCTCCCACAGTTGATTTCTTCACACGAAGCTGCTTACCTATTGCAGAAACAGTCTCCTCAGCCTGGTACAGGTCAACACTTTGGTTTCAGGTGTCCTTAGACAGCTATTTGGTCTTGGTCACAGTGGAGTTTGGAGTTGACAGTTTGAGGTTGTGGACAGGTGGCTTTTATATAGATGACCAGTTCAAACAGGAGCCATTAATACTGGTATTGAGTGGAAGACAGAGGATCCTCTACAGAAGAAGTTACAGGTCCGTGGGAGCCAGAAATCCTGCTTGTTTGTAGGTGAACAAATTCTTATTTTCCACCATAATTTACAAATAAAATCTTTAAGACTGTGATTTTCTGGATTTTATTTTTCAGATTTTGTCACTCATAGTGGAGGTATACATATGATGAAAGTTACAGGCCTCTCTCATCTTTTTAAGTGGCAGAACTTGCACAATTGGTGGCTGACTAAATACTGTTTTGCCCCCAAAGCTATATGCCCTATATCGCAGCTCATGGTGTGGTCTATGTGCTATCTTAGATGACCCCACCCTTACTTTGACGTGTTCTCCCTACCATGACAAAGGTGGATAAAGGTGGAAAGATTTCATGTAATCCATGGACACCAGTGAAGATCATTGAAGAAAAAAGGTTCAGAGCACTGTCTAGTGGGTCTAGATGACCCAACTCCCAATGTTAAAGTGCCTAGGATAGCACAAGGGTTAATGCAGCATCCTTTTTAAGCTTCAACGCATTTGCTTAGTTCGACGCGCAACTCAAACAAAATGCAAATTTATGCAACTCAGCAGCACAATAAACAATGTAAAACTTGGATGAAAACATTTAAATTAAAATAATTTCGAATTTTAAATACAATGAAAGAAAAAGGAAACCTGTGTGAACCTAAATTAACATGGAGAAAAAGTGGGACTGCATCTTACCCAAGCCACGGCTTTGATAAATTAGAAAAACGGATCAGTGTTTTGTTTGTTGCTGTTAATTAAATTTTTCTGTTAAAAACTGAGGTTTATTTAAGTTTAATTTAGCCTTAAAAGGATTTAATCAATGTCTGCCTTTCTTTCAATGTGTTGGTGAAAGTTCTTATTCTTGGATGACTGTTAGATGACATGCCTTAAATATCCCAGACATGAAAGTTGTTGGAATCTTCTTATGTAGCTAAAAGTAATTAAAGCTCCAAAAATGCACACATCAGAACACACTGTTCTAGCAGAAGCCGCATACCCACTGGAGGTTCTTTAGAGTTTAATTCCTCTTTATGCTAAATTTTCCTTCGGCCAAACAGATCTCAGTGCTGCCTCCGGCAAAAACAGACACACTGCAGCCATTTCTAAAGAACAGCTGTGCTGAAGGGATGAAACGGCAGCAGGGAGACTGAGTTAAACCACTGCAGACAGCATGACACTGACGGATGGAGCAACAACAGAAAAGAGAAGATGAAACTCTTTAAAAAAAATGAAAAAATCAAATAAAAGCTGGAGCCAGAAGAAGACTGTGACTTTCCACTCACAGTCTGAAGGGAGGAGAACGTGTAGGATGCTTTTAAATGCTATGAAGAGGACTGCCGCCTTCCTCCTGTCAAAACATGTTCAACCTTTAGTCACTTCGGGCCAACTTATTCACTTAATCTCCCAGAAATCATTTCTTTTTTCCTGTTTGATTCCCCTAATTTTGGATATTTGAGCTCAAAAAAAGTTAAAAACCAATATTTGTTGAAGTCCAAGAATCTTTCCCATAAATAAACAAAAGACAAAAGAAAAGCTGACTGTACAACTGAAAGTGCGAGCTGAGAAACGGAGTGCAGAAAGACCGCTTCAGTGGATTCTGTCACACGATGTGGGCCATAATTCATGAGGCTCTGAAGTGGAGGCTGTGCCAGCATGTGGGCTCATTTAGGATTATATGAGTAGCCGTGGATATAGCAGGAAGATTCCCAGAGCTGCTCCAGCTGAAGAGCCCTCTGTAATGTCAAGCCAGTGTCCTCCTACACAACTCTCACACAAGAAAAGTGCAGCTGCTGCACAGCAGAGGCTGACTGCTGAGCACACATGGATTATGGACGCCGTTCAGAGTGACAGGAGGGTCCACCCATTGTCTTACATGTTGGCCTGATGCTAACGACTGATGCTATCCAGACCCAACAAATGAGAGGAGTTGTAAAGTAAAACAAAGTGTGTTTTGCAACTAATACCAAACATGACTTACTGTTTTAAAAAGATCGACTTTTCCTTTTTGTCTGTTAATGACTATGAAGCAGACCGGCTGCTTTAGTCTCTTGTTTTGGTCAGACGTGTGAAACAGACTTTAACTCTAAAAACAGCCAGCACAGTATATGGTGACGTTATCATGCGTTGAAATCGCAGTTGTTTTTTTCAAGGGGAAGAGCTGTAACTATGAGGATTCAGACAAATCTGGAGAAAAGTGAAAAGTGGCTGATGAAAAAATGGTTGTAGATGTGAAATACTCACTCGTGAGACTTTTTTATCATCAGATTCATGCTCAGAGCTCCTGTATTTTTCGGGTCTTCTATCATTTACAGTCTTTGGTCTGTTGATCTCTGTTCATATTGTCACTAATCTACAACAAAGTTCCCCTGCCAGCTAATCCAGATCCTCACCAAACAACGCAGTTTCAGAGGATACAAACTGGCGTGGACCAAAGGGGCCAGTGTGAATGCGCCCAAGGTGCTGTGATGACTACATTCACCGCCACTTTATGAAACACTCCTGTCCAAATGCTTGTTATTGCAAATTTCCAATCAGGTAATCACATGGCAGAAACTCAACGCATTTAGGCATGTATGTCAAGATGATCTGCTGCAGTTCAAACCGAGCATCAAAATGGAGAAGAAGGGTGATTGAAGTGACTTTGAACGTGGAATGGTTGTTGGTGTCAGACAGGCTGGTCTAAGGATTTTAGAAACTGCTGATCTACTGGGATATTTACCCACAACCATCTCTAGGGTTTTCAGAGAATAGTCTGAAAAGAGAGAAAATATCCAGTGAGCAGCAATTCTGTGGGTGGAAATACCTTGTTGATGTCAGAGGTCAGAGGAGAATGGACAGACTGGTTCCAGCTGACAGAAAAACAACGGGAACTCAAATAACCACTGGTTACAACCGAGGTCTGCAGAGGAAAATCTCGGACACACAACACATCCAAGCTTGAGGCAGATGGGCTACAGCGACAGAAGACCACACCAGATACCACTCTAGTCAACTAAGAACAGGAAACTGAGGCTACAATTCACACAGGCTGACCAAAACTGGACAATAGGAGATTGGAAAAACGTGTGTCTGGTCTAATGAGTCTCCATTTCAGCCACATTAAGATGGTAGGGTCAGAATTTGGCGTCAACAACATGAAAGCAACAGTTCAACAATTCAGGCTGCCGGTGGTGGAATGCTCTGGGGGATATTTTTTTGGTACATTTTAGTCCTGAGCATGGTTAAACACCACAGCCTACCTAAGTATCATGTCAATATGGAGCAAACTCTCTGAGGAAGGTTTCTAGTACCTTGTTGAATCAATGGCACCAAGAATGAAGGCAGTTTTGAAGGCAAAAGGAGGTTAAACCCGGTACTGGCAATGTGTGCCTCATGAAGTGGCCGGTGATCGTTTTCTTCTTTCCTTCTTGAACCACATTTTAAGTAACAGAATAGGAAAGTTTCATGCTTTGAATGAGCTGTCGATCCATCAACACCTTAGCTGTTATTGTTGCTAATCCTGTTTTGACACATCAACTTTGTTTTTCATTCTCACCCTTTGACAGATGCTGTGTCTCAAGTCTTATTTGCAATTTTAAAAAAATCTATTTAAAAATTAACAATACTTGAACACTTGTTGAACACTTTTTTTTCCAACTATGTGGTCATTTCAATCAGGCATGGACAATTTGTTTTAAATTATGCCATGAGTGGAAAAATGTTGTTCTTTCATAAAAACTTGCTTTATTACTAGAACAAGTTTTTACTTTTTAATGAAATATGTTTTCAACTACTGGTCAATGTAACAGTTGCATAAGACTTACAGGCACCATCATTTGTCTTGCAACCAAAAACTTCCTGTGTTTTCTTTATTTTCAATGCTATAAAAAATAAATATTTTTAAAAAAACCTACATCGAACACTCAGTTTGATGTTTATTGCTTCCCTGACAGCAGAGTAGCAGCCTTGACCTAAATAAAAAAAGGGAAATGATTTGCAAGGAGAAGAATCTCACACTAAACTTTCTGAATGACTGAGATTTGACCTGGCAGCTGTGATGCAGCAGCTCCGTCAGAACTGTGAGGAAGGCAGCTTTGTGAAATGTGTCAAACCTTTCAAATGGAAGAGAACGATGCTTACTGATAGCTGTTGTTAGCATTTACCTTTGTGTTTCTCCAGCAGTTCGGTGGTGTGCTCGATCACCTCATAGTACTCCTCCAGCTCCAGCATGCACTGGCAGTAGTTAAGCTCTAGGGGGACGATCATTCGACCCAAGTTAATGTGGTCAGCATCACCAGGCATCTCCTTCACCCACAAGCACAGACGGAAAGAAAGGATGGATTCACGATGATGGAGCATGTGAGATTTATGGGAATTCAGTGGATTTATACATTCTCCTAAAAGTATTTGAAAACTGGAAGTTTCCAAAAACAACATGATCTATGGTTCACAAAGCTTTAAACAAATGCCAACTCTCGAAGCCTCCAGCATTAAACCAGAGCCAAAAGATAATCATGCTCATATTTATTCTGAAAGATTTTACGCCTCATTTCAATACACTTCCATTTTTACACCCCCCTCCCACTTCTCTCTTTGCAAGCCTTCTCCCCACCCGCCTGTAAGCAGGAACACGGTGAAGCAGGGCAAAACAGGAAAACAGAGATTTCCCCCCGGAAAAGCACGAGTTGCATGTCCCAAAACTCTACAAATCCGAGAAGAAAGAGTGCAGCAGCCCTTTAGCTTCCCACCTTCCTTTCATCATCCCTCACTCACCCTGGACTGCACCACTTTCAGCAGCAGGACTGCCTCTTTGTACTTGCTGGCAGCCTCTCTGTACTGTTTCTGCTTGACCAGAGCATTGCCCTGCATGTGGAGGATCGGCACTGTCTGGAGCTTCTCATCTTTTTCCATCATCCACGACTCTTTGTGGTACGACATGGTGTCTCCAACCTGCAGGCAGCAGGGGGGAGGAGAACACAGCTTAATAAGTGCAACAGCAGTAATTATATTAGCGAAAAGGAAAGGAAAATTAGAAGTCTTCCCAAGAATCTTAGCAAATTTAGATCTGTTATCAAATTTAGATGAGAGATTACTTAGATTTTGCATCAGCTTACAACATACTCACCGAAGCCCTTAATAACCTAAAATTAGAGATTGTACTTTTTGGTGCTGCTTTCACCCTGCTCACATTTTCCGTTACATTTTCTGCAGTTAAAAAGGTTAAGAATGCAATAAAAAGGATAAAAATGATCAACATTTCTCATTAGGGCTTCTGCAAAGCAGTACTTTCTCTGTATCAAAAAATGCTGCTGTTCAATAAGTTTAATGTTAAACGGCTACATGGGATTTTCCTCAACAGCAGGTTTTGCTGGAAACATCCATGTATTTTATAGATTGAGCTTCAAAACATTTCCCCTCCTGTTAAAGATCTAAAGCCTTTCTACTACTGCAAAGCTGTCAACTCACCTACATGAAAAATACACGATTTCATTCTTAGACGCTGAGCAGGACCCCCGCTGAGTCCCAAGCTTGTTCTGGATAATTCATTATATCAAGGCTGAATGTTTTAAACATAAACTGAGCTCAGTTTTGTCAGTCCTGGCAGGGTTTTGCATTAAATAGTCTGTCGCAGTAGTAAGAATATCCTGAAAACTGACTTAAAAACTTGCGTAACTACTGTACGTGCTAACACAAGAGTTTTGAACATGGAAACCCGAAATGCACATTTACACACCTTTACATAGACTTTTCTTTGGAAGTAGTTGCTGGAATGTACTTTGCTGAGGGCGACATAAACATAGCATTACAGCAAATCCCAGTATAGTTAGAGAGAAGGATTTAACCTTTTCTGCAGTCTCACTTTTATATTTGGTTGATGTTATTCATGCATGTTTACATGTGACCCAGCACAAATAGTGATGGAAATTCATATTTACCACATGTAATACATGTAGCCAAGTTACACATTGCTGCATTGCCCGCACGTATTTTAGGTGAGTCCAAGGCTGAATTTTGCTGTTGGCCGCACGTATTTAATGTTAAACTTAAAGTTAAAGTCTGATTAGTTGTCATGCTCCTATGTGTGAAATGTGTGATCCATCCCTGAGGAGGGGCGAGCTGCAGAAACAGACGCACTTAGGAACCATTTGGTGGTTGACTGTAACCGTAATCCTAACCTTAACCCTTCCTCTGGGTGTGTGCGGCCAAGAAAAAAGTTTAGGGTTAGCTCCATGTATTTCGAAAATTATGTGCAAATAGACACTTTCCTTTTATTTTTCAAACTACTCTTTCATAAAGTTCTAATTGTCAAAGATAATAAATATTTTTTCAATTGTAACTTATAAAAATATAAGCCAAACAAACAAAAAAAGTGGCAAGAAAAAGGAAATCTTCTGTTTTCTGGGATGCATGTGTACTTTGTATCCTTTGCTGTGTCAAATGTTTCACTTTCAGTGTGTTAGGACACCTCTACCTACCTGCAGCAGCTCCATGATGAAAATCAGCGGCTGAGGATTTCTCATGATTTCGTCGAGTTCTGGGAAACCAGTGGAGTGATAGTGAAATAGGTTCCCCATGCCGCACATGTGCTTCTGGCCCTCCAGGGGGTCTTTTCCTTGAGCAATCAGCCTCATCCCCTTGGACACAATGGGATACAAACCTGTGTGCTGCAGAATTGAACATAAGCAAGAGAACATGGAGCCCGGAATGAAACACCCACTGTTAGCATTCCCCGGGGCTGCAAGTCTGTGCCAGTCAGTTCTACAAGGACAATACATCAAGCAGCCCAATTTTACTTGCAGATAGTGTTTTTCTTCAAAGGGAAAATGAGACATGTGGAAATAAGATTGCACTGTTGGTGTATAAACATATTGGAGGCTGCAAAGGACTGACTCATTATGATGAATTAAAGCTCCCCCTCTGTATCGCAAAGATTTATCAGGACGTGAATGTGCATGCATTTAGATGCCCGACTCACAATAGCGTCGCACCAGAACTCAGCCACCTCTCCAACCCTCATGGAGGTCAGCAGGGTCTCCCACACTTCCATCTTGAACATCTTTCCCACAAAGATCTCAGCTGGTCTGCCGGCCAGCCGGCTGTCATCAATGACGGTGCGTTCAAAGTTGTCCAAAAGCGTCTGGAAATGGAATACCAGCTGGGTGTGAAGAGAAAGATGCAGATAAAGGGGATTAGTGATGGAATTACTATCAGTGGGAGGTCATGAAAGCTATCAGATTTAACCACACATTCCATAAATAAAGCAATAGAATATTTTCTCTAATCAGAAATTACTTTTGAACAGTGAAAGAAACTTCTGCGTGCTTCACTTTATCCTCCATACTATTTTTAAAATCAATGGCTGCATCAGAAAATCTAGTCAAACAAATTCTTGATTTTTTTGGTTGTTTGATTGACACGAGATTAAACTCAGTAAAGATGATCTGTTCTTTCCCTGCTCCTCTGCAGTGAATCTGGGCCAGTTCTCCTCGTCTCTTCTGCTTTTCACATTCTCATTCTGTCAAAATAATTCCTCCCTGAATTTCCAAACCTTTTTGGCTCATTTTTCCAATCTTCCCTCATTCTTTAACGGTCATCATTCTATCACTCTGCCTTGGACAGTCTTTGACATCCCTTCTTCATCTAGCTTCATGTCAACAGTCACATGTGTCAAACCCACAGCGTGGGGGCCAAATCTGACTCTCCGAGTCATTACATGCTGTCCCGAGGGCTGACACACCAATGAAGGCTGCTTCAAAGCAGTATCTCCCACAATCTAAATTAATCTCTCATCATCTGGTCCCATTACCAGATTTTGGAAAATGTTCACAAAATATATTCATAAAAAGTTAAATGTGATGAAAAACAAAAATGAAGCACAAAGACAGTAAAAACTCTGAAAGTCTTTTGTGTTGTGCTGCAGGGCTGGGGGGTAAAGCGGTTTAAGTGAGCAATGGCAGTCTGACTCCAAGCATGCATCCAAGTGTGCAAAATTTAGCCCACAAGAGAAACAAACAAATTGTCCAACAATTAAAAGGCAGAGTGCACTCACAGCAGGACACGCTCACAAAAGCTCCAGTCAGAAATGACGCCACAGTGAGAGAGCGAGCTCTGCTGTAACTGGATACATTAGGAGCTTTGAATGGTGATGTCTATGTAGGAGCAGTGTGGCCTGATCTGGTTGACAAACCTGACCTCAGTATTTTTATTCAATATAATTGAAGAGTTATTTTTTGTTTTTTTAATAATTATCTGTCCACATTTTTTAAATAAAAACTTTATCCAGTGTCTCATTGTGAGCAGACATTGAGGCGTAAACTGAACAACAAATATAAAAAAAAATCATTTATTAAACCAGAATGTTTGTACATTTTGATCCAACACTCATTGCATTTTTTTGTACAATAAACACCAAATTTACTTTTTATGTCTGTTGCAGAAGTTCCTATAAACTGGTGGCAGTTTGCTTTGTGTTCATTTTATTCCAAACCAGATGGATAACTCTGTGCTGTTTACTCCATTTTTCATGCTGTGCCTTTTGTCCTGAGAGCTTGTTGTGTTTGTGGTCACTATGTTGCCTTAGGGGGAAGCTCGGACGCCGAGGACAGATGCTGTTTGGTTCTATTACGGGAGGCCGTGGTGCAGTGGTAGGGCGTTTAACCTCTCTTCATAAGATTGAAGGTTCAACACCCACTCATGTGTCGATGTGTCCTTGGGCAAGACACTGAACCCTGGTTTCCTGTAGGCCTGTGCACGATGCATGTGAAATACTAGTTGTATATTACTTTTAAAACATTTCTTCCAATTAATCAACAAAAGGTTCTCCAAAGGTAATTTAGCAATGTTTTGGGGGTAATTTGACACTTTTTTACACTCAGAAAGCTTTTACTCTATTCCTAATACTGCTCAATGTTCAGAGGCTCTTAAGTTTTCTGTTTTGTATAGGCCTTTTCCTACACAAGCAAACAATCACAGAAAAGCAAGCACAGAGGACTTACAACATTTAAAAAAAAAATCTCTGTCTTTCAAGGAGTCTACAATTCTCTTTTGCAAATTTGCAGATGAATATCCAGAGAAAGGGCAAGAAAATGATTAAGCAAATGTTTGTTTGCATGTTAGTCAGATACAGATTTAATATTCCTCTTTATAAATTATTCACCAGAATATAATTGAGTTACACAACAGATGTCTAAAAATACACAGGAGAATCTGATTTTTTTTTCTCTCCCCAGTAATGATGACTGAACATAGTGTCATTATTAAGGTCATCATCTTAGACTAGAGATTAGAGATACCTTTGTTCCAGGTGGAAAATGAGGCATGGGTCCTTGGCCTCCAGCCAGAATTTTCTTCTTGACTCCTGGATAGTTGAGAAGGTACGTCTTCTCCATTGGGACTACAACCGAATATTGAACAGAAAAGTCTGAGTTTTAAGATTTCTTTTCTCCCCCTTTGAATGTTTTCTCCTGCCTTTCTAATTAGCCTTGTGGAGACGGTCTTGGCTGATTTTCTGCTCTCTGACAGATGGCAGGATTAACAGGGGTTTGGAGATGGCTACTTTAATCTGTGGAGCTAATCCCTCGCCTAACACAATGATTGGTGGGACAATTCATGCAGGAAGCCGCAAGAGAGCTGGAGTCATGCAGGCCAGAACCCTGTGGACAACCAAAGGTCCTGCTGGAAGACGATGACTTGAAGATGACCGTCTGTGAAGGAATGTCACTTTTAATTTGTTGATCTTTGTTGAAGATATTCCAAATTACGTTGATTTTCTTGGGTTTATGTAACAGAAACCCTTCAGTAAATAACAGCTGAAACATAGAAATATATAGTTTCCCAAAAAAGTACAACTGGATCTGAATAAGATAAATGGGATCACTGCAAATCTATTATTTTCCTCAGTAATAACGGCTGCGTTATTTATTTTTTTGACCATTAACGAGACATTTGCTGCAAAAATGACACCAAAAAAAGCTGTTTCACACCTTTTGAAGCTTGCTTTGATAAAGATGGAAGTAGTAACGAACTTTAGAGTCAAATGTTCCTGCAGCTACAGAAGAAATGCTGTTGATATCACAAACATTTATTTATTTTCTTAATGTTAAGCTCAAAATAGAATAGTTTTGTTATAGTTTGTCATTTAATCAAGTTCTCAGGACTAAATAAATCTGATTGATAGCCCTACAAAACTGGAAAACTTTAGAAAGCTTCTTACATTTTGACAGTCTGCAAACAAATGCATTGAAAGTCCATTACTTGTACTTGTTCCCAAATTTATTCACATAATCAAACACAAATGGTTTAGTTAAGTAACAGTTGGCTGACATTTTGCTTTAGATATAAAAGGACACATAAAAGAGACTTATATTCACTTCAAGGCCAACCTCATTCACTTATGCAACATTTTGCATTACATGTTTTAATTGAATAAAAGGTGAGCTCAGTATTCTGCAGACGTGATGTAGAAAACCATGCAGAATGACACAGCAAGTGAACGAAGAAAGCTGGATATGAAGGTTATCCCCGTTTTGGAGAAGCGGGGTTCAGGATGCCACCAGACTGCCCCCTGCTGGTCATTTCTCAATAAGCGAGTCCAGCTGCTCTTGCAGAGACGCCAACTGTTGGAGCACAAAATACACTCTGTCAGCAAGGACCAGCAGCCTCAGGGTGAAATGATGGAGTAAATGAAGGATGGTTGGGATTGCTGTTCATTTTGATTTGCTGCTTTCATCACATCTACAAACAACGACCCATGAGGAGTGGGTGGAAATCATGCCGTAGTACTGATAACAAATTAAATTTCATGGGATTCAGATTTTTGCTCTTAGGCATGAAAAGTGTTGAGTTCTCTAAAACGGCAGGCACAATGCTATCTGCAATATGTTTAACATTCACGCAAAAAAAGGCCGGAAGCTGTGGGAAGATCAAAGCAAGCTTCTGCTCCTACCTGCTCCATCTCCCGCTCCTCCTGCTGGATGATCTCGTCCAACAGGGCTTGAAAACGGTTCTGAAGGGAGGAGGGAGACAAAAACGGTTTGTGCGAGTCAACAAGCTGAGCCTCATTAAACTGTGAAGGCTGCGCGTCTGCCCGAGCTACTCATGTCACGGCGCTCTCGCTGACAAAAAGGCTGCTTAGGATGCTAGTCAGAGACGGCTGACCTTTCCCGTGCGGCTGTGATAATAACGACCACAGATGAGGCTTTGACGCTCCCCAAACTCCATGAAACACGGGCTCTAAATGTTAACATGAAAGAGGGCTGTGTCTGCTCCTGTTCCACTCATTGTGAAGTCTTTACTAAAGAGCGCTGCACAATTTCATGGCCATGACAAAGGTTGTACAACGAATAGCCGGCAGGCTATTTCCTATACTATCTAAAGCAACAGAAGAGAAAAAAAAAGAACATTTGTTCTGTGTGAGATTTTTGCCTCCCAGCCCAGCCTCAAGTTATTATTTCTACATCTGTTTACCCGCATCTACATCTGTGGCGGTAAAAAAAAAACCTGCTCCTTCGTACTTTGAGGGCCTGGTTGTCCACTTTCTTGGTAAGCTCCTCCTGCTGTTTCTTCCGGACGCGGGTTTCCTGCAGCTTGGCCTTAATGCTGTTAATCTGCACCTGGTACTCCATAACTGCAAAAAAAAACCCCAGAAGTTAAGTTTGAGGGAACAGTCTTGCAGAGGAAAGGTTGGGCCTTTCTTGGTTTTACAGGGACAACGCTAACACAGTAGGATCAACTACAGATTATGACCACAATCAGTAAGAAAAGCATTCCTTAAGACTATAGTAGAGGACAGAAACTTAAGGACACTTCAGAAAAAACTGTGTAGTTCTGGAAGCAGCTCTGCAGGGATGCCAGAGTGTGGCTGACCACTGGTGTCAGTGATTGACGGCTCCACCTATGCAGATAAGGACGCTCTCTGCTGTCAGTCGACCGACTGACCGGCTGAGTCGGAACACGCAGCAGCAGACGGTGAGTTTCGGCTGTCAGTGTTTGGCTGCGTGTGGGCGGGAGCCCTGCGCTTGTGTTTGCTGTTTATTTGACCTAGAAAACTCAGCTCTCATTAAAAGTCCAGACACCTGCCTTAGTTTCTATTTGACCTCTACTTCTGACAAGCATCTGAAGGTGATTTAATTTTACGCTGGAATGCCTTCTGTCCTTAAATCCAAGTCTGTAGGCGTCACCACGACGACAGGAGAAAAAAGGTTTGCCCAGAAAGTCAGCTATTACTGAGAAGTAAAGGATGACAGATTTTGGTTTCTTGTTTTCTGATTTAGCAAAACACCAATATATTGATCTGTGAAAAGAGTTTTAGAGCTTTTGTTGGACATCATCTTGAACCCAGTTGTGTCAAATAAATAAATAATGACACTAAATCCTCTGTGTTTTCACAATTGAATCCCGTGTCACATAAAGTTATTTCCAGCTATGAAAAAAATCACTAATGTTTTTGCTAGTAAGTAGTTGCTAAATTAAGCTGAGTTTGAAACCAGAGTGCTTTGATGCATATATACATCAATAGGTGTCAAGAGGTTGATGACGTCGAGGTCTTTCAAAAAGTTGTATAGACATTTTTGTAGGCATTTTGAAAATAAATATGAATATAATTTCAAAAGTAGAGGGTTGAATGTGACCCCTTGTAAAAGCACTTTCACATGCTTGAATCCTCTTTAGCTAATGTTGCATTGAATTATAACTAAAACAGTTTCCATAAAATTATAGAAGTTATATGCTTTAGCACTGCCCTGAGGTCTGAAAACCGTTTCCCCAGAAACTTTGAGAAAGACAGCAGGTATACTCCAGTCTTTGATGGAAGCAGCTTTAATACTGCCTAACATTGAAGAGGCCATTGTGTCATTTAATGCTGTAAATGTATAACATTCATACAATTACAGAACCTTTATTACGCTTTGCAAAACAGACGTTTCCCAGTTTAAACCCAATCAGTTTTAGATGATACTAAAATGATATATCTCTATTGGCTACATTTTGGGGGGCATTAACATATACCTGTTGCTGGCTGTCTTGGGGTGGGTTTAGTTGCAAACTCGAATGTTTTCTCACCGATTTGGTTGTTTCTGTCATTTTCATTTTGAGCAGAGTCAGACTCGTCCAGTTTGTCCTGCAGTTGCTGCACCAGGTCGTCCTCGTTGTCCATGATATTCAGGTCCTCGTCGTCGTGCCGGTCCCCTTCGTCCTCCTCGTCCTCGCTGGAGCTGCTGATGTCGTTGAAGATCTCCCTCAGCTCATCATGTGGGACTGATGACACAGAAAAAACACCAACAGTGAGACAGTGTTTGGAACACCGGATGTGGACCTCAAACAGCCTGAATTATGCTGTTTTTAGTGTGGTCAACATATTGGAGCTTTGATGACACACAGTCCTTAAACGTATTTGCGGAGTTTATTGGGCCACGCCAAGTTAAGCTTAGCGCAGTCTCTGAATCACACTTTAGATGTATTTTTACAAGAATGAAAGGGATACTAGCAGTGAAATTGCTAACACTTTAGTTTGGGGTGTCCAAAAACCAGAATGAGACACCCAAACCGCTTCTTTGCTGCTTAAAGTGAAGAGACAAAGCCAACCTCTGCACGCTCCGTGATAAACTGATGAATTATTATTTACCAGATGAGCCGTGACCCATCTTGTGTCCTGAAGTCCCAGGCGAAGAGTCCAGGTTGGCCAAACTGCTGTTCTGGTCAGCTTCTTTGGACTCATCCTCTGCTATGACCTCCCACCCTGAAAACTCTGAGTTATGGTCAACATGTTCTTGAAGGTGTTTCTGCCTAAAGCTTTGATTTTTCACATCACCAAAGACTTCTTTAAAGTAAGATTTAAAAGAAAAGACACTAAGACAAAGGAATTGTTCATCTTTTTGGTTTCTGTCTGAATGCATGTCCAAAAACTAAAGACAGTTGAGTTTAGAAGGGTCTGTCTCTATTAACACCTAGCAAGCGGCTAGGAAAGCTCCCCTCCTGAGCTCTTCTTCTGTCAGGCCGCTCAGAGTTTCAGTAAAGCACCAATAGATTTTAACTGGAACGCCTCTTTGTGGCAGACGCTGCAGGTACTGACGCAAGGTGAGCAGGCGAACGTGTAAGTCTTTGGTTACAGTTGCAAATAAAAACTGTTTTACAGTCCTTAAAGGAGAGATTGCACTTGTTCTAGTCATCTTAATAGAAAAGAAACATAACGTGTGTGTCATAGAACCAGCATCACAGCTCTGTTTACATGATGGTCTTTAAGCCCATGTTTATAGCCGATTCATTTATAAGGGGAGTGAAGCGTTTATAACCAGTCTACAGCTATAAAATATCATGAAAATGTCAATTTCTGACTTAATCAGACACAATAAACTTTAAACCCCTTAGTGGGAGAGAACACCAGTATGTACTCTGACTCCACAAACACAGACCTCACGTTAAACGGAGTAGTTACCTACTTCTACAGGTTGATTTAAAGTCTCACTCCGATCTCATCTTTTGATCTTTTTTCAAAGCGTTCTCACAAGTCTTTTAATGTTATTTATAATGTTTTGAGGCAAAATCAAAAAACCTCTGTTGTGTTCTAGAACATAGTTTCTGCAGAGCGACAGGAGTTCATTAGCAATTCACCTCTGTTGGCACGGTCCCACCCAGAATTCTGAGGCGGGACTGTTATGGGCAGAACAGAACTTGGAGGTGGGACTGTTGGCACGGAGTAAGCCCGCCCCCCTATCCCAACATCCATCTAATTCTCCCTTGCTAGCTTACAGCCCCTAAAAACCCCAACATTACTGGAGCAGTGAAAATGGCAAGCCCTATAGGAGCTATCCAGCCGTACAGTTCTGAACCCGATGCAGATCAGACCAGCATCTGCCAAAAGCCACACAGCCAAAAGTGGCTGTTTGCATTTTTAAGCTTCATTTTCTTAAAATGTGTTCTCCATAATTAGAAAAAAGCCACAAGAAATTTTTTAAAAATACAAAAAAAAACTAATTTTTCTTGGAGTGGGTCTCTAAGGTTTATCCACCTTCAGAGAGCCATGTCAAAAATAATCGCCTCATTGGGCAATGCTTTTTTTAATTACAGTTCTTTGCTAATGAGCTTTTCCACTGTTGATAGTTAATTAAAAAAAAAGACTAAATTAGAATTTTCAAAGTCTGATTTTGATAAGAATGAGCAGAAACACAGATGTCAGTTTTCATAATCGAAATACAGAAAAATAGACAAGTAGAGCATCAATAACCATTTCCTCTTTTGGTTTAGAGAAATTAATTAAAAGTGATGGAAGCATAACCATGGTTTAATTTCCCTTTTCCTGGCTATGTCATAAATAATGGGGGAGATGGAGAGATCTGCAACCCACGTGATTGGACGCTGCAAACTTGAGAGATTTTAACATTTAGCAAACCTTTAGACCACAAATATTATTAATTTTTTTTATATTAATGATCAATTATTTCCCAACCTGCTCAACACTCAGGAATCTTTGTTGTTTAAATGACATGAAAAGGATACGGACGCTGACGGCCTCTGCATCCGTGCTCAGCAGCCTTTTCACTTCCTTCTCCACGTCAGGAGACTCGATGTACTGCAGACGAAACAGGGGGAGATGGAATTGAGTTCCTTTCCCAGCCACAAACACACACAGACACAGTGGGCACAAAGGTAGCAGCTGGCCAAAAGCCAGGAAGCACATTAGCGATTAAAACCAGAAGGACCAAATCAATATGGCTCAGCTCTGCACCTTCAGGAAGATCCATTCTGAAGGCAAAGTCTGGCTCAGGCTCGCTCACTTTCACTTTGATCACAGCAATAATGAAATAGCCTTTTTTTTTTTGCATACCTTTGGGGGAAACTAAGAAGGAAAAGGCTTTATTTATATGTAAATTCTGGATTTACTTGCACCAGTATCTGCTTTCTAAAACATGTTGTGGGAAACAGAAACAGATCATCAAACAAGATGCTGGAGAGGCTGGATGGGAAATTGGAAGGCTGTGCAGCAGAGAGATGGAAAATGTCAGGACCTTCTTTTTGGCAGTTTTGCGAAATCTTCTCTTGCGTGTGTTCTTCAGAGGACAGGTGACTGCAGACCAAGAAAACCACAACAGGAGTCACAATTAGCTAATGCGTGAACATTTCCACACAAACAGCTTCTAAAGGTTCTGAGAGGAGACGCTTTCTCTGCTTACTGCCGTGATTCCAGATGAATTTCTTATCCTTGTCCTTGTCTTTCTTCTTGCTCTTAGGATCGGTACCAGTTGGCTCCTCCAAAGGAGGGTAGAGGTCTCCATCTAGTGTGCAAACCAGCATCTAACACACAGTGAGAAAAAGAAAAGAATCAGATGAAAAATGATTGGACAAAAACAACAAAAACAAAACATTAGTTTTGTTTGCATGTTTTAATTACATAGAATAGCCTAAAATTGTAATACAGCTCCAAGATCTTTATTGCAATTTTCCCTTTTATATGATGTGTGAGACTGAATTTGTCTGGTCCCAGTGTTTTACCTGGCAGATGTCTGCAGTCTTGTAAAACGTCTTCTTGTCTACAGTCTTGAGAGACTCGATCATACAAGGCAGATCCACCAGTTTGCAGGCCAGAGGAACCCGATCGACTCGGACTATTCCATGACGGCCGTCAGCTGAGACGGGAGGAGAACAACAAACGTCACGGTGATGCGGCAGCTGTTACCAGCTCTGTCACAGGACAGCACATGCTAACTCAATGGAAAGAGACTATACAAAGCAAACAATATCCACTCATTTTGTCCTGATTACAAATCTTCAATGAAATGCTTAAGTTCAACGGCTCTTAAATAAAAAGCTCAAGTACTGCTTCTCTGTTCACACTTTACCTTCAAATGTGTTTTAAGTCTAAAATTTTTGATCTAGTCTAAGTGGAGAAACAAGGAAAATGGGTAAAAAAAAATGGATATATACATATATATATATATAAATAAATAAACACACACATATATACATAACAATGTTTTTGACATTTTAATGCTGCTCAGTTATCTGCACTTTCCCTTTGTTTATTTTCTTTACAATATTCTTTTTCTTATTTTTTAGAATTTGGGAAATGCACTGGATTTGCATTTAGCATTTGAAATACACCCAGATGAGTCTGAAAACTTTCTGCTAAAATACCTCAGCAGTATTCTTTTTGTTTTCCTTTCTAAACATACAAAAATGCCTCTGTTCTCTTGGTTTTATTCCTAATTTTGCAGCCATCTTTTCAGTTACTAGCATTTCTTCTCTTCTGAACAAAAAGTTCTGCTTTCCTGTACTCTCTTCAGCCATGAAGTATAAATACAAATAGATATAGGTATACTCTCCTATCTGTAGATAAATGATGCATGCACATATCCTATTCTAAGTTTACATCATGTAGAGTCTTTGTGTTTGCAGAATCAGGACATTTAAAGTTTTTAATACTTTGCAGAAACACAGGAAACCAGCAGAAATGTCACAAGGACTGAATGACAAAGAGTAACTGTTACTTGAAGTTATGGCTTAGCTTCTTCAGTTTTATCTTTCTGCCCTTGTCTTTCTGTTACAGCAAAATTGAGAAAGGCCCATACGTTTGATTCATGGATTTAAAAAATGTTCTACAACAGCTAAAGCTTCAAAAATGAGGAAAACATCTGATTACAAAATAAAAATATTAGTAAACCCAGAATTATTAAATACATAAAAGGATCAAATAAGTCTTTTTGTTGTCCATTAGCTCCAACAACTTGGTGATGGAGAAATAAATAATACATATTCGGAGAAACGATCTTATAAGCCTGTATGCTGAAACCCAGGTCACATCACACTCATGAGACGGCTTACGGTGCAATTCAATGGTGAGTCTGTCTTTCATGTTCATGCTGCTCGACTGTGCAATCCTTCTGACCGTCGAGGCATACTCCTGAAAAAAAGTTTCAAACATGACGTTAAAAAAAAGAAAAGATAAAAAAGAAACATGTTAATCTTTGCCATCTACTATTAAGTCCTACCGGAGGAAGCCTCAGAATAAACTGACTCTCCAACTCATAGGGAGCGTCTTCTTTACTCTTGGAGCCAACCTTCCCAACTGAAATCAGAAGACATTACATGATAAAAGGTGGATGAACTTCCTTCTGGACATTTTATGACATCATCGCCCCTCAAGGTGCCTTTCTTTGTACTGATTGTTGTTTTAAAGTTGAGTAAAAGCTTCATGCATTTTGCAATCAATGCTAAGCTAGTTTATAATCTGAATGACATTCTGGTTGACCTTCCAGAACAACTTTAACTTGAACATAATGAAATACTTAGGTATCAATTTGGTTGGATAAGAAAATAGATTTGATATAATAATAATAATAATAATAATAATAATAATAAGAAGAAGAAGAAGAAGAAGAAGAAGAAGAAGAAGAAGAAGAAGAAGAAGAAGAAGAAGAAGAAGAAGAAGAAGAAGAAGAAGAAGAAGAAGAAGAAGAAGGTTGTTGCGTTTATTTACAATTATAAAAGCTTTACATGCACAATGCTAAATATTTGTTCCATTTCACACAGTTTAAATAACATTTTCTGGATAATTTTACACTAAAGATTTATTTGTAAAATATTATTTTTGTTGCCCAGAAAATCTAAAGACGTACTGACAACGTAAACATTCACACACATTTAACTTAAGTAAACATTATTTATTATCAACAAACCCAAACTAATGCAGACTTAGACGTTTACATTTACACGTCTAAGTATTTAAAATAAATGGTAGGTCGACAAAACAATTAACATTTTTGATTTATTAAACAAAAGTATAAGAGACTAAACGTTTTTAAATATTGAATTGTAAATACTAGAGACAAATAACGTGACAAAACAACGAACGTCTAGCTAAAATAACACTATCAATCTTCTTATTGACTACTTAGAAAAAAGCAAGCACCTAAACTTGCTTCTCTACAGCGACTTTACTTATTTTTACACATAAGTAGATGTAACCTGTAACAGGCATGACTACAGTCATTAGTAAAAGACCATTACAAATAGTTAGCATAACATGCTAACACGTGAAGCTAAATACCTTTAATTTTAGCTGTCATCTTCAGTTTAGTAATCTGGGCGGAGTAGGTTTGGGAAATTCTAAGAAACCATTAAGGGGAAAAAGCAAAGAGTTTGCGAAGATATTCCGATAAAAATAAAAAAGCGAAAACAGTTTAGCATAATAAAGCTAGTGTAGCTAGCGCCTAAACCCCAGACACAACGAAGAAAACAGCTGTTGCGTTCAGGTACATCTCGGACTTTATGGTGCCCATTTTAAAACAAAACGTAAAACAATTTAGACAAATAAATGAAATATCTTAAAGAAATATTTCACACTAGTTAAAAAAAAACATTATAAGTAAATGTATTTGTGAACTAGCTAATGTTTTGAATAAACAGAGACACAGCTTTATTTTCAAGTAGCACTGTATCTATAAATGATTGTTTTTAATCAATTGTAACTTGAGTAACACTTTTTATATGCTGTTTTTATGCCTAAAAATAATGAATCTTCTCAGAAAAAAACGTTTAAGCCTTTTTTGTTGTCTCCTTGTCAAAGTTACTTAGGGTAAAGATTTTTGAAATAGTTGTTGCAGGGTAAAAAAATCGTAAAAACCAATTCTACAGATCATAACTTCAAAATATTTCTAAGTATACAATAAAAAAAAATTACGTGGATAATTTTGACAATGATAAGACTCAAACATATTACCTGAAAAATAGAACGTTTTAGCGGGGCTTTTATTTTGAAGGAAGATTTTGAAACTGTCAATCTGAGCCGTTTTCACTTCCGGGTCAGTGTCGGTTTCTCAATTGCTGTCGTTCTGCTGTCAATTCACACTTCCCCGTGAATTTTACTTGTCCAAAATTCTTTTTAAACTCAGCGACTTTGCAACTTCTACCGTCCAAAAGCCAACATGGTGTTCAAAGTAACTGTCCACGTGTCCTGGAAGACCACACGGACGCTGTGGTTGGTCATGCTTGTCAGCCTGTGTGTGTCCATCACTGTTTGCCGAGCATCATCCCCTCAGGAAGAGGACAGTGCCATGGAGAACATCGTTACGGAAAAAAAGGCAGAGGAGAGCCACAGACAGGACAGCGTGGATTTGCTGATCTTCATCCTGCTCCTCACCCTCACCATCCTAACCATCTGGCTGTTCAAGCACCGGCGGTTCAGATTTCTGCACGAAACGGGGTTGGCGATGATTTACGGTGAGATGCACCGGGGAGCCGTCGGTCAGATCAAATCAGCCCTGACTCATAGTCGTCATCATTCTTCACATCCACTGTGAGCTGTGACACAGCTGTTTAACACGCAGTCAGGAAAATAAAGGCCTCCTGTGCTCCTCGTGCCAAATCCAGCATAGAAATGAAGACTGATGATAGTTTGCCTGCTTCAGAGGTCCTTTTACTTCTGTAACAAACGCCAAACAGTTTGAGTAAAACACGGAAATGTGGGATGCTAAGGAAAAAATTGGGAAAGCAGTCCTTTGACTTTACTTCTAAAGGTGGTGGAGGAGGCATCTACACTTTTACTATTGCACTCTACTCAAAACATTGTAAACAAACAGCAGGGAACATGTTGTTGCAATTCTCTGCAACTGTTGCCAAAAAAATATAGTTGCAGATTCATCTTTGTTTTTTGTTGATTGTGTTTTGTGTTTCCTTCTCTGAATTCCTGTGATCAGATGGTTGCATCAGAAAAGTCTGTTAAACACATTGAAAGCATATTTCAAACCTAAACGAGTGAGAGGAAAATAATTCAAATCAGATTTTGTTTGACAGATGCCCTAGGTTTGTGTGTTGAAGCCTGGCTCAAATCCCAGCTGGGTCCTTTCTGAGTAGTTTCATGCTCTCCTTGTGCATGCTTGGCTTCATAACATGCTTTATAAGTTAATGCCTCTAAATTGCCCCTTCATGTGAATGTGTGTCTTTGTGGCCCAGCTGTGGACTGACATGCTGTCCCCACGTTCACACAAAAGAAGCTAGGATAGGCTCCAGCAACCCCACCACCCCAAAAAGGGTTAAACAGGTTTAGAGGTGGGTCTAGCATTGTATCCAACATTAGTTTGTTGTACCTAACTACTAATAGAAAAAAGACCTGTTAGCAGCTCTGGATAAAAAAACCCAGCTAAATGTTCTTTTCCTGTCAGCTTTTTCCTTCAGGGGTCGCTTCCTCCATCTAACCTTGTCTGCTGCATCCTTGTCTGTCAGCTGTAGACTCAGCATCATTCTACCTCTAACACTTAAAAAAATAAAAACGAAAAACCATCTATTCACATATTATTGTTTTGATCAGTAAAATGTTCCAGCAAGCAGCATTCTGGCCTGGCTGAGTTCTAGACCATTCTAATGTCGCATCTTGAAGAGTTGAAACATTATCCAAAATCTGTTGTTTCTTCTTGTTTCAGCTTGTAATACTAAAGCTTTAGCAATCTTTCAGTTTCAATTTTATAAGTCATGCACTTTTTGTACAATAAGGTGTAAATACATATGTTAAAAGAATAAAAAATAATTAAAAACAGTTAATCTACCCTATAACCTACTTTAAATGCTACCAACTTTACAGTACCAAACTTCAACATTTTCACTTTCTGTAATTAGATTCAGTCTCTGATTAAATTCATAGACTTGAGGTCCAAAAATTATTATTCATGGAGGTTAAACAAAGTAGAGGAAATCTAACTCTAGAGGACCAAAAAAAAAAAAAAATCAAGCCCAAATTATGATCCCTCCCCCACCGTGCATGGCAGCTTGTACTGCATGTCTGTGCTGACATGTTTTCACTTCTGTCTAATGAGGCACTTCATTCTAAAACGTCTAAGCTAGTCTGTTGTTCTATCTTGGCAACCTGGCTGTACTGCCATGCTCTCCTGTATAGTTTTTTGTAAAGAAATGTACACAAATGTGTCCATCAGTGTCCAGATCCTTAACTCTGTTTTTTCCATAAAGAATTAGAATTTCCTACCTTTGTGTTTGTTGTCAGAATCTATGATATACTTTGGTTTATGCAGTTTCCATAAATGTGAAAGTTTGAAGCCTGTTTATTATGTTAAGGGGCAAAGTTCCATTCAGCTGATTACAATTCCACCTCAAATTATGCTGGTTTTGTTGCTGCTGCAGAGCCTGTTGGATTTTTGGGGATGTTGCCTTAGGAAAGCATAAAAATAGCTTTATTCGTTTGATTTTAAAATAATAATAATTCAAACTCTGGGAGCTTGTAATTTAGTTTATACTCACTGAAAGCTTTTTCCTCTTTATTTGTCTTTGGTATATATAAAATTCAGAGGGTTTTTGGATTCTGGTGCTCTATTTATTTTGGTATGTGTATTTATATATTCATATACGTGTGACGGTATCCTGGTTTTCTTTTGTCTTTTTATTTTCATTTCTTCTTAGAATATGGACCTAGTTTTGTCAGAATACGTTAAAGTGGTACCCCTCTGTTTCCGTAACATCTTGTCATTTGGCTTTAGGGTTGTTTTTCTAATATGTGTCTGACATGTTTGTTTTAGGTCAGTGAGTAATAGGAGAAAAGCCTGGACTGCATTAGCTCACCAAAAAAAATCAGTTTGCCACCAAAACCTCATCATTTAAAGAGCTGCAGTGTTGATTTTCTCTTTCATTTCCTTCTCTTCGCTGTTTGTTGACTTTCCTTTCCTCAGGTTTAATCGTTGGCGTAATCTTGCGCTACGCCATCCATCTTCCCCGGGATGTCAGCAACGTCTCCAAGAGTTGCTACGTCAACGCCAGCCCCCCGACTCTGCTGATCAACGTCAGCGGCAAATTCTATGAGTACACTTTGAAGGGAGAGATCAGTGCCAACGAGGTGAAAGACGTTCAGGACAATGAGATGCTGCGCAAGGTACTCTGACGCCGCTCAAACTTCTCCATTTTTGGACCGACTGGGACCAAAAAGTATCAGGATCTAGTGTCACTTTACTTTCATCTTCATTTTCATTTTGTAACTTGAAAAGAATCTATCGGATCAGAACCGGATTACAGAAACTATGTAAAACTATAAAATGAATTAACACAATAGGGGTGGGATTATAAAAGCTCACTTGTCCCACTCCTTTGAAACAATAAATGAAGGTCTACTTGACTTAGTTAATGATCACTTTAAGCAAATGTGACTTAAGTGTCTTTTTTGTTAGTTTTATTTTCAGTTTTTTTAATGTATGCATTTCATCATTTCAGTAATGAGTTCGATAAATCTGTTTAAATTCTTTATTGCTTTGACTACAATTCTTGAAATCAATCAATCAATCAACAGCTGAACACAAACTGTCTCCAGACTCTAGAACTCTGTCCCACAACTAAATATGTCCATCCCTGGTGGCTGAAATGAACGATGAGTTACAGCCTCAAATCCAACAAATCTGATCGATCAGTACGACACAAACAAGCCAACGGAAACAGTAGCAGCGCTTCACGTGTTCAGATTTTCTTGGAATGCAGCTAAAGCGGTCTTTCTCTTTTTCTTTTATTGGCCTTCTGTCTTCTTAGATGCTCTGGTAACTCTGTTAGCACCAGGTTAGAAGTCTGCACCCAACCGGGCAGAACTGTTTGACACCTGCAGGTTTATGTCCTTCAGAATGCTGCAGATGGCATCTTTCTGATCCGACTTCAGTCCTTTATGGAAACAGAGACATTTTCAGACAAGTTAGAGGAATTATTCCCACTCCATTCGTGTTTTGATCTATTTCAAAAGCGTTCCCAGTGGCCTTTTATGATTATGCCTGTTATAGCCAAAGTCATCAAACCTTTGTTGTTTTCTAGGACACGGTTTCTGCAGAGCAGCAGTAGTTCATTAGAAAGTCAACTAACTAATTTGGGGGCGGGACTGTTGGCTCAGAGCAACGCCGCCCCAACTTCCCATCTGCTACACTCTCCGGCTAGTTTACATAATGATTTCTTTTTTTGTAAAAGTAAATCGTAAAAGTGAAATATATCCAACACTAGAGACCTTCGGCTCTCATCTGTTTGCTCCGCTGTTGGAAAGGACAAGTTAAAAAAAAAACAATAATAATAATAGTTTTGTTTTTTTCGTTCTCACAGGTCACCTTTGACCCTGAAGTGTTCTTCAACATTCTGCTGCCCCCCATCATCTTTCATGCTGGATACAGCTTAAAGAGGGTACACAACAAAACGAGTCGTGTTTGCAGCTAAAGTGAAATCATTTTTATACGACACTTCTGTGTAGACCGTTGATCTGAGAATCTTTCGGTTTTGCCTTTCAGAGACATTTTTTCCGGAACATGGGGTCCATCTTAGCTTTTGCATTTCTGGGGACGGTTATTTCCTGTTTCTTTATCGGGTAAGATTATTGTTAAAATGGCTGTCTTTTTGCTGTCTTTTTATTCTAGTTCTGCCCACATGAACCTCACATTTTTTCTGTTTATGAATGTTCAGAGAGGTTGTTTTATCCTCTGACAGGTTGCTGATGTACGGATGTGTCACGCTGATGAAGCAGGTGGGACAGCTTCACGGAGACTTCTTCTTCACCGATTGCTTATTCTTTGGAGCTATTGTCTCTGCCACCGACCCAGGTAATTGTGAACGTCCTCATGCTATAACTACTTCTAGATTTCATCTTTAATAGATCTTTCAAATGTACATTTTATCAGAGAAACCTCACTCTACTACTAAACTTTCAAAATGACGGTACAGCGTTCCCTGCGTCTTATTAAACTGTCTGAACTGACATGAAGAAAAAATGCGGTCAAAATGATCTCAAAGGTGTCTGAATTTATTACAAATGAAAAAACGGCCTTTCAGAACATTCTGCAGAAATGCTATTTAATTTGAAACCACAAACATATGCACTCCAGCTTTAACAAGATCAGCTAAGGAATCTGGCAAGATTCTTGATCCTGAACCTTTCTCATAAATGTTTGATTTAGAAAACAAAGAACCTGCAGACCTTTGATGGAAAAGCAACACTAAGTATAGATCATTCATCAGACCGATGATAATTGAAAAAAGACTTTCTCACCTCAGTGTTTTTAGGGCTGAAGTGCTTTTTTGCAAAATGAGGAGGAAGTTAAGTTAGATGTTTGGTATCATTGTTGAGTGACAGTTCCCTCTAGGTCGACCAGCAAGGTCTCTTTCTCCTGCACATAGTCTCTGCAGATCCTTTCAAAAGCTTACAGATAAACTAAATATCATTTACCTAAAATAAGGGCCTTGAAAAGCATTAAATCGTCCTAAATTCGGAACAAGCAGGTCATTATTTTTTTAAATCTATTTTTAATATTCTCTTAATGACACCAAAATCATGAAAAGATTGTAAGACATATTAAGGCCACACTCTGATCCTACATCAAGTATCACCAGCTTGCTAATGTGTTTAGTCTGTGGCAGGCCTTCTGAGCTTCAAATCCAGATCGGACTGTTTTTAGCCTCGCTGGCAAAAGAGGAAGTGTAACTTTTTTACAATTCAAAAATGTGCACTTATAAACTAGTTTCCATCGTTTGGGCTTCCTCGCTGAAGTAACGCCTTTTCAAAAGAGCTTACCAATTACCCAGTGTGAACAAAATCTCTTACTAGTTAACAGGTGTTGCACATAATGGGATTTTCTAGTCTTTCCACATTTTCCCTTTAAACGTGGATGATAAATACAGTATTCCCCCCATATTCATGGGGGTTAGGGACCGGAGACAGAATCTGTGAATTCGGAGAACCACCCCCCACCTCCCCACTACCACTCCTGAACATTTCCGATGCTTTGTGAAACATTTATTAAAGAACATTGGAATATTTCTCAACATAAAAGTTTTTTGATAATTACGCCTGTTCTCCGCGATGATCTTCCTCAGCGTATCAGGATATTTTCCGGCTGTTTCTGAGTCAGCTGATGCCATTTCTCCATGCAGGGGCACACACTTCGGTGATAGTGATTTAGGAACCAGTGGATCCAGCTCTTGGAGGCCGATGACAACAACATAAAATTGTGTTTTTGGTCTTTTTTTGCATGTTCTTATTGCATTTTTCTGATGATTGAAGACTTAGATAAAGAAAATCAGATATTCATTCATTCAAATCATTGTAAATCAGGAGCAGATAAAAAAGTGCCATTTGAATAAGAGCTTATCTGTGATGTAGAAAATACCCTGGGAGAACCACAAACTCTCTGCTTCGCTCCACTCCTCAACGGGAAGGGGGGCGGGGTTGCTCCATGCCAACGGACAGCCATCAATGTTACAAAAAGGAATTAGCAGAGATAAAATCTGTGAGCCTTAAGGCATCCTTCAAACATGCATTAATACAACATGTATTAAATGCTTCTACTTCCTTTCATTCTAACATTTAACTTTCTAATATTTACCAAAATAGTCCCGTTTTTGTCAAGTCATGTTGATGATTTTGACAGCTTTGTAGTAATGGAAGCTTGTGTGTTTTCTAGTGACAGTCCTGGCTATCTTCAATGAGCTGCACGTGGATGCAGACCTGTACGCGTTACTGTTTGGAGAGAGCGTGCTCAACGACGCTGTAGCTGTCGTTCTGTCTTCGTAAGTCATTTTCTGTTTCATATGGAGCTGTACAGAAATATTATGAGCTGTGAAGTTTTTTTCTGAGTGAAGAATACTAAAAAAGGCAGGTGAAGCTTTTTTTTTTTCTTCTTTTATTTGATTGTTAGCTGAGCTTATATTAATTTTACTTTAAAATGTTTTCTATGGTTTTTTGTTTTTTTTGCATGGGACCTCTGCAAAGTCTACATCATTGTAAAATAAGTTGCCAAACATGTAAAGGGGATTCGGGTCTTGCATAGTGGCGTTAAGCAGCCTGCTGAGTGCTTGCTGTTGCTGTGCCCTGGGAAAAACATGACAAATCACAGACTATTGGTCTTTTGACTCCGTCTAGGGATGCGAATCATTGCATCATTTATCGATTGGTGTTTTTTTTTCTGCTCCCTTGGAAGTGCCTTTGATGAAGGGAAGCCAGTTAGGGATCACATCAACACATTTCTCTTCTGGCTGAAGACTAGAAGGCCGAGGAGGCGGCACAAAGCCTGGGCTCCTCAACCACTAAATGCCTGCTGATTTGTTCAGCCGGTGTTTGTGTGGGGGAGGTGGAGGCGGACGAGGATTGAATGCCGAATGAGAAGAAACCCGATTTCAGACACACTTGGTTCAGGTGGCATCAGAATCCCCTGCATAAACACAGATGTTAGCTATTTTTCTTTTATCACAAATTACCGCAAATCGCTTTAACAAAAATACTCTCTTCTATTTCAGAAATATACAAGTTTTTAGGAAGTATGCAGGTGTCGACCTCTCAGCGCATTTCACGTGAATGCTATATAACATTTTTAAGTTTGCTATTAAGCTCCATACATCTTTTGTTGTTGTTGATCTGACTCATCCAGAGCTTTTTTATTTCCTACTTTCCATTCCAGTTGCTCCTTGCAGGAGCTGCAACAGGCTGTTCACTTCCTCTGATATCAACCAGCTTCCTCAGGAAAACCGACGCCTGCTCCCACAATAAAAGATATTATTTACCACGAAGACATATAGAGTTGAACCATTTTGTTTTATTCATAGTCATAGTGTCATTGTTTTTAGAAAATGTAAAAACATGGTTAAAGGACGACTTGTGGGTTCAGAGCTGAAGGGGAAGGTGAATGTTGAATTAGACACAGCATGATATTCCCTGGTAGATTCAGGCACGGAATGAGGTGTTGCCACTCCGTCAGCAGTGTTTTCATGCATCTTTGCCTTTTTGCACATGATCTATATTTGAGTTCACATACAGCAGATCTGAAGATGAGATAAATCTGACCTCCTTCTTCAAACTTTAAAGCTCCCGGTATTCTGGTCCTCAGGACTCAGTGACCTGCATGCTTTCCATTCTACTCAGCTTTAACACAGCTGGCTTTAATGACTGTCATTGGGAAGTCCCTCCAAAGGTTGATGATGCGCTAAATCACGCATGTTTGAGCGGAGCAGCATAGAACACAGTGCGCCACTGAGGACCAGGGTTGCAGAACACTGCCTTAAAAGGACAAGTTAAAACATTTGGAGATCAAACTAAACAGATAATTGGGATGTGGCCTGAAACGGACAAAGTCTCAGTTTGTCTGATAAACCAAGATCTGAACTGAAAGGCAGACGCATTGTTACACCTGTCAGTCCACACCACCAGCTCTTAGTCATGACTGTAAGTAGCTGTAGAAATATCCTCATGAATGTGGGGAAGACTTTAGATATTTGGAAGAGGAAAGTCAAACCTGATCACAATGATCCTTATGGGGTGGGGGCGTGTGGTCAGTGTGCCCTTTGGATGCCCCTCAGTAAGAAGGTTTAGGAAATATCCCACCGGGAGCAAATAAAAGAAACGTGGATTTCTCTAAAGAGCTAGAGGTTAGACGGAGGTCTGGGACTCAGTCACAGAGAGGACGTTTTTCTAATTTCATTCAAGAACTTTGAACTGCAGTTATTTATTCAACAGGATTTGCACAGCACATCTTAAACACACCAAAATGTCAACCATTTCAGTAAAGTCTAGGACTGTGTTGGTTGCTATTTTGATGAAGCCTTTGCTGCAATACATATCTATAGCAACCAAAGCTTACGCTTAATGCTAACCAACACCGAGGGATCATCTGTCACGGGTAATGTCTAATTAAGGAGGGATTTCCTGTTTGCAAGGATCATTTTTGCATATTCCATGAGTATTTAATGTTTGCACTTTGTTACATCAGGTCTATTGTAGCATACCAGCCACAAGGAGACAACAGCCACACCTTTGAGGCCACGGCCCTGCTGAAGTCTTTCGGAATGTTCCTGGGAGTTTTTAGCGGCTCCTTCGCACTCGGCGTGGCCACCGGAGTCTTCACAGCCCTCATATCTTTTCACTTTTATCTTGTATTTAAATATTGGATGTTTTTCAGTTTGATCTAACTGTGCACTGCTTCTAGTTTTACTTCACTTGAGAGAATTATTGAGGAAAATTATCCATAAATTGAGATAAAAAGAAAATATAGACAGATAATAATGTAAAATATTGAAACAGTTTTCAGTGAAGCAGCTAAGGTTTGAAAAAGAAACCAACTGAGCCTTAACTGTTGGCTGTACGTAACTAAATTCACCAAGCTGAGGGATTTCCAGCTGCTGGAGACGGCGCTCTTCTTCCTTATGTCGTGGAGCACCTTCCTGTTGGCTGAGGCTTGTGGCTTCACAGGTAACACTCGCACACTTCCACAGGTTCAAGATGGCTGAAGTGCGCTGTTGTACACGGTCTTATCAGAAAAAACCTCAAACAAAGCTGGAGACGTCATCAAGTCTTTCCCTGAAAACAGGAAGAATGTTTCTGCAAGCGTTAGTCAAGTAAAACGAATTTGTCTTTGTCATAAATCAAGATAAACAGCAGTGCTTGATTTTGTGTGTGTCTGCTGTGTTCTTTCCGCAGGTGTGGTGTCAGTGCTGTTCTGTGGAATCACTCAGGCCCACTACACCTACAACAACCTGTCTGCAGAGTCTCAGGACAGGACCAAGCAGGTGCGACTGCAGCCGCCATGCTTCCTCTTTTCACTTTTAGATTCCATAGTCCTTTAAGTTACATTTCATCCGACTTCAGAACCTGCTAAATCCCTTTTGAGGTCGCGGGGTTGCTGTTGCCTATTCCAGCCACTGTTAAGTGAAGGCGGCATACACCCTGACCAGGTTGCTAGTCTGTTGCAGGGCCATTTAAAGACCAACTAGAAGGAGCTGCATTTCCAGAAGAAATGCAGGGTTGAATGCTGTACTGCTGAATGAAAGCTGAATTTGCTGAAGAAATGGCTGAACTGTTGAAAATTTTAAGAACACAAAATGGCTGCCAAACCGTCACCATCCCATAATAATTTAAAAACGTATTTTGTAGTCCAAAGCTTTGTGAGCATTTTAACGTTTGAATGGTGTCTCTAGCTAAAAGTATGTTGAAGTTATTATGGTTGAAAGAAGCAAAGGTTTTCAAGGATTCCCCATGTATTTTAATGGAGCAAAAAATCTTGGAAAACCTGAAATATTTTGAAAAGTTCAAGGACCAAAAATCATGGCAGGAATAAGCTGAAAGAGCTGAACATTGTAATAGTTGAAAGGTTCAAATTGGTGAAAATTGAAGGAGTTTTAAATCGTCCTACATTTTGGCACAAAAAGCCGCCAAACTGTAGGTAGTGTCGCCATCCCATAATGATTTCATAACTTATGTTGAAGTACAAAGCCTTGTGATCATTTCAATGTTTGAACGGTGTCTTCAGCTAAAAGTATGTTGAAGTTATAATGGTTGAAAGAAGCAAAGGTTTTCAAGGTGTGCCCAATGGAGCAAAAATCCTGGAATATTATTAAAAGTTCAAGGATTTGAAAAAACAAAATTCATAGCTGGAATAAGCTGAAAGAGCTGAGCATTTTAATAGTTCAATGGTTAAAATAGGTGAAAAATTGTAGAAGGAGTTAAACGGCAAAAAACAGCGGGAGATACTATAATAAAGAAAGAAATAAAGAGAAACAGGAAAACGAAGGGTTGAATGCTTTACCGCTTTACAGCATTCAACCAATTAACCTATGAAGGATGTTTTTGGACTGTGGGAGGAAGACAGAGTGCCCGGAAAAACCTATGCTTACATTGGAAGAACATGCAAACTCCACTCAAGAAGGAACCCAGCCAGGATTCAAGCCAGAGCCTTCTTGTTGTGAGCCAAGGGTGTTAACCACTACACCACTTTGCAGTCCCCTTTAAGATATAGAAAACACAAAAAGAGGTTAGACAGGTGTCAGAGAGCCACTGTAGTAATACAGAGCCCTGAGAGAGTGCATGTTAAGCTGAGCGTTAACTACACAGCGAATACGAGGCGTTGACTGCCCCGAAGGAAACATCAGTGTAGACATCCAGAACAAAGAACATCGAAATGTTGCTTCAAGCTGGTCTGTGGAATTTTTGGATAACTTAATGAGTAGAAACCGGCCAGAGCAGGAAAACAAACCACTGTGAAGAAATAAAGATCACTGCAGCATAAGTGGTGGAAAAACAAAGAATCCAGGATCAGGCTGCAAACAATTTTGCCCTGTTTATGTCAAGAAGAAAGAGGAAAGAAAAGAGACAAAATCTAATATTTTTAGTAAAGAATAAAGGGACCACACACACACAAGTTCAAAGTCAAAGGTTTGGAAACTGGGCTAGATAATCTAATCTTAGCCTGGGAGAAAAGTAAGTATAATTTCTGTAGTACCTGGGAATATTTAGGTTATGAAAACATTTAAATGGAGACATTTAGTAAGATTATTTGAATAGATTATTTTTTCATTTACACTGTTGGGGGTAAATGAAAATATAAAATAAACTGTCACATGACTGATACTTGAAGTTTCAGGTTATTCTGTAGAAAATCATTTGCTATGATTATGATCAAGAAATAAACAATAGGAGCTTTCACCTCCTTTTCAGTAAACAGGAACTAGAGCTAATCTTTTCCTGTAACGCGGAAACATTCAACTGTTTCTAAATGTCTTACTGTTTACTAAAATGCTTTGTTCCCCCCTCTGTTTCTCTTTTTTTTCCCAGTAATCTGTTTTCTCATATTTGCACTGAAAGCTGCTCTCTCTCTCTCTCTCTCTCTCTCTCTCTCTCTCTCTCTCTCTCTCTCTCTCTCTCTCTTCTATTTAGCTCTTTGAACTGTTGAATTTCCTGGCAGAGAACTTCATTTTCTCCTACATGGGTCTGACCTTGTTCACCTTCCAGAACCACGTTTTTAATCCGATGTTCATTGTTGGAGCCTTTGTATCTTTTTTTCTTTCTGATTTCTATTACATTGTCATTAAAATACATAAATATCCATGGCCACCTGCTAGCATTTAGTCTAGCAGGGCGGTACATGAGCATCGTGGAGTTCCGAAGGTTCTGCATGGCGTTCTTGTGTTTCCTTAACCCCACTGCCACACAGCTGGCGGTGTTCCTGGGAAGAGCTGCTAACATATATCCCCTCTCACTGCTTCTCAATCTGGGACGACGCTACAAGATTAGATCGAACTTCCAGCACATGATGATGTTTGCAGGTGAGTGACGGTCGGATGGGCATCTTCATCACACTTGTGGATCTTGTGTCTATGTGACTCTTCCTCTGTGCTTTCGTAGGTCTGAGAGGCGCCATGACGTTCGCCTTGTCCATCAGGGACACGGCCACATACGCCCGTCGGATGATGTTTTCCACAACTCTTCTCGTTGTCTTCTTCACTGTTTGGATTTGTGGCGGTGGTACCATGCAGATGCTGTCCTGCCAGCGTATACGGTGTGGAACATCACTGAACTGCATCAAGCTCTCTTCTGGGGGATGTTTGGGGGATGCATTTGAATTTGTCTGCCACCTATGTTGAGGACAAATCATTTTTCTGTTATTTGTTTTTAACTTTTCTCTCAGTTTTTCAAAGGAAGTGTTAGGATAGAAGGCTAGTAAGTTGCAAAACAAAACTGTGAAATAGAAAAAAAAGTTTAAAAAAATTAGTCAGTAAATTTTGGGCTTCCACAGTTTTGATGTCAGGAAGAGTTTTTGAATGAATGCATCCTCCATTAAGAGTTTTTAATAAACTGTAAAATATTTAGCAGGTTTTATCTCAAATATGAATGTTTATTTCAGTTTTAAAACAATACATTTTTCAGTAAGGATTGGAAACAATTCTAATATTTTAACTTCAAGTCCCTAAGAAGCAATAATGTGTCCTTGCTGTGATTTTATAAAATAAGTCTTCAAAATGACAATCTGCCCTTTACAAAAATACCTGATTTTATTCTTTTTATGTTGTCTTTTTTTTTGACAGAGTTGGGGTTGACTCTGATCAGGATAACTCTGTGAGTATTCAAACATACAGTGCAGCACTGTTAAAAAGATAAATACTTCACATAATTTTCTGGATTCAGATGAGTTTCACTGATGGATCAGAGAGGAGAAGCACCAAACAAGAAAGTGCCTGGCTCTTCAGAATTTGGTACAACTTTGACCACAAGTATCCTTTAAACACAAAGACTTACCATTTTACTATTATTTTTGTTGATTAATTATTATCAAACAAGGATTTTAGTGTAAAACGGCCTTCTTGACACTTAAGCAATTGTGGGATTTAGAGTATTGCAGTTCCCATTATGTGACAGTAGGGGGAGCCCCATTTTTTGTCCAACTTTCATCACTTTTTCAGCTGTTTCTAATATTTTTAGAGCCTCTTTTTCTGTGCAGTGTCTACTTTAACTGATCCCTTCTCCAGTTACCTGAAGCCCATCCTGACTCACAGCGGCCCACCCCTCACAGCGACCCTGCCTCCCTGCTGTGGCCCCCTCGCCCGCTTCCTCACCAGCCCACAAGCCTATGAGGTCAGCTGTTTTAGTCTGAGCTGTGCTGTTTAAGGATTGATATCAGAGGATGGGAAACATCATTCTGGTTATTTAGAATGCACATGTGCTCAGTTTTAATCTCCTCTGGTTTGTATTTCCTTCTTAACAGTTGTTGTTGGACTCACAAATCACATCCCGGTTATCTTTCCCCCAGAATGAGGGCCAGCTGAAGGATGACGACTCTGACCTCATCCTGACGGATGGTGACATCAACTTGACCTACGGTGACATAACGGTCAGTACCGACGCCTCAGGTTCCCACACCAGCAGCGGCCTAGGCTACACCGGCGCTGCCACCTCCGATGACTTGGACAGAGAGTTGGCGTACAGCGATCACGAGCTGGTGATGAGGGGCACTCGTCTGGTGCTGCCTATGGACGACTCCGAACCGCCATTTACAGACTCCTACCACAATTTACGGATGTAACAGCACAGACCCAAACGTTCCCCCAACTGCAACTGACCCGAGCCTCTGGAAGGAACGATCAGAACCCACTTTCCAACTTTCCCTCATCTGTTTCGGATCACTTTGCCTCGCTCCTTCTTTGCTTTGATCCAATGCATTTTCCCTCTTTTTTTTGGCCAAATCATTCTCTCTACCTCATCTCCGTCTGCTCATTTCCACTCCTCTTTAGTTCCTGCCATTGCTGGATTGCAGCAACATTTATTTGACAGTTTTACACATCTCAGCACGTTGTGTGTAAAAGCAAGTATGGTTCACTAGATCAGTTGGTGTATAGAATATCCCAAGAGAATTATATTGTATGCATGCAGCCGATGCTTGTCGTCGTTTTTTTTAACTTGAGATTTATGATTTTTTTTTTCTGTCTGATCTTGAATGTTGCTGCTTTTTCTCTGTGCGTCAGAGGCAAGCTGGCCCTGTGATCAACCTTTCTGTACATTTGATTACAAACAAGTGCCTGGGAACTGTAGTTTTTAGCATGGTGACCCTACGACTGGATTTGGGAGGCAGAGCCACTTCAGGATGGGGCCGTCGTTTGGTCTCCCTTTGTAGAAAAAAGCAAAAAGATAAATCACTGTGTACTAGGTGACAAAATACCGGTTGGGTGTTTTCGGTTGTTGTTATTCACTCGTGAACAGTGTCTAACGATGCGATGGCCCTGATCGTGCCGTTTACTGGCGGTGAGCTGCGGATCTGTGACCTCAGACTGTAACAGAGAAAGAATTCCCACCTCCTTTTTAGATGCAGGCAGAGGCGCTCACAGCAGATGTTGGAGCCCCCGCTGTGAAAACCAGATCCAGATGAGCTGATTTGAGAAAACCTGGTGCCATTTCCCTCCACTGTTTTATAAAAACCAAACCCTCTTGACCTCACAGTTTTGAAATCTTCATAAATCCCAGTTTGAATCTGTTTTTGGCTGGATCAGCATGTTTGACATCGTCTGTGCTTTAACACTTTTTGCCATATTTTCTCATGAACTTTGAAGAAACACCAGTAGTTAGCTGGGTTTGAAACAAATAGACCTGATTATAGGTACTTAGGAAGAACAAAAGTGATTTATTTTCATATGATCTTCTAAAGAGTTTTGTACCTGTTAAGAAAACGTTTGTCAAGTTATTATTTTTATTATTTATGAGTTCTAGCTCTTTTTTGGACTATTTGCCTAATTACATGGTATGATTAATCTTTAAAATTTGTAAACAGTCGTCTAAAACCCCAGACAAGAATATGAATAGGTCCATCTGGGAAGTAGAGAAGTATATTTATGAGATATTATGCTTATAAATGTAACTTTAACATTTAGTCTTTCAGAAAAAAATGGGTAGCAGGCAGATCTTTTATGTGCGTTAAAATATTTCATTCATGAGCTGCAGCTCCAGCCTTTCCAAAAGGAGATCATTTAGATGATATGAGCAGATATTTGAACAGGCTCCGTGGCAGGCTGCCTTTCTGAGAACAATTCTCTTACATGTCATGCTGGATTTGTTATTTATTTTTTTTATTTTTTTTGACTGTGCCATACAGAGCAAGGTATGATGGGTAACTGGGGCTTGAAAGATGAGGCTCTACCAAAAGAGTTGTTGAAAAGGTTTGTTTGTGTTAAAGCTTTCGTGAGCTGTTTTGGCCGCTGAGTTCAGCTGCCGCTGACGAAGCGTGTTCAACAGGAAGCGTTGATAGGACGTCTCCATGGCCACTCTGTTGTTTGGGTGCAGGCCAGGAAACTTTAAGTGTGTAGCTGAGCACAACAGGGTTGTTGTTTTCTTTAAGACTTTTTTCAGCCCAAAACAAAAAAGTGAGGACCGGAAAAATATTCTAGATCGGGCTTGATTAAAAAAGAAAATGGTAATAGTTGTTTGTGGAAGGAAGAGCAGGCCTGTAGATATGGCTTTTCTTTTCATAGTTATCTTCTGCTGTGCAGGAATCTTTCCTTTTATTTTTGTTTCCACATTATTCATGATTGTCCTCAGTTCTGCAGCCTATTTTTTAAAGAGTTACTATAAATTATAATTTGCACTCATTTTTGGTTCTCTGTATTTCCAAACATTTATGTTTTGTACCGTGCGCTCTTGCAGGTTCTTGAAAAATTGATGTGTGTTAAAAAAAAATCCTTTCATCCTGTTAAGTGCTTTGTATTGTTTGCAACTTGTCACCGTTTGAACGCTAAGATGGTAAAACAGGTCCTGAGAGAAGTGTCTAAATGACACACAGAGTAAGGTAAACCCTGCAAAAGCTGAACTTCGTCTTGGTGTTTGCTGACCAAAGAGGCCTGCGGTCCTCCTCCTCTATCTTTATACTCTCCAAGCTCCCCTTCATGTGAAGATGTGTGTTCTAAAGCCTGCAGGCATAGACGTGGCTGTAAATACACGTGTGTGTGTCTGAACACTCTTATTTGTTACAGGTACTGTTTACATATGTGTAAATATGCTCTCACCTGTTCATTTGCGTGCAACATTAAATGAACTAAAGCTTGTGCTCTTGATTAAAGCATCTTTATTCTGCCTGCTTGTTTTTTAATGGGGTATCTGGATTGAGTTAGAAAGAACCGGAGGAGCCTAGAGCATCCTTTCATCTGAGTTGTAATAATTCTAATACAAAGATTCTCTTTATAAAGTAAAACATAGAGAAGGATTCTGAATCTCTGAAGCTTTAAAATGTTGAAGATCTCTTCTTTAACCTGTGTGATCACATTCAGAGTAAGATTCAATGTCAGAATACCCATGATGCAACCATTAGCAGATTACAACAAATGGGAAATGCTGTATACCTATATAGCACTTTCCTACCTACTCGGAAAGCCCAAAAAGCTTTACAGTAACCATTCCATTCACACGCACACATTCACACACTGATGGCAGCTCCACTGTCAAACACTGGTGCCAAACTGTAACCTCTGGGTCGACATGGGCGTGTAAGATGGGAACCAAACCTGTGAGCTTCGGATCAAAGGTCGACCGCACATGTAAAAGTTTTTTTATTCATTTTTTTAAATAGAAAAACTATTTGGGAAGCATAATTCTTTATTTTGAAGGCTCACATTATTGTGAATTAGCTTTTACAATTTACTCCATTTGTAGAAAAAGTGTGGCAAAGGAAGGATGCTTACCATTTTTATTAGTGTTTATAGCATCCACCAAAATGTTTTGTTTTTTTATTTAATTTAATTAATTGATTAAAATACAAATGACCAGAGTACTGTGGAATCCATAAAACACTTGCTGTCATGTATGAAACGTAGGTGGTGCGAGTGTGAAATCCAGACACAGTCTGAACCAACAGCCTTCAATGCTCTTGTGAGTGAATTGTGCCAAATATCAGGTAACATGCTCCTAATAAGGACACAACTCCCTCAAGTGCTGAAGAATGTCAGCACACAAATTACAGATGACGGGAGGAAATGGCCTTTCTGAAAGTTAGCTCCAAGTTTTCTTCTCTAATTGCAAATTCCTCTGATTTTCCTTTCTTTTTTTCAAAAAAATTTTTTTTGCAGAGTTGAATTCTGCCCTGAACGAATGTGAAGTTTTAGTTTGAGGCTGACTGAGGCTTCATAACGCTGTTTGGTGATTATCCTATGTTTGAAGGAAACAGACCCATTTAATTGACAGTTAATGTTTTACTACCGCTGACATGTATTAACAGACTTTGAGGACAGAAGAGGTGGTGTAAAAGCTGGTCCCCATTTTTAGAACCAGAAACAAATCTAGAGCATTTTCTTTATAAACCTGTAATTGTTTTTGAATTTGTTGGTTTAACCTGCAGGGTCAAACTAATTAAACAGTTATTCTTTACCTAAAAAGGAAATTAGTAAGGCGAGAACTGAAGAGAGACAAAAAAAAAGTCCAGCAACTTCCTTCATCTTTTCTAAACAGTAGAAAGGTCATGTCCATACATCAGATCTGCACAAATCTTTGGTTTCAACGCTCATTGGTGCTTGAAAATTTGCAATATTTTCCACACAAGTTCAGAACCAATGAGAACTTTCAAAGAGACGACTCCAAATTCCTGGTTGAGGTCATTGTTTATGAGAAGTGAAAGAGGTTTCGCCCATGTCCTGCATGCTTTCCCAATTTTTTTTTTCTTCCTCCTTCTCTCTGTCTCCTCCTGTCTTAAAGCTGCACTGCCGGATCACATTTGCAGCTCTCAGTCAGAGCCAGCACACGCTCACAGAGACGGACGCTCATCTGATCATCTGTGCACTTCAGAGGTGAGTCCAGAAACAGCCCTGCTGCATGCATCAAACAAAAGAGTGAGGAGGATACAATTCTTTGTCGTGCAAGATAATTATACAAGCTAATTTTGCTAAAAACCAAAACATTTCTGTACAGTTAAGATAAAAATAACTTTAGTGCTTTATTTTCTTAATACATTTATTTGGGCAGAAGTTTAACCTTTAAATGCCAGCCAACATCTATACATTCCGTTTTCCATGGATGTATGTGTTTTGATGCAGTCAGTGTCTTTTTAACTTTAAGTGGTTATTCAGAACATTGTCTAGCTTCATGACATAAAGCAAGACTGGAAGAGAAAAGAAGAGTTCCAATATTTCAGGATTTTTTTGGTGTTTTTTTGTTTGGCATTGGAGGCTGTTTTTGTGTCCCTTGAGTAGATTTGCGTGGCTGACTGTGATAGATTAATTTGTAAACATGTGTATGATCAGTTTTGGAGTTAAATGAATTGTGCCATAACTTCGTGGTCCATCTTTTCATGCATGGATATGTGTTGGTCTGGAGGAGGAAGGGCAGAGCCCGACTGTGTCATGCTTGGCTCCAAACTGCAAAAACATACATGTTCTCCCGTGGTGTTTGAGCAGCTGCCAAACCATGATGTCATTGAAGAGACCTGCAGACCACGCTTTATTTTCTGGGGCTATTTGTGCTTCTGTGAGTTGACTTCATTCTTCGAAAGTCATCAAACTTTGGTGCTTAGTTGTGTAACTAATAAACTTTCAGCAATTAATTCAAAGGGCTTCCTGCAGCACTATATAAACCACTTTAAAAAGACTTAATCATGCTGCTTTAAGGTTCTCTTATCTTAAATATGTATACCTTTATGCCACAATAAATGCTTTGTTGGTTTAAAAAGCTTGTGTGTATAGTGAACTAAAACAAGTTTTTTTGTGGCTCTGCTTTTTATCGCGCCATCCTGGTTGATGATTAAATATGACTAGATAGGACGTCTGTGCTAGCTGGCTTTTCACTGAAAGACACTAAGACAGGGTTCATAAATCATTCTGCCTCAAGGGAACTGTTTCTACTTTGTGAACTTTGGAAGTTTATTTTATTTTAAGGAAATTACTTCTAAAATGTAGGATAACAGCCATATTTGGAGTAGCTTTTTTTTTTTTTGCTTTTGTTCTAACAACCCCGTACTTTCATGAACCATACATTTATGCTTACAATTCTTGTTAAAACACAATCTGATCTGCACCCGTCCCAGTCAAAATGCCCATGTGAGTTAAGAACCAGCTTGGTTACAGCTTCTTGATGAGTTTTGTTCGCAAAACTCCCCAATGGAGCACAAACAAAGAAAACGTTAGCAGATACATTTGTTATTTGGGTAAAATAAACTGCATCCACTGCTGCTTAGCTAACTCCAATCCTCTTTTGATCTATTATAAATGCGTTCCCATTGATCCTTTAATTATGATTAATTATTAATCATGATGCGGTATGCTGTTTTTAGGCAAAATTTCAAAAACCTGTGTTGTTCTCTAGGACATAATTTCTGCAGCGTGTCAGTAGATCAACAGAAATTGTTATGGGTGGGATTGTTGGCATTGAATAATCCTGCCCCCACTTCTTATCATCCATTTATTTACACTCTCTCCCTTTACCTTACAGCCCCTCACAACCCCAAACTAATATTACCGGTGCAACAAAAATGGTGAGCAATACGGTAGCTATCCAGCTGTAGGTTTGATCCAGATACCAGCTCCGATGAGGAAAACAACCATGTATATGGATCTAGTCGTCTACAGGTGGATGCATCAGAATGGAGCGGAGCAAGGAGCTGGTTACCCACTGACTGTAGCACCTACTGCATCTTCAAACTTTTGCCAACAGCATTTTTTCATCTGCTCCTGATTCACAACTATTTGAATAATGAAATGCCCAGTAAGGCAATTTTAATCTTAATTTTCTTCATATGTGTCCTCCCTCATCAGAAAAATGCTACAGAAACATGTTAAAAACACCAAAACACACGATTCTCATTGGAGAGGGTCTTTAAAAACCTTTACGAAAGCAACTACTGCAGCTACAACTCTGATGAAACCAAGAAGTTGTGTTGTTAATTCTTCCAAGGAGCTAAAAATGCTCTCTGGTGAATTTTATCGGTTTCCAAGACAATAACTCAGTTGTGTGCTGCTCTACTACACTCCTGTGGACCCACTAGGCTTACCACAGTGTGAGATTTCCTGCTATCGAGGACTCACTACACCCTTTCACAAAACCTCCCAAAATAGGTCAATACAGAGAATTTAAAGAAGCAACAGGTGCAAAGACACACTTACATTCACTTCAGACTTAGATTTTGAGCTTTTGTATTCCAACTGCAAACCAGTGAAGAAAAATATTTGTTAAGACTTAAGTCCTAGAAATGTGTACGATTCACTACCTTTTAAATAAAAATGTCTGCACAAATCTTTTTATCAAACTGTAATTCGTCATGATGCATTTATCAAGTCTATTTTTCTATTCTGTAATCTGTGGTGTCACCAACAGCACCAAGACAGCTGCCGTATTTGGCAGTAAATCCCGTCTGGGACGTGTTTTTGCAAAGAAAAGTCTAACCCCTTTGCATGTTATTGACGGGAATGAAGCAGAGAGGGAAACAGGGTGTGGCCCATGCACAGCTGAAGTTGATGGATTGAATGCAGCAGTGCTCTGAACTTGAGACCTAAATAGGTAAAGCTGCTTGTTTGTACTCTCCAGCCAAAGAAAAACTGAGCTTTTTGTTTTTAGATTTTACAGTTTTCTTTTTTATTTGCCTTTAAAGAAATATTTCTGATGAAGCAGTTATGCTCTGACTGGTTAATGAGGACATAACTGTGCACTCAAGTGCCACCCTTTGTCCCGCTGAGGACAGGATAAAGTGAAACAACATCTGCTGCCCTTTGCTGCCATTTGAGTGTATGATTAAAAGACCAGCATGGCTTTTTATACGGAGAAGAAACTCACATCCTTCATCTTTGAAGCTCAGTTCTCCTCACAAGCAGAAAAACTAACTGTCTGAGTCGGAGACTTGAGTCAGTTTGGAACTGTGGGAGTTGACGTGCACAACAACCTTTATGAAGGCCTCCATCTACATTGTGTGAATTGCACCACTCATTTAGGAGTGCCTCTGCATGATTTCTCCCTTCTAGCGTTTGTCAACACCAAAGCAACCTGGCTGTGTCTGGCCTTTTTAGCCAGATCCTGACCTTATGTCCAAACTGTGGCGCAGCTTTGTGTGTGTGGGTGTGCTTGATGAGTCATTGTTGCCTCACAGAGATACCATGGCTTCAGCCTTTCTGCCCACTAACCAGATTTGCAGGAGAGACACAGGCTAAAAGGTTATGTCGACAAAACAAGACTGCTGTCTGATGGATGAGGCCTTTTGTTGCTAGGTATTAATGATGTTTATTCTCATCATCCTCAGTTATCTGATCTCATGTTGTCACATAGTAATAAATTTAAAAAAAATTAAATTCGGAGATACAATTATTTTCTTTTTGTGCTTCTAATTCTATGCAGTTCTTGATATTACTTATTGAAATTAGCATTAATCTTCTGCTGTGCATGTGAATATTGTATTGTGTATCAGGACTTCTGTCCCACTTGAGTTACATATTTGCTATAAGAATTTCTATAGAAGCATTGTGTTTTTTCTTTTTATATATTTGTACATAAATTAAAAGATCTGATTTGTTTTCTGTGTTTTTGCTTGGTCTTTTAGCACCTTTATATTTGCATTGTTAATGTAAATTAAAAATGTTTTTATTTTACGTAAAAAAAAATTAAAAAAAATTCCTATAATGCCCTTCATGTTTACTTTTTTATGGATAATTGTAAAGTTGATATTATACATTTACTTTTTTTATTTTCAATTTAAAAAGTAAAATTTTTTATGCAAAACACTTGTAGCAAATGTTTTATACTTATGTGTATCCAATTTGACAGGAAGTAAGGTCATTTCATATCTTTTAGATTTTACTGTAGCGTTGCTGAATTGTGGGGTACATCTTGATGATTCAGGGAAAAGTTAAGGGCAAAAGATCTGCGTGATTCTGAAAAAGCTTAAGCCTTTCTATCATCAGTTTCCAAGATCCGTCAATGTCTTACTAAAAAAAAGACAAACAGATGCATGATGGGAGAGATTTTAAAACTTTGAACAGAATAGAAAAAGGGTTTCTGCATTAAAATGAAACTATGCGGACCGTGAAAGGAAATGTAACAATGCAAATAGTGAGTGGAAGTCTGGGAAATTTTTCTAATGCAGCAAAGCAGATCATCTCCTCAGGAGGCTTTTGTTGGCTCAGAGAAGTGGCGCCACACTGCACATTAATTAGTCTGTGTGGGTTTTCATTCGTTTAGTGACCGATGATTAAAAGAGAGCAAATGTAATGTTGTGTTCTGTAATAATGGACCTGATCAAACATGTTTTATCACATCCAGATGCCCTTTTATAAACCCAGCCTGACCACACAAACATTACTTTATTATTTTTTTCTCATTTACTTGCAGGGGTCTATTGCTCAAATGACCACATGGCAGCAATTTTTGTCTTCATTGTTTATGTCCTCAACCTTGAATTTGGACCGTCAAAACCAAACTAAAAATATTTTTTATGATGATCCACACACATTATGGCTTCAACAATTTTCTAAGGGTGGAATTCGTTTTTAAGTTAGAAATGTGTTGAATATTTTGTGGCGCAGCTCTGACTGACTCTTTTAACTTCTACTTGTTGCAGATGTAGGTGAGTCTTTGCAAATTCAGCCTTTTAAAATTTGAAGGAAAATAATTAAATATTAGTAAAATTGGAATGGTCACACTAAAGAGTCATTTAAAGACCTAAAGATACTTCAGCTTGTGAACATGCCCCGAAGGGTTCATCAAAGCCCCTCACATTGATGCACTGGCAGCATTTGATGTCCTGTCCTACAGACTATTTCCTCCTGCTTTAACCACTGATGTTACCTCAGTGGAATCCAATCTGTATCACCTAATCTTTCCCCCTGAATCACCCTCTCCCTTTACCCAATCACTTCTCTAATGCATGTCCTAAAAAGGATTGGAAGGGTTCAGGGTGGATTTGGGCGTGGGGTCAGGGTTTGTTTGGGTCACAGAGGGGTATAAACAGGCCTTGATGATGTGGTCTCTGACTTGTCTTGGATGCTGCGGTCCCTGATCGAACACCTCTTTTTCTCCTTCATTTTTTGACTCACTCGGAATCAAACATGACCTTCTACAGGCACTCAGGTAAAATTATTTCAAACAATAACAATTTCCAGCAGCCCTTTAGGTGGATTTGTTGAACTAACAAGCTTCCAAAAAGCATTTTCAGGAAGTGATTTTAAAAGGGAATAAGATGCATTTTAAGGTCTCCCTTTGTTGGTAGAAGAAAAAAAATAAAGGTTCTTTAAGTTTTTCATTATAATAATTTATTATTGTTGTGTTATTTTTACTACAATTGGCTTATCCACCCAATCTACAATTTAGTGGGCTTATAGAAGTACTGCTTCATTTTCAATATTCTTTTGTGAGGTTTCCACCTTCATGAAACAGACCACAGTTTTTCACTAGCTTTTTTTTAATCACAATTTCTTTGTTGATTGTTTCTGCCGTTGTGTTTATCTTAGTGTGTCTGTTAGTGTACCTACCTGCACTGAGTAAAGTTCTGTGGTAAGAAACAACTATGGTATGTTTGTGACCATGACGGTATTCCAAGAATTAAAGATTATTTTAAAAACTCAAAGGAGTTTGCAAATGCAAACAACAAAGGAAATATAGGAACTAATACTAAGGAAAAATTCTTTCAATAAGATTTGTGTTTTTCATTGAAATTATAATGAAAATGCCTCTTCATAACTTTTTTATTTGTTTTTTTCTATGCATTTCAATGTTTAACACGATTTTATATATATATATATATATATATATATATATATATATATATATATATATATATATATATATACACACACACACATATATGGCTTCAATAGTTATCTAAGGGTGGAATTCATATATACATATATATCAAACATGAAAAAGACCCTCACCTATCTCTCTTGGTCATACTTTTGCTTTTCATTGCAGCTTTTAAAAATGTTTAAAAGATGTTTTATTGCACATGATCACAAAAATATGTTGATAAGGAGCCAATCTTTTGTTTGTTATCCACTTTTAACACTTAGAAACAAGTCCCACTGTGACCTTCCATACTTCAGAGGACATATCCCTGCAGAAACCACAGTTGTGGTTTAACAGCAGGCAGCTGCTTCACTGGGAGCAAGATTAAAGTTCTGGACCTTTGTCAGGAGGGGGGCACAATGGTTCCATAGTCCCGGCAGTCCTCTGCATGCCTCTACATTTATCCCCCATTTAGGGGTGGTTTCTTTAAATAGAATTCACATTTGAAATAGTTCTCTGGGTCAACTGGGCTCCAAAACAAAGCTGTGTGATGTGCAAAACAGGGTTGGACTGGGTGGGTTCTGCATGTGGTCTCGATCCTCTCTTTATCCTCGGTGCACAGCTGCGCATTACTTCCTCACTCCAAACACTGTCCCATTTATCAATCCACACACAGGGACATACAGAACACTTAGGGAGGCTCACTTTGTTCGCATGCCTGTTTACCACATCACACTAAAATAGCTGTAGTCCTGTTTCAAAAACATTTGTGCTGCTCCTATGGTAACTAGGATGTCATCCTTTCTATTGTCTCCATATTTACTAATGGATTGAAATTATGTTTGTGTCGTTCTTATAGTGTGCCGTTTCAGAACCTGACCTGAATATAAATGTATTACAAATATACATATGTATTTCTAATTACAGCTAATATTTGTTTAAAAGATCTATAAAAAAAATGCCAATACACTGGAGGTTAAAAGGTGTGAGCTCAGCTTTCCTGAGCCGGATAAAGGTCTGCAGGTCAGAGTGGACATCTGCGGGCTGCTGCTCCATCTCACTCACACCTCTCTCATCAGTTTGGTATGCTGTTGCTAGAGCCACATAGTGTCTCTTAAAAAGACTATGGAAAAACATGCTCTGCAATATTGACCCTATAGTTTTGATACCTTGGCTGAAATAATAACATTTGGATAAAACATCCTTTTTCATTGTTTTCAATTTTCAAGGTGCAGACTTTGACATTCCAGTCTCAGTCACCTACATGCTCCTCTCAGGACTGTCAGAAAAGGCAACAGTGCCCTCATCTGATGCCTTGAAGGAACAGCAGAGAAGATGAATGACCTCTCTCGGTTTTTCCGCAGGTCCCAGGAGTTACGTCACCTCCACCATGACTGATCGCTTTGACTGTTACTATTGCCGTGACAACCTGCACGGGAAGAAGTACGTGAAGAAGGATGAGAAGCACGTTTGCACCAAATGCTTTGATAAGCTCTGTGCCAACACCTGTGCAGAGTGCAAGCGCCCCATTGGTGCCGACGCCAAGGTGAGAGCCCAGAGTTTCCTTTTATATTCATGTTTTGGTGGAGGAAAAAGTGGATCAACAACCAAGGTGTCTGAAGCATCAACATTTCCAAAATACCTGTGGTTGCACATTTAAGTCTCTTACAAATTGAAAGTTTTGGAATCCTGATTGGATTTGAAGTATAAAACAAAAATTAAAGGTTTTCTGATAGAAAAAGTACCTTTTTAAAAAATGATCCTGCACCACCGGGATTTCTATGCCTATAATAAATTATTGGGAACACTTGAGATATGGTTCCCGGTTGTTTTTTGGGGGGAACGAGGGTCCCCCTCAATGTAAAGGAGCTGAGCTCTCTCCGATGACCAAGCTCCTCACCCTTTCTCTAAGGGAGCATCCAACCAATGTGCGGAGGAAACTAATTTCAGCCACTTTTATCTGGAACCTCATTCTTTCGGTCATGACCCAGAGCTCATGATCATGGGTGAGAATTGAAACAAAGATCGACAGGTAAATTGTGACTCAACTCCTTCTTCACCACAACAAACCGACACAACAACCGCATGACAGCGGATGCCCACCAATCTGCTTGTGCTTCTCACACTCTGATCTTCCCTCACTTGTAAACAAACCCCAAGATATTTAAACTCCCTCACCTAGCAGGTTCATAGGTACACTGGGTGATAGGGTGTGTTAAGTGAAACAAATCAGCCAGGTAATGTTATATGACTACATTACCCAGAATGTCTAGAGGGGCCAAGAGACCAGTGATTAGACTGATGGGTTGAAGGAAAGTTTTCATCAAACTTTGTTTTTATCTGCAACAACAGGCCTTTGCAGTGTAGGTCTAATTTAATTCAACTCATTCACTATAACTCAACATTTTTCATTTGTTACTCGTAAAATACAAAACAATGCACTCAACTTTTCACATAATTTTGTTGAAGCACAGTATGTATTACTCAACTCATTTAGGGCCCTGATAGCCCTAATGCTCCAACAATCCATTGAGTGATGCTGTTTCATAGTTTATCAAAGCCTGGCTAAAATATTTGACAGATTTTTGAGCCACACATCAGTTTGAGGTCAATGAGCACAACCAGAATTCTTATATAAAATGGACTAAATGAATAAATGGAATAAATAAATAAAGGATTTTAATAGTCTAAAAATGTTACTTCTTTTCTCTGGTCAAGAACCACATCCTCAGACTTGTCGATGCTGACCCTCTTCCCAGTCACTTCAAAGTGGGCCTAACTGCTCCAACACATGCTAGAATTCCTTCTCAGAAGGAGCTTACAGGACAATATCATCTCCTAAAGCAGAGGAAAGAAAATTACGGCCCCTGGCTGTGCCTTCATGAAAATTTTGAACATAACCAGTGACAAAGCGTAGGCCTGCTGGAGTCCAACACGCACCAGGAACAGGTCCGTCTTATTGCCGGCTATGCAAACTGTGCTCCTGCTCTGGTTGTGCAGGGATTGGATAGTATTGTGGCCCCAAAACACAATTCCAAAAAAAAAATAAACAAAATAAAAGGAAAATTTTTCCGAAAAGAAAATTAATAAACCAGAAATCAAAATTAAATCCTAAAAAATGAAACGCAATAAGAAAATAATCGTCCATTCAGTAATGTCCCTGTAATACCTTTTCCGGTTTTGTTTCATTTTTTAACATTTCATTTTGATTTGACATATTCAAACCGTGTAGTTACTGGCTCATAAGGGGGTTTTGAACCGCTCTTAGTCTCACTCGTCACCAAGGTGCTGTCTGCCATAGGAGAACCCATCATGGCCGTCAGTCACAGACAGCTTAGCTCTCCAGGTCACTCCAGCCCTCAAACCCTTCCACCATGATAACGTGGTGGTTCACCGAGGGGATCAATATTATTATTGTTATTTTCCCTTTTCTGTGTGTTATTCCTTTTCATAGTTTCTTTTAAAATTGGTTCATTTTTATGATTTGGTCTTTGAGCTTGGAGATGACCGAGTCCTGATGGACAAGATTCTTCTTTAAATTGTAGTTTTCCTGATAGAAACTGGCCCGTGGCAGCGCATGTTGATTATACTCAGCTGGACAGGGATTGGGATATCTGTAATGCTGAGTATAATGTTGGCAAGCGCCGTGGGGATTTCCAACCTTGTAGTGGTTCTGCCTAAAGTTCTGGCTGCAGTTCTTTTTTTTTTTCCTCTGTCAAAACAATTTCATCATCATATTAACTCGTGAAAATGTTATTTATTTAGCTGTAATCATAGAAAGAAATAAAACACAAATATGAATGCTTATATCTGACATAATTGTAAAATAATTTTACAATCTTGCGGTTGATGTGGTTCTTGGAAAAGACCATTTAAAAGGAGGAGCTCAGGGTCTGCAAGGTTCACAAATTAAAATGTCTTACAAAAAACACAACAAAACTTCTAAGAGCATCTGCACTTACCCTGTACCTCTTCTTTTTTTTGCCAGGAGTTGCACCATAAGAACCGCTACTGGCATGAGGACTGCTTCCGCTGTGCTAAGTGCTATAAGCCGCTGGCCAGTGAGCCCTTCAGCGCTCGTGATGACGGCAAGATAATGTGTGGCAAATGTAGCTCGAGGGAGGATGGGAACCGCTGTCAGGGCTGCTACAAGGTGGTGATGCCAGGTGAGCTGGATGTTAGGACTTTAAAAGATCTGTGTTTCTTTGGACTGAACTTTGAATTGTGTGGCTCTTCTTAAGCAAACTTTTCCAGTCATGAACTTAAAGGATCACAAACTGTGAACAGGGTTGATTAGAAGGATTTTTAACCAGTACATTAGAAGGATTTTTAACCAGTACATTAGAAGGATTTTTAACCAGTACATCTCAACATTATTTGAGCTGAAAAGGAATTTTTATTGATTTTACTGCATTGTTGTTTTCTTTCAGGCTCCCAGAATGTGGAGTACAAGAACAAGTTGTGGCACGAGGAATGCTTCACCTGCTTTGAATGCAAGCAGCCGATCCGCACTCAGAGCTTTCTAGCCAAAGGAGACGACATCTTCTGTGTTCCCTGCCATGACAAGAAGTTTGCAAAGAAATGCTTTCACTGCAAGCAGGTAAAGATGCTGAGCGTATCACTGTGCAAGTTCTTTTATATAATTTGCTGTTAAAGAAAGAAAATAGGGCCCCCACCAAGACTTTAGCAGATATAATCAATGCATCTTCATGGTCCTTTGTTAAGGCAATCACTTCTGGTGGGATCAGCTACCAGGACCAGCCATGGCACTCCGAGTGTTTTGTGTGCCAGACCTGCCGTAAACCTCTGGCAGGAAGTCGCTTCACTTCCCATGAGAATCACGTTTACTGTGTGGATTGCTATAAAACTGACGTGGCCAAGAAGTGCCACGGCTGCAAGAACCCAATCACAGGTCAGTCCAATTTCACCTAAATTAACTCAGCCTTTACCTTGTTTCAAATGTTTATAGGAGGCAGGAAAAGAAACTAGAAAAGGGATGAACCATGAATGGAGGATATCGTTTTTAATGTCTGTTTCAAAAATAAACAACAACAATGGCTTCCCCATAAACTCATCTGCATTTTTTGCAGCCTTAAATCTTCTTTCACCAAAGGAGCACAAGACTAAAAAGTTGCAAGACTCTTTCAAATGGTTTTGCTTATGATTCTCAAGCTGTAGAACCTATATTTTATTTACTTTGTAAAGATGGAGATTTGTTTCAAAGGTAATAAATGTTACCAAAGCAGTTTGTGAAATAGTTTCAATAGAAAGAATTCTAACTTTATTCCAAACATTGAAATATGTGATACCACAGTAATGATTTAAAAAATGTCAGAAATTCACTTTTAGTCTTTGAATTTAGTTCAAATCAAGCAACATAAAACCGGCTTTTAATTGGTTACAAGAGTTCTTGGATAATCCCGGGCCTAACTGTAATATGAGAAATGGGCGGAGACAGTGTGACATCATCCATAGAAAATAGTTTCCTTCTGGCTCCAACATTTTCAAGTTAATTTGGTTGTCATTTTATCCCAATACGGACGATCTCAGAAAGCAATGATTGGTCCAAGTCAGTCTGAGTTGACGTGTCTATGGCAACCACTCTCATCAATCAGGAACTTCTTGGGAGTCCACACCCCTATGACTTGAAAGCAGGCTCCGGAGAATCTGTCAAATGTTTTGAACATTGTGGCACTATAAACTTTCATTGAAGAGTCTGATCGGTCAGTTTATAACTTAAATAGTTACAGAAAAAATCTCATGATAAATGTAGGATTATCAAGAACATGTTAAAAAATGTAGCAGAGCAAGAACTGTGTTTTTGACAAATAGAATGTCCTAGCTGTCTATTTCTTTATAGAAGTCTATGGGACTTCTATAAGGGGGGAGGGGTCATTCTATCCAGCTCTTTTATACAGTCAATGGCCTAAAATCACAGCAAACCCAGCAGGTGCAACTGACCACACTGATCAAACAGAAACTGTCTCTGCAGGGTTTGGTCATGGCACCAACGTGGTGAACTACGAGCAGTACTCCTGGCACGAGTACTGCTTCAACTGTAAGAAGTGCTCCCTGTCGCTGGCCAACAAGCGCTTCGTCTTCAACCAAGACCACATCTACTGCTCCGACTGCGCCAAGAAGCTGTGAACTCCACGAGCGAGCATGGGTGTTCACGGTGGAGTTACAACCAAAGTGACCCTTTTTGCAGATCAATAAAGGAAAGAAAAAAAGCTAAATTAGAACAGAAGTGGAGAGTTTTGGTCAAACTTCTCCACTGGTAAAGTCCACCGATGCAGTAGCTTTCCCCTTTGACAGTAGAGCAGGATGATCTTTTTAGGAATCAGAGCAGTTAAATCTTTTCTGTGCTGTGCAGTTTTGTGGTCTGAGCTTCAGTGCATTCATAATTTCTTTCTCGTTGTTACTTCTTTTGTTCTTCAAAGCCGGCTGCTGCTTTTTCATAAGATCTTTTATGAGTAATCGGTTTCATCTTTGAATGTCTGAACTGCTTTAACATTGATGCTGAAAAATAAATCACTCGTTTGACAAAAACACAGAATTCTTCAGAGTAATGGACATAAAAGCATCTTCATTTTCAACACTTTATTGTTTAACAGTCTGGATCATCTCTTCAGATATATTTACTGTACAATTGTCATTGTGACATGGGGTTATCACCAAATCTTTCAAAGGAATATTCATATTCACAGAGTTCCTGCTGGAGCAGACTGATTGTCAAGGTCGAGGTAAGGGCATGCTTTATAGACGACACATTACTAAACCTTTGTCTAAGGCACTGTTCTATCCTGTTGTGACTAAAAAGAGTCGTCAGCTGAATTTAGTCCCCAAAAAACGCAGCAGGACCTAAAGTGTGTTTAAGCAGCAGCTACAGAAACCTGCTAACAGGAACTCATGAGCAGAAAGAAAACGAGGAGGAACATGAGAACGTGCAAGTGTAGGGTTACGACAGAGAACATGAAGTCTCAGCCACAGATGAACGACCTTCTGCATGAAATATTAGAACTCTGCTAAAGTCTTTACATTAGCTGCTCCTTGGTAACAATCAGTGACAGCGCAGCCGTGTGTTTCCAGGAGGAATAACGTATGGATGATAAAAGCTTAAAAGCTCAGAAACCTTTGATTATGGGCTCAGTCAAAGCTAAGATGATGAAGGCCCAGAGTCTTCATGTACAAGAGTTTTAGGTATTTAGCCAACAGAGAACAAGGCAAAAGTCAAGGTCCCAGAAAACTCACACTTGTGCTTTTCAACAAAAGAAATTTGAACAATTTATAGTTTATATAAAACAAAACTCAAGGAAGAATAAAAAACACCAAGCGTCTTTTAATCCAAGTGACCTCCTTGTCCTACAGTAGAACAGATGAAACCTGAGCAGACATTCCACCTGTAACATTCATCCCCACATCCTGGTTGCTGACATGAAACAAGCTAGGAGCCACAACCAGAGCTTTTCCAGACGCATCACCATCGACCTCAGCAGCTTCACGCAGAGCCAACAACAAATGTCCATACAAGCACAGGGGTGAACCACTCACTCCACACTCCTCATTTGAGGACATTGTTGTACCATACAAGACTATGTCACCTTTTCAACAAATATATGCTACTTTGGCTGGTAAAAAAACAATTTATTTAGATGTAGATTTCCTGCTTTCAAAAGAATATGATACATGTGAGATCAAATTTTCCTTTGGTTAGGAAACAAAAAAAAAGGTTCTTCTCCAATCATTGTCTTTCAATTTAGGGGGGGGAAACGGTTTATCTGATAACAGGCAGGGTTACAGGACTGAGAATTGCTGGACCACACCAATGGATGATATTTGAATACCCAGCCTTATGTCACGGAAGCCACACCTAATAAATACTGCATGAGAGAGAGGTGGTGCAGTTGGTATGTCTGGTTTATAGAATCTGGTAAAAGTATGGGGTGATGTCCAACTGACAGCCTCACATGTGTCATCCACTAAAATTCTGTGAAAGAGCACCCAAGAAGAGGCCATCTCACGCATGGAATGACTCCATAGGGGTTCCAATCCCCTGTCATTATAAGCTACGATAATAGCTTCCACAATCCAAAGGGACAATCTTGGTTTTGTGAGAGGTTTTCCCTTGTGCGGTGAAGCCCACAACACAAAAAAACTGCCCTGACTTATGTGAGTCAGCTGTTGTTTCCGCATAAATGCACAGGGCTCGGACAGGGCAGAGTGCATGAAGGTGCTCATGCTCAGAAGAGGCAAAAGGCGGCCGATAAAAGGCTGACAGTTCGAGAGGACGACTCGAAACAGATGGGTTGAAATCCTTGGGTCCAAAGGCGGGATTACGGTTCCATAAAACTCTAAGATCCCCCCTGCAAAACTGCAGACATGACAGGTTAAATGACAACGTGTGAATATCACTCACACGTTTTGCAGAAACCAGTGCCGTCAGCAAAACAGTCTTTCAGGAGAGCGCCTTAAGATCGACCTGCTGCAGAGGCCTAAAAAGTAAACATGTCAACGTTTCAAGCACCAAACGTCAATCCCAGGGAGCAACCAGGTTCTTTGACTCCGGCTGAAACAGATGCACTCCCTTCATAAATTATCCCACAAGTGGGGGCCGCCATTCTTTCCAAAACCAAAATGGCAAGCTGAGATAGCGGCCAAGTACACCATGGTGGTGGAGAAAGCTAGACCTTTGTCAGCAGGTTAATTGTGTCCACAATGTTTTATAAGAGACCAATGGCAGTCATATTTAACCTGTCACAGGCCAGGCCCATAGCGCCGTATGACCTGAATGAGGATGGACATTAGATCTGCCCCGTGGTTCATTAAACCTAGAACATGGATGGATCTCAGTGACAGCAGAGAAGAGTTGCTCGAAACTATCGGTCTGAGGCAGACGCCGTGAGCGTAGCCCCCCTGCTTATTGATATTTACCACCACGGTGGTATTGTCGGTTCTAACATGCTCCCCTCTCAAAAGGGGCAGAAAGTGGTTCAGTGCCAGCAACATAGCAGCTCCAGGCAGTTTATATGGACTGACTGCATGGGTTAGCTTCATGAGCCATTTACCGCCATGCCTTTGTGTTTGGCTCCCCAGCCTATCAACAAGGCATCCATGGTAACAATGTGCCGTGATTGAATGGTTCTCCTTCTGAGACAGACTTGATAGGTTCAGCCATCTCGCTGTCTCCCAACTAGCAACCTGGACTGCATATCTGTGAAGGTTCAGGCAGAGGACCATCACCAGGCAAAGTTTGTCCCACAGTTCTGAAGCCGAAGAGGGTGACATCTGCTCCTGAATTTCCGCTTGGTTTTCAGGGCTTTTACAGATGTATCTACCGCCTTTTTTCAGTTAACTGAGGCTGACTGAGACTGACTGTTTTTGAAGGCAAGGCAGGGCTTGGGACAGTCATGCAGGGCTTCTTCATTGGGTGCAGGTGAGACGCCAGCAGAGAATGAGAATTTTTCAGTTAAAATTATATTGAGGACTAGTTTTTTTCTCTTTTGTTCTTCACAGATATGTATTTTAATAGCTTTACAAGTATGGACTTTTATTTTGAAATAACACTTTTAAGACTATTTTGAAAAGAACTTTTATTCTAAAAAAATATCAAAATATAGGGAGGAAATGCATATATTTTGATTTCACAAATGTTATTAAAGAATTTAAACATTTTTTTACTTGAACACTTTAAAATAGCTAAAATGTATTTAAAAAATATTTTAAACTTCTTATATTGAAAAGTTTTCTTTAACTTTACCATCAGCTAGGGTTGTAACCAAAGATATCTCACAAAAACAACCCTCTGCATTTATCTGGACTTAGGACCGGAGAATGAAGACACTGGATTGTGCATCCATGTGTTTGCATTATTGTTTTGTTTTTTTTATTGTTTTTTTTTTCTTTTTAGTTGTCTTGTCTTTTTTATTTCCTTTTTTTCTTTAATCTGGGGAAACTGGAGCGCCCAGAGAAAACCCACAGCTGGTTCTTCAAGTCTTTTAGGTTATGTGAGATGAGAAGAATCTTCTCCCTCTGATAAAGAACCTCTTAGTCTTCTGAAGCGCTTTGGCCCTGTCTTTCATTTCTCTTCTTTGGAAGGTGTGAAGGTCATCTTTAACGTAGCAGGAAGCGCCTCAGAAAACTTGATGTGAGGTTTTTTTATTTCTTTAAATTTGTTTCAAATGTTCAAAACTATAATATAATTAATACATATATTTATATTGATACATCTTTATGTATACATATACATATTTATAATGTGCGTTGGTTGACTGTGTGTGTGTGTTGCTGTGTCTCTTTTTGTGCCACCAACACATACACTCCACCATATGTGTGTTGACAGAAGTTTTTTTAAAGTTATACTTTACAAGAACGACCAGGAAAAGAAGTGGACTGTGTGCGTTTTTGTGCCACCACAACACACACACTCCAGCAATTTGGTGGAGTTTGTGTGTGTTGGTGGAGGTTGTGTTGGTGGTATTTGTGTATGTGTGTGTATTTGTCGGTGGAGCGTGTGTTGGTGGCCGGGGGTGGTTGTGATGTGTGTGTGTGTGTGTGTGTGTGCGTGCTGAGAGAGGTTTGGAACTGTTGTAATTGAAGACAACAGGAAGAAGAGTATGGAAGCGATTGGTTTTGACTTTTCTTTTTATTTATGCTACACAATCGCTTCCATAGAAGAAAAGGAAAACAAAAACAGTGCAGTGGTCCACTTTTACGTCTTGAAGCCAAATAACCTCCCCATGGAGACATCAAGGAGGCGTCTAGATGTCCTAGATGTCCTAGCCACCTCAACTGGCTCCTCTCAATGAGGAGGAGCAGCGGCTCCACTTTGAGCTCTCTGCTGGGTACCAAGCTTCTCACCCTATCTCTAGGGTAGGGTGCCTAGCCACCCTGCGGACGAAGCTCATTTCAGCTGCTTGTATTTTGGACATTGTTCTTTCAGTCATGACGGGTTTAGAACCCACTTTATAAGAGTTAATCTAAAGATTCCGCAACGTCGCTGGGATTGCTGTCACTGGGCCCCACTCTGGATTTAGGCCTTGGGTTGGGGCTCGCAGATGACTGGGGCTCTTCCTCCCACGCCCCAGTCAGTTCCAGCCTGAAGAAACGACATGGGCTCACTCTCCCGAGGGTTGGTTCTCGGTTGCCCTAACCCCGGTTATGGAACTTGACAAAACAATTATATAACAAATTATGCTGTTAATATCTGACAGGAAGTCGCTTCACCTTCTACATAAACCACGTTTAAAAAAACTGACGTGGTCAAGATGTGTCATGGCTGCCAGAACCCAGTCACAGGTCAGTCCTCTTTCACCTCAATTAAATTCAGTCTTTACCTTATTTCAGTTATATTAAACAAGCCTTTTCCCACCAAAAAAACGCTTGACATAATTATGACAAAAAGGCCCAAATAGAATGTAATAAAATGAAAATAATGAGATCAAATATCAGAAGTTTAAACAGATATTGAGTGTGGGTAAAGCTTTGAACTGGTAGTGTTTGTATTCTTGCACACATGTTTTTAAAATACCAGTTTAAAATACAAGTGTTGGAAAAATGTACGTGTTATCTCATATTTGCTTTTATGCATTACCTAGCTATATAGGAAATATAATCATGCATGCAGAAGTGTCTGTGTCAAAGTTTGTTTCACAGGAAGGTGTAGGTGAAACTCTTGGGAGGAGACCGACTATCTTAGCATCTTACCAGCATCAGCGTGAAGGCTATGTGTTATCTATGTCAAGACCGGAATCAAGGGCTTCTCTGTGTCAGTTATCCATGAGAAAAGACTTTGCAGGTCCAAATAGGAAGTGGGAAGACTGTGAAAAGACGGGCATGTTGCAATTAATAATGTTTTCTGATAGCGCTGTATGGAGTTATTTCAGTCTCAATAATCAGAAATGCACACAACCGGTTTTACAAATACACACGCTCCGATTCACAAATGTCATTTTATGCAAACGTGAAAAATAAATTCGGAAATACACACCCTGTGTTTCACAAACACACAGATTATGTTTCACAAATGCACACTAAATGTTTTACAAATGCACAATAAGTGTTTCTCACAAATGTGCACACTGTTTTTCACATAAACATTTTAGGAATTCACAATAAATGTATCAGAAATGCACAGTAAGTGCTTCACAAACGTGACTTTTAGGTACACATGTGATGTGAACTCACAGATCATTCGAACTGCAGACTGTGCATTCAAAATCCCGTTCTCGTTTGTGAATCTCCCCGTGTGTGTGAGAGATTTTTCTACGGTGAATATTGAGACTCATCTGACGGAGCGGGTCAACTAATGTCACCATTGGCTAGTGAATCTGTCAATCAAACTCATCGGCAAAGCAGGCGGGTTCGCTTTTAGCCAATCGAATGGCCCCTTACACTCTTCACTCTCAATTGACGAGGGAGGGAGCTGTTCAGCACAGCAGTTGGGAGGACGCGGGCGGCAAACATGGCGGAGAGGTCTTCAGAACGGGAACAGTCTCAGCCCGTAAGTAATGCACTTATTTTATCATTCCCTCGTTGTACATCTTGTAATGTTATTGAATACTAAGTTGAAGCGGTCTCCTTAGCCAAGTGACATGTGTGAATGCTTTATGAACACTGCAGCCGAGTCGTTTGCAGAGTACCCCCACCGCAAATTAGCTTTAGCTTAGCCTGTGCGGTCATATTTTTTATGAAAGCGGGGGAGGACTTATGATGGTTTTGTCAAGTTTTATACTTGGCATACCAGCTCTTCACACAACACGAGTAACTACAACCAACCAGGGGCCTCGAAACTAGCCGGCTTTCGACTCAAATTGTGTCTGCCTGCCCTGTGTGAGTGTGAGGGAAGTTTAAGCTAGCGCGTCGGTTCAAGCTAGATATACAGCCAATGTAGGTTCTTAACATGATTCATAAGGAGCCAAGGGGAAAACATGCCGGATTTACAGCAGCACAGAAAGTTTAATAAAAAGTATTGATTTAGAGACGGGGATTTGTTTAAACACTGATGCTATGCTAACTAGCTAGTAAGTTAGCTGTCCCGTGTGCTGCCTTTATGTAAACGCGATCCGGGTTAAAGTTAGACAGTCTTTTCACAACCCAGACTTTAAGACGGGGTGGATATGTGCAACAAAGTTAATTCATATGACATTCATGAAAACGGCATTTTTTAAACATAACATACATGAATCCACTGAGAATGAAAGAAGCCTCATTAACGTTTCTAACGTTAGAACCCGTATTCATTGTGATGACCAGCCCTATGAGATTGTGTCAGAGTGACAGCCACTAAATTCCCCGTATCTTTACTTCCAATGACAAAATGACAAGAATCCCAAACATTGTGTTTTTAGGCTCTTTTGTAGTCAATAAGTAGTCACAGAAAGGGCGGATGGGAGAAATCTGCTGTCAACAGTGATTAGAGTAGAAGTTACTGTAAGTATTACACACAGGCTTCCTGTGATCAGTGTGTTGTCTCTGATATTTTTTTAAAGCTGTTCTTTACTACAAGCTCAAGTTATCATAGCAAGAGTGTTTTAAAAAATTCCCCTTTCTAATATTTGAAAATTATGTAATTTAATCTCAGACAGCTAAATGATCTAATCCATGTTTGTCGTGTTTTTATTTATTCTCTAGGAATTGCTGAAGCGTGACATCCTAAATACCTTTCTATTCTATTCTATTTCATATTTTATCATCCTATTGTATTACTGTTTTACCTGTCAATTGGGAATTTAGCATTTTTGCCCCTGTAAATATCTGTCAGTTGAAAGTATTTGTACTTGTATTCCATAGATCCTGCACCTGAAGATGGCAGAGAACAACTGTGCAGACACCCACTTGGCCTTCTTCAGTGACGCTGTGAACGTTTATGGCTTACCTCTGAGGTATTCATGTTTTTCATAAAGAAATCTTTTATTCACATATCAGGCAGTATAAGTACTTGGTTTTTTGTACAAAAATAAAATAACTTTTTTTAGACTCCTCTGAAAACAAAGCCAACTCTAAAACTTTCCCCTCGTGAATAACATTTTACCCCCCCTTAACAGTCTCTCTCACCTCATTTTTTTCCCCAGTGATACATGTAACCCACTCCTGCAATTTATCTAACCTAGAAATTCTACTTATTGGCATCATACATAAGAACATTACATTTTAAGTTGATGTGTACCGTATTGGCGATGCATTTGTAATTATGTGTTTGAGACTTGATTTTCATGTTATTGTCAGGGTGAGAGGAGATCACGGAGGAGAAAACGTGGGCATAGCCGAGTTAATGCTCACAGTACGTACAACTGACACAAACGGCTTCATTGTGGGAAAAGTGTACACACAATCAACGGTGAGTTGAACCTAGTTTTAGATGCTTTAATATATACATAAAAGTGAATGATGTATTAAAAATAAATCTGACAATATAATATTTCTTTTTGCTTTTTTCCAAATACAGGATTGAGCTCCTCTGGTGTGATGTCTTCATGACTGTTACTGGTTTATATTACAACATCCTGCACTCTCCTGAGGACCAAGACTTGCTCAATATCAGTAACATCACGTATTCTGCTGCCATTACATCTTCCTACCACGCATTCAGGCCAGTTTGGATGTCTTTAGTGACGCGTGGGACAGCCAATCAGGACGGAGCAAAGCATGACACCAAATCAGCTGTGGCATTTGGGCTTGACCCAGAACCCTGTTTCTGATCCCCGGGTAAGTGCTTTATTTCAGTGTTTTTCAACCTTTGTTCTCTTGTTCCACGGTCTGACACCGGACTCTGTGGAAAGTTACACCGCTAAAGACAAGCTTTAGCTGGTATTTTTGTTATAACTGAGCGACTTTATCAGCAGAATTAAAAACAAGGAAGTGAAAACTTTAACCACTTCTCATTGGTCAGACTGATGACATGTGATTAAGCCTTCAAGAATGATTGGTGGAGACAGTTAAAGGGGCGGGACTTTTCCTTACAAGGTTATAGCTGCAGCTAAATCACGGTACTGTCAACCTTATCAAAATGTATTTTATAGAATTAAATAAACACAAAGAAAGTCATTTTAAGATCTTTTATATTCCTAACTACTCAGTGTTTTATCAGTGCCTGTTTGGATTAACAAAGAGCTGATTTCCTGGAGATGGAAAATGATTTCAGATCAGTGAAGTAGGGCAATTCCCCACGGCACACTTGACCATCTCCCGCGGCACACACACTGGTTGAAAAACCCTGCTTTATTTAATCTCACTGTACTGGACAACTGATTTGTGTGCAGTTCGACTAAAGTGGAAAGTATCAAGAACAGTATGATGAAATCACAATGACTACAAGGAATTTTCATCAAAAATGAATGAAAAGTATTATTGTTGTGTGGTGCAAACTATTTCCCTAAATTGTTTGGTTTTTTAAATCAAGTAGGAAGAATAGCACATCTGCAAGTTCAAAATGCATCACAATGTTTGGCATTATGAGCCATCAGCTGTACTAATCTCACTACTTTGTTAAGAGTCACTTATTTGCAAATTATAAACAGTTATGGAGATATGAGGTCTGCCTGCTAGAAACAATATAAGTCATTATTAGTGGGTCTCTGTTCCTACATAATCTAAAACATTAAAAAAAACAGTGCTGTTCATAAACAGTATCTTTTTTTTTTTTTTTTTTTTGTCAGGGTATGCTGGTTCCAGAGATTGAATGGGAGGAGAGTGGATCCATGGCTGAACCTCATCCTGGGATCAATGTCCCGGTATGGGACAGTCCCCTTTTGGGTCCACAAATGTTGGAACTGCAAGACGACATCAATCCATTGTTTAATTCAGACCGTGTGGGAGTGGACCTACATCTTTACTGTCCCGTTTGTTTAGAACTTAATTTAGGCGACATAATTACATACAGAAGAAGAGAGACTGAGGGGAGTAAGACAGAGTTCAAATCAATACTGCTGTATTGTTCAAGGGACTTCATTGTATGTAAGGAAGTTATGAAAATTAGTTCCAGTTTAAATAAAATTCAAATCAGTAGAGATCCCACATTTGCTTAAATTTTGATGTTTTAATCTGTCCATGTTTTCACTGAATTTTACTCTGCAATAAAGGGTGAATGTTTGCACTTTGTTGTTCTATGACCATCTTTTGTTGTGTAGTATTTAACCACCTATAAAACCCAGAGAGATGAGGATCTTTTTTGCAAGGGTGACCTGGCCAAGAGGTGTATATGTATATGGTTACAATATAAAATCAATGACATTTGAGTTATTAAAAAAATAAAATTAAGGTCCATCAAAGTGACTTTGGGCTGAGCAGGGGAGGTGTATATTGGGCGTCTGTGATTGACAGTGAGATGAACTTGAGGTAATGTAGTCCCACTGCGTGGTACGGAGCAAAGTGATGCCAGTTTCTCCACAAAACCTTCTGTGGAAGTTAAAGATTTTTCTCCTCCACCTTCATATGATCTAGACCGAAGGGGACCGTGTCTGAGTGTTGAAATGACGCTAGCATGAAAGCTAAGAGAATAACGTACAAACAATCCCGAGTGAAACATTCATTTTAAATCTCATGACCAGTACAGAGTTCGATGGATTCTATGTCAACTGCATTCAACCACTGTTGCCTTGCTCCCAGGTCCACTGAAAAGTTGCACAAGCCAGTAATTTTTGACAACCCAAGGCAAATAAACCGACAAGCCATGCTAAGGCTAACACGCTAACGACCGACTGGTACAGAATCAAATATGGGCGGAGCTTTTGCCACCTGCAGAAAGCGTAGAGAAAGTGTAAGGGGCCATTCGATTGGCTAAAAGCGAACCCGCCTGCTTTGCCGATGAGTTTGATTGACAGATTCACTAGCCAATGGTGACATTAGTTGACCCGCTCCGTCAGATGAGTCTCAATATTCACCGTAGAAAAATCTCTCACACACACGGGGAGATTCACAAACGAGAACGGGATTTTGAATGCACAGTCTGCAATTCGAATGATCTGTGAGTTCACATCACATGTGTAACTAAAAATCACGTTTGTGAAGCACTTACTGTGTATTTCTGATACATTTATTGTGAATTTCTAAAATGTTTTTGTGAAAAACAGTGTGCACATTTGTGAGAAACACTTATTGTGCATTTGTAAAACATTTAGTGTGCATTTGTGAAACACAATCTGTGTGTTTGTGAAACACAGGGTGTGTATTTCCGAATTTATTTTTCACGTTTGCATAAAATGACATTTGTGAATCGGAGCGTGTGTATTTGTAAAACCGGTTGTGTGCATTTCTGATTATTGAGACTGAAATAACTCCATAGCGCTGCAGCTGTGTTTTATCTGTTTCCCCTCCTTAGAGCTCAGCGCATATGTAAATTAGGGAATACCCAACAATCTTCATAAAAGAGGAGGCGACAGAATATGCACCAGAGCGGAGAGAGATTGTTGTTGGGTATTCACGCTGTTCGTTCTCCTCGTAAAAAGGTACATTTGGTCTGTTGACTTTCTTTCCTTATGTTGTTATTCTGATGTTGCAGGTTGTTTTAACCCAACAACAAGGATTTCTTATTTGTTACTAAACCAAAGGAGTTAGTTACATTTATGAATTTAGGGCTGAGCTGATCTTAGAACAGTAGGATGAACCGTGGAAAGTTTGGTCCACTGTTGCTGACATTAATTTTTTTTTTTTTTTTTTTTCAACTTGTCCTGTCCAACAGCCGGGCAGACAGATGAGAGCTGAGGGCCTCTTGTGTTGGACATATTTTACTTTAACCAGAGGGGTTATTAATCTTCAGACAAACCAAAGGTATGTCTGAATAAACCCCTTTTGTAATTGAGGCCAAACTTTATTAATTTCAATCATGTCTGAAAATCTTTGGTGTTGGACCGGACGGAAAAGGAAAGAGGGGAAGAAGAGAGAGGGACGTTAGAGAGAGGGGGGGTAGGGGGTGATAATAGGAGGGGAAGGGGGATAAGACCATGAAGCAGCATAAAGCAACAAGTTTACTGGTTGTTAATCATTATGGTAAGGTTCAAATGTAGTAAAAAAAAAAAAAAAAAAAAAAAGGGCGGAGCCTGTCCACGCACACACTCAAATGTTATAAACACACCTGCTAGCTGCAAAAATGTCCACCTGTCGACATGTACACAAAACAGATAGTGTTCACACGCATATGTATGCCTTAAAACCAACTAGTGTGAAATATTTCAGTCATTAAATCATGCAAACTGTTAGTGCAAAGGTGAGCTAACACCTGTGCTCAGGTGAGTGTTTATGTTCTTCTAAAATGGATGGTGGAACGTGAAAAGAAGGAGGGAGAGTGCCCAGCCATCCCCACCCCAAGACCCCTACCGCAGCAGCAGCGGCAGCCGGAATCCCCCCAACGCCACACGGGAACCGGCAGGGAACAACCGCCGCCCGGGCGACCAAGCCCGCCACCCAGGCCAGGGCCAGCAGGGCCGCCGCAAGGCCCCCAGAGCCAGAGGCCAGGGAGGCACGGAGGGAAAGAGAGCGCCGCCCCAGCCCAACCAGGAGAGCAGCCCCCCCGCCACGCCGGGAGAACCCAACGCAGGGCCCCACCGGAGAAGGACGCCCACAGCCCCAAACGAGCACCCCACCACCACCCAGGAGTTCCGGGCATCCCCCCGCCCCAACCCCAGGTACGAGCCAGGACCCCCCAAGGGAGACCCGCTCCGCACTCCAGGCAGCCATCGGCCCGGCCCACGGTTGGTCCAGGGAGGAGCGATGCAGGGTCCCGCCGCCCCCGCCCAGGAGGGGGGAACCCCGGGGAAAAAAGAGGGCCCACAAGGGGTGTTGTAAATATGGCCCGACCAGGCTCGGCCACAGTTGGAAATTTGGCGGGGCCCAGCACTCAGGAGTAAGGACCAGAACCCACCCCCCAGGGACCAGACACCCCCGGCTCAGATATAATGTGAACCCCCCCAGGCCTCGACGGGACCGAGGCAGCAAACCGGCCGGGGAAACCGCTGATGGCCTCAGCGGAGACCCCGACCCGTCAACCCCCCCTGCCCCGTACCAATAGTGCCCCCCCCCCTCCCCCAGAATGCCCCCCCACAGGACAGGGCCGACAAGACCCCCCCCCCCCCCCCCCCCCCCCAGACCCCGCAGCCGAAGCGGATGACACCCAGAGCGACCGGGGGCCCCAAGAGGGTTGTCCCGTCCCGCCCCAGAGCCAGGGAAGGGCCGATCCCAGCCCCAGGTGTAGACCACCACCCCACCCCCCCACCACGCACCCCCACACCCAAGCCCAGAGGACCACGCAGCGCCCCCAGCCCGCCCCTCCCAGGCGCCGGACCCGACCCCCCGACCAACGGAGCCCCCACCACCCCCCGCCAGGCACCGGAGGCCCCGACCCCCACCCCGGCCCACGGCAGAAGGGCAAGGAGCAGCGACGACCAGGCCCCCCCCACCCCCTAAGTCACGGAGTTAGCTATGGGAGACCAGAGAGACCGAATTCTTTCAAAGTTACTTGAACTTTGGGCTGACATTTTTTCCAAGCTGATATGATCAAGCAGCAGATTTCTGTGTTGACTTATATTTATATTTTTTTTGCTTTTCCAATTTATTAAAATAGTTTTTTTAGCAATGCAAAGAGTTATGAAAATGATAGAGCCTAATCCTCCTTTCTACATCGATGGCACTCATGTCACCAAGCACACAAAGTGACGGTGAAGCTGTGATTGAAACCTTAAGCCAGACTGATAGATCGGCACATACCTGCTGCCAGAGAGCCTGAACAGGCGTGCAGAACCATAGTGCATGCATGTAATTGTCAGGTAGATTACTGTCACAGTGCTGACAAATGTCTGAGTTACTGAGACCCATCTTGAACATCCTCTGTCACTGTTGCTGACATTAAACTAAATAACAATGACTCCTGTGATCTATCAAAATGCACACATTTCAAACACTGAGGGGAAGTGCTGAAATATGTTTGTTCACATACTTTATACTCCTATTTTTAATTGTATCTTTAACCAATGAAGTTGTGTTTTTTATTAAGATTGGCAGTGATAAAAAAGGGAGAGGAACAGCCCATCAAAGTAGAATGAAGGTTTATTAGAAAAACAAATGTGTTTTTTTTTACTTTGTTTTAAATTAGATTCATTGGAGTCTATTTGCTGCTGGGAGATTCTCCTTCATATTTCATAGTCCTTAAATATAAATGTATTTTACATTATGTTACATAATATAATATTATAATTTATATTATATTATATTTATCATATCGCAAGTCCAGGTTTTATGAAACAAAAGTTCTCAAGTAACAAGGAGGCTCTGAGGAAGATGATCCACCTCCAAATGCTAAGAAAACTAGAGGAAAACAAAGATGCTTCTCAGTCAGAGAAGGAACATTTTTGCAGATACGTCTCAAAAATTAGCAAAATCCTCCTACCTCTTCTTTTTTTATGTCTTCCTACATTTTATTTTTTAACGACACAACTTTTTCTGGTTCCTATAATCATCACATCAAATACGTTTGATTCCGCTTGATTGATTTTCTTCTGCTTTCTTTTATGTGGTCTGGTCTGGTCTGCTTGATAATTTGATCTAATTTCTTGATTTTTGGATGATGGCCTTAGATTTCTCTTAATGATGCTTCTTGAACCTTTCTGGCTGTTTCTGTGACATTATGATAGAGCGTGTACATTTTTTTTCATTTGTCATTTTTATTTTGTACAAATTGCAAGACTTTTCACTGCACACGTTTATAAGAACATTTTGTGTGGAGACTTCTATTTTGATGGTCACAGTGCTACTTCCTGTTGATTCCTGCTGCTTCCTGTCAGTCTCCGTGAGGACTGTGGAGTAGAGCTTTTGCTACGTTCACACCGGGAATTCTGCGTTCGTGCTCTTGAACGCGCTTTTAGCATACGGTGTTCTCAATGGACAAGCAAGGAGGGGGATCTGCTCCCTATTCTTCTATTAGACTGTTAACAGGCGCATGTCTGCCACTACAGTTGAGAGAGGCTAAGCGCTAAAAAGTCGAAGCGCCGGTGCAAATCTCTCCATTTGCACGAAACGTTTCTATTTGCAATGGCGGATATGGATTGCTATCACATCAGGAGAGTGGCATTGGTTTATCTCTACCTGAACAACAAACGCAGACGTCGTCAGACTCGTCGCCGTGTCTGGGTTCACCATATGAGCCAGGGACAGTTCGGTGAGTTTCACCGGCTGCTGCAGGAGCTGCGCCTGGATGAAGGCCGCTTCCAGTGGTACTTCCGTCTCTCCACGGCCCAGTTTGACGATCTGCTGTCCCGCATCGGTGCGCGGATCACTCACCAGGACACCAACTACAGGCGCTCCATTTCAGCGGCGGAGCGCCTGTCCGTCTGTCTGCGGTCAGTGCTGAATAATTCTCTGAGACTAAACTGCAGACAACGTGAGATTACAGGAGAAGGGAATGAACTCAAACTGTTTACCACTGCAGTGAATAAACTGACTTTTCTATGAGAAACCTGCATGTATAAAACTAGAGTGTATAAATAGCACGTGCTCCATAGATCAACATCCATATAAATAATTCTAAAATAACAAATTATTAAGAACAATTGTTATTTAAAGTCCTCCAATCCTTTTGATCTATTGGAAAGGCGTTCCAAGTGGTCTTTTGATAATGACGTTCTTAGCCAAAATCATAATTTAAAATAAAGGTGTCATTTTCTAGGCCATAGTTTCTGCAGAGTAGCAGGACTTCATCAGAAATTCACCTCTGCAGTGGTGGGTCCAACTTTTGGCACCGATTAAGCCTTCCCATCATCCCTTTGTTTACATAACTCTCCCGCTAGTTAACAGCCCTTTCACAACCCCAACCTAACATTAGCGATGCAGGGAAAATGGCGTGCAATATAGGAGCATTCCATCTGTACAGTTTTGAGTCAGATGTCAGATCAGACGAGGAAAACAAAGACGTACATGGATCTATTCATCTGCAAGTGGATCCATCGGAATGAAGCAAAGCAGGGAGCGTGTGGCCCACAGATTGTAGTTTGTACCAAACTTACTGTTTTGTCTGCTCCTGATTCAACATGGTTCGAATAAAGAGATATTCAGAAATTCAGTTATAATCTTAATTATTATATTCTATCACAAGAAAAAGTCTAACAAGAACGGGTTAAAAACACCAAACTGTGATTTAATAGGAAATGAAATTCCATATTTGCTCTTCTTCAGCTATCTGGCCACCGGGGACTCCTACCGGACCATAGCCACCAGTTACCGTGTAGGTGTCTCAACAGTCGCCATAATCATACCAGAGGTCTTGACTGCCATCTGGGATGGGCTGGTGGAGGACTTTATGGCTGTGCCTTCTGCAGAGGATTGGAGGTCCATCGCAGAGGAGTTCCATCAGCGGTGGAACTTCCCCAACTGCTGTGGAGCTGTGGATGGGAAGCACGTCATCCTGAAGGTTCCCCCCAACTTAGGATCCCAGTTGCACAACTGCAAGGGTCCTTTCTCCGTTGTTCTTTTGGCAGTTGTGGATGCCCTCGGGCGATTTAGGGTTATTGACGTTGGGGACTACGGCAGAACGAGCGACGGCGGCATTTTGGCCAACTCCACCCTTGGTCAGGCACTTCGCTGCGGCACACTCAATCTGCCACCTGACCACCCCCTCCCAGGAGCAGAGCAGCGAGGACCCCAGCCCCATGTCTTTGTGGCAGATGAGGCTTTTCCTCTGCGGAGGAACATGATGCGCCCGTTCCCTGGCCGCGCCCTCACCCCAGAAAGGCGCATCTTCAACTACCGCCTCTCCCGGGCCCGGCTGGTGGTGGAGGACACCTTTGGCCTTCTATTTGCACAGTGGCGGCTGTTTCGACGCCTGGTTGATGTCCGGCCTGAGGTTTTGGAGAAGTTTGTGAAGACGACATGCCTTCTTCACAATTTCATCAGGTCCTCTGCCAGTGAAGCACCTGTGGAGGAGGCTGTGGCCGCTGCAGAGGAGCCACTGCGGGGGCTTGGAAGGCTTGCAGCTAACAACTTCTCCAGAGAGGCCTATGCCGTGAGGGAAACCTTCATGGCCCACTTCACTGCGGAGGGAGCAGTGACCCAGCAGCCTGCGGAGTAGCCTTTCCGGTCAATTCCTCCTTGGACTGACCCAAAACAGCTCGTTTAAGAGCCAATACAAACCATCTTGATTCCCTCCCCTTTTCTACTGACTCTGTGGTTAAAATGTACTAAAATGAAAAGTGTCTTAATGGCCTGATTTAAAGTTGAATAAAGTCGGTCAAATAAAAAAACCTCAACAATATGATCATTTTCTACAAAGGCAACACCACGATCTACATGTAAAACAAAACAAAAAAAACATTTTACAGGAATGTTGATATTCCCCTTATAAATAATATTATGTATTTTGAATTTTAAATGCTCAGAAAAGCCTTTGACCTCAGCCTGCAGAGCTCAAAATTCACCGGCTCCACCTGGGGCCTTCTTCTCTTTTTTTTGATCCTTTGTTGGAAAACTATAAAAGATTGTTATTTACTGGGATGGTGGAACGCTGAAACATGACAGACATTTTAGTTTTGATAGTTAAAATCAAGTTATTTGAAAGCATAAATAATCACCTGCATGCACCCACAAGTCCTGCAGCAGTGGATGGTCCTGAGGTGGAGATGCCTCTGGAGAAAAAGGAGCCAAGGCAGCAGGTGTTTCCAGCAGAGACTCCTGCTCTGAGAGAGGAGAGCAGGTCTCGCATAAGTCAGGAATTGAAGCAATAATAATTCATGATCCCAAAACCTAAAAATCTCTGCATCTATGATTTACATTTTAAAAACCTAAAACATTTAATACTATTCTTTATTTTACAATTAAATAAGTCGTACTCTGTGCACCTTCTACCTAGGGTTCGGACTCCATGTTCCAACTCATCTCCCATGGAGAGAAGAACAGGTCCAGGATGGCAGAGAATCCTATTTTCAAACTCCTTCTTTTCCCTCATATAGAGGTCTTGGAGGCTCTCCCATCTTTTCTTGCACTGATCTTTGGAAAAAGCAATTGATATTAGGTAATGCTAGCAGCATTTGCTACATTGTAAACAAAAGAGCTCAAAACATGCAACCTACTTACGTGACAATCCAAACTCCCCTGAAACTCTGTGCCAGGCTTTTTCTATCGCTGCTCTGTTTTGATAAATGAAGAACTTGGTATCATCAAATTCTGGCTGGACACAAACTGCCATAATTATTTTCTCCTCCATTATAAAATTGTTTATAAACAGTTGGCACTTCCATGAAATAAAAAGGACGCTACCCATACCCAAACCTGAGTCCCTGATTGGTCAAAGCTTCACTGGTTTAAAGGCCCACTCCAATAAAAATCGTGTTTTTAACATGTATCATTTTTCTCATGATGGACGGCATATATAAAATAATTATATCCATGCAGGAGCATGCATACACTGTTTATATGCATTAAGACAACAAAACACAGTTTAATCCCTAGCCCCACTACTTCTCCCTCAGAATAATGTCACATTCTTGGTCCTGTCATTTTTTGGTATCCTTAACTTCTTTTGAAATACTTATAGTCATTCAGAAATTCATTGGATAATGCAGGAGGAGTATTATCTTTGAGAATTTTATCTGTAAATTCAACATAACTGATAAGAAACAATACAACTTAGTAGTGAAGTCCATACTTCAAACAATTATACAAATGGCGTCTAACTTATATCAAATGAAAGCACAGCCATGCTTTCCATTACTTCTAGTAAATGGTCATGATAGTTTTGTATCTCATTTTAAAAACTCAATTATTTGAAGCTTATTCAAAAAAGAAATTTATCCGTTTGTATCCTCTCAAAATGCAATTGTTCTTTTCTTTTTTCCTCCAAAGTAGAAGTTGAAACACCTCAAGCAAAAATCTTTACATTTCCAAACGCAAAAGCAAGAGACTCACTTTAAGGTACTTAATGGCATATATTCCTCAGCTGGCTTCATCTGTAAACCATTTGGGTTTGAGAACGAGATCTATTCCTTTTGTAACTAATGTAATGAAACAACAGGCCACATTTTCTACAATTGCAGTACATTAATGTATTTTGGGAAGATCTACAACACTGGTTATCCTAATACAGTGGTGGACAAAATTGTTGGTACCCCTCAGTTAAAGAAAGAAAGTCCACAATGCTCACTGAAATGACTTGAAACGTTCAAAAGTTACAATAAATTAAAATTTATTGAAAATTAAATAATTAAAATCAGCCATTACTTTTGAGTTGTTGAGAATTATTTAAAAAAAAACCTAATGAAATAGGGCTGGACAAAAATGATGGTACCTCCATACAAGACTGAGAACTAATTGTCCAGGGGGTCATGATGAACTCAGGTATGTCCTTTAATTGACATCATAGCTGTTTATAAACCCATAATCAATCAGTCTGCCTATTTAAAGGGAGACAAATAGTCACGTTGCTGTTTGGTGTGAGAGTGTGAAAAAAGGGTTGATGGCAAATCAGCCCCAGCTTCCTCTGTGCCAACAGTCCTCAGAGGTGAATTTCTGAGGAACTTCAGCCGCTTTGCAGAAACTATGTCCTAGAAAATGTCACCGTTTTTTTAATTTTTTATTTGGCCTAAAAATGGCATAATCATAATTAAAAGACAACTGGGAACAGTTTTACACTAGATAAAAAAAAGACTGGAGTAGGACTAGAAGAACTGGTAATCACACATCACAGAAACCACCAGCCATGCTGCCGTGTGTTTGAGCGACTTTCTTGGTGCTTTAATCTGCAGGTCGATGCATCACAAGGTATCGTGCCAGGTGCTCTGCCTGAATACTAAAGGAACAGAACTTTGTCGCTCTGTTCAAAAAGTCTTAATTTGGAAGCAATAATTTGTGGACGACTGAAGCCCAAATGGCAGATAACACACGTCATCGTAAGAAAGACGCCGACGGTGAGCACGCCTTAATGAATGAACTGAGAGCACTCAATGACAAAATGGATAAAATGCAGACAAAAATGGACAATATGCAAAGCAATATTGAAACACAGATGGATATAAAAATAAACACCCTCCGGGGAAGCTTGGAAAAAATCATTTTTGACGGACAAGCTGCATTTAAAAGTGAGCTGGAGAAGGCGGTGAAGGAAGTGCGCAATAATCTGGATCTGGAAGTTTCAATTATGAGTTCAAGAATGGACGATATTGAAACTAAAATGAGGAACAGACAAGTGCGGGGAAAACCTTTTGACCCAGACGTGTCACTGATTATTGTCGGGCTGCCTCAAGCGGATGGAGAAAATCTCGAGGCTAAAGTGAAGGAGCTACTGCAGGATGGATTGCACTGTGACCCGGTGCCAACGCTGGTAGCCACGGAGCGCGTAAGGCAGAGAGGACGGCAACCAGGCCTGGTGAAAGTGGAGCTCGCATCGGTGGAGGATAAAGTGGCTGCTCTTCGTTTGAAGTCAAAGCTAAAAGATCATGGAAACTACAGGAGAGTTTATGTGTCATCTGCAAAGTCTCACGCGGAGAGACTCATGGAGACAAACTTGCGCACCCTTTTGCGCGAGATCCCGATGGCTAAAGACTACTATGTGGCTGGAAATGGGCGATTGATTAAACGGGCCCAAACGGCAAACAGTCCAGAGCAGCGTGGGGCAAGAGTGTGACGAGACAGTGCTCAGCCTGTAAGTACTGAATTTGTTTTAGTTCAATGGAATGTGAACGGCTGGACGCTGAATAACTGTGAACTAAGAGCGCATATTCTCATGTCGCTAGAGCCTGATATTATTTCTTTGAATGAGACTCATCTATCCAATTTGATACCGGAGCTGGATGGCTTTACTTGGATTGGACACAATCGGATTGTGCACAGAAAAGCTGTTAAAGCATCTGGGGGTGTGGGATTATTTGTGAAAAATACTCTGTTGGACAGTTTTTCTTTGAGGATTGATAAAACCTATGATGGGATTCTGTCTTTACGTTTTGAACATGGTTTGTCACAATTTTCGTTTATAGTAATCTCATGCTACTTGTCCCCTGAAACCTCTACTTGGGGGCGCAATGCTGATCTTTTTTTTGCCCATTTACTTTCACTAATTTATGCATCTGATGCTGATTCTGTTTATATATGTGGAGACTTGAACAGTCGTATAGGATGCTTAAAAGATTTTGTGGATGAGGATGATATTCCCTCAAGAGTTGTGTTAGACACGGTATTAAACAATCATGGACACACTTTTGTTGAATTTCTTAAAGACTCTAAATGTTGTGTTTTGAATGGGAGGGTAAATCCAGAGAATGATTGCTTCACCTCTGTGTCTTTTAAGGGTAAAGCTGTGGTGGATTACATTGTCACCCCGCACACTGGTTTAAACGAGTGTGTTGAATTTAAAGTTCTCACCCCTCTGGAGCTGATAAAAAGCAACAAGTCTGATCTGATGAACCTCATTGATGACAGAAGTAAACTCCCCGATCATTCAGTTCTCTATTTGCGTTTTAAAACTATTGAAACAAATTTTTCAAATAATATGCAGGCTGGGTTACAAAATAAAAAGCCAATCAGAAAATTGCCTGTTCACTTTCTGGAGTCAGAAGTCTGTTGTGAGTCTCTATGTGAAATTGGTCTTCAGCTGAGGGAAGGTAAACAAACACAGGAAAATCTGAACCATTGCTATGGCTGGTTTTGTAATGTTTTGTTTAAAGAACTGGATAAAAATAGACCAAAACAGAAATATAAAAGCAATAAAGGAATATGTAAAAGAAATCAACCTTACTGGAACAATGAACTGCAGAGTCTATGGGAAAAACTGTGTTTATCAGAGAAAAAGTATTTAAAATGCAAAGAAATGGTTCTGAAAAGAGAGCTTCTTTCTGTGTTTAAAAACTGTCAGAGTCATTTTGATAAGAAGTTAAAATTATTTAAAAGACGTTTCAGGAGGGGTAAAGCTCTTCAACTACAACTGCATTTGCAAAATAATAAATCACAGTTATTTTGGAGGGAAATAAATAAACTAGGACCTAAAAGTAGAAGGCCAATTCCACATGAGATTTTAACAGACTCTGGAGAATCTGTTTTTCTAACAGAGCAAGTGTTAAACAAGTGGGAGTCAGATTATAAGAACTTGTTTACCTGTAATAGTAGTTCCCACTTGTTTGATGACCAGTTTTTTCTGAATATGTGCAAATCCAAAAAACTGCTTGAAGACAATAAAATTTCTCTGAACTACTCTGACAAAATAAATCAGGATATTACAATTGAGGAAGTTCTGAAAGTCATTGAGAAAACTAAACTTCATAAAGCTGCTGGTGTGGATGAACTATCAAACGAGGTTCTTAAGTGTCCCAAATTGTTAACTACTCTACATTGTCTCTTTAGATTCTGTTTTAAGAATGGCTTTATACCATCTATTTGGTATAAATCGATCATCAAGCCGATTCCAAAATCCCCTCAAGCAGACCCAAGAGTCCCTCTGAATTATAGAGGCATTAGCCTTCTGAGTACTGTGTATAAAGTGTTTTCTAGTATTTTAAATAATCGGTTATCTGAATACCTAGAAACAAACGAAGTCCTTGTAGAGGAGCAGAATGGATTCAGGAGAAATAGAGCATGTATTGACAATATTTACGTTTTGTCCTCTGTTGTGAGAGCTAGACTGCAAGAAAGTAAAAGTACCTTTGTTTGTTTTGTGGATTTTAAAAAAGCATTTGACTCGATAGACAGAGATCTTCTTCAATATAAATTACTTACGTATGGTATTAATGGTCAATTTTATAAAGCAATTAAAGCTCTGTACAAGGCTCCATTAGCCTGTGTGCAGGTGAATGATCTAAAAACAGGATGGTTTTCCACACCATTTGGAGTTAAACAAGGAGATGTTCTTTCACCGACTCTTTTTTCTATTTATGTCAACGATTTAGCTCAAGAAATTAAGAAAACTAACTTGGGTATTGATATCAATAATTGGAACTTGAGCATATTACTTTATGCTGATGATATTATTTTGATAGCGGATGAGGAAATAAAATTACAAGGAATGTTAAATACAATGAATGACTGGTGTAACAAATGGAGACTCACTATCAATAGTGACAAAACACAAATCGTTCATTTTAGAAAGCCTTTAGTACCTCAAAGTAATTTTCTGTTTTATTTTGGTAAAACTACTCTTATGTATACTGATACCTATAAATATCTTGGTTTTGTTTTTCATAAAAATATGATGTTCTCAGAAGGGAAGCAGCGGTTATCAGATTCTGCTGGGAGGGCACTTGGTGCAGTGATAAATAAGATGAAGGTCTGTCCGGAGTTGAGTCTTGACACGTTTAGTAAATTGTACGATGCCATGGTGGGGTCTGTGTTATTTTATTCTGCAGGAGTCTGGGGTTATGAAGACGCTCCTGAGTGTGATAAGGTTCAATACAGGGCAATGAGATATTTTCTGGGTGTACACAGGTTCACCACTAAAGCCGCCGTAGAGGGGGACATGGGGTGGGAACCTTGTGTGATCAAACAAAGAGCAGAAGTTCTCAGATTATGGAACCGGCTGGTGACTCTACCTGTAGAGAGAATTGCACGTAAAATATTTGATTGGGATAGAGCTCATATGTATCCCTGGTGTAATGATGTATTTAACATTCTGTCCTCTGTGAACTTACAATCATTATTTTTCAATTGTTTGAAATGTAAGATAGATAATGTTAAGGAAACTTTAGTTGGTTATTATGAAAAAGACTGGAAAATGAAACTGCTTCAAAAACCAAAATTACGAACTTATTTGCAAATTAAAGACACATTTTCTGCTGAATCATATGTTATATATAACTTAAAAAGAGGACAAAGATCCTTATGTGCTCAACTGAGAGCAGGAGTGCTCCCCCTACAGGTGGAAGTAGGGCGCTTTAAAGGCATTCCTGAGGAGGAAAGACTCTGTGAGGTCTGTGAGCTGCGAGTGGTGGAAGATGAATTTCATTTTTTGTTTTATTGTCCTTTGTATGAGAAACAGAGACTTTGTATGTATGACGTTATAGAAAAGAAATGTCCTGATTTGTTTTGGTTATCTGAAGACAAAATTTTACGTTGGCTTTTTGAAAATGAAATCTTTTGTTTGGCAAATTTTGTGTCAAAAGCATGGATAATAAGAATGGACTCTATGTATTCTGTTAGACTCTGAGTAGGGGGGTTATTGGTTATGGGATTCTTTTTGGGATGGGGATGTATCTTTATGTATGGTGTATCTTGTTTTGTTTTTTAGTGTCATATAAGCCCGTGTGGGCTGGGCACATTAGTGCATGACACTTAAATAAATAAATCAATCAATCAAAAGAAGGCTGGATGTGACTGCATATAAACATCTTTTTAAAAAGATTGGTGCTGACACATCCCAATAATTGGACAGTAAAGCAGGTTATCGAAGTAATTGAGCATCAAGTGTGTTCAGTGTGTGGGCCAGTGTTCTGAATTACCTCTAGGTGTGCATGTGAGAGTGTGTGGCCCTACAACAGACTGGTGATCTGTTCAGGGTGTACCCTGCCTTTACCCAACAGTAGCTGAGTTGGTTCAAGCAACCCCAAGGCGAAAAAAATGGATTTAGCGGATTCTGAAGACGAATAGATAGATGTTTCTTTTCTGCCATCTCTGGGATATTGCTTACCCTTTTTGAATTGCACACAAGATGGAGACAGAGTACAACCTTTAGTTTAGTGTTCAGTGACTCTCCTGTCTTTTTTTCTACATATTCAGTCTATACATACAAACAAATACAGAAACATGAACTTATCTATGTGTGTATTAGATTCAGTAAGGTTGGAGTTATTTTTTAATTAAGGATAACTCTATTTAGTCGAGGGTTAACTGATAAAAAAATCACCAATTAATCACACATTTTTGCTGTTTAATGTAATTTTAAAAGTTTATTGTCAAGTTTTGATTTATCTAAATACTAAGAAAAAAGGGAATAAACCTGTTTCTCATTCAAAACATTTATTTTTGTAATGCAGTTCTAAAATGTAAATCAACATTTTGAAACTGTGAAATCTTTATGTCAAACCAAAATGAAGTGAATGGGACATTTCAGAGTAACACAATGCATGGGCAAACTTTCAAGCAGAAAAATAAGAAACTCTTAACCAGTACTTATAGAATCAAACTATTTAATGTCTACTTACTAAACTGAAATTATTTCACAGTGTTTAAGGTAAGAAATGTACCCATTTTGCCGTTAACAACATGAAAACATGGATCCATCCTTTCTTGTATCAACGGCTCAGGCTGGTGGTGGTGGTGTAATAGTGTGGGGGATATTTTCTTGGCACACTATGGGCCCCTTAAAATTGAGCATGCTTATAATATTTCTACATTGTCCATATCCATCACTTTATGACCATAGTGTACCATCTCCTGATGGCTACTTCGAGGAGGATAAGCCACCATGTCATAAAGCTGGAATCATCTCAGACTGTTTTCTTGAACATGACAATGAGTTCACTGGACTCAAATTACCTCTACAGTCACCAGATCTCATCTTTGGGATGTGGTGGAACGGGAGATTGACATCATGGATGTGCAACCAACAAATCTGCAGCAACTGTGTGATGATATCATGACAATATGGGCCAAATTCTCGGAGGAATGTTTCTAGTACCTTGTTGAATATATGCCACCGAGGATTAAGGCAGATTTAAAGGCAAAGGGGTTCCAACACGGTACTTTGGAGGTGTACCTAATAAAGTGGCAGGTGACTGTAGGCCCTACATGTACAAAATGTACAGTTTTTGTTGTTTTTTATTTTTAAATTTGTATGTATTGATTTGTTAGAATCTATGAAAGCTTTTTTAATGATACATCTTCAACTTTGTTTTTCCACAAGAAATATGTTTTGCAGAAGTCAAGCCTTTCATTTGACTTTCCAGCATGGCCAGTTAAGGTAACTACGTTTCCCATAAGTCCGCGCGAAGCTCAGTCGCCGCACCTTCGCCGGGTGGAGCTTGTGAACGTCTGTGGATGGCTACTGCTCGTCTTAGTGAACATTTGTTTGACAGGAAGGTGAAGCGGTCCGTGTGCGGGAACCGCCGGCAGAAGTTAGTTCCTCTCCCCGTGCCGGTGCGCAGCTTTGCGGTCAGCGTGGAGGCGGGCTGGAGAGTGACAAATGAGCAGCAGGCGTGTAAGCAACAGGGCACGGAGAGAAATGTCAGGGACTGCCTCAGCCGAGAGCAACAGAGAGCGCGATTAGAGCAGCGCAGCGCGGAAAACAGTCCGAGGGGAAGAAGAGAATGCGAATGGTGCGAAGATACCGAAGACAAACAAAATGGAAACGATGTAGCGTCGCTGCGGCATTTCACATAGCTAGACTAGAGAGTAGATAGCCAAGGCGCTAGCCAGTAAACTCATATACATGTAAAGTTATTCCCAGGAGACGCTGAAGCGGAGCCAGGAGGCGTCAGAGGAGTTCATCTGTGCCGCAAAATCCAACACGACCCACGCGAGAGGATGTCTCGGAAGACACTGAAGTGTTTGGTATGTGTGCCCGGCATCATCCCCCCTCCTCACACACACGCACACACCAAGTTAGCCTGTGATGTTCAGCTAGCGTTTTCCTGTGCTGTGATGGAACGGAAAGCCCAAAGCGTAGCGGAGTTCAGCATTTTGACACGACAAGGCAGGAAACGAACCCGCATCCCTGCAAACGTGTCTCTGTTCTTCTTTCACACTGTTAGTTATTAAGCAACGCGACGCAGCTGTCGCCTCACTTCATTTGCTCCCACTGTAGTTTGGAGGTGAGTTCAGACTCTGGAACCCCTCCACGTTTGCTAAACTTAACAGTTTAAGGTTTTTGTTTTTTTCTCTGAGTTCCTGTTTTTCTGCCCTCTGAGGTTGAGCACGTGCTTCTAAAGATCATTTGGGCGACACAAATCAAATTGAATTGAACATGGAAAGATTTGCCCTTGAAAACCTTGAATTTCTCAACAATTTATTTGAACTTGTTCTTATAAATGTATAATGTTCATTAGGGTGACCATTTTAATTTTTCCTTATTAGTGGGCTTAATTTTAGGGATTATTTTAATTTGAATTTTAAATATGTGTAGTTTGCCACCAATGTAAAGACCCACTCCAATGAATTGTGCTTTTGGTGTTTGTGATATATTCTTGTGAGGGGCTGTAAAGGTAGCGGGTAACCGAAGGAATGATGGGATATTAGTAGTGCCTTACTTCCACGCCCACAGACCCACTTGCAACTCAGAGGTGATTTTCAAATAAACCACTGCTGCTCTGCAGAAACTATGTCCTAGAAAATGACATTTTTTTTAGGTCTGCACAGTAAATTGGAAATTTGTCATTATCCCGATATTAAGCTGTGGAATAAGCAATTCACAAAAGACGGTGAAAATTGCAATGGTTATCTTGAATGTGCTAAAACAATCAAGCTTGAAGTTTTTAATGAATCAAACAAATCCCTTAATGCATTTGACATTTTTAACCAATCAGATGTTAACCAATCAATTTATGTTAGAAGTTCACCTTCCATGTAGATGAGGGTCATTTGGAGTCTAATTTAAGTTATAATGACTCTTATTTAAATTAAACTCAAATCGAATTGATGTTTTGGGTTGTTTTGTTATTTGTTCAGTTATCGCAATATTGATCATTAATATTGCAAAACGCGACTTTTCTTCATCATGCAGCCCTAGTTTGATTTTGCTTAGCCTAAAAACGGTATAATCATTACTAAAAGACTACTCTGAATGCTTTGACAAAAGATGATCAGAGTGGGATTTTAAGATCATTATAATAAATTACCTGCATTTTAAGCCACTCATCAAGTCTTTTCAAGTTAAAAGCTTAGTGTACACTAATATGTTTGTTTTTTGATGATTTCACAAATCATTCTGATCTGTTTTGACAACACCTTAAACTGTAATGTCAGTACAAAGCTTGAAACCGGTTTCTCCTTACTGAGAGAAACTAAAGAGCACATCAACCATTTCTGGACCAGCAAAGCTAGACATAAAAAAATAAAATAAATTCTCCCTTCCAGATTTTAAGATCCACTCCAGTGAAAATTAGATTTTTGATGTTTTTACATATACTGGCATTTTTCTCATGATTGAAAACGTATAGAAAGAACGCTAAAATTAAGGATGTGTTTCTATTTCCTTAATCAGATCGTGGAGTCTTACTGAAAATGGTACACTCCCGCCTGCTGAGTTTATTCTTGCCGGACAGGTTTCAGTTCACTGTTTACTGTACTAACATTTGCATCAAAAATGTCCCCATGGCATTGAACCCTATTATTATGATGGGAACGGGGAAGTTGAAATGGTACGTCCTGTTTGGGTTAAATTTTCACATCTTCTGTCTTTGCATCACACCGCACTTCTTAGAAATGGAGAAGAATCTTATCGACTCAAAAATAAAACCTGTATCTTTAAACAAATGCTAAAAATGTCAGCTGATTTAAGATACAAATAGACCCTCAAATGACTCGCATTTCCCTTTGCAGCTTTTCTACCTGTCGTTTTAAAAAGATCAATTAAAACAAAAAAAGCCTGCGTGATGTTGAGGCTTTAAAAAAAAAGCTATCATATTTTGTCAAGTTGTCACTTTGTCGATTAAAAAAAAAGTATTTTTGCAGCAAGAGGTTGAAAAACACTATTACAGTTGTGTATTGACAGCCTTATCACAAAGGAAATGTCGTTGCTTTGACTTCCTTTTTCTGCTTTAACTTGACGTTTTGCATATAGTTGCAGCTTACATTGGTTATGAAGAGATTTTCAAAACCTTTAGACGAGCTTTATTTAATTAAAATAGAAAGCTGTCTAAAGGTTCTAAAATATTTGAATCAATACTCATTTATCTTCATTTGTACAGAAAAGTGGGCCTTTAAAAAATCAGTGTTGGCAGTTAAGCAAAAAATATTAATTAAATAGCACAAAAAAGGTATTTAACTGATTAATAAACAAGAAAAAAGGAAATCAATATTTCTAGGATTGTGAAATGTGGCCTTACATTTTTCATTTAAGGATGTCTTGCCTGTGTAAAGTGCTTTGATGGTATGTGTGGTTCAGTTGTTTTTATTACTTTTGGTTTTTAAAGTTCATTCATTTAATTCATTGTTTTCTATTTTTCTTATAAATGAGTGAATTATGTAACTGCTTTCAAAGTCACATTATGAAGGCTAGACCGTTTTTACTTTCTCTTTATCAACCTCTAATGCACCAAAAACGTTTTGTCACCAGTGCGCTGAAGCCTCACATGCTGTGTGAGCAGTATAGATACAGACAGTGAATAAGGAGAGGCAATATAATAATTATAGTGCCTGACCCTCCTCCTGACTTCTCTCAAAGTGTTGCCAGATCAGCTGATTTTCCTGCTTCTGTAGAGGATAGCTGCTGTAATTTCTCCTCGGTGTGAGCTGTAAATAATATTTTGTGCAGAGCAGCAAGCCACATTTCCACTGATGCACATGCTGCCGTTATCTCGGTCTCTGGCTGTCTGCCTCTTGATTCACACCACCCTCCCTTTGCCCACGGGAGGTTCATGTGCATCTCGGGGAGAGAAAAATGAAGAGGTGGGGAGAATTAGAATGATCGCACCAAAGGGAACAGAGGGACTCTCATCTGTCTTACTTGACTTCTGCACCGTAAAGCCCCCTTTTGCCATGAAATCCTGACTGCGGTTTTTTAGAAAGATCCTAAAACATGACTGTGAGAATGTGTGGTGCAGCGATTTTCCGGGGGAGCGGAACCTCAAGAGGTTGTAATGTTCTTAGCGCAACGCAGAATCCAACAGCCATACCTTTCATGTTTGTTCAAGCCCTTGAAGGCATCGTCTGATCTGTGAGAGGTGGAGTCTGCAGAAAATGTGATGGTATTCATTTAGGAAGCTCTGGTCTTAACTGTAAGGAGAACTCGGCACAGACATGAGGAGACATGCTCAGGCAGTGTTCTTTTTCCTTTTCATTTTTTTTAAAAACATTTTTATTCATTTTTTTTTTTTTACACCATGGCAACCGGTGAATCTCCTCCCACTCACAAGTTTAATAAAATGACACATGGTGTTTCTGCTGTATATTTATTCTTGGATATTGTTATTATACTAAAGAGAAGTTTACTTCATTCTGTGGCATCTGGAAGTTGTTCTTGATTGACATAAGTACCTTTACCCACTGCTAAATAATAGGGACCAGATTCAGTGAAATAAACACTAGTTGTGACAAAAAAACAACACAAATAGTGTTCTAGTGATGGACACCTACTAAAACTTTTAAATATGATTAATGGCATGATTGCATTTTTTACTTTACAACTTGATGTATTCATGCCTATTTGCAAAAGTTGAATTTGAAAAGTAGTTTATTTGCTTCAACACCCAAATAGCAACCAGAACTTAACAGACATTGTTAGAGCAACAAGATGTCAACCTTTAAAGTCCCACTCCGATTAACTTTTGATGTTCTGTAAAAGTATTCCCTACGGTATTTTAATTATAATTAAGCCGTTTGTTTTTTTTTTTGCCAAAATCAAGAAAACGGTTGGGTTTTCTGGGACTGTTGGTGCAGAGTTAGCCCGGCTCCACATCCTGTCGTCCATCGGTTCACATGCTACAAACTTTTTCAAATGTTTGTTTCCCCCCATCTGATTCTGATTCACAACCATTTGAATAAAGAAATACTCAGAAGTGCAATTTAAAGCTAAATTGTCTTTACACAAGAACGTGTTTAAAACACCACAAACACAAATTTCATTGAAGTGGTCTTTAATAACCATTTTTGTTTATTCAATAAGTAGAACCAGCAAATGTTTTCTTATATCGGGGAACGGCATAAAAATCCCATTTTCAGTGATAAGTGTTCCTGCAAGAGAAGGGGTAAAAGATTAGCCAAAAAATAAAATTACAACAAATAAAATTTAAAATGCAAATAATAAAATACATGTTTGATGCATTTATGAATAAGAGCCCTAAGTGTATTGGAAGTAACAGCAGTGAGAGTAAAAACTCCTTTATAAAAACCATATGGCTGTTCAGCTTTATAAACAAAGTTACAGCTAACAATACTTATAGGCTGGCTTAATAATGCATTAGCTTACTATTTGTCTTTTGGCAAATTTTTCCACTTTATTTTAATAAAATTTATAATGTTTCTTATCCCAGAATAGCTCAACAAAGAACTATCTTTTGTTAAACTCCTTATTTGCCTTATTTCTTTAACTCCAAATATTTTAATAAATGGTCTCATTGCATTTAAATCCAATTTTCCAAAAGTTCAAAACTAGAGCAAATTTGACTTCACGACTTTGTCAATATTTCACCCAAATATTTGGTTTCTTCAGACAAACACATTGCTTCGTTTTTACAATCATAAGTTTTCAATGGTGCTGACTCTCGATTTCATTTTTTATTGTCACAAACTGCAAATAACCCTGTTACACTTAAAATATAAAGGCTCCTCTGCCACTGAATAAAGATCTGCTCCACCTTTAGGTGCCCAACAGCATCTCAATATTCTGATGCAGTGTTTGAAAGACTCCAACATAAAATTAAAGATGAAAACAAGAATACACAAAACTGTGTTAAAGTAATTATAAACATATTTCATTGTCTAAAGTGAGGCAAAGCTGTTTAAGCTATTCAATTTTTTCATTTTAGGCAAAAATAAATTGTAGTCTTTTTAGTATTTTCTTTTTAGTAATTATTTTAAAATTCTTTAAGCATTTTCTACAAACAAACTGTGGGTGAAAACAAAGATATTGCATCTAGTTTGACCTCTTCAAAACACCACTCTCCCCAAAGTTTTTATTCCTGCAAATGGTTGCTTTTCTTTATCTTCTGATGTCTGAATGATGTAAGTTGTCATTTGGTGTGCTTTTTGAAGTTCAGTTCAAAAGTAACGGCCTACAGTGATTTACTTTGAGTGAGAGAAATGAGCTGTGGCTGCTTTTTAGTTATGTGAAGAATGCCCCCAGGCTATCAGTAAGATCCATTACCTTCATGTCAGGAGTTTGTATTAGAAAAATAAACAGGAGGGTTTTCAAACTAAAAATAAAGATAAAGATTAGAACATGTATAATCAAATTTTGTTTACAGTTTGAAGATTTTTGTTTGTTAAAAAATTCCCATTGAACAATTATTATCCTCCGTGACCACAATTGCCATTTGTATTATTATTGTGCTGTTCAATAGACAAGTTTTGCTTGTGATGCTTGAATCAGCCCAGACCAATGCTGAATCTGAATTTGTTCCTTACCCCTTTTGGCTTCTCCCTGCCCCTACATTTATCTCTCCAAGCAGAGGGTTATGGAAAGAATAGTGTTTTCAAATTTGGAGGTTACTACTGCTCTATAATGTCGTCATCATCGAAGGGCTACTTAAGCGCTCGGAAAATACACAACATCAGTTTTTAACTTTAAACTGTAATGCAAAAACAAAAACTTAATAACTTAAATTTAAATGTGAACATTTGTGATTCAAAGCACAGCCATATGAAGAAATGCGTTTCTCTTCTGCGGCTCAGCGAGACGCGGATTACTCTACCGGCGGAGGTCAGACCTACAGCTCCTCCTTAAAAACACTTTCGACCAGCACTAAGGCTTTCAATGCCCCTTCAAATGGGCAATAGGGGGGAGCCAGATGGCTTGGGAAGCAATTCGGATTCGGCCCAAGTGTAGCTGGGTGCCTGTTACTATTTTTACATGTATATAATACCAGTGATATATTATTGTTGTTGTCTTTGGAGAAAGTTACTTTCTATTCTGTTTCATTCTCAGAGCCACTGTTTCCCCAGCCTAGTCCTCAGGGCACACTGTCTCACTTGTTTTGTTTTCTACTCAGCTTAAATGCAGCTGATTTTCATGACTGTCATCCTGTTTTAGTAGAGCACCATTGAAAACATGGAAGGTACTGAGCCTTAACCAGTGTTGGGAAACATGACCTTCAAAGCAACATGGCTGCTCTCCTCAGTCTTGTTTTCCTTTCATTCTTACTGACACTCTTTTGCCACATATCATTCTGAAAACCTTCCTTCTCCCGTTCCAACCTGCTTGTACACGCCTCTTCACATCTTTCCCACACATGCTCCTGGATTTTCTTCACATCTGCTCCCTGTGACCTCACTGCTCCACTTTAAGACTCTTATTTACACACAGAAACTCTGTCTTTCTGCTGCTGACCTTCTTTCTTCTTCATTTGAGAGCAAACCTCCACCTCTCTAGATGCACCTCCATCTGCCCCGTACTCTCAATACAAATGACACATATACACAGTACCCGGTCAGACTTTTTCTAGATCTGCAAAGACCATGAAGCTTCTTCTTCTAATAAAATTGCATCTTTAAAGCAAATGTTGCATGTCTGACGGTTCTTTGGTGTGAAACCATAGTAGTTTTCACAGATGCTCACTTCTAATCATAGCCTACCTTTTACTAGTCTTTTCCATTAACTGAATTGTATCTTAGTGTCTTGTGCTAAATTCCTTATTAATGCTTATCATTTCCTTTTTTAGTTTTGTTACACAATATAATGATGTAGAAGTTGTGTCAATGATGACATTAGTTAAGATCTTGGATAACCATGGAAGCACTGACTTAAATTCTGCAACCTTGCATTTCACCTCAACATCGTTTTTTTGTTGAAGTTTTGTTTTGTTTTTTGTAATATAGTGCTAAGTGACTAATAGTGTTGGATCACATTAAATTATCAGAAAATATCCTACTCTGCAGAATATACCCGTGTTTGAATGTGCAGCTTTAGCTTAGTGGAAACTCGCTTCACTAAATTCATTTGAATGATTTTTATCATGGGTGGGAACAATATGAGGTGTGAGTTGGAGCCATTAAACAGCCCTATCTACCCACTGTTGTTGAGTTTTTCAGTGTTGTTTGGATATAAAAAAAAGCACAGTAAATTCCAAAGTAAGTATGCCTCTGGGTCCTGCTTGGAATTTGTTTTTCTCAGGCTTTCTAAAGAATGGTGATTATAACGGTCTGCCATTAGAGATGCCATTGCTGCTCTTGTCTTCTTGATGGTCTGGGGTCTATCTGTTCAAGCACGTTTCTAGTTGACTGAAAACTTTCTGGTATGACATGTAGGTTTAAGAGGAAAGTGCAAAGCTTTGCATGCCAGATGTATTTGGTTCAGCGGCTATGCAAATCCGTGTCTTGTCAGACGGCTCTGAATACATGCCTCTTTTGAGCCTACTCCTGCTACTTCAGGACGAAGGCAGGGGACATCGTGGACAGTTTACCAGTCCAGTGCAGGGCTATCTGCAGACACACTCTCACAATTAGTCTTTGGGGACAATTTTGATTGACCAATCAACCTACAAAGCATGTTTGTAGACTGTTGAAGAACCCCAGAAAAAACAAACACATACATGGGGAGAAAATTAAAACTCCACACAGCTGACTAACCTAGTATTCAAACCAAGGCCTTCTTGCTGAAAGTGATTGCCACCACACCATGCCAGTATCAAATGACTTTAGGTCAAATTTGCATTGACATTTGCACATGTACACGATGTCTGGGAAACATGATTCTGCCAGTAAAAGCATATAGGTGAAAAGTACATAATAGTATATGGCTAATGCTGTTTTGCTTAGTTTCTTAATGTGGTGCAGCAGAGCTCCTGTAAGATGCAACTTATTTCTATCAGTACCACATTAAGACTTTTCCTTTTTTGTTGTTGCTTACAGCCCCTCCTTCAAGGTTTCTCTCCTTGCATCACAGATCTAAGTTTTCCCACATTGGGCAGGCTTCCGAGCTCAAACAAACATTATGAAATACAGAATTTCCTATTGTTTTTTCTTCCTCATTGCTTGCTTAGTAGCCTTTTTAAAATATGCATAGGGTCTAATTTGGTGAAGACTTCAACAGTGTCAGAAAGACACACTGACAAAAAAAAACTGTAACTGAGGATGCAGTTGGGTCATAGTGGAGTGGAAGTACACTCCTAACAGAAATAAACCTACAATACAATCAGATTTCTTAAGGGTAACCATCTGCACTGTGTGGTCAGATGTGTTTTCTGGATGATTCTCCAGCCACAATGATTTTGTATCCTCAGACTTTTAATTGCCAGAGATAGCATGTGGTCAAATTACTTCCTTTTTCTTTTGCCAACCCTGCTGAGTGGCAGGTGACTGGGCTGTGGATGGGAATAGACTTTGTCTAGGTCATAATTTTACACAAACTAAATATAAACCATTAACTAAGGGCTTGCCATCGTCATTTTTGAGACTGCTGTTGAAGAGCCATCTTTATACCAAAAACAAAACATATCTTTGAATGAATATTTACAGTTCAGTTCCAAAATGGTTTGTTTGCAATTTATGACAACTGTTTATGAAAACTTTTTAAAACTATTGTATTGATTTTCCATTTGAGCTTTAATAGCGGCATGTTTTTCCACATAGATCCCATAGGTTGACTCATTAAAGTTCTCTTTTTGTTTGCCCTTCCCAACTGGCCATTTTCTGCTCACTGTTGGGTTGGGGCTGCACGATGGTGCAGTGGTTAATGGTCTTGACTCACAGCAAGTTCAATTCCTGGCTGGGGGACCTGAAACAGAACTACAATGGGGGATCTGTCGGGCGACCTGTCCAGGATGTCCCCTGCCTTTACCCACGAGTGGCCGGGATAGGGACAACACTAGAAGATGATGAATGAATGTTGGGTTAGGTGGTGAATGCTCCAGTTAACTACTTGTCCTAATTAAGGCTTCATTTTGACCATGTCGTATTCTCTAAGTAACATCAGAGATAATGTGTCCAGTGTATAAATATCTATGCTTTTAGTCCTTTTTGCACATTTTAGTCTCAACATACTATAGGAGAAGCAGCCTAAAAACCAACATTGTAAGAAAGTGGTCTTGTATGACTTACATTGGTGAATTGTAAGGTTAAACATTTTTTTCAAGCCTTCATGAGATGCTAAGAATTGCTAAAAACATTACAGCTTCTTAGAAACTAAAAGGCAAACTGTTTCCCCCTGTATTAATAACATATTTTAGCTGGAGTTGATATTATTTTTGTTTGATCCTGCTGGCAGACTTAAGTACCTTCCTTTTAATTTTATTCTCTTTTTATTCTTTCTTGCTATCCTTTTCTCTGCCCAGTAATGGAAAAAGCAGCTTTTATACAAAACACACTAGTATAATAAATATATAAAGTGTAGGCAGGGAGTTGTTGTGAAAAAAAAAAAAAAAAAGTAGTCAAATGGGCCAGAGAGCATAGAGCCCTGCGTGACTCAAACATGAGAATCTAGTGTGACTCCGGGCCATGAACCTGTACCCTTTTTGCACCTTTCCATAGCTTTTTCCGTCTGACAGTCACCTCCTGTGCTGGGAACATACAGGGGGACCATGAAAGGCTTTTTGTGCCAATTTTCAACCTTTTCTCAGAAGCCATATTGCATTCTCAGTTTGTACTACTAAATAATTAATTTTTTTTCATTTATTTTGAATATTCCTCACATTTTTCATTCATTTCTTGGCCCAAGTATTATTTCAAAGTTACTGGCCCTTGGGGTACTTCATCATCCATACATTTATTAAAGCTCTTCTTAGACTCCATGTGTGGGTACTTTGAGTCCATTGGCATCAAGATGTAGAAAAAGAAACAAGTTTTTGGTGTGGCTGATTTACCTTTTCTCATCCCCTTCTCTTTCTGAGCACTGCAACGAGATGAAAGATGTTGACAGCCATGGTTTTAAATTTTCTTTTTCTTTTTGGCACTTGAAATCATGAGGTGGGAGCTGGCAGTGAAAGAAGATTAGCTGCATTTGAGGATTTAGCTCATACCAGGAGCCTACTAATATACCCCCTTTCACAACAAACACCCAGGTTAAGCCACAGCTTGCAGTGTTTATGTCCACTGCAAACTCTTCAATTTTGTGGCTCTGTGGCATAAAGAAGTTGACGTGTTTTCATAAGGAAAAAACATGAGGTTTGAAAACCAAAATCAGCTATGGCCTCTTAGCAGAAAAACGAAAAAGCCACATTGACTTTTTGGTCATTAGGCCTGCTCCCTTCTGAGGCCGTTTCCCAGGATAATTAATTGAATAGCAATTGTGGCTAGTGTAGTCCAGTACATTATTAAAGATAATGTCATCAGTGAGGATGTAGCTGAGATGGAGATTCTTTAAAGCGTGTCAGCACTGGAATGTACTCTAATTGCCTTTTTGTTGGCATTGCATGGCTCTTTGCCAGCCATCGCAGAGGAAGAAAACAATTGTAGCATGCAGTTTAGTTAAGCTGCAGCCTGTATTTTACATAGGAAAAGCAGCAGGGTCAAGCACTTTATTGTAGTCACTGACTTTGTTACACACACCTGCATGCATATGGAGTAAAGAGAGTATGTGCACTTGGCTAGAAAATCATATTTCATTTAAAGCTACTCTACTTTAACTTCTCTTTAATTATAATTGGTTGTGTGACTTGGTTGGGGCTTAAATGTGCTTGTATTTAGGACCTGAAAGCAAAATGTGGGGATAGAAAATGATTTCCTAAAGCCCTTGTGTCTAGTGGTTACAGAGTGGCAGCACTAGAACATAAGCCTTGGGATACAGTGCTTAGAGTAACAAGTAACCTCAAGCCTTCGTTAATGAACGTTTGAAGACTATAAACCACTTTAAAAAATAACCAATTTAGTCTCCTTAAGACAGTGTTTTTCAACCTTTTTTGAGCAACGGCACACTTTAACCTTGACAAAAATCCCGCGGCACACCAGCATCCCAAAAAAATAAATAAATAAGCAGAAATTCATGGTCTCAATTGATCGACATCCCCCCCGCAATCTCACGTGCATTTTGTGATAATTGTGGCCAAAAAAGCAGGAAGTTGCGGCTGTTTTTTCTAAGAGATGAAATAAAAGTTAAATTAGAAAATTTAGAAACTGTTTGTTTGTCCGTTGAGGTTTCTAGACATTTCACGCACACTCATTGTGCGCTGGGACACTGGCCCTTTAAGCCAATGCATCATGGGAGATGTAGTGTGAAAACTGCCGAAAAAGGGCAGAAAGACTCGCGTCTGTGAGCTTCATTGTTTTGTTCACGGTCTGACACGGTCTGACACCGGACTCTGTGGAAAGCTACACCGCTAAAGACGAGCTTTAGCTGGTGTTTTTGTTGGAACTGAGAGAATTTATGAGCAGAATTAAGAACAAGGAAGTGAAGACTTTAACCACTTCTGATTGGTCAGACTGCTGACATGTGATTAAGCCTTCAACAATGATTGGCGGAGACAGGTAAAGGGGCGGGACTTTCCCGCAAACCGCTATAGCTGCAGGTAAATACCGTCATTCTTATCAAAATGTCTTTAATAGAATCAAATAAACACAAAGAAAAAGTAATTTTAAGATCTTTTATATTCCTCACTACTCAGTGTTTTATCAGGGCCTGTTTGGATGAACAAAGAGCTGATTTCCTGGAGATGGAAAATGTTTTTAGATCAGTGAATGATTAATGAGGGTAATTTCCCACGGCACACTTGACCATCTCCCACGGCACACTAGTGTGCCGCGGCACACTGGTTGAAAAACACTGCCTTAAGAAACCCATTTAGTGACTGCGCTTGCTTACTCAATTTTCTTTTTGTACTCATTTTTTGTGTTATTCATAGTTTGTACCATTCATAATGTCAAACCAAATGACTGACAGGAATTGTTCATGTTTTGTTTGAATGCTTTAGTTTTACAAAGCCTAACAATTTGGTTTGCAGTCTTTAACCTTTGCCATAAAGTTACCAAAGGACAGGGGTTTGGCAGTTTATTTTTGTAAACTTTAGCAGTTGCAAATAGCTAGTGGTCTGATAGTCTTCTAAAGTCAGCGAAATGATTGAGGAAGTGAATCCCACTGTGAGGTCTAGATGAGTTCCCCTTCTCCCATTGTTGAGTGTAATGTAGGCCAGTACCAGCCCATGGTACAGTACGCTTTGTGTCTTTTGCAGCTTCAGGGAGCCTAGTGAAACAATGAGCCATTGCCTGTCCACAGCAGCTTCTTAGGATCAGCCCTCAGTTCAAGTTGAACTGTTATTACTCTGTGAAGCCATTCATCACTGTGTGCAAACAGCGGACAGAGGACTGAGTAGCCTTGTGATAACCGGTCCATATATATATATATATATATATATATATATATATATATATATATATATATATATATAAATATATATATATATATATAGAGACGAAAGATGATGAATCCATAATGGAGGTAACTCTTTATATAATTATGGAGCCATGTCTGTTCTTTATATGAAGATGTTTGGACTTTTTTGTAATGTTGGAGTAATACTTGTAATACTTTTTTTTTTATTTGCTCTGTCGAATGTCCCTTTTTTATAATTGAAACAATACTTTACACATTCCGTTATTGAGACCATTGCCTAAGACATCTTGAAAAGTAGTTTATTTTTAATGCAGTTTGACTTGACTGCAAATCATTACTAAAAACAGTCTGGTAAAAGTTGTATTTAGGGGGGCGTAAATGTTTACTTTTTAGGTCCTTGAAGTTCATTAGGTCTTCATTTCACCCATTGTATGTGTTGCAAGATAGTCGTGTCACATGAAAATAAATCTTTTTGCTCTGCTGTTAATAGTGATGAAGTAGGCTATTAGGTTTTCCTTTTTGTGCGTCCTTTTCTATACTGACCAGAGCTTGTTTCAGATGATATAATCAGAATCCACAAATAAAAAGCTGTAGGAATTTGTTCATGGGATTTGGTTCACCAAAGTTTTTGGTTCACTGATGTAAGAAAAATCAAACCAAACCGTGAGAAATGCAAATTTGTCTGAATTCTACATTCTTTTAAAGTACGTCTGCAGGGCTGTCCAGACATAAAAGCAGTTTAACCTAGGACTGATGGAAGACACAAATAACTGTCTGATATGGCTGAATTTGAATTTAATTATTTTTTTCCACTTGTGGGTGAAATGCAGAATGCATCGGCACTAATGTAAATAGATTTTGTTTGATCAAAACCCCATCTTGATAAGTAACTAAAGTAAACGTAGCTTTCAAAGTGCAGTTGTACAACCTTTTCCTTGTGGCCTTTACAGCTGAGTGTTTTCTCAAGTTTTATTCTAAAAACATTCATGTGTTGGTTGATACTGAACTGAATACATACATTTTTAACATAGATACTGACAAAAATCAGTGAAGATGCAACAATTGGAAGTATTGTTTTGTAAACCATCAAACTGCCGAGAGTTGTGAGATATTTACAAAAAGCTGTGTTACAGACTGGAGTATGGTTAAGTGTCAGTATGCTGGGTGACTTGTCTCCTGAGAGTTGTGCTTGCATCTAGACTCAAGTATGGGAAGGGTTTACCACCAAGAAACCTAGTTATTCCTTCTAAATTTCCATTAGTTTAATTGGTAACTAAACAAATGTTATTTCTAAAATACTCTCATCATGTGGGTTAATTTGTTGAAAGTGCTTAAGTGTATTGCTTAGAATCTATGAGCATCGTTTTTAATCAATCTGTCCCATTTTTTAATTTACCTGTTTTTTATTCCTTGATAAGGATCTATTTTATATTTGCTAATTTTGAGAAAATGTATTAATTAAGAACCTGTGCATAGACATGGTGCATATGAGGCACACCAATTACCCCCATTGATTGAAAGTTGGCTAAATATAAAACTGTTCTGGCCCAAAATGATGCAGCTTTAAAGTCTATAATTCATCATTCTCTTGATCTGTTGCAAAATATTTGAGTCACTGGTTTATAGGATAAAATGTAGCTCTCTAGTGGGAAAACTGATGTTTGTTTTTACATTTTTCCTACATCCGAAATAATTCAGTTTTATTTATTAGATGAAGCAATGTTTTTTTTTTTTTTCAAATAACATTCTAGAAGGATCCAGCAACACACTCTTCAACTCTACTTCTTTTTGACTTAAGTTTAAAACATTTAAAATATTACTGGCTGCATCAAAAAGCTTTGAACACTTTAAAATAATGGGCTTGAGTTGAAAACGTGACTAGAGAGCAGTTTAAACCAACAGACCAGTACTTTGAAAGTGTGAGTGGGGACAATTTTAGGCTGTGTGAAAATGTGATTCCCAATATACCACTGCAGTAAAAATGAACTTGAGCCTTCTTATTTGCTAAACTACTTAACATACTCTCTTTTATTAGCCCTTACTCTTATGCAGTGTGGTAATACTAATATCAATCTGATAATCTATGCTAATATTATTTTAAATATTTAAATTTGCCTGGGAATGATTTTTAATTTAAGTAATTTGAGACTTCTTGGCTGATTGGTGTTGTACCTACTAACCAAATAAAGGTTACAGCAGAGCATGTTGGCTAAAAAAATGAGATGCTGTGGCATGGTGGGAGAAAATTGAAATTTGTCAATAACTGAATGCAGTTTTTAATCATCACTGCTCTTGCTCCACCATCTGCTCTGATCCTGTTTCTGTCCCTGCCACAGCTTGTTCTTATTTCACAATGTTGGCAGAATTTACTGTAAACCATTGTTAACGTATAGTATCAACCTAGTTATTTGTCAAGCCTTTTTAAGTCTCGTATTTATGTCATTGGCTGAACATTTAGATTTTTGTTAAATAGGGTTTTTAACGTTTGATTTATTTATCTTTGGCAGTTCTACTTCAGGACCGATTTTACTATTTGAAATTGACACCCATTTGATCTGTAAGAAAGTGGTCGGCTGGGTAGAAGTACTGGATATTTTTACAATGTGGCAAAAATAACTTTGTTTTTCCTTATGTGATAAAAGTAGACCACAGCAGTCCAGTTCTGAGGTCTTTACACTGGCTGCCTCTCTGCCAGAGGATAGAGACTTTAAAGTTCTTCCTTAATCATATTTACAAACAATTGACCCACTGGAAAGTGCTTTACAAATAAAAATATAATGTAAAGCCAAGTTTTTATCAATGTAAAAACTTCACAAGACTTGTACTATCCTATTCAAGAGTAACTTCCTTTATTGGCCAAGAATCCTTCTTTCCTGTTCAAAATTAGAGTGAGAATAACTGTTTTTTGGGGACATCTAAAATCGGGTGCTTGCATTTAGACATTTAGACCATTGTTTTTCTCCAATTGTTACATTATAGTAGGATATTTAACTCTCAAACACAATAATCTTGGTAAGTACTCTTCAGTGTTTGATACATGAGCCTTGTACCCAATGGTTTTGAGATGAGCATTGTAACATTTATCCACTCCACATCATTTCACTCATTTAGTTTAAGTTGAAAGAATTTTTTCCCCCTCATTTTACAGTCATTTTAAATTAGTGATTTATTCCTGTTTTCTTAATATTCATTGTCTGTTTCTCTGTTTATATATACCGTATTTCCATACGTAGTATTCAGCTGCTAGCATAGTCCTTAAAAATGATTGCTTTTATGAACTGTATCTCAAAGACGTGTGACACAATAATAATCTATAAATTAAGGTTTCTCTTTCTGAACCTGGAAGTAGATTCTTCAGAAAGTCTTTTAGACCTACTTTGACTTGAGAAATATTAAGGTAGTTTATTTTGCCTTTTATAAAACTTAAGGTAAGTCACTACTTGTACAATTTCTTGTACTTTAGAATTACTCAACTGAAGGATATTTTGAAAATCTCTGCATCGTTTTTAAGATAGGTTAACTGTTGTTGAAGGCTGATGAAAGATGGATCATTCTGCTCCTTTCTCTCTTTCACACTCTTCTCCTGCTCTGTTTCTTCCTTCCTCCTCTGGCAGTCAGGCTCCACTGCAGTAGTGTTAGTGAGCTGAACCGGTAGGGGATGGTTATAATATCCTGACGGAGGTGTGAACATGCTGCTCCAACAATATAGAGCTATGTGTGGGCTGATCTGTTTCCTCTGGCTGAAAGGGGAAAAAAACATGGAATCATTTAATATCTTAAAACCAATTTTAATGCCTTGATTTGATACTGATGTATTAATGGTCTGAAGCAATATCTGTTTAAACTTGTGTGCTGTGGGCATTGCTATAGGCTTAAGTTTTTGTGACGTAACAGCAGGTCAGACATGAATGTTGACCAGCTTGTTGCCAAGGTGGGCATTATTATTTGGCTTTTTTCCAGTTTAAATGACATTCTGTCTTCTTAGTCCATATGCTGCTGTTTTTTCTTTACTGGATGAGATTCCCTTGTAGAATAAGTCAGTATTTTATATTTACCAACTTTTTTTTTTACCTGGATATAAAAAAAAAAACTATAAGAAATTTTAGTAATACATGACTGAATGGAAAAGCTGTTATGTGAAGCATCAATATGCTTGCCCTGCTTTCAGTTATTTTTTTTTACTGCAGTGATTATCATTAACCATTCGTTGTAACATTTAGTCTTAGTAATTAACACTTCAACGAATTTTGGTGTTAAGATGCAGGACCAACGCAAGTAAGAGGGATTAAAGTATACGCCTAGTTGTCTTTCCACTTAAAACCCTTTTTACATGCACTGATTTTGATTATAAATAACATGACACTAAATTCTAAAATTCGCTATTTTATTCTTATAGATGTCTTTTATATATGAAGCAGAGTCCAGGAAATCACACAAAAAAAGTACCTGATAATGTTAAACTGTTGCTCTTCTCATTGGCTCTCCCTTAAAATTTGTATAAAACAGAAAAAGAAGGAAAAAAAATCCTGCTGTTATGTTGTTTCTCATTTATGTTTGATTTCTTGTCCAGTCTCAACTGGAGAAGAAAAGTATTTGTGTTTAGTTTCCTCCTATGACTGTTTGTCTCATACAATAAATGTTATTGTCCTGTTTGAAAACTGGGGAAATAAAAGAACAAAGAAGTCAACGATTTGAAGCACATTTCATGTCTTTTAACACTGTACTGTGGTCCAATTTAGTAATTTTTTTTTCTTTTTAGCTGATGTTATACATATATATTGGGTGTTGCATACCACCACATGTACCGGCTCACCCATCTTCCTTTGTAAGACTTTTGGATCTCGGCATTTGTGTTCCCTACTTCCCTTGCCAGCATGTAAGGGTGTCTTTGTCCCAAAACTTGGCTCCTGGTGGAACCACCGGATTATAGGTCCCAAAATATTTCTGAAATTACTTCTTTTGCTCTATTGATCTATGTTGTAAAATAAATTAACTATTATGTTAAAATGCATTCACTCTACACATAATACACCCCTCTAAACCACATAGTTTTTGAGTAATCTTAAAAGTACTTCTACCCTACCAGGGTTTTAGGTGATGGGTTACTTTGCTAAACTACCGGTAATCAAAACACCTCAAATCTATTTGACTTGATCAAACCTAGGCCAAGTCAAGAGGTTGAGATGAAATTGTGGGGCAGAGACACGAGCCTCTTTTATGATATGAATGTCCTGTTTCTGAAGGACAGGCTGATGGACTGAGAAAGAAAATAAAAGATAGTGTTTGTTTAAGGCAACACAACTTTAAAAAAAGGGAATAGCCTTGGGTGTCAACCCATCTGGCTCTCACCAAACAGCCTTGACTTTCCATAAGCGTGTTTCCAAAAACCACAAATAGAAGTACTGTTGCTTCTTTTAAAGCTTTGGGATCAACATGAGCAAGATGACCTTGTTTTCTTTTTTTATTATATATAAGTTTTAGTTTTAGCTCCACTACAAATTCCAGAGTTTTATTTAATTCGTCTAAACGAATAAAGAGCAGAAATGGTTGAGAAAACATTGGTGGCAACAGCAGAAATAGATTGTCAACTTCTAAGCTGATTCCTATCATGTGAGAAATCAGGGAACGCATTATGACTGTATAGCCCTAATTCAGCTAAATACAAGTGAACTTTAAACTGCAGTTGCAAACATGCTAATGTTAGTGGTGAGAGATTTACCATTAAAACTGACGAGAAATTTTTTATTTAATTAAATAACTTGCACACGGCACTAAACTACCTAAATGACTATTCAAGTTCTTTTTTTTTTTCAAGGTGTTGCACATGTGAATAAAGGTATATTTGATGTATTCAAGCAGAGAAACACACTGTCCACTACACACTATGCAAGAGCATTTGATTCTTTGGTTCTTTTTTTGAGCCGAAGGGAAAAAAAAAAGTTAGTTCAAAAGTAGACTTTTATACCTCACCAAAAACTCATGGAAAGTCCTCCAGGGCTCTCTACTGTATAATGTATTGTAAGCGCTGTCTACTTGTGAAATTTGCTTGGATGGATTAAGGGATAGAAGGGGAAAAGGAAAGTTCTTTAGGAATGAAAAACATTTGTTGTAACTAAAAGTGGTTGCTTAAAGCAACAAAAAAAAATAATGTCCCTCTTGTTTGTTTTGGAACATTTAATCAGTATGACCCACATAACTTTAGTTGAGTGAAAAGTCCGGAACTAGTTGTGAGATCCTCCAAAAGCAGCGCTCCAACAAATTAAAAAAGCTACTTTTTGTCACAACCGTGAAAGACAGAACGCATTTTTCCTGTTCAGCCTGCATGACAAGCACATACATTGTAATTAAGTTTTAATGTCAAAACTTTAATCTCAAATATAATCACCTTGATTTCTTCAAAATATCATTTTACATCCCTTGTTGGATTTAAAAATGAAAATGATTGAGGGATCATCAAAATACAGTTGATTATTTTAGTTTGATAACTCTTTTGCAATACGTCCTTTGCAGTGCGAGAATGTATTCTGCATTTGTCATTTTTTATTGACTTCTAAGTATTTAATTAAGATGATATATGGAAGTAGATTTACAAGGACGTAATGCAAACTTTCATGGGTTAGGGTTAGTTGCCATTGTCACCATTTTAACTCAGTTGAGGTATCTGCAGTAAGTACAGTTGTTTTTTGTCAAGAGTTATTGGCTAACAGATTACAAAAATTACCTGTAAAAATCTCATAGCATAATCAAACATTTCTTTTCAATCTGTTGTAAACCTTAAGTATAGCTGAACAGTGGAAGGAAAGCTAGGTAAGGCTGTTAAAAGTGTAACTCAGCCAAATGGATGCTCCCAACATTATAATTATGTTAAGATCTCAGGAAAGGTCAGAGGCCAAACTCTGCATCTAAATGGATTTGGTTGGTGTTGAAACAATGCAGCATAAACTCTATAAGCTGCAGTTAAACCATCATTTTTGTTTGCTGAATAAACAAACAGTTTTGCAGTCATAACTGAAATTAAATTTATAATAATAAAAGGTAAACATTTATAGGTAATGCTCATTCCTGCATAGTAAAGCGGAACTTAAATTGATTACATCTCAACTTTACTACCTGTTGATTACTTGGTTAGTCTTTGCTCATGCTGAAAATCTATGGAGAAATAAAAAAACATGGACACAGTATCCTGACTTATTCAGAATACAGAAATTATCAAGATCTTCTAGTTTTTGTAATTGTCTACCCACAGCTGATGGATTTTATGTGTGTGGGAGGCTGGGAAATAAATTGAGGTCATGGAGAGAGCAGAGTCGGCCGAGCTTTATAAATGTACCCAATGCATTTGGGATGGGAATCACACTGTATATACGTTTCCTGTACAATGACACTCCTTCAATATGTGTTTCCATCATCTAACTACTAATCAATATTGGCGTTAATACTAATCCTATGAGATTTTCCTATTTTGTCGTCAAGAGGGCAGCTATAGTTAAAATGTACTCCAATAAATAAACTATAGCTGTATCCTGTGGGTTAAGTTTATCATTTTAAGTGAACGGTTTTTTCGTTTACAGCTGATAAGATATTTAGAGCTCTTGAAAACTAAGACAATGACCTGGCTTTTGTTTAACCTCTTTTGTGATGCACCCTGGATTTCTTTTTATAGAAGAGGAGTGCCCCAGCAACTTTATTTTAGGGAAAGTGCATGTCTGTACTCAAGGATAATTAATTTGATGTTAAGTTAGCGAGTCAATGCACATATATGTCTTTACGCTTCTAGAAAGTTATTGCTATTCAACAAAAATTTAAATGTACGATACTTGGACAGTAAACAGTTTTGTCCACTTGCCTACGTCATACTTTACTTCCCCCTTCCTTAAATAATTGCTTTGCACTAAACAGTTTTCCAGTAGAGTACTTTCAAGCATAAAACGGGGTCCTCAGGTTTTTCTGTCTTACTGCTTCAATCCAGGCTTTGTCAACCTCTGACATTTATCATTAACACAACAAATACTTTAACATACTGAAAATCTTTCTAAAACAAGGACTTGTTGAATTTAACATGTCTTCTTTGTTGTCATCTCTAACAAGAAAAAAATCTTTTTTTTCCCCCCCTTTGGTTTCCCCCTCTCTCACCCCATGTGTCTTCCACCTTCAGCTTGGTGTGGATGAGGGAAGCAGAGCCAATAGAAAAGTTGTTGTTGGTCATCGACCATGTCCAAGCAATGAGGAGATCATCCCACCAAAGTTCTGTGACAACAGGATCGTGTCTTCCAAGGTAAGTTGCACTGCACAACTTTGTTTGCAATTGACTTTAAAACAAGCTTTGTTTTTTCTCTTACTCAAATGAAAAAAATGCAAAAAATATTCAAAATCCAATGAAATCTAATGACTGACCAAATTTGGATGTTGTCTGGGCTGTATTGGTAGCCGCAAACTTGGAGCAGAGTTTGTGCAAATATGCTACAGACTTGACTTAAGGGTTACTTTCTCGACCTACATTCTTTGTGTCAGTAGTAGTTTTAATTGTGTCGGCATTCATTTGAAAGGGATTGCTGAGTTCTACCAATGCACATACTCACTGAAATTTTTGTTGCACATTTACTTAAGCGTTCTGGATTGATGTGAGTTGAATCAGCAATCTATGGATATGTTATGGTGCTAGTGTGGTTTGACATACTGATGGCCGTCTGCTTGTTGGTGGCTCACCCACATAACAAAAAAATGAAGGATTTGAAAGAACTAGTATTCATTCATAGAGATGCCATGCTACTAGTGTTGCTAGTACTGAGCAGCAAAAAGACTCTTGAATCAGTTCCTACAGAGTTGATCGCTACGATGCAAATACATCTCTGAAACCAACAATTATTCTGTTATTGAACAAATGAGTTTATCAAGAGACTAATATTATCTACTCCAAGAACCGAAAAGCAAGGCAGATAGATTGATACAGTTCAGACAACACGAACCAAGGCTTAAAAACATGAGATAACTGTAAAATGCGTTTGTCTAATACGTGTGGTGGCAAATCCAGTGCTGTGTCAGAATGACCTGTTGACAAAGACAAATGTCATTCGCAAGATAGCAAGTCAAGATCTGACCCAACAATGAGCATAAATGCAAAAAGTTAGATGTCTTGGATTACAATTTGATAGGATGTTTGGACTTTCTGGAGGTTAAGACAAGCAAAAATATCTATTTAAATTGCGTTGACACTCTTCTATCTGTATAAACCTCTTTACTGTTAAAACCTCCAAAAAAGTCGGATTTTGCTCTATATTTGTTCATCAGAGTAATTTTACACAACAGTTGTTAGGCTATTATGTAAAATATTGAAATTCTGAATACATTTCTAAATCACTTACTGTTTACATTACAAGATTCCTGAACATTCTCCATAAATATCTTTGCTTCCAATCCAGAGTGAGTTTTAGCCTGTCAAGAACAATTGATGGTCACGGTGGAGCAGTGGTTAGCGCTCTTGCCTCACAGCAAGAAGGCCTCCGGTTCAAGTCCCGGCTGGGGGACATGAAAAACACAACATCAATGGGGGACCTTTCTGTGTGGAGTTTGCATGTTCTCCCTGTGCATGCGTGGGTTTTCTCCGGGATCTCCGGCTTCCTCCCACTGTCCAAAAACATGCTTCATAGGTTGATTGGCAACTCTAAATTGTCCATAGGTGTGACTGTGAGAGTGAATGGATGTGTGATTGAGGATATTCTACCCTGCGACAGACTGGTGACCAGTCCAGGGCATCCCCTGCCTACGCCCAAGTGGCCGGGATAGGCTCCGGCAACCCCCGTGACCCCGAAGGGGAAAAACGGTCAAGAAGATGAATGAATGAATGAAAAAAACATTTATGCTTTCAGTGTCTGAGAACATGCACATAGCGGTTTCCAATGGTAAAGGCAAGCATGGACAGGTGTTGTTTTTTTCTGGTCAGGGAATATTATAAATGAAAGGAATGAGGAAGGGTGGGAGAGAAAGATGGCAGATGGATTTATGGTGCTGCAGTGGCTCCTGCTGAAGAGGGGCAAATCAATTGGCCACTTGACAGCGCGTCAGGGTAAACAGTCTTTAATTACCCCAGCTGTAGTGTTTATGTTGCCTCTCTGCTTCAGCCCGTCATCTAGTTTTTCTCTTCTGCATTGACTCACTGCGTTTCCTCTCCTACTGTTGCTGCACTTTCATTCTCAGTCCCCCTACTGCTGCCAACCCACCCCCCACATTTTCTCATTACTTTTAACTCCTTTTTTTCCTACAAAGTGGGATGGGCCATTCTGCTGCCGCTGCATTTCAACCATTTCCCATGCAGGCACTCTCCTAAGTCGGTGCTGCCTTGCTGTTTCTGTGTGAGTGTTTCAGAGGGTACACTTGTCTATATTAGGATCTTTAGTGTGTTACCTTGTTTTACAGATCTGTTGCCAATGGGACAGTATTGAGCATTCCCCTAAGAATTGTAATACCAGTCATGACCGCTTAAAAAGGACAAAAGCAATCTGATAAGTTCAATAGCTCTTTATTCAAAAGTAGCCAAAGAAAGTAGATAAGTCAGCCACCAAAGTCAGCTGAATACCTGAAGTCCCCATGGTCCGCTTGTGTCCCCAGGCTGTAAAAAGAACAAAGAGTGGAAGCTTTTGAAGCTGTGTGCCTATTTTACTTCTGTAGCTCAAACATAACAATTGACAGACTCTGTGAAAGTCAAATAATGTTCAATCTTTCTGGGCTTGCTAAGCCTTTACTATGGGTTCCAGAATGTTCTTGAAAGAATGGCATGCCTTCTAGCCAAGAAGCAAAAAAAAACAAACAAACAAAAAAAAATGGACCAGAAATTGTGATGTTTGTTTTAACTGATGCTGACTTGAACCCATTTTTCCCCCTCCCATGCAGTATACAGTGTGGAACTTCCTACCAAAGAACCTGTTTGAACAGTTTAGAAGAATTGCCAATTTCTACTTCCTTATCATCTTCCTGGTGCAGGTAAGCCTATGTTTTTTAAATGTGCCAAGCAAAAATATATATTTTTACAGATTTGGTGGATGACAATGATGTGCTAAAGTGTGTGTTTTAACTGTATGTACATTTGTGTAGGTGAAGTGGGACTTGGATCTCAGTTCTGGAAACTGCGTCAGGAAATCTACTACAAATAAATTACCTAAATTATGCGTGTATGTTAAAAAATAATTCAGAACAATTTAAAGTCCATTTAACGTGGGACTTCATAGATCTGGTCTGTAGGTTTATCCTCTTAATAATTTTTAGTGAGTGGCCAGATCATAATCAGTGAGGGTGTGTACAGTCAACTTGCAAATTTTGTGTATGCAGGAATAAAAAAAAAAATTGTTTACAAAAATTGTGTACAAAATAGTTGCAAAAGAAGAAGATGTTGGAAACTTGTTGTAAAATTAAAATTTAGAGTAATTTAGGGACTGTACAGCATCTGCACGAAGGATGAACTGATTTATCATAATTGTATAAATGGAGTGAGGTAGTTTGCTTATAGATTGCCAAATTTAGGGTCAGAGACAAAATGAGTTCAGTAAAGGCACACATACAAAATCCGTAATCAGAAAATAGGTCCAATTTGCCAAAAATAAGTTTCATAGCAAATAAGTTGTGGAAATGTACACTAGTCATCTTTAAATTGACAACACACCTGCTCACATAGACTACTAATAGTCTGACACTCACATAAAGCTTTATTTCGTGACTCAACGTGAGTCTGTCACTCATTTTTATTCTCTAAAGATGTTCTTTCATTTTTGGTGGCAGTTTTTCAAATTTCTTTACTCTGCAAGACCCAACAACCTTCTGCAGTGTCTTTGCCTTACTTTCAGCCTTTACCCCCTGGCCCTGTCAGTCTCTCGGCCAGCGTATTTGCTGGGATTTGTCGCTCAGAGGAATCAGAAAGTTCACTGGAAATATGCTGCCAAGTACTCTACAATTCTTACAGAACACATTGTCCCTTTTTTTTTTTTTTTTTAAAGCTTGAACTTTCTTTACCTGGGTAACCTCTGATCCAGACTGTGTAGTCTCCAAACATAATATCAGCAACACTTTTATAGTTCTGCCTTGTTACATATTCAGGTTGAGTGTGTTTTTGGAGAGTTGGGGAAAATGTGATTTAATTATATACAATCTTATTTGTTTTCTTTTATATAACATCGATTAACACTTTGAGGAAAACATTTATTACATTTTTTGTAGAAAACAAATTGTCGTGAACTCCAATAAAATTCAACTTTATCTTTTGTTTGCCTGATGGAGGAAAATGTTTAGAAAGATTGATCAGAAAAATCTAAAATAATAGAATTGGTTACAGTTGTAAGTTAATAGCTGTCTTTATTTATTTATATGTATCTAGTCCATTTCATGGAGAAGAGCCCTTATCAGCAAAAAGCAGCTCCCTGATCAGCCCTCAACTATCACGTTCAGACTAATATTGGATCTGAATACTAATATTGGACTAATATTGGCTCTGATTAGGGTCTCGTTTTACTGCCAAAACACTGAATGGATTTATAACTTATTTTGGTTTTTATTTGGTTTATATACCAGTAGTCACACCTCAGATACAGGAGCAACAATGTGGTTTTTATCCTGGTTTTAGAACAGAAGAGCAGTTTTACACTCAATTAATTGGGTGCTGGAGTGTTCGTGGGAGTTTGCTCATCCACACCATATGCGTCTTGTGAATTTGGGAAAGGCGTTTGACCATGCTGCCCATGGTGTCCTGTGGAGGGTGCTCTGTAAGTATGGGGTTTGAGGAGTCTTACTAAGGGCTGTCCAATCCCTGTATTACCAGAGCTGGAGCTTGGTTTTGCCTAGGTGGCAGTAATTCTGACCTGTTCCAGGTACACTTTGGACTCCAGCGGGGCTACCCTCTATCGCTGGTTCTGTTCATAATCCTTATGGACACAATGTTAAGGCACAGCCAGGGGCTGGAGGGAGTCTGATTTTGAGACCATAGGATTTCCTTTCTGCTCTTTGCAGATGATATTGTCCTGTTGACTTCATTGAGCCGGAACTTCTAGTAGGGGTAGTTTACAGCCGAGTGTGAAGCAGCTGGGAAGGGGGCCACCACTGGGGCCATTCTGAGGCCAGTTGTACTTTGTCTTTTCTAGTCGCTGGAGTGCCCTTTCCTCAGGAGTTCAGGTATCTTGGGGTTTCGTTCATAAGTGAGGGAAGATCCTAGCATGAGATCAACAGGCAGATTAATGTGGTGTCCGCTGCCTTGCAGTTCGGAGAGGTAGAAGAGGGAGCTGAGCAGGAGAGTGAAGCTCTCAATTTTCAATACTCATCTTTGATCTTGAGCTCTGGAGTATGACCGAAAGAAAGATGTTTCAGATACTATGCTGTTTTTTTATTGTTTTTAATTTAAGTTAGACTTTGACTTGTTTAAAAAAAAGGCTTTCAGACAACATGTCAAATGAAAAGAGCAATAGAGTTGGGTATCACTGCAAAAATAGTAAATCGATTTTATTATGTTTTTTTTATTTCAACTTTTCATTTGAAACCAATGTATCTATTAACGTGAGGTTTTTCTGTAATTAATGATGATAAATAATGGTGAAACTTTCAAGTCATATTTTTCATGATTAAAAACTAACAGTATGCAGTTTTTTGCTTAAGAACTAATACAAATTTGCATGAAAGGCAAATAAATTCATACATTTGATGACTTAACATAACTTTGTTTTACAAAAAAGTAAAGCTTTCAGTAATAAAATGTTAACTCTTGCATGAAAGACTATCAGAAAATCTGCCCATGCCTGAAAAACTGTTTAAAAGCGGAATCCTTGCTTGAAAAGGAGTGGGAGGAAGCAAGCTTATATAATCCCACCCCTACTGAGTAAATTCATTTTATAGTTTTAGACAGTTTTTGTAATCATGGATTATTATTATGGATCAATGGATTTTTTATTTTCAAAATAATGATTGGTTTGCTTCTGATTTCTTGGTGTCTTTAGACACAAACCGACTGCTTATGATACTCTGTTCTTTGAACTGGAATTGGAGCACTCCATGTCATGCTAGGGAAGTTTCCTTTTTGTATTCTTGTCAACACCATCAAGCAGATTTAACAATACTGTTTATCATTTTAATATGGGCACTGTTCCAAAACAAACAACTGGCATTGTCTACATTATTAGTTCGCTAACATGCATGACGCAGGCTTTGAAAAACAGCAGTTTGCATGCAGTGAACGCACCTCATTGCTAGTTTTTTTAATCAAGTTCATACAAGTTTTCTTTTCTCCAAGGTTCAACAATAAAACTATAGAAATGTAAATATATACATTTTTAAAACATTTTATTTTTTATTTAATTGACATAGACTTTCTCTGCTTTTTAAATGTAAATTTTTGAAGATTAATGTTTAATCAGGTAATAAGTTCCAAATTAAATCTTTCTGCATTAACCCAAATTATAATTTTCTGTTGTCATTTGTTTTTGGTGTACAGTATTTTGCTTTTATACTTGTTCTTACAGCAAAAGAAATCGCATGTTGGTGAGGGCTGCTCACCAAAACATGGTTTTCTTTTCCAAATTCTCTCCTCTTTACGCCAAGTGGACCTGAACAAAATAAAACTTAACCAATCTAATGAGTTCAAAAGAGGACAAATGCAATTTGCTTTCACATCTGCCCTTTCTAAATCTGTCTTTTTTCGTATCCATGGAAATAGGCTGTGGTCTTTTTTTAGTACCAAAGCAGAAAACAGCCCCGTAGTGTAAACAGGCCTTGGCACTGGGCCTGAGTTCTGTGGGGATGGTGGTAGGGAATGTTTTTTTTTAAGTTCGGTTTTCCCTTGAAACTGACATCTGCCTTGATTGGTGTGGCAGTTCTCAGTAGTCTGTTCCTACGATGAAGTGAAAATGATCTTTAGTATGTTTCTAAAAAAAAAACCCAATTGTTTTCTAGAGACAGATGGTCAGATGATGTGCTTTATCCCCAGTTTCAGACTGACGTCTCCTCAACCTACCTTAAACCCATCTTCAGATTATTAGGGTTTCTCCTAACTGTTTATCATCATTGCAAATATTTTCTGCACGCTTCAGTTGAAGCAGTGCTTGTGATAAAAAACAACCAAAAAAAGCTATCACGTTTGCAGTATTTAGACTGACTCTTTTTAAAAGGATTTGCTGTGACTTCATGTTTCCACTGTTTGTGCTAGAGTATGCTATATGTTCATGCTTATCCCCATGATCCGAGTCAGTGGGTGTCCTCTGTTTGCTGATAGTGTTTACCCATTCTTCAGGGAAGTTGGCATTTCTTCACTAATCCACTCTCCAGAGGGCTACTTATTCTAACCAGTTTCTCCCCCTCGTTTTTTTTTTTTTTTTTTTACCATGCACTGTGTTTAATAAAGGCATGGAAACCGAGCCTTCATGTTTCATTTTTATTTAGCAGACCAAAAAAAACAAAAAAACAATCATGCCTAGCTAAGAAAGTGCAAGTACTCTATCAATAGGGGTGCACGGATGATCCGTGATTCATACGCATCACTAGCCATGGACCACCCCGCCCATGCGCACCTCGCGAGCGCATCATTTAAATCAATTGTCCATTCAAACCGAACGCAATTTGTTTGTCAAAGTAATGTACACTGTCTTTGATTTGACATGCATCAAAGTTGCTGCTTGACGTTTGTCCTGAAGTGTATTAACCTGCAGCACCCGCCGCGTGTGGGAGGAGCTTCGGTCAAAAGCTTTTCTCAACTTCATTATGGAGGACGCTGATGATGAGAGATCCAGTTTATTAATTTCGAAAAGAAATGTACAAAAGCATCACTGCACGTCGCTTCAGAAATCAGTCAGACACTCCCCGGTGAGGAGCAGCAGCTGTCCCGCACAGTGGTAGGAGAAAAAAAAGCTGCTCCATCTGTAAACAGGGGGAGGGGCTTTTTAGCAGTAGAAACACAGTGAAAGAATGAAAAGTAGTAAATTCTAACACCCCCTGATGTTTTCAAAGCACATTTGTTCATATGGGCATCTTTTCTATAACGGAATATCTTGAGTTCAAAGATCTCATTAATGTTTTGTTTTTATGAGCAAATTTTTAATGTTATACTTTATTTCCCAACATTAAAATGTTATACTTGTACTTTATATATGCTTTACTAAATCTATGTTTTAAAGCTTTAAAGAAAAAATAATTGTAGACTTTTATTTTGTTTTAGTTTTTCTATTTTACTCATCCAAAAAAGGATCTGAACTGTGATTTTAAAACTGTGACACAATCCAAAGAGTGAGTTTTTTTGAACCGTTGCACCCCTGTCTATCAACCATGTGCCATCTAAATTCCAACTTTGTTCAATCATTGCCTTTTTCCCCTTTATTTTCTTTAGGAGTTTGTTTCTGTTCATCTTTCTTTTTTCCTTTCTGCCTCACATAACCCCCCTCCATCTCTCTGCAGAGCTGCACTGCTGACGTCAGCAACCAGGGAGCCCTCTGTACTCCTAAGCGACACAAATAGACACAGGCTGATTAAAAAAAAAGTAGCACTCTTCTATAAATAGCTTCTGCATGCCTTTGCTTGAATTTGATCGAACGGGAATAAAGCATTGTGAGAGAGGGTGAAAATGAGAACAGGAGGAGAGAGTGACTGGGTAGGAGGACACCAGGACCCACAGCGCTGCCCGGGGGACTCTGGAGACCCGCTATCTGTCTATCTCTATGACACACTTCCCAGCTCAGATGAAGGGCTTTGTGCTGCTCTGCTCTGCTCTGCTGCTCTGATATCACACCAGCACTTCAGCAGCAGGAAACTTTTAACTCCAACTGCAGAGATTTTTTAAGGGAGCTTTTCTGTTGGTCTTATAGAAGGAATAATGAAGATATAATTGTAGGTGATTTCTAATGTAATAAGAAACACAAGCTCAGATGTTTTTTAGTTTTAGTTATTTTGCTTCAGAGCAAACTCCTGTAGAAGACTTGACTATTGTTCCATCCAATCATAAATGTACTAATCATATCAAAATTGGGAGCAAGTTGCCTTAAAACAGCTGTTGAGACACCACTGATAAAGTTGGCCTCTTGAAAAATGATATGCTGTCTTTCTAATGCAGACTTTTTTGTGTTTTCCTGTTCAGACTACTTGATGCTTCAGCACACAGCCATTAGAGCCCTCTTTCAAGGACCATTATGGCCGTTTCAATTTTACCTTAAATGTCAGAGCTTATCCACAGTTAACCTTATCATACAGCGGAGAATACTTTTGCAGGGGTCGGCATGAAAACTTGTTAATATTGCTAATTTAGTGACTTATTGAATTAGTTTATAATTACATTTTGATTGATTATACCCTTTCATTTAATTTAGAACTTGCTGACAAAGCAAGTTTCTCTGTGGCTGGTTATAACTATAGACAATGTTCTACAGAAAGTTATTGGGCCGTGCAGATGAAGGGTCAATGAGCAGAATATGAACACGTCTTTCCAAAACCAGGAACATATTTGGCTAATCAACTACCTCTTGCTCTTATTTATCACTCTGTTATCTAGAAAAAAGATCCTGCTGCTTTGTAGTTCAAATAAACCAATTCATAAACACAATTCTTTATCTTGTTCTTTACAGCAGCAAACATTAATTGCACACTTTTGACAATAACAACCAACTTGTAAGACTTATAAAAATATTACATTTGGTAGTGATTAAACAGACGGTAAAATAACAGAGATTTGGTGGAGAAAGAAATTTGTAACAAAAAAATAAATCAAAATGAAGAATACTAGAAGAGTAAAGCATCGCAACAACACAGGACATGATCTGGTGGGCTGGTTTCAGTGTACAGTCGCACCTTTGGCTGCATCTTTAGCTTCCTGAAGAAGTACACATGCAAATAATAATCAGAAGAACACTGTTGGCAAAATATAACTAGATAACTTCCTTAACATCATATTATTAAATACAGAAAAGTAAGACTGCTTGACTTTACCATGTGGCTGTAGGATTAATTTTAAAGCTGTGACGGTAACACTGAAAAAGACTGCAATTCTTCCGTGGTGACTCTTAATGTTCCTGTCAAAATGATCAAAATTATTTTGGAATTTGATTGTAAACTCATAACTACCAATAAATGAGCCCTGATCATTCTCCTTTAGTGTTTTTTTTTTTTTTTTTTACAGATGCTGAACATACTGCTTTACTGTAGTCAGTGTACTACATCTGATGTGGTCATCTTGGCCATTATGTGGATTAGATTATGAGGGTAAAGAGAGATTTTCTTTAGAGTACTCTCTTCTGGTAACTCAGTACATGAGAATTAAATTAATACAGGTAACCCATAGATCAAACAATAAACAAGCATAGGACATAGTTTATGGTGACTCTGGAGTCAGTTTTATCCTTTTATTATTGTCTCTATCCTGGTCTGCTCTTATGTCTCTAAATCTCAACCCTTCCAAAAATGAATACATGGGTTGAACAAAGGCTTTATAGCCACTGAAACACAGCTAGTAAAGGCTGTTTTAGAGCTGAGGTTTACCTGTCAATGTAGGGTTTCATTGACAGTGGGTCAATAAAAAGACTACCGCTCTAGGTTTGCTAAATTTCAATGTTGAATGCAGAGTAGTATAAGATGTAAGCTATTCTTAGATTGTAAGTATGTTTATTTCTGTGGAAAAGTTGCCTTGTTTTACAAATAAGTGGATGAGAATGTTTTTGAAACAAGCTACCAAACAGCCATCTGGTAAAGTGACCTGGCTTCACTTACTTCACTTGAAACGTTTTAAAGTGATGGGGCTACCCCTAATTTTGACATGTAAACAGGGCTGTAGCAGTATTCTTTTTGTCAGACTCCTTACTGGCATTCCATTGTCAAAATTAGCTTTCTGAGTTTTCCCCTCCTTAATTGGAATCTTAGAAAGGCATTGATAGACAAGTAGCGTGTGTGTGTTATATGAAGGTGTTTGAGTAGATAAAGACTGGGGCTTTGTTTTCACTTCATGTTAGGAAACTTGCACTTTATATTCAGTTGAGGTGCGAGGGAGGAAAACACTGGAGACTGCATCAAAATGCATCCCTGACAACAGAGGTGAGCTGATGTCTCTCTGACACTTTGTAGCTCTTCTGGTCAGAATATCAATGAGCTGGATTGGTTGTGTGTACGAGTAATAATTCAAACATCTCTGTGAGGAAACAAGTAGGAAATGAGGAAATAAGTCCGTATTCTGCAAAACCTGGAATGTTGGGGAAATCCAATTGCTGGTTTTGAAAGAACTCTGTGTTAAGGTGCTTGTGTTTTTGAGATTTACTTGTGTTGGACCTTTGTAACATACTTTATTAAGCTGCTTGGTCATTAGTTCAGAATTATTACAAAAGTAAGCCCTGATAATGCTGCCACATGTCCTGAAACTGGGTCTGGTTGTTCCTGTAATACATCTGGGTGGGCAAGGGGAGTTTGACGAAGTCCTTTTCTGTCTACCCCTCACATCTAGACACAGTTGTTGGCATTCCAATCAGTATAGTGCTTAACTCAGGGGTGTCAAACTCGTTTTGGTTCGGGGACCACTGTCTGATCCCAAGTGGGCCGGATCAGTAACATAAAAGCCAAAATCAGCTTTGTTTTTATGTTTTTTTTACTCAGTTGGAAAAAATGCCTCAACCAAAATTGTAGCCTAATCAGTTATTATTACAAATTAACAGAGGCCAATGGATCTCAAATAAAATGCATTTCACTTAAAAAAAAGGTTTATTCAATTTTACACAGACTGAGTATTTCACATCTGACACTGAAGCAATCCCGTTAATAAACTCAAGAGGTGCTACGGTAAAGAATTAAACACATTTCCTAAAATGTAAATGTGCAACTCAATGAAAAATTAAACTAAGTTAAACTTGCAAACATTTGTGAACATAAGAATTTGAAGTTAACCTCCTTTCTCTCCTGAAACTCACCCATCCATCAATATCAGGATTTAGATCCTGTGCAGAAACACATTTACTGTCATTCAAGTGTGCACAACACATTGAAATGTCCAAGAATCTATTCGTGGTTTGCTGCCTAAATTTTGTGGTAACACCTGCTCTTTTCCTGACCTTTAATGGGGCGCCATCAGTGACCAGACTGACATCACATGACCAGTTTTTTCCAACATAGTCTGGCACAGTAACTAGAGAGCTGACTATGTCATCAGCCGTTGTTGTGTCCATCAACTCAAGAAACTCCGCTGTGACGGTCTCTTTAACACCTCTAATACATATGCACAGTTGTGCAATATCTGTATCTGTGCTTTCATCAATAGTGACCAAAAGTAGCTAGGTGTCACTGCTCCATCACTGACGTCATGGTTGCAGTAAATGCAGACGGTTATTTTGTCAGTCCAGCTAATAGTTTGTAAATCTTTGCTTTTCTTAACTCCCCCTGCAAATGATGAAACTTTTCTTTATGGTGAGTCTCATAGTGGTGCTGAATGTTGGATTCTTTGAGAACCTGTTGCTGACATACGAAGCATGCAGGTTTTGCATTCAACTCCGTGAACGAACAAAACTCTTTCCATTTTTCCTGGAAAGCGCAGCCCTCTCCATCCTTTTCTTTTCGTTTTGACAACATTTTGGTGCTTAGGGTGTCACTACTGATCATCCTTATAATTTGTATTCTTCATGACTGGGCCGGATTAAACCATCGGCTCGCGGACCGTATGTTTGACACCCCCGGCTTAATTCATTTGACTAAAAGCTCTGTCTCATGTGTTCCCTTGCAAGAATTCGAAAAGCTCCTGAAAGTGGACTACACCCTACATTTACAGAGAAAAGCCATCTTTAAACAGTCACCACACATCGCTCCTCCTGCAGTGTTATTTTATGTACATCTAAAAGCACAGATTTTTAAGTTGGGGTTCATTTGTCTTAAAATTAAGATTCAAAAACATGTTTTTCTTTTTCCTTTCAGGTGATAGTGGACACCCCCACCAGCCCAGTCACCAGTGGCCTACCTTTATTTTTTGTGATAACAGTAACTGCTATCAAACAGGTAAGACATGGCTTAATTTGTCAGAAATGTGCTAGTAGTTGATACTTTTTTTAAATATCCAGCTAGAACAGCCAGCCATGTCCTCATTTCCTGGTTGTCTCCCATTTCCACATAACACATTAAATCCCTCTGCTTTTATAACTCCCCTGCTGTGATTTTAGTTTGAAGGATCAGAATAATCATCTCTTGGGTTTCGCTTTAATGTGCTCTGCTGGGGAGTTCTGATTGGTGTGAAGATGTATTATCCTCCAGAGAAGTGTCAGTGAAAGAAAGGAAGAGCAAGACTAGAAAACAATACAAGTTATCATGCAGTGTCTATTTATTTGGTTTTACTGCTGGGGCTTTGAAACACACAATAGTGGGTGGGCTTCCTTCCTTAATGCTTTGGGAAGCACTGGAACTCCCTTAGCCAGGCTTTGAAGTCGGACACCTGGGAAGCATGTCTGGCAATATTAGTCAGGTGTAGGGGAATTCTACTGGCCATCTGTGCAATGCTTCCTCTTCTTGTTTCCTCCCTGGCACTTCTCCACATTTCTCAAGTAGAGTTATACCAGATTCTGGCTCAGCCTGTAGTGTCAGTGTGTGTCCTCCCTTTACACCCCTCCCATCACTGCACCATCTCCCATCAATATCTTGATGTTTGTTGGAAGAAAACACAACATTTTGAGCCTATTAAGACTGCAGCATATTTCTTATTTGTTTTATTTTTACTTTTTGCTTTTGCACCACCTGACTCAGGATTATAGTTTGAATGCACTGCTGGGCATGCTCACCATCAGATTTTGCCCCTTCAGGCACACAATGACGAAAAAGTCCTACAATTTAAAATGTATGCATGATATAGTCTTCTCCTAAGGATACATGACATCGTCTTTTACACATTTTACTTTCGTTGTTCTTTTTCTGTCATGCTATCCTTTTCTGAAGCCAAAACTCTTTCCTGGCTCCCCCCTCCTGGACAGACACAGCTCAACTGTGCCACTTTGTGTTGATGTCAAAGCTCTTTGTGTCCTGTGGGAACTAATACCAAATGGAAAGTTTGTTCTTTTTTGTTGCACTAAGCAAATAATACAATTCTGATTTTGAAATATTGCCATAGGGATATGAAGATTGGCTGCGGCACAAGGCTGACAATGAGGTGAATAAGTATAAAGTGACGGTGCTTGTGGACGGCAAGAGGATAGAAAGCGAGAGTGAGAAGATCAAGGTACTTTTTATGAAAGATTTTTTTTTCTTGGATCAAACATAAGCTACTGGTTCATTGGTGTGATTGTATTTGGAATAAATTCACAGGCAGAACATGCTCTGTCCAGACCATGATCTGCCTGTGAATATAATAAGCCTATTAGGTATTTAAACATGGATCTAAGGTCATTAATCTATCAACACTCAGATGTTACCTGAAACCTGAAAGTTTTTTTAAGATGCAACAAAATAGGCCAGTTTCATTACTAGAACTTTTTCTCTTTCTATTTTAAAAGAATTGATGTTGTTCTTTAACAGGTTTCAATCACAACTGGACTGACAAGTTTTTTTTGTTTCATTAATATAACACTTATTCTCTCTAATATCTAGTGAAGAACCTTGGGGTCAAATGTGGCCTCGTCTTAACCTTAAGTTGCCTGTTTAACAGATATAAAGAACTGCATATCACAAAAGTTTTCAACCTTTTTATCCTGAGATATGTAGTAAATGATATGCATTCATTTTTATTCAGACTCTTTAGCTGTACATCAAGACTCATTTAATCCTTGGTTTACATTCTTTTTTGTTTTTTACTGTCAACACCATCAGAGATCAGTGTTCCCATCCAAGCTATGTGGCCCTGACTTCTAGTAACATTTTGAATTCATTTTAAATTCCTCTAAGCTTCTTTAGTCAAAACATCCCATTTATACATTTATTTGTTCAAACCAAATCTGTGCTCTCAGGCTTGGGTCCTGCTTGTGGTTTCTGGTCTGTTGAAGCCCAGATGTGGTGGCAGCTCTTCCGTTTTTGTTTCTTCTCATGTAGATACAGCTGCATGTTTTGGTTTGAAGAAGCTATATTTTCTCTTGACGCACATTTTAAATACTTTTTAATAAAAAAGAATAATTTTAATTTTGGTTTGTTTCAACATAGGATCTTTATTGTTTCACAGCATGTTATTCATTAGCAAGCAACAGATGGTTAAATAACTGGCAAACAGTTAAGACTAAAAGTGAAAAGTGACTATTAACCAAACAAGTTCTTCTTACTTAGTTAGTTGTGCCTATTGCCTATTCACCTAACCGGTAGAAAATTAACTTTAGTCCCTTTCAGTTCCATAGTCGAAGACATTTCCTCGTTGTCATTATTACATGAAAGCCATCATGGCCTCTTCCTTCACCCAAAGGAGTAAGCTAATCCTAACCAGTTTATCACTGGATCTCTTCAGGTGGGAGACATTGTGGAAGTAAAAGAAAACGAGACCTTTCCCTGTGATTTAATACTGCTGCAATCTCATCGAGATGACGACACATGTTTTGTGACCACAGCAAGTCTGGATGGAGAGTCCAATCATAAAGTAAGATGCATTCCTATCCCTACCTTCATTATTTGAATCCTATGTCTTGAAAAAATATTACTTTTATGGCAAAAGAGTTTCCTTTTTCCTAAAAGGAAAGCTAATTATATGTTAAGCTAATTATATTGTCCAGCTTTATAAAGTGAAGTTAGACTTTAGAAAGTCATTTAGAAAGTCTATAGGAAACTCATGTACATTTTCAGTGCTTTTTTGTTCGGTTTGGTGTTAGAAAATCTGTATATGTTAAAACACCTAAATACTGACTTGTTGAATTACTCAGTAGTAAACAACACCCAACTCAAGAAATGTTGCCAAAATGTTACCAATAGAAAAAGAATTAACAAACTACGTTAACAGTTTTAAATTACATCTTTTCACAGTGTGGTTTAGCGTCCTTAAGATAACTTAAGCAAATGAGACAACTTGAAGCCAAAAAAAGTGACAGCGATAAAACATTGTAGCACATGGAGACGTAACACTGGTGTGTTGAGTAATTTGTGCATCACTGTCAAGAGGCTTTAAAAATGATAAAGTGGTTAACATCCAAGGAATAGACATAAAAGTCTAAAAAGCCATAATGTATCCAAAGAAAGCATTTGAATGACTCTTAAAAAGATGAATGACCTCTTCAAAAACTGTAGAATAGTCTTGCTTATAAAAAAAAGAATGTATGAGCTTGTCACCTTAAATAAAGAGTGGGTTTGTGTGATTTTCACCCTCTCATGATAAAATCCATTGTCTTGCTTCTCAGTAAGCATTGTCTTTTTGGGTAACTTTAAACTATAAAAGGCACATGGGTCTATATGACTACCTGACCCAACTGAGTCAAAACTCTTCCTCTGCTTTGTCTCCGACTCTTCCACATGTCCAGACTCATTACACAGTGCCAAACATTGAGAGCGATCTGGAATCCCTCACCGCCACCATTGAGTGTGAACAGCCACAGTCTGACCTTTACAAGTAAGTCCCAACACATTTACACTGTAGTGATCAGAGGCCTGTGGTTTGCCAGGCTTCCGACTAACACGACTGTCAAAAATCAGACACTGAGTTTGGAATAGAAAGATTTGTCTTAGATCAGGAATGACAAAATTTGTCTTCAAACAGAAATCTCAACTTTTCCCCCCTTTTAGTAGAGGACATTTGCTTTCCTCTCGGGATAAAATGATTTCATTTTGCTTGTCGCTTGTGAGCTATTATTAGATTATATGATTTGCAGAGTCAATGAAAACAACAGCATGTTTCAGGCAGTAATTAACTTCCCTCCATTCCTCTGCGCTGATGTTTGAAATGTTCTTTAGGTTAAAAAAAACTCTGAAACCTAAAGTTCTAGCACACTCCAGTCAACTTCAGAGCGGTGAAGGCTGTGATGGATTGATAACAAAGTGATGTGTAGTGAGACGGTTATTGTTTCTGGGGTGTCTTGAGGAGCACATCGTAGAGATCACACTATGAGCACAACCGATCTTGGCTTGTATTGCATTTGTTGTCTTCATGCTGGCAGTCTTCTGGATTCCTTGAACCCTTTAAAGACCCATAGTGATGAAAATTGGGCTTTTAATTTTTTTAACATGTTCTTGTGACAGTTTTCTGATGATGGAAGACATATATAAAGACAATTAAGCCTAAAATTGCATTTCAAATGAATTTCCAATGAACTTCTGCTGCTCTGCTTAAGCCATGTTCTAGACCAGTGTTTTTCAACCAGTGTGCCGCGGCACACTAGTGTGCCGTGGGAGATGGTCAAGTGTGCCGTGGGAAATTGCCCTCATTAACTGATCTAAAAACATTTTCCATCTCCAGGAAATCAGCTCTTTGTTCATCCAAACAGACCCTGATAAAACACTGAGTAGTTAGGAATATAAAAAATCTTAAAATTACTTTTTCTTTGTATTTATTTAATTCTATTAAAGACATTTTGATAAGAATGACTGTACCGCGATTTACCTGTAGCTATAACAGTTTGCGGAAAAGTCCCGCCCATTTAACTGTCTCCGCCAATCATTCTTGAAGGCTTAATCACATGTCATCAGTCTGACCAATCAGAAGTGCTTAAAGTCTTCACTTCCTTGTTCTCAGTGGCGCCTCCAGAAATTTTTCATGGGGGTGGCCAGTGGGGGGCCACATTAAATCTTGGGGTGGCACACAAAAACCATGAGCTATATTTTTAAAATTCATTCTACCAAACGTAGTAAAACAACCTGTAGAAAACCAACAGAAAGATAAATGCCTACTGATATTTTGTAGAACATGAACTTATAGTAGATACTACTAGTATAATAACTAATAGATACTAGTAGATACCATTAGTAGATACTACTACTGATATATATATATATATTTTTTGTTTATATTTAATGCTTTGGTGTGTCTGCTTGGGGTGTTCGGCTCTTGACTGAGAGATATCTACAATAAACAAAAAATGAAATCTGCTGTTCTGAAATAATAATAAAAATATCCTTCTAATTATTAATTATATCTGTAGACATTTCTATTCAGACTTATAATCATGAAACATTTTTATTATTAGGGTAACATAATTCTAACTTCACCAGTTGGTCCAGGAACAGGTGGAGCCCCTGCTTATGCTGAGTTCTGCCTTGCTTCTCTGACCAATGATGCTGACTGATGCTGAGAGTCTCATCTTTGTCTTCCTTATTCTCTTCTGTCATTCATGCTGCTCTGTCTCATCTTCCTCCTCCTCCTCACTACTCCTCTGTTGCTCCCCTACCATCTCTTTCACTCCTTCTGCTGCACTTTTATTCTTAAAATAAGAATATATGTTGAATTTCTCTTCATTCTCTGAAAATGGACAGACACAAGCATCAACTAATGACTATAGGTAACTCTGTGCAAACAAAAACACATCAAAATGTTGCGGTAACACAACAACCAGTGCTTAAATAGTGCCATGAAAATGAGTGGCTTGTGACAGGGACATCCTTTTTTTACTTATTAATAAGAAGTAATGACACATCCACCGCCGCTGATGATGTGGCGTATTTGCACCAAGTATTTGCACACTGGGTTTACATGTTTTGCAGACCGCATGTTTTTTACACCTTTGCAGCTGTATTTATTTAATATTTAATATTTATTTCTTTATTTAATAAGAATCTAATTTTTGATAATAATTTTTCATAATAATTTTCTGTGATATTTTTAATTATTTAATATAAATGTCATTTGTGATGTCCTTTATTGATGTTATATTATACAGATTATTTCTGAATGTCGTGTTGCTGCCATAGATAAATGATATTTCCCCATTGTGGGATTAATAAAGTCATCTATCTATCTATCTATCTATCTATCTATCTATCTATCTATCTATCTATCTATCTATCTATCTATCTATCTATCTATCTATCTATCTATCTATCTATCTATCTATCTATCTATCTATCTATCTATCTATCTATCTATCTATCTATCTATCTATCTATCTATCTATCTATCTATCTATCTATCTATCTATCTATCTATCTATCTATCTATCTATCTATCTATCTATCTATCTATCTATCTATCTATCTATCTATCTATCTATCTATCTATCTATCTATCTATCTATCTATCTATCTATCTATCTATCTATCTATCTATCTATCTATCTATCTATCTATCTATCTATCTATCTATCTATCTATCTATCTATCTATCTATCTATCTATCTATCTATCTATCTATCTATCTATCTATCTATCTATCTATCTATCTATCTATCTATCTATCTATCTATCTATCTATCTATCTATCTATCTATCTATCTATCTATCTATCTATCTATCTATCTATCTATCTATCTATCTATCTATCTATCTATCTATCTATCTATCTATCTATCTATCTATCTATCTATCTATCTATCTATCTATCTATCTATCTATCTATCTATCTATCTATCTATCTATCTATCTATCTATCTATCTATCTATCTATCTATCTATCTATCTATCTATCTATCTATCTATCTATCTATCTATCTATCTATCTATCTATCTATCTATCTATCTATCTATCTATCTATCTATCTATCTATCTATCTATCTATCTATCTATCTATCTATCTATCTATCTATCTATCTATCTATCTATCTATCTATCTATCTATCTATCTATCTATCTATCTATCTATCTATCTATCTATCTATCTATCTATCTATCTATCTATCTATCTATCTATCTATCTATCTATCTATCTATCTATCTATCTATCTATCTATCTATCTATCTATCTATCTATCTATCTATCTATCTATCTATCTATCTATCTATCTATCTATCTATCTATCTATCTATCTATCTATCTATCTATCTATCTATCTATCTATCTATCTATCTATCTATCTATCTATCTATCTATCTATCTATCTAGATCAAAAGTACAGTAAACAGATTGTTAAAGACCCACGGAAAATATTTAACAGGAAAAGAAACGTAGCATTTTGGGATGTGTGATTGTGTGTGCGTGCGTGCGCTCTCGCGCGCACGCGTGTGTGTGCGTGCTGAAACCGGTGCTCGCGCGATGCAGGAAGAGAGGGGGGATAGCGCGTGTGAGGTTGTGGAGCGCATACACGCGCGGTCAGTCGCCCGTTTTGGACTTAAGGAAACAGTAATAAAGAAAGTTCATCTTTAGTGACTGAGACTGGTTCTTTTGTCTGACCGGCCCAGAGGATCTGAGGGTTCGAACGCGGAAGTGAACCACGCGTCTTATTCATTCTGCGTCCAGCGGCTCCTCTGTAGATGTCTGCGCACTCAAAGGCAGCAGGGAGGGGAGGGGGTGTGGGCCGGTTTAGGTGATCAGAGCGACTTGCCGCTTGCTGGCTGTGCATTTGGGATGAAACGCACAACTGATGCTACCACAGCTTATAGTGGCTACTGGGGTGGCCACTGGGGTGGCCAGGTGTCGGAGAGGGGTGGCCATGGCCACCCCTGGCCACCCCCTAGTGGCGCCACTGCTTGTTCTTAATTCTGCTCATAAATTCTCTCAGTTCCAACAAAAATACCAGCTAAAGCTCGTCTTTAGCGGTGTAGCTTTCCACAGAGTCCGGTGTCAGACCGTGGAACAAGTGAACAAAACCATGAAGCTCAGAGACGCGGGTCTTTCTGCTCTTTTTCTGCAGTTTTCACACTACATCTCCCATGATGCATTGTCTTAAAGGGCCAGTGTCCCAGCGCACAATGAGTTGTCCTTGTGAAACGTCTTGAAACCACAATAAACAAACAGTTTCTAAATTTTCTAATTTAACTTTCATTTCATCTCTTAGAAAAAACAGCCGCAACTTTCTGCTTTTCCGGCCACAATTATCACCCAAATGCACGTGAGATTGCGGGCGGGGGGAGGGCTGTCGATCAATACAGACCATGAATTTCTGCTTTTTTTTTTTTTTTTTTTGGATGCTGGTGTGCCGCGGGATTTTTGTCAAGGTTAAAGTGTGCCGTGGCACAAAAAAGGTTGAAAAACACTGTTCTAGAAAACTACACAGGTTTTTGATAATGCCTTAAAATGCATACCGGTAATCATAATTTAGACCAAATATACATAATTTAGGCAAAACAACCAAAACATCATTACCATCTCATTGCAACTGTTTAAAAAAAATGATACTCCAAATGACCCTTGTTGACGTAGGAGGCAAACATCTAACATACAAGGGCTCATCTGATTGGTCAACATCGGAAAGGGTCCATCCAATTGGTCAAATGCATAAATGGATTTATTTGATTCGTTAAATGCTTCAAGCTGCCATAGGATTGTATTAGCACATTTAAGGTAACCATTAATTGCGATTTTTGCTGACTTTTGCGATATGGATATTGCACTGCTTGATATTGCGATAACGATAAATTTGCGGTATATTGTGCTGGCCTAGCTGGTTGTTTTAATGACAGTAAAACATCTGACTTTCATACTTTCAGCTGTATTACAAGATGTCTAAATTACACTCATCTCAACGTTACCTGTGTTTTTTTTAGGTTTGTGGGCCGCATGGACATCTACAAAGACAGCCAGGAGCCCATATTCAGGTGAGAGCTTTTTAAGAACCATCTCAGAAAGAACCAAAGTTCAGTTGTTTTAAGCACCCATGTGCTCTCTTTGCTTCACCAACAAATCACTACTCCATTGATCCTTCATAGCAAAGAAGCATTAAAGTTAAAACAAGCTGGCAGGGTTTAAGCCACTTCTTTCAAAGCACTCCCTCTGGCATTCATCATTGACTACTTTGTAATGGCCATATAAACAAAAGCCAGTGTCTTTTCTTAAGAACAGCAGGGCAAGTGTGAGCTTGGACTGCATTCATACTGTCATTGCATTTCTTAGGACACCCGCCAGGTTTCCATTAGGAATATAGGCGGTGTAGGGATCGCTGGGATTCAGTTTGACCTCACAGTTTGATCTTCTTGCTGTGACAATGCAGGTCTTTGGGTCCGGAAAACCTTCTGCTGAAAGGCGCTACTTTAAAAAACACAAAAATGATATATGGTGAGTCAAATGAATAGGCATTATGACAATCATAAATAACTGCTGAAACTGGTTTATTATGTGAAGTGCTTTTGCCCCATAGTTGCATTTTCTGTTTTCCAGGCGTTGCGGTTTACACTGGCATGGAGACAAAAATGGCTCTCAACTATCAGGGCAAATCTCAGAAACGATCTGCTGTGGAGAAGTAGGTTTAGATAAAAAAATCTGATCACAAGATCAGCAATGATGATAATATTCGTGTGGTCATTATCGGTAATTTCTATTTCCAGGTCCATCAATGCCTTCCTTCTAATCTACCTTTTCATATTGGTGAGCAAGGCCCTTGTGTGCACTACACTGAAGTATGTGTGGCAGAGCAAGCCAGGACAGGATGAGCCATGGTACAACGAGAAAACCCAGAGAGAGAGGGAAACCAATCTGGTGAGCTCAAGTTGCAGAAAGATCTGTTTTTGGAGTTGAAGTTTAAGATGAGTAAAATTTATTGAACAGCACAATAGCCAAAGCAGCTTTACTCATAAATAGTAAAGAAAGCGCTGTTTGGTTTATGAACTTCCTTTGTTCAAAAGATTGGATGAATATATGTCTAGAGCAGCACTGGAAGCAGCCGTTGAAAGAAAAGACAAACAACTCTCTGGCATTCCTTTATTGTACTGTGCTGCTGTGTGCTAAATACACATCATTGCACCATCCGGATATTTGCACAATTTATAAAGTAAATGCAACTTTTTATTTACACTTTTTACTGAGAGCTTTAAATAGTACTAGAAATTTCCATCACCGTTTGATTTATTCATTGTCGACAATTGTTTTAGCCACAGTTGACCATATAGCGGGTCACAAGTTTCCTCTGTATGTGGCTTAGCTAGACTTTTATTTTGCAACATTTTGCTGATTTTTCTGCTTTTAGTTTTGTTGTCAGCAAATAAAATGCAGCTCAATCCTATTGATTGGCTCAGTGTTTTTGTATATTCTGAAGATTTTACCCATGTTTCAGTTTGATCGTCTTAGCACTTCTGTGTAGCAGCATAAATGTCAATGTGATATTATCTGCACTGCAGAAGACTTTTTCATGCAGTTGTGATTTTAAAACAATGTAAGACTGCTTGCCATAGTTGAAACATACTTTTGAAATGATAAACTTCCTTAAAGCAGATGGTTTCCTGTTTGTTCCATAACCTAAGAGAAACAAACAACATCTTCTAAATGCTTTAAAAGATAAGACACTGAAGAACATACCGTACTTATGGTATTTCCGCATCTGCAATACAATCAAAGCAGGATTCCAGTCATTCCAACAAATATTTATAAATTTTGACAGGTACGCTAAAACCTCTTTCCTTTTTCCGCTCCCATTTTTTCTTAAGGGCATTTTTTCTCTTGAGAGACTCGAGTGTTTCTCAGAAATATTGAGAAAATGACAGGCAGGCTAACTGGTTTCTTGTTGTTTCTCATTTATCTTTAAATAACTTCTGCATTTGGCTACATCAAAGTGTTTTGGTTTCTAGGTTCTTTTATGCTAAATGCAGCTGCTAATTTGATCAAATCTGAGTCATTCTGAATGAATGATTGTAAAATAATAGCACTACTTTTGACAGTTTAAAACATGCTTCATGCTCTGCAGCAAAATCTTTAGAACATCACATTTTATGTCAAATATGTTTTTAAAAACTTGGAAGAAGTAAAAATAACAATGGTATGCACGTTATCAGACCAGACATGCAGGTCTTGTTCCCAACCATACTCAATCTTTGTTTTTCTGCCCGAGCCTTTTGTTTGAAGGAAGCTCTGGAATGTTTTTATTTTTCGCTTCTGTGTTGAAGTGGTACATTTCACTGCAGATGCTGAACACTTTGCATCATAGGGGCTCATATGCTCCCAGTTCTTTTATTGTTGGGTTCGAGTTAAAGACGAATGCTGTTCTTTTGAAATTTGTTTGGGCTTTGAACAGTTTGCATCCTGTCAGATTTTGTGACTTGTGGTAAACCATCTGTATTTGCTCATGTGAAATCATCAGTGCTGAGAATCCCTTCATAATGATTTTCCCTCCCTCCTGAAGGGCGTTTCTCCTCCTCAGAGGTTAGCCTTAACCATGAAAAAAAAAAAAAACTATGATTATACGTCACTGTTGTCCTCTGTGGAAATTTAGGCCTTTCTTAAATTCCAGATCTCACCAGTTTGTTCTTTTCTTCGGAAGCAGAAGCAGTTTTGTTGTTTCTCAATGATCCTTCTGTGTCTGATATAGTGGTGTGTTCTTTTGCGTAAGCTTTTTAAGAATTTCCCCCACTGAGCTTGGTAATCCACGATTCTTCTTGTTTAACTGCGTCTCTACTGTTTTTGTTTTTCTCAACAGTACCTAAAAATGTTCACCGACTTCCTATCCTTCATGGTGCTCTTCAACTTTATCATTCCGGTGTCCATGTATGTCACAGTTGAGATGCAGAAGTTTTTGGGATCCTTTTTCATCACGTGGGATAAAGATTTCTTCGACCCTGAAATCAAAGAGGGGGCACTGGTCAACACTTCAGACCTAAACGAAGAGCTGGGACAGGTCAGACATTCAGAAACGTAACACTCGTCTTTAGTGGAGTACTAATTTTACACACTGCAGTCTTCTGTTTACCGAAATCCTCTGCATGACACAAGAGTTAGGGAAAATGCACAGTTCTCACATGTATTGCCAGAAGTAGGCGCAAGTACTCTTTTGGAATTTTTTATCAACCTCTAGCTACAGAACCTGTTCCTCAGCTTTACATGTGACCTCAAGTAACCGTGTCCCTAGTTTCACAACAAACCGCAAAATACAGATAAAAAGGGATTAAGAACAAACAAGTCTGCCTACAAATGCTTAAAGGTTTTCATTTCAATTCCAATGTCGGGTATAGATGACATCAACAATTTAAAAACCGTAAAAATATAACCACTTTATTATGTGTTCATTCCCTGGCTTACATTAGGTAGAATCCAGATCTCCTGTTAAGGATATGATGCCCATAAATGTTTTTGAAAGCATGCGGGTACACAGTTGCAGCACATTTCTTTCTGAAAAGACTGTTACAATTGTGGACTGTATCAGCCAGCTCAAAAGGAAATTGAGTTTATCATTTGGCTGTTTTGGCAGCAGCAGATGGAAGTATTCAGGAGAGGAGTGCTATGTACCAAGTTTATAGACAAGCAAATGTGGTTTTAACAAAGTGGTTGTTCCACAGATGTCTGCACCAGTCTTTTCTGACAAAACTCACATTCCACGCACCATCTAGCTTTCTCACAGATTTGTAAATGTAGAACACCTGAAAGTGCCACTCCGTGTTGGTCACTATACAACAGAAATGATTTGACCACAGTTGTGGAGACGAAGCCTTTTTTTTTTTTTTTTTGACTGTAAGATATTGCTACAGAAAAACAAAATCAACAACACAACCATTTTGCTGTGAATGAGGAGAGCAGGGCTGGTGCTGCTGTATAATGTTACCTTCCATTGGCACTCCTGTCGCGATTCTTCCTTTTTCATCCCCCTAGGTCTGTCCTGCATAAGGATCAGTTACACTTAGTTTGCCAGATGATTATTTAATGGTGATGCTCCATTAAACTGACTAATGCAGCTCAATTCTTTCTGGAAGTAACTACACAATGTTGTTGTTGGAGCCTGCTGGTTGAAAGTCTGTTCTTATGGATCTGAAGGAGTATTTGTCTTTGTCACCACTCCTGTTTTCCTGCAGGTGGAGTATGTCTTTACAGACAAGACGGGGACGCTCACTCAGAACAACATGGAGTTCATAGAATGCTGCATCGACGGTTTTCAGTACAAGTACCGGGACGCTTGCGATGAGCTGGACGGGTTCTCTGTAACAGATGGACCTGTGAACAAAGTGCAGCAGAAAGCTGGCAGGGTGGGTGTTGTGGTGTCCCACCATCTGCTGTACAAATCACTCAAACACTGACATATGGTCATTACATAGCTTGTTACACAGAAAGACCCCTTGTAGGTCATGCAGGCATGATCTCCTTGACATGTGGACATACGCAGTTAACTCGCAGGAGGGGAACGGCCAGCCCTGGTGGCACTTTATACGCTGTTGCACTTCAACTTGTGTTTTACAAAGCCTCCATTCAGATAAGCGGTTGTAAATCAGGAACTGTATTACAACCTAAGCTTCTGTATATTACTCAATCAGTGGCTGTAAGTGTTAAAGGGCGTATATCATGTGAAATGAAATTTGTGAGCTTTAAAGTGTATTATAATGTTCATTCCACACTATAAACAACCCCAAAGTTGTATTCTGAGCCGTTCACGCATTTCTGAATGTTCCTCTAAAAACCTGCGCCTTGGGCACCAGCCGCTCCCAATCCACGAAAACAAGCGGGTTCTCACGTTGTGACGTAGACCAGTGAGAACAGCCCCTTCCAGGAAGAATCTGCCCTGCCGTCCCACCCCCAGGCTAACACACACACACTTTCTCTGCCGACCTAGCTGTGATCTGAAAAATCTCTTTCCTTTTATATGCACAGTATGCACATCCATCTGTGCAAAAGTTTGCATATTCATATATCGTATAATATGTACTCTCGGGTTGAAAAAGAACTCAGGAAAATAAGTAATGTTTACTAAATAAAAAAAAGTTCTTTAGTGTGCCAAAGGTAATATATTATCATACATATGAATATAGTTTACTCTGAAAGGTTTAAGAAAAGCATGATATGTCTTTTATGCTTCAAGTTCTCTGATCTACTTTCATGTGTTAACTCTTGTTTATGTTTTTGTCACCAGGAGAAGGAAGATCAATTTCTGCGAGCCCTATGTCTGTGCCACACAGTCCAGGTGAAGGAGTCTGCAGAGCAGGATGGACTGGCAGACCAAGTGGACGGTTCAATATTGGATGAAGCTTCATCACAAGAGGAGAGGGGTTTTATAGCTTCCTCGCCTGATGAGATCGCTCTTGTCAAAGGTGCCATGAGGTAGGAATTTGATTTTCATGACTCAACACTTTTAGTTGCTTCAAAATCGATTTTGAAAGTGGAGCAAATCTTTTTAAAGCTCCATTTGTGGAAAAATGAATTCAAGTTGCACTTTTGTGGTTGTTTGTCTCCATCTGCAGGTATGGCTTCACATTTTTGGGTCTTGAAAGTAAAACACTGAAAATCCTCAACAGGAAAAAAGAAGTTGAAAAGTAGGTAACTACACAGATATAGAGTTGGATTTTGTTTCTCTACATTTCAATCACGCATAGAACCCCACTTTTAAATTGACTTAATATCTTTCAAAGGTATGAACTGCTTCACGTGCTCAACTTTGATCCAGTAAGAAGGCGAATGAGTGTTATAATTAAAGATACATCAGGTGAGCTTGAGATTGATGTTTCCTACTTTAAAAAAATGGTGTTAATCTTGTTAATCCTGTGACTTATTTTCTTGTTTTACTTTCCAGGTGAAACATTTCTTTTCTGCAAGGGAGCAGATTCATCCATCTTCCCTCGAGTCAAGCAGGAGGAGGTTGAAAAGATACGCATGCATGTGGAGCGGAATGCAACAGTGGGTGTAAACCAACATAGTTTTCCTCAATGTCTCAGTCTTAATAACTTTCGCATAAACTTCTTTTGCATTTTCGCTGGATAGGAGGGTTATCGCACACTGTGTGTCGCCTCCAAACGTCTAAGCCCAGAGGAGTTTGCCCAGGTGGACGAAGAACTAAAGGAAGCTAGATTGGCTCTGCAGGACAGAGAGGAGAAGCTGATGGCCGTTTACAACCAAGTGGAGACGGAAATGACCCTGATAGGAGCTACTGCTGTGGAAGATCGGTGGGTGCAACCATACAACTGTTCCTAAAAAAAAAAGAAAAAAAAAGAAATCCCATTTCTCTTAATAAATTCTGGTATCAAAATAAATGTATTTCATTATTGGAGATTCAGAATTAAATTAAATTTACATAAAATTTTTCAATTAGCCTAAATCTTTGTATATATATATATATAGTTTTTTCTCTTTTTTCAGGGTTACTTGAAGCTAACACTGCCACCTGGTGGTTGTGTTGTTCTTTATAATCTGTAAAATGTTTATACATAAAATACAGGCACTTTCCAAAAAGTTAGAATATCAAGGAAAAGTGCTTTCATTTTCCTTATTCCATAAGAAAAAAAACTTTCATAGAATATAGATTCAGGGACCACTGTTTAATTGAGCTTAAGTCATTATTATTTGTTCATTTTGACATAAATTGTTGGGGTTCCAGCTCATAAAACCCACAAAAACATGATTTCATAGAAATTAGAATAATGTGGAGAAATGTGCCCAGATTTGTCAGGGAATGTTCTAAAAAAATCTCTAAACTCAAGGTACAGGCCTCAAGATGTCATTAAATTGGTTCAGTTTGGTATCATATGGGGAAGACTTAAGACTTGACCATTACCCAAGAGAACCAACATCGAGATGCTGCATAGTTTGGGTGAGGCACTAAAATTCATAGCTAAGGAGGCTGCTGTTCACAGAGGCCTGTGTCTGAGATTAATGGAAAATCTAATGGAAGGGCAACATGTGGAAGGAGAAGATGCAGCAAAAGATACAGCTTCAAGAACCACTTTCTGAGGCGTTTGGGAGATGGGCTGTTGGGAGATGGGATACACTTCTGGCTGGGCTGCAATGTCCAGCGCCTGTGTTGGTAAACTCTGCTTTCTTCAATCCAAAATCCCTGCAGCAGTCTATCAGAATGATTCCTTCTGCTGAAGATCTGGATGGAAAGGCAGATTTCCTCTTCTAGAAGGACCTGCTCCCTGCCCATACTATTGAAGGATTGAAGATGGACAGATCATTTTGAAAATACTTTTTGATTGATTTGATGTGATCATAATCTCAGTCTTCATCTTTTTGCAAAAACTGAGAAGTAAATTGTGATGTCTCAACATACCCTATTTCTGAGATCCTGTTTTTGTGGGTTTTAGGAGCTGGAACTCCCATTTATGTAAAAATAAACAAATACATACTTAGTAACATCAACAGTGGGCCCTGAATCTATATTCTTTGAAAGTTAATTTTGTATGGGATTATGGAAATAATCACATTTTTCCACGATATTCTAATTCAAGTATACATAAGCAGATTATAAAAAGTGGAGTTGAGCAAAATATGAAATGTTTTTTCATCAAAAACAAAAAAAGGTTTGCTTTGTGTCCTTACAGCATCCAAAAGAAAATCAAATGGTCTTTGCTTCAGACCATTCCAAACCTCTGCCTAACCGTATTCCCACACATACTACAAAATAGATGTGTCTTCATCTTTGACAATCTTATTACAGTCTGGGTTTTTTTGTCCTTTGTCATGTTTCATTTATACATGTCTGCCTTTTATTTTGAAGGCTCCAGGAGGAGGCAGCTGAGACGATGGAAGCCCTGCAAGGAGCAGGGATGAAGGTTTGGGTCCTGACTGGAGACAAGATGGAGACGGCAAAGTCCACTTGCTATGCTTGTAGGTTGTTCCAGAGGAACACAGAGCTGCTGGAGCTAACTTTGCGAACTCTCGAGGATAGAGGGCGAAGTCGCGAGGAACGACTCCATGAGCTGTTGCTTGAGTATCATAAAAAAGCCGTACAGGATGCACCACCAGTAAAAGGAGGCATTGCCAGGTCGGTTCGTTTTTTTACCTGATCTCACTGAAATAACATTGGGAGACATCCTTTCACGTGGATGGTCTTTTGATGTAATGTTTTGCTCTGTGTGTTTTAGGAGTTGGTCTGGGGCCAACCATGATTATGGCTTCATTATAGACGGAGCGTCTTTATCACTGATGCTCAAGTCGTCTTCTGCATCCAAACCAAATTCCTACGAGAGCCTATTCCTGCAGATTTGTCAGAACTGCACGGCTGTGCTCTGCTGCCGCATGGCTCCCCTTCAGAAAGCTCAGGTCAGAGCAGTAAAGGTGGACATTTACCCATCGAAATAACCCCTTTAGTATTAACAGCCTGGTGTGTCCCTTGTCCTGCTTCTTCTATAGATTGTTAAAATGGTGAAGAACTCTAAAGGAAGTCCAATCACTCTTTCCATTGGAGATGGAGCTAATGATGTCAGCATGATTTTGGAGGCTCATGTTGGCATTGGTAAGATAACCCCTCCAGTCTAAAATGCAGTGAAAAGTAGCTTTGTAATAAAGTGTCTCGTCTGCCTTTTGGTGTTTCAGGAATCAAGGGGAAAGAAGGTCGGCAGGCGGTGAGAAACAGTGACTACGCCATCCCCAAACTCAAACACCTCAAAAAGCTTCTGTTGGCTCATGGCCATCTCTACTACGTCCGTATAGCTCACCTAGTGCAGTATTTCTTTTACAAGGTAAAATAACCTGATTCTTTATTGCTTTCTTTGCAATATTATTTACATTTTTGATGTAATATTCTTCTCTCTTCTCTTTGACCTAAATATATGTTTGTAAACTACTTCTGCAGAATCTCTGCTTCATCCTACCACAGTTTTTGTACCAGTTCTTCTGTGGATATTCTCAACAAGTGAGTATTTCCTGAGTCCCTGCTGAGCTTCAGTAGTATTCCAAACATGAAAGGAGGCAGAGCTCCTAAAATTCTCACCCCCTTGTCATTTAGAAAAGCTTTTCACTTCTCTCAGTCATCCCGTCACACTCCTTTGAACTTCTACTGATGGGATCCAGATGCGTCGGACTGAGACTTTAAAACTATCTTTAACCCACATTTTAAAGTCATGTTTGCTTTTTTGTACTTCAATCAATTTACTTAGCAGTTGGTTATAGATGATATAATCTATATTAAATATGCATTTGGTTTTAAGTTATCTGCAGAATACACTCAGCAACGTAAACATCTATCTATGCTCGTTTTTAAATCACTTTTCAAACATTCATAGCACAAAGTGCTTTACTGAATCAAATTATCCTCGAAACTTCAAAACCAAAACAAAGACCATAACATTTTAAAAAGTCTGGATAATAAAGTAAATGTGTTTTGTCTCACTGAGTGTCTGTATTTTCCAGTCTAGCCGTTGACCCCTGACATGGATCATTCATGAATCCATGAAAGTGTGAATGAGTTTTGTCCTCTCCGTTGTATTAATCCCCGGTTCCCCCGTCCTTCCTTCTCCTCCTCGTTAAACCCCCCCACCCTTTTCAATCTTTTCTCCTAAAACCCATCCTCCCCAGCCTCTGTATGATGCGGCCTATCTGACCATGTACAACATCTGCTTCACCTCTATGCCCATCCTGGCTTACAGCCTGCTGGAGCAGCACATTAGCATTGATGATCTCCTGGAAAATGCCACCCTCTACAGGTGAATAGAGGGATTCCTCTCTTCCATTCTTAGGATTTTTATTTATTTATTTTGGTTTCTCATTATTAAGGGGTCTCCATTCATTTAAATAGAAAACTAGGTATTACTTTTTTCCAGCACCCTTAATTTAAATACATTTAAAAAGAATATGAGAAATGGATCAGATATTTAGTCTATCAAATGAAAAAATACTGTAATGGTAACTTTTTCTTTCCAACAAAGGTTATGTTAGCTGTATTTATAGATTATACATAGCCTAAATGGGGTTTAACTGTTTTTTAGGAAAGTATCCACTTAGTACTAAAGCAAATTTCTGGCTGTGTCACAAAGCTTTTATTCATTATCCACTTCTGATATCCTAAAGATCCTGTTTCTTTTGACATGCTTCATTTAATGCACAAAGCCTCATGGCATTGTCAAAAGTTCTATTTCCTATAATCTGGTGATTCACTAAAGGTTTAATTAAATGTAATACCAGTAATAACATTCATTCCATGAAGACTGATGGTTAGTCATCACTCTGTTTATCCTTTCTCTGTTTACAACTAGAGTTGTCAGCAAAGATGAATACAATGAGTACAGTACTTGAATCGTGTAATCTTCCTTTCTCTTTATTTTTCATGTTTTGCAGAGATGTTGCAAAGAACGCCATGCTGCAGTGGTGGCCATTCCTGTACTGGACCGTACTTGGAGTCTTTCAGGGCTTACTCTTCTTCTTTGGTGTTCGGTGTTTGTTCAGCAACCCAGCCCTGCAGGACAATGGCCAGGTTTGACTGGAAGCACCCTCTACGTAGATATGAAGTTAAACAAGTCAGTGTTGCTTCATAACTGTTATTTTTTTCCTAACTGGATCCAGGTTTTCGGGAACTGGTCGTATGGGACTATTGTCTTCACTGTTCTCGTGTTCACTGTAACTCTAAAAGTAAGCTTTCATCAATTTGCTTAGAGAGAGTTTATGGGGTAAGAGTACTTTCAAAATAAAACAAAGTTGTGCACACTTAAGAAAAAAAACATGAATGCATTTGCTTTTACATTTGATATTTTTGTTTTAAATACAGATGTTTTGAATATGACTTTTCTTTGCCTTCAATGCAAAGTCTACTCTGTTAAGTTACTGTTGAAAATATGCCACAGGCAAGTAGATCAAGTCCTAAAACATTGAGTCAGCAAAGCGCATGCAGACTGACTACCGCTAGAGAACGTCAGGAGAACATTCAGGCACTGATACAAACAGTTTACCTGTTTTATAAACGACTTTAGTATTTTTATTTTTTCGCATTACTTTACTAACTTTTTGTGTTGATGATTGGTCACAACTAATTGTCACCAATCTTCATTTCACAGCAATTACATCATAAATAAGAGAGATTAGTTTAATGAACAATAATATGTAATAGAGTAATACAATGACACCTCATTTAGAGCTGTGTAAATAAAACAAAAAAACAATCTTGCCATATATTAGCAAAAAAAAACAAAGTTGGGCACAGTATTCTGATCCTAATGATGGGACTTCTTTTTTTTTTTTTTTTTTTTTTAACTGTTGCCGTGATAGGATGCTGGTTACTTTAACCCCAAAGTAGCCCATGTGTTTTTGTTTCATTATTCTCTCATTATCAATCTCTTTTGACTTTTCTTTTAACCTAATAAGTGTAGTGAAATGTCTACTACTCCGTTTGGACTATTTTCCACCACTTCTGGGTCTGAAACGCTCTGCGGGTGCATCCTTTCCACGATTAGCTGTTGTCGCCTGGCAACAACTAAACACACAGCTGGAAAAATGATGTTGAAGACTGTTTTCATTATGTTATTTATTTCAAAAGAGGTATAGTAACAAATTAGTTTGCCTGCTTTGGCTTCAATAAAGTTCAGTTCTATTCTCTTTCAGTCAAACAAAAGAGTCTCAGTTTGCCCACGCGCCTCGTGGAATCAATGCTTTGTGACTTGATATATATGCCTTTAACCCTGTGACATGTTTTTGACAGTAATGTAACGGGAAATTTCGTATTCAAGATAAAGAAATGTCATTTTCTAAACAAAGACAAACCGTTTTTACAACAGACATGTTAAATGTAAAACTAAATATTCATATTTTTGGCAAAGTTGTGCAAAAAGTGTTTTTTTGTGTACAACTTTGTCTGTGTACATATGTTTGATTTTGACAGTTATCTTACCCCATAAAAGTGTGGCATTATGTTTCACTGTATGCTTATTTTTTTATGTTCTTGTCTTATTTCCTTTCTCTTCACCTTTCTAGCTGGCTTTGGACACTCGGCACTGGACGTGGATCAACCACTTTGTAATCTGGGGCTCCTTAGCTTTCTACGTGTTTTTCAGCTTCTTCTGGGGAGGAATCATATGGTTAGAAAACTGATTTGGATGAAAGAAACATATGCATCACATTTGACCCTTTCTGTGTTGTTTACAGACACTTGAAGCGGAATGTTTGCTTTCTCCTGCAGGCCTTTCATCAGACATCAGCGTTTGTACTTCGTGTTTGCCAACATGCTGGGCTCCGTGTCAGCCTGGCTGGTCATCATCTTGCTCATCCTTCTGAGCCTACTGCCAGAGATTCTGTTTGCAGTGTTCCGCAAAAACCATGGATCCCATGCTCGTCAGGTAGAGCTGAAACCCAAATGTGCACACAGTTGCACTTGTTCCATCCGCCCAACTCCCAGATCTGTATTGTTTTCACCTGTAATGATGTAATCCTTTTTTGTCCTCAGGTCTCGATCGCCCCTTAGTGTTTGAGTTCATTTAAAGGGTTTAAAACAGGAAAGACTGCATTGTGATTGCAAAGTAATCAGAATAAATAATTCAGAAGGTTTGTAAACGGATATCTTCTTGATGGCGTCCTCGCCTCTGAAGTTACATGACCTGACAGACCAAAATGAACTCTTTCAGCACTAAGACCTGGTTTATGAAAGAGCTTTGATTGTGAAGGCTAATAAAAGTGCTGACTAATGTTACTAATTGGAGAGCCAATGAAATGAAGCCTCTTAAAAGGAAAAAAATGGAAAAAGTTTAATTAGGGACTAAGAAAAAAGGGTTTTGTTTTAACTACTACAGACTCACTATATCTCTTTCTTTAGTCTTGGTGACAAAATCTTCAATAAGCTTTTTAAGGTGTGAACAGAGGTAGCAGAATCAGTGGCAGGTTTTCACGTATCGTCCATCTTCTGCTTTCAGAAGATGGATTTGTCATTTTTCTGTTACTTTGCTCGTATTTTAAGCGCCAGGAAACCTTCCTTCTCTTTTTCCCATTTCCAACTTTGCTTTCCTAATGGCTGCTTTAGCCGTGTCACGGCTTCTCTTGATCTATTTCATCCTTTTCTCTTCTTCTCTTTTCTCTGTGGACTGTCCTTCCTAAAGATGAAGCATCGCCTTCCTACCTCGGGGACATCCACTATCTTCATGTTGTCACAGACCGCTAGCACTCACAGCTTCTCATGGAGTGACTGAGGTCTCTTTTATGCATTTATTTTTTTTTTCCTTCCCTCCTGCGTTTATACTTGCAGATCTTCCCTGAGCAGTTCCCACCTGCTTGGAAACTTGCTCCACTGTCTTTCCTCTCCCACTGTCAGATTCCTTCCTTCCTGTCTGTAAAGTAAATATGGTTGGATTTTTAATTGCAATCCACTTTGTTTAAATCAAATTCCAACCTCCTTTTGGAATTTTTCACAGATAAGTTTCATTAAAGTCCTAAAAACTGGTGGGAATGATTGCCGCCCCGACAGTGTGGAGTAGGACCGACCGTCAGTTTTCCATCCCTGTCTGTCCAGCTGTATCAGTGAACCCCCCACCCCCCCCAGCTGACTGTGCTGCTGTGATGCCTGCTGCCCCCGCATGCTCTGTCCGGTCATTGCAAGGCATCAAAGTTTGCATGGAGCTCAGGCCAACAATCTCATACTACATCTTTAGAGTCACTTACACATTTAGGATATGTGTGCAGCAGTCTGTCTGATTTATGTAAAGACTACTCAGAATAGTTGTCTAGAAAGCTCCATGGATGAGTTTGCAGTATCCAGGTGTCCATTTTTGAAGCTTTTGTAAATGTGTGTGTCTTTGTATGTCTGTGAGCAACAAGAACAACGAGATGGACAGAGAAATGTTTGCCAGAGAACGGTAGTGACGTCACTGGTGTTTTTTGCCTCGCTCTTCTAGAAGACGCTGGTTGAGTCAAGCGGCGGGGGCCTCGAGTTTCCTGGGTCTTCAGCCAGGCCCCTGCTCATGAGAACCTTTTCTGATGAGTCGCATACTGTCATTTAAACAGGTACCAGCCAACCTTTAGGCTGCTAAGCCAATCAGTGACTCCCTTTACCAACCTTTCCCCCTGCAGTAGTTCTCTCTATTAACTAAAGCTTTAGTGAGGAAATCAAAAGATGAAAGCCAACAAGCAATGTTTTTCTTCTGTGTTCTCTAGTTGTGGTGTAAGCTGGCTGAAGAGTTGCACTTTTTCTTTCTTACTTGATTGGTGTCGTCATTAACACGATCAATGGGGGCACGTGTGTGAATTCATCCTGAGTTGAAGGTTTTTGTTGGGATTCGTGCTCCTTTCAGCCTCCCGTTTGGATGCCCAGCCTCTTTTCCGTCATGCATGTCCTTGAAATGTTTGTGCTTCCAGCGTCTTTGGTTTCATCTAAGTGGGAAGTGTCTGCTTCTGTCTTTCCCTGTGGGCAAACCCAGAACCTGTGTGTTTGGTTACAAGTGGTTTTACTTTCCCGTGTGCACACCTGTGCTGGTGCTGGTAGCTGTCTGCATGCTTTTCTGGAAAGAAAGTTGACGCTGCACTTGAGCTCTGTTCTGTGCATGTGACGCGTGCCGCTGCAATCCAGGGGGTAGACGGCAAAAAGCCCAACTTTAAAACATTACGCCCATAAAATCTGAATCTACTTTTGCTCTTTTTGTTCCACCTTATGCTGGTTTTAGTCTTCCTCCTGGATTTATGTGGTGGATTAAAGTCGTGGTACCAAACTTTATTTTCCAGGTTGACTGACTGCCTCACAGCAGCTCCAGCCTTTGTAGGTGCCGTCACGTTTTAACCCGAGTTTCTATTTTTCCTGTAGCTGTCAATGGATGGCCTCCACCAAATATCCAGGTAAATGACAGACAGATGTGTGTTTTAAGTCTCCCTGCAGATCTTCAACAAATCTTTCAATCATTTTTGCTTTACTAATGTTTGTCCGTGGTGGACGGGCAGCTTTACCGTATGTATGTGGTGTGTGGCCACTTGCCTTTGATCTGGTGGTTTCTGATGGTTTTTTCTTTTCCTCGTCTGCACCAGCTCTTGGAGAGAGAGAAAATTCTGAAAGTTATCTGTGTGCCATTTTGCAATTTTCAGACATCAACGGTTACACCGCTTACCTACAAGCACCCGAGGGAGCATAACCACCAGCCGGGACTCGACGGGCAACATTAAAGTCAGTCGGGCCTCAGCTCTTCAGCGGTCTGACAGGAGGAGCTGAAGTGGACCCATAACAGCAGAAAACTCCATGGTTTAATGGAGGCGGTCTAATCCACCCATCTGTGCCCAACGCCCCACCTCAAGCATGCCTGCAGGGCAGTGTCATGTTATTTTAAATGGCAAAGATGACAGGCATGAGTTTCCTTTTTTTTTTTTAATATTAGCCTCCAGATGAATGCATACAGCGTGTGGCTGCCTTCTCAGTAGCTCTTTACCACCGTTTCAACTAACGGGTATGTTTCACTTCAGAAGCGGCAAATCTGCATGAAGGAAGGATCACAATATCACCTCAGTCACTGCTTTCTTTAAACGTTTATTTTCCTATCTATGACTATATTTAAGAATAGATTCTGCTTTTCATTTTTTAAATTTATTTATCTTAGAGAAGAAATCGACCCCATATTTGAATCATCCGAGATGAAAATAGCTGATTGAGATGTCAGTCCTGCTCAAAGCAGACTGCTCAACACATTTCTGATTTATAGATATTTATCATTCTTAATGTTGTGTTTAGGAACAAGAGAGGTTATTTAAGGCCAGGATACCAGGAAATCTCTAAAAAAAAAAGTATTTGTGCAGGAGGGAGTGACGAGTCTTGACGCTTATTCCGGCAATGAGCTAATTCTTCCAATCTCAGAGATAATGGTCAAATGAAGGCTAAGAGAATAAATATATGTGCTGTGTTGTACATAAGTTAGATGTATATTAGTATTGGAACAAAGCCAAAAATAAACAATGAATGCAGTGCAATCGAAGTGCGTCCACACAGATGTGTTGCTGATGCTGCGGGTAAAAAAACAGACACGGCTGCATGTGTGGGAAAGCAGAGTTCAGTCAGAAAATCTGCACTATCAAAGAAAGAGGTTTTTTGTTTTGTTGTTGCCATGATCGCTAAATCACTTTCATATTTGCTTGAAACCACATTAAAAAATAAAAAAAGGTCACTCAAAAAAGATACCATTCACGCATATGTACCAACCCCCCGTTTTAGTCTCTTAATGCTCATTATTTTATATGCTCATGTGATGACATTTGAAGAAAACCACTCATAGATTTGCAGCAGCAGCTTAGCTGAAACCACTGTGAATCAGAATGACAGCCTGGACTGTTTGGCCCTTTTTCTTCCTTTATGTAATGCTTCATACATTCCATTTAAATATTTCAAATTCTTCTGAATACAACTTTAAAATATTTACTTTTTCCTCACTTGAGCTTATATTTAAGTGTATTTTTACTCACTTATGTTACATTTTTATTACGTGTTTTTTTTTTTTAAATGTCTTGTGAAGACTGTAGAGCTTTTTGCCATTTGAGCTTGCCTGCAGCTCCTGACACGAGCTTGAGCCAACAGTTTTGTTGTCCTCAAAGACAGGCAGCCCATTCCCAGCTTCAAAGATCAACTTCATTTCATGTTCTGACTTAACCAGGATGTTCCAGGTTGTTATGTTACTCATTCTTCATGTTTGTGTCTTGAGTTGTTACACATTCTTCCTGTTACTACTTCATTGATCGTTACAAAAACTCAGACTGTTTTTTTTTTGTTTTTTTTTAAGTGCATGTGTCCTGTTGAGGTCATTTAGATGTTACAATGTCATTAAAAATGTTTGTTTTTATAATTTCCTGCCAAGCTTAATTATTTTCGGAAGACGGTTTTCCTCTTTGCACTGTAATGGAGGTTTAACTGTAGGTTACAGGTCACATGGACAGAGGCTTCCTAGATTTTACGAAAGAAGAACCTTTAAGTGACATCAGAAATGCTATTTTCAGAGCTTAAAAATATGTTTGAATCTAATGTTTTGCTTGTCCTAATGAAGCGTTATAACGAATGCATTGTATTTTTAATGCTACATTTTTCCAGCCACTTTTGTAATAAAATAAAACAAAAATAAATAACAGCAAGAGGCTCTAAGGTTGTGGGGCCGTCTTTACCTTCAGGCATCCCACCAAGGGGACATTTTGCTTCTCGTCTCCCTCTGATCTTTTGAGTCTCCAGCTTCAACTCTCCAAACCTCCAAGCTGAATGTACTTCTTTAAGACAAATGTATTCAAACATGAACATTTTCTGCAATAAAGCAGAATGTTTTGAAGAAAACTGGTCTTGTGATTTGTGGTGGCAGCAGTTGTGTCAGCAGGTTCTGTCAGATGTGAATGTGTGGGTGTTTGTGTGTGTGTGTCCACACTAAACAGATGCTATGCAGTAATGAGATGGCAGAGAGCCTAAGCTGGATCAGCTGAGTGGCTGTGCATGAGGATGGAGAGCTGCTGCTCTCTTCCTGCTGCATGCATGTCCTCACATCAAGGAAAGGCTCAAACCGGAATTCTCGACTCTGAAGAAACGCATGTAAAAACAGCAATTCTTTCTGCTGTGGTCTGAGTGGAGTTTCTGAGATCTGATCCAGTCAAAGGAGCTGTGGGCTGAGCTAAGAAAGGCTCTGTCACAGTGTGTTCACAAAGACGTCCTTTCATATTTGTTCTGCAGTTTGAATGTGATTGTTGTGCATTAAAGGGTGTGCTTAACGCAGTCCAAGCTCATTGGGGCAGGGAGTGCTTTGAAATGTTTAAACAATAGATCTATTTTCCCCTGAAGTGTGTGTGCATCTTTATTAAAGATGTAAGGAGGGAAGACGAGAACGGCAGCCAGACAGTCTAGCTTATGTACAGAGGGCATTAAAAAGCAGAAGGAGCCCAGAGAAGTGGGATAGCAGAGGAGAGGTAGTGAGGGAGCTGGCAGTGTGTCAGGGGTGGACTCATGAGCTGTGTGTGTTGCAGAGCTGACGCACTGAAGCTCAGGGAGGGGAGGGGGGAAGACAGCAGTGGCCAGATGGAGCTCTGCTTTGAAGCGGCTGAAAGCTGCGCTCAGTTTATCAGACTCGGTCAGGGTAACAATGGGTCAACAACCCTCTGCGTTCTGCCTGTAAGAACAGGTCCTCAGCGTAAGGGTTTTCTATGAAGCTAAAAGTCAGGAGGAGCCTGCAACCTCTTCAAGGAGGTGTCCTGTTTGCATCTGGGGATCTGCAGATGTACATGGGCTTCTATTTCACTGGTTATACCACCAGCAAGCTTGATAGAATGAGGGGCTACAGCTCTCTGAAGAGGATGTGAGGCCTTGTCTTCTGTATAGAACTCCCACCACTGTCTGTGATCTGGTATTGGACACAGAGGGAATGGGCCCAGCTTCACTGCAGGACCAGGGGGAACTGGCAAGAGACTCCAAGGAGGCGATGGAGAGCTACCGCTGCCTTCTTCAGGCCAGCTCCCAGTTAGAGAGCATTCTACAGGGTACGTACACATGATCATCACACGCATCTTTGACTCTAATAAGTGTTTCAATGATCATTTTATCTGCCCTGAAACGTTTTCTGTGCTAACAGCATGCTAGTTTCAGAGATTATGTTTAGTTTGATGATTAAGATACTTTCTGGGAGCTGCACCTCAGGTTGTTGTGCGTTCTTGATGTTCCACTTCCCTCACCATCGCTCCAGCAGTGGACCACTGCGGGGATTATGTGTCAGCTATTTTAAGCCACCACAGATGGATAGATTTTAGTGCATATGAAAGGCTTGAAGCCTCTGAGGTTTGCAGATCACTGGGACACTAATGAACAAAAAGCGTCAAATCAAAACATAGAAACCGTGTTTACGGAAAATGTAATTTCAAGCATTCGCTGTGAAATCTGAGGAGCTGTTAAACTGTCATTTCATGCAACAGCAGCAAAAATAATAGTCTTACAACTTAAATGAACCACATTGAAGTTAATGAAATTGCACACAGAACAAAGGTTACTCTTAAAGCTGACAGCCATCAGTTTGGAAAAACTACTTCTAAGATGACTTAACTCTGGAAACAGGAATCAAGATGTCGACTGAAATAACACCTGACAGAAAGCATCCTCCAGGAGACACTTTAATTACTTTGGGATGTTGGCTCACTTGAACTATGGCTTATTTAATTGGCTCTTTTTGTCACCACTCCTTGTTTTTTTGCACAGTTTTGAGTGAATTGACTGACAGGAAAGTTTCCCTAGATTTAAATTTGTGATTTTTCATTCATTTAACCAAACATTTTTACTTAAGGAGTCAATAATACGAATCCAAGGAAACAACATGCTGTTTTATATAGCCTCATTTACAGGCTGTGCAGTTCTCTTTACCTGCATCACAGGGTTAGGGTGGAGTTCTTGCTTGACTTTACCTTACTGGAGTGTGAGGCAAAGGCAAGTCTTTCAGATTCTTATTCTTTCAGATCCTATCCATCTACTGCTTCTTCCATTGTGTGTTTCAGTCATGTCACACCTTCTTGAAGTGGCTCAGTGCACTCAAAGGGCATAGTTATACGTTAACAAAGTCATCTGAGCTTCGTCATTAAAAATTGAAAGAATTCTTTGGAAGTTGCATGAATTATAATATCTATCCAAACACAAAAAGCAATGCAGCCATCCATGCACAGTCGAATGCAATAGAAAAAAAAAATTGTTGTCACAAATCTTTGGAAAAAAACAAAGCATATTCAGTCCAGAACAGATTCTTGGGAGCTATAACTGAAAGTATCAGTGTTCTCCAGCTTAAGCTACAAAATCCAGATTCAAAAGGGTCTCAATTGAAGTTTCAGATCCTAGCAGATAACAAAAAAATATCAGTTTAATCTCCTCAGTACTTAAATCTTTGTTCAGCATTAGAGGTCATGACCTAAAATCAGTGTGACGCCAGGCCTCTGTTTTTATAAAAACATTTGAATATGTTGGGTATCTATGGTATCAGACTAAATCTGAGCTGTGGAGTTCTGTGTAGATGTCACACTTATGATACTAGAGCGGCGTTTGTTCCTGTGCATTTTCCTGCACTGCGTGGGGATGTGCTTTGCTGCTCTATATCACTTTGGCTGGCTGCCCAATGTTCACTGCAGCTCTCCTTTAGTCAGGCTGCTTTCAGCATCAGTATTTTGTCGATTGGGTTTCACCCCAATCATCAAACAATTCCCTTCATGAATACATTTTACGTCTCTGGGATATGAACCCTAAAACCTCACTGTTTGATCAACAGAGATGAGCTCTCTGCCCTCAGCTTTGTCAGCTGACTGCAGGGATTGGTCAAATCTCTGTTTCCATCCACATTGGCAAACATTTCTCTCTCTGTGCAGCTTGTGAGAGGAGAGTAAACACAGCTTATTTGACTTTCTGTACATTCTGTCCCATGCCAGCTGCTCAGCTCATCTTTGAACAATTCCCTTAAAAAAATGAGTCTACAAAAATAATCTTGAAACTTGTGAGTGTTTGGACCGAGGATGTCTTTCCTACCTCTTGTGGAGTGATCTGAAAAATCTCAGACAGCCTAAAGCAGTCACTCGTGGGATGGGTGAGAGGTTTTCAGGCTTAAAGGGAAGGGCTGTGTTCCGCAAACCTGCAAGTTAATGATGTACATCAAGGTTTAGCAACCTTCTATTTGCTCAAACTCAATGCAACTATGCAAACTTTGTGTGTAAAACTCTATTATAATTGGATTAAAAACCAGCTCAGTCAAAAAATTTGAATCCATTTAGCTTCTAGTGATTAAAATGTCATTTTTACACAACTTATCTCTGCTAATCTGCTGTTTATAATTCAACACTGCAGATCTAAATCATGCTTCAGACAAGGGGGAGAGCTGCTGCCCCCCCAACCCCCAGCAAAAAGCCCCCACTTGCCCCTCAATTTTTGAATCAATATCAGTATCACTACTGACAAAGATTAAGAAATCATCAATACAGGCTTTTTTAAGCATTGCAAATATTTAAAAAACATTAGATAAATAAAACTGTTTGAAATATCTTTTTTTGATCCTTTCATTACTAATGCCCTCCCACTCCATTGCCCCCTCCGCATCCTCCCCCCCACAGTTCCGCCACTGCTTCAACCTTTTCTAATGTCACATTGCAGATTGTAGAACCAACCAGCCCCCTGAAAGTTGAGGCATTAATGCGTGTTTACTTATTCAAGTGTGGCAGTAACTTAACCCTACATCTGTGTGAACACGGTCCAGCCACCATGAAGCAGCTGAGCCTGGCTTGGCTCAGCTCGGTTCAACTCTGCATCAAAAATTCAGCAGGTTCCCGAGGAGCTCATTACTCTCCAACTGACACCAACCATTTCAGGTTATGGAAAACAAATCCTCCTCTGCTCCTCTGATTGTTCTTTGCCCTTTTCTCCTCTTTTTCTGTTATTTCTGTCTCTACCACCATTCATTTTTAATTTCTCTGTGTCAAACGGATGAGGAAATTAAATTTGAGCAAATTCTCCCATGACAAGACCAGACTTTTAAAGGTTCAAAGTGTGAGAGGGGGATATCCTGAGTCCTGCTTCATTCAGTTGTTACTGTTTGAAGGTAAAAGGTTTCGGCTGTCTGTCAGCAGAAGGCGTCAAAGCTGTTGATCCTCTGTGTGAAGTGAAGCTTAGCCTCTCCTTGCATTAGTTGGGCTGTAAGGTGAGCATGTGTTAACAGTCACAACTTATTTGCTCTCTGCACATCCAATTAAATGAATTAATGACTGCAGATGGAAGCCTACTCTCCAACAGGCTGCATAAAAGCATAGAAGTCTTTCTCTAAATTCTATTACATGCAGGCCCTTAACTGTAGTTTAGCAATAAAGCATTTTTACAAATCTGGTTATGATTAAAAAACAAAGAGTTGGGATCTCTCCTGCTAACACTCAACAGCGTTTCTGCAGGATTTAGATGGAAGGATGGATAATTTAGGCTTAATAACTGGGTGTTGCAGTATATTAACTAACTGGGTGCATTAGCTGGATTTTCTCTGCGCCTGGATGTTCCCTTTTATTTCTACTGTATTTCTTTAAAAGGGTGGCATTCTTTGAGCAACTCCAAGGTATAAATAAATAAATAAAAATGCCCATGATTGTAAACATAACGTAAATGCAGCAGTAAACATATTGTACATGCAGTGCAAAAGGCACTTCCATGTAAAATATTAGAAAAAAAAGTCAGCTTGAGAAAAATATATAATTTACATGGATTATGCCAAATATACTTATGGATTCTCTTGAGTCAAATCCAGATAAACCTAGACATTAAATCTATTATTTAAAGACAAACGTGCTGCAAATGTTGAGGAAAATTCTGCTTCATGCAGGAGTGTTTCATAATATCCAAATTACATTCTTAAAATCAAATATTTTATTTCATTTTGACTAAACTGTTTCTTTTATTTAATTAAAGAGGATCAGTATTCTAAGATATAACATCCACATCTCCCTGTGAGTAGAATGTTTTAGAGCTTAGACTCACTTTTCTTTCAGGTTCCTTTTGAGTTGATCTAAAGCATCAACAGCTATTTTTACAGAACATCAGGAAATAGTGCTTTGATCTTAAACTTAGATTAAAGTTCCAAAAGCAACTGTGTTCAGCTTTAAAACACCATCAACTAGACAGACAAATGACCTTCCTGGCCTTGTTACAGGATAGAAATGCATTGATACTGTGGGTTTTCTTGGATCAAAGCATTTCTGGATCTCATTTATTGTGTGGTAGGCGAGCAATACTCTTCTTTGCATTTTAGTTGAAAAGAATAGATCCAAATTATCCATATGTTTTTGTTTAATGTTCAGTTGAAAACTATGACAGCATAAGACCTTCCAAATAATGCATCCATGCTGTTATTATTATATAAGAGGCACATTTCCTCTCTTTGTAAGAACTGCTTTGTCATCTTCCAGAGGTGAGTGTCCCTGTGAGCTTGAAGGAGGTGGGAGGCTATATAGAGAGTCAGGTGGCGTACTTATCAGGCAAGTCATTTTTATAGTATTCATTCATTCATTTATTATGCATTCAGATTTACCTTAATATGTCATATTATTTTACTTTTTATCCCTAGGGGGCCGTGGGGAAGACTCCAGTGTCATCATCACTCTTCCAGAGTGTTCTGCATTCAGTGACATTCCAGAAGAAGCTTTAACCAAAGTCTTTACATACCTCACTCTCATCCCTCGGTGTGTGTGTTTGTGTCCCTCATTTAATCCTCACAGAGGTTTTTTTTTCCCCTTTCTTCCTGCAATGCACCAAACTGTCACTGATCCCCAGCTTGTGGTCAAACACGGCTACTCTGTCAGTTTTTTATTTTTATTGCAACAGAAGAATCTTCGCAGCTGTAAATGTAGAAAAACGCATTTGTAAATATTTCATTAAAAATGTGCTCCTGAAAAAAGCAAAGCACTTAATTTATGAAAACAATTGTTATTTAATTCAAGTAATTGTATGAATGTGCTTGTGCTTGTAGAACGAGGCAACCAGGAGTCAAATTTATCATCATTTTAGATCGAAGGCTGGATACCTGGGCGTCCATCAAAACAGCTCTGGCCAGAATAGCAGTAAGTTTTCAAATTCTCTTCAAAATTGTCCTCAGTTAGAAAGTACAAATTAGACATCATATTTGGAAAAAAAGAAACTATTTGTTGATAAGCTGAAGTATAGCCACATCTTCAGGGTTTCTGTCCGAGGTGCTGAAAATATTCATTTTTTTTCCTTAAAAAAAACAAACTTTTTAAAAGCTATTTTAATTTTGAGGAAACCTTTTTTCTTTAGCCTGAGGTGAACGCTGCTCTTTGTGCAGATCGTCCTGTTGTGTGTTCTGCAAAAGTGTGAGTAAGCAAAATCCGCGATGACGCGGATGCTCGGCAGAGCAGAGAGAGGGAGCTTTGCAGTGCGCGCTCCAGCTGCGAGGCAGCCGGCGGCAGCAGTGCTGCGGCGGACGGAGCTGCGCGCGGCGCGCC